>NC_091829.1:95336993-95936993 GCF_038994185.2 Dermacentor albipictus | reverse complement strand
ACACATAGATAATGTGGAACACAAGCCAGATATTCTTGCAATACAACAAAAGAACTCGTTACCCAAACTCCCGAGGTATATCACACACACTGATCCCAGTGAGAAAGCACAGCAATCCTAGTCCGAAGGGACATAGCTGCGACACTGCACATGACAATCCAGAGAGGGTGTGAACACGTCCTCTTGGAAATTAACAGAAAAAGCATAGAAAGCAAGGACAGCATCTTTAAACTCAACGCATACTACCGGCACTCCAAGAAGGACCTGGACATAGAGGGCACATTACTCGACAACAAGGGAGGGGTGGGCAGCCAACCCCTATATATATTAGGAGATTTGAATGCATCTCTCACTCAACATGATGCTACAAATTTTGCTCAAAGAGCGGCAGGATGCTGGCGAAAATCGTGGATCCGCAAAACCTAGCCTTGCTCAACCAGCCTCACCCGATACCTTTGTCACCCTTGACACTCACCGGGCACAAGTACGTCGCGGGACACCACTCCAGACCTTTCCCTGCTGAGTGAAACCTTGGAGGTGTCATGGCAGAACACGGGGGTGAACCTGAGTTCGGACATCCGATGTACACAATATCCCAATCAGGGGGCCTGCTTCAAGGCTCGAATGAGAACAGCAAAGATAGCAGACTGGAAAAAGCTTCGAAGAAGGCAAGAAGGCGATGGAGACGAGGACATCAACAGCACCACACCGGATGGGGAATAGCCCAAAGAACAACTCGAGCTGGTAGAGAAATACACACAGAAAATTGCGATTACACTCCAGACACCCTGTGTGGACACAAGGCTTGTCCATCTCTGGAAAGCACGGTAGAGCCTCACCAGTTGTTGGAAGAAACAATGACACAAGAAACTTCATGAACGCATTCATGAACTCAAGAAGCAAACCACTGAATACGTGTCCAAGCAGTTCAGAAAGAACTGTCTGACCGTGTGTCACGGACTTCAGGAAATCCTGTCCAGCAGGAAGACGTGGTACCTCCTCCGTCAGCTGATCGACTCTTTCGGCAGCAATAGCCCCACTGATCGAAGCCGCACACGTACGCTAAGCAAACTATACTGTGCGTACTGCGAACTCATCAAAGACCTGAAGGCCAAGTACCGGTTCATTGAGAAGGGCGACACAGCACCTCCCGACTATGCAGGACCTACCAATGAAGCAATAGACATGCCATTCACCGACACCGAATTGGTCTTGCCAATCTCTGAGAGCAATCGGGGCAGCGCGCCAGGACCCGATACCATTGCCTACAAGTTACTGAACAACCTCGATGTCAAGGCCCGCACAGAGCTGCTCGAGTCTATCAACCGGGTCTCGAGTCTATCAAACTTCCACTGGAATGGAAAGAGGCAGAAGACCGCTTCATACCCAAGCTGAGGAATACACCTCACATCGACAACATGCGACCGATATTCCTCACGTGCTGCGTGGGGAAGGTTATGGAACATATGGTACTCAAAAGGTTGCGGCGACATTTGGATGCCACTGAGCATTTGCCCAAAGCAATATATTGCATCAGGCAACACCTGGGCACCCAGGATGGTCTCGTACAAATCAACCATCTGGTAATCAAGCGGGCAACGAAGCAGGCACCACGAGCGCTACTAGCGCTCGACCTCAAACGTCACCCATGAGAGTGTCCTCGGCAACCTACGCAACACGGTTTGCGGAGCGAGAACGTACAACTACATCTGAGACTTTCTTGGGGAACAGAACGGCCAGGATAAGAATAGGGGGGGGGAAGCAAATCTGCCGATCTCCCTGGGGGATAAATGAATGCCGCAAGGTTCGGTCTTCTCATCCTTCCTGTTTGACATGGTCGTCCAACCGTTGCCCAAGCTTCTAAAATCAATAGATGGCCTGGTGCATGCATTTTATGCGGACGACATCACGCTCTGGATTGCGAGGGCAAAGTTTGATGGCTGGATGGAAGGCACGCTCCAAAAAGCGGCTGACACGGTCAACAGCGACGCGAGCACCTCTGGCCTTTGCTGTTTGGCTCAAAAGTAGGAGCTGATCATTGTCAGACCACGTGCTTTAAGGAAACAAGCAGAAAACAAAGGAATATCTCTGGAATGGATCCGGATCATGCCGGTACCTCAGCTCGGGATTCCTCAAGCTTCCTCAATCCTGGTCGGCCTGATCCAGGCAGACGTTAAGGCAACGGCCATGATCAGAAAAGTCAAGCTCACGTCAGATCAGATCTTGAACGAGATCAAACGAGTGGCCAACAGGCGGAGGGGTCTGAAGGAACGGATACCTTGCGCCTCATTCAGGCGTTTTTTATCTCACCAATCCTCTACGCAGCGCCGTGCATGCAACTCCTCAAGAAGGACGTCATACAACTTGAGGCAATACTCACGAAAGGGGCGAAGCAGGCCCTAGGTATTCCCATAAATTCAGCCAATTTACCCAACCAAAGTGTCCGCCATAGTCAGACCATGGCGGGCAGAATGCGTCTTCCAAATGACTGGATAGCAAGAATCACACTACAGCCGCTATGGTTAATTACCTGAAAAGAGGACTAAGAAACTGAAATGCAAACCACTACCGCGAAACATGAACCCCCCAAGACACGCCGGATGACGCGACGCCCGTGCAAGAACCACCTCCAGGACCCTGGAGGAAGACGATGCTGTCCTATACACAGACGCCTCCCTACCCAAACGCTCCATGAGGGCAACGGTCGTGGTCACTGGGCTGGACAAGGTGGTCACCTGCGCATCAATCAACACTCCGTCTTCGGAGGAAGCAGAAGAAGTGGCGAAAGCCCTCGAATACCTGAAACCTAGCGTTGCCAAGATCGTCACGGACTCAGAAGCTGCGCACAAGAACTAGAGATCTGGCTGGGTGTCCCTTGCGGCACTAAAAAGCTTGGGAAAAGCTATACCTCTTAAAAAACAATCGAACTAGTTTGGGTCCCGGCCCTCTCCTCTTTTGAGGGCAACGGATCTGCCTATTAAAGACCCGAGCGCTCAACTCGTGGGTCACCGGGAAGGAAGCAAAGAGATGGCATCCCATCATCAGCTACGCAGATGTAGGCAAGTATTACACGCAGGGCAGGAAGACATTGGCACTCCCCCAGCACTCTTTGATCAGCGCCGAATAAGCGATATACAGGCAAACCTAGGCAGGATCCCTTTCCCAATGCTGTCCCCAGATTAGAATATGCCCAGAAAGATACGAGAACACATGTCCTTAGTACAATGCACTAGGCCCCCTCCGTCACGTCATAGGAGAATGCAGTTTCTCCACAGACCCCCCCCCCCCTATATCTATAACTAACCCCCTACTATCCCCACCATTTACAAGCGATGGGAGATCTTGCTAACGAGCCCAGCCATGGAAGACTAGCTCCGACTGATCCACAGAGGCCAGGTGGACCAGGAAGCATATGAAACCGTGCAGAGGCAGCCAAGCCATCAGGCGCTTAACGCGCTTCGTTTCACAGTCACACAGTCACAAGCGTCGTTCGCAGAGAACGAGCCCAAGCTCTACTAGAAACCCGAGTGCAGCTACCTAACAAGACCGTTGCCATCTTTACGGAAGAAATGAGTCGTCAGTTCCACCACGCTGACCTGGAAATGCCCGAGGAGAGGAAAGTCCACCTACTCGAGTCTGCGTGGTGTGAAGAAAGGACTTTTGGGCGAAGAAGAGTTTCTTCGCGAAGCAACCAACATCAAGAAACACAGCAAATGCGGAACAAACAATTCAACCGTCGCACGAACTCAACAAACTACGTCGGAGTTCCGCCACTGGCCACAGACGACCTGCGTGAGACGATCAGAGTGGCTGTGTGGGAGGAACTTCGGAACCTGTTCGCTTCATCACAGCCTCAAGTGGCTTCGATTGCCAATGTTATACGTGAGGAGCTCCAACAATTACTCGCAGTCCCTGTATCGTCGCAGCCTAAGCCGCAAGCGATGACGTATGCCGCCGTAGCCTGCCGTCACGTCCCCCCTTCGCGCCCGCGCCAGGGCCCTGTGACGACACAATTCCGTCCTCCACCACCACCGCCGCCAGCACGCCAACCCATCGCCCGGCGCAGCATTCCAAGGAGACTGACGTTTGGCGTGCCCTCGACCACCGTCCACTTTGCTATCAGTCAAATCCTTTCTCAGCGACTTCCCACTACTTTTTCGTATTGGATTTGTTTGGAGCCTTTTTTGTGGAACAATCCCCATGACAGGGGTCCTGTGGCCACTGGTCGCAGACCTAGTCTGATGTGTATGTATGTATGTATGTATGTATGTATGTATGTATGTATGTATGTATGTATGTATGTATGTATGTATGTATGTATGTATGTATGTATGTATGTATGTATGTATGTATGTATGTATGTATGTATGTATGTATGTACATCTATCGAAATATATAGATAGCACAGGTAAAATTTGCTGCAGTCGCATTTGATTAGAAGAGCACAGAAGCCCGATATAGTAACTAATATGCCATCCGCCGTGGTTGCTGAGTGGCTATGGTGTTGGGCTGCTGAGCACGAGGTCGGGGGATCGAATTCCGGCAACGGCGGCCGCATTTCGATGGGAGCGAAATACGAAAACGCCCGTGTGCTCAGATGTAGGTGCACGCAAAAGAACTCCAGGTGGTGGAAATTTCCGGAGTTCTCCACTACGGCGTGCCTACCAACTTCCAAAAGTGTAGTTACTAAACAAGAGGAATTGGACTACGAGGACGAATAAGGGCAAACTCTTGCGCTAATTGCCACAGAGGGTCAAATATTAAATTCAATTCAATGTGCTTTTGATGAATACGTCTGTGCGGCTAGCAGGAATTCAGGTCTTTAAGAAACTAGTACGCCGAAAGAAGTTTGAAAGAGGCGAGAAGGGCGAACACCGGGCCGTATTTTTTCCCACTGTGGGAATTTATATGAACTTTTTTAAAACCAGCTACAATACAAACAACTTTTTACTTAGTTCCTCTAAATTGAAGGCCAAAATGAAATATAGCATTAGCATACGCACGTCAGATTCGTGATCCAACACAGCTACTGTTTCGTATCTGAACAAGCCTGGTGGACCTGGCTCCTCTGAGTTCATTCAACATTAATAGTGAATATCCACATGTCAAGCGCCATCTATCTTGCATTCGGAAAGCACAATCCGCCGTCTTGTTGAAGGCGTGGCAGAATAAAACTGCATACAGATTGCTTTACCTCTTGTTATGTGGTGACCTCTCTCTATTACTCGCTGCTAAAGACCAGCTTGAGTGTCATATTGAGTTTAAAGACCATAACGTGAGTGTGAGCCGTGCCACTACTATCGATACTAGGTGCTGCCGTCTGGCGTGGACGGCGGGAGACAGGATAAAATGACTGTACTTACAGTGCGTCTTTGCTTGATGTGGTGTTTGAGGCCTACTCCTACCGCACTTGAAGAGCTGTTTGTTTGCTGCATATTGTCACGTGTCTTCAAATGGCGACGTTTAATGACGACAACTGGCTCCCGAAAAGTAGGGCGGTTGGTCCTGGCTATCGAGCGGGTGGGAGTAGCATACATGGTTCTTCCTTCTTGTTCTTGCTGCGTCTTCTCTCGTGCGTTGCCCACTACTGCAGGTGGCACTTTCCCCCTACCTAGAAAGCATAATCGGCTCGATGTTGAAGAAGCGGTGTAAGAAAAAGAGAAAAGATAATAAGGTCAAATCAGATGCTCGCGCGAAGGCAGAGTCACACCAACAGGAAAGACACAAGTACAGCTTAGAACGACAAAAAGCTGAGCTAGTTGGTAAGGATGCGTTATGCAAAAAAGAGGTGAGGCGTGCAGACATGATACATGAGTAGAGATACAGTGCTCCTTTCACTATCAAGTGAAAGGAGCACTGAGGCGAAAAAAGAAAGACGACACAAAACTCATGTGCGCAAGCTCGGGAATGGTATCACGACGTGTCAGTCTGGTACATGTGCCGGTTTACGTGAGAGATAACTATTGAGGTGCTTCATCTCTTCCTCATGTAAAGTTATCGAAGGCTCACCCACGCACGCACCTCCACCATTGTAGATATGCCATGCCTCTACCATAAGACGCGTATCTTCATTCTTATGCCTGTACAATATCACGCATTCATCTTACTCTGGCGTGCAGCTACAGTCTTGGCAATGTAGGGAAATATTGGAAGGCGATCCACCGGTTAACGACGTTTTATGTTCCATTAGCCTCTGATGGATGCACCGTCCCGTTCGCCCTAC
This sequence comes from Dermacentor albipictus, assembly GCF_038994185.2. Lineage (NCBI taxonomy): Eukaryota > Metazoa > Arthropoda > Arachnida > Ixodida > Ixodidae > Dermacentor > Dermacentor albipictus. The sequence goes on along the minus strand of NC_091829.1, from coordinate 95,930,770 downwards.
GCAGAACAGACCACAGCTAAGGGGAATGTTATAAACCCCACCCATACGACCGTAGGTAAAACTGTTGTTCTTATTGTGCTTCACTGGACAAATAGCTGTTCGTCCTTTGCCTTTTACCTGCTCCTTTTTCCTCTCTACGGCAGCGCATATCTTACCTAGTTTATTGGAAGCAGTGAAAGCAACATTAACATGATATCCACTTGCAACTTTTTTAAGCCTGTGTGACACTGAATGAATATACGGGATAGCCAAAACTCTTTTTTTTGTTTTGCTATTACTGCTTTCCGTAATCACGTACGTCCCCCTCGAAACCGACTTCTTATGCGCTCAGCCACAGTGGCCACTGCTACACTAGGATAACTTGCTTCTTATAGGCGCCGGACCTGCGCTTTAAAATTGGCGCTCATTTTGTACATGCAGGATATGATGAGAGAAGACTTAAGGCATGACATTGCAATTCCGTTTTTTACTACTTTGGAATGCTTGGATTGAATGGTTAGCAACGGCTTCGAAGATCTTGGGGAGTACTGCTAACAAATGTGATTTTGTTCGAAGACGTAGGAAATGTCAAGAAACTGAATTACAGCAGTGAGTATTACTGAATTTATTTATAATTATTACAATTACTGAATTACAGCAGTGAGTACAGCAGTGGTGAAACGAGGCGTGCAGAGTCCCAAGAAACAAAGAGGCAACGGCATTAGCTGCAAACGTAGAATAAAATAATCACGAACGTGCAACACATCGTTTGATGCGTACGACGGGAACAATGTCAGGGCTAGGTGTTTGTCTACACGGAACTGTCCGTAACGACTTGGTAGTTCCCGTCACTAACGCGGCACCGCGCTTTGTATGGGCCAATATACCAGCAGAGCGAGTTTTGACTAAGGCCACGGCGGCGAACGGGAGTCCACCACCCGCACTTGGTCGCCGGGTCTGTAGTATACTTGTCTGTGGCAGATGTTATAACGCCGCGCTTCTGCGTGCTCCTGCTGACCGATGTTCAGCCGCGGAAGCTGGTGAGCTTCCTCAGCGCACTGAGCAAATTCTTCGGCATCCGTAGTTAGAATCTTGTCGTCTTGACACGGCATGCAGCGCAGCATCCAGCATCGCCTGAATTTGGTGGCCGTAAAGGAGACGAAATGGTGTAAAATGTGTTGTTTCTTCTACGGCGCTATTATACGCGAAGGTCACGTAAGGCAAGATATGACACTCTGTTGTGTACTGGACGTCAGATTACGCAGAGATCATGTCGGTGATGGTCTTGTTTTATCGCTCCGTAAGTCCGTTGGACTGCGGATGGTAAGCAGTCGTCTTTCGATGCGTGGTGTTGCTAAATTGAAACATTTCATCCATGAGCCGTGCTTTGAACGGCATTCCTCTGTCTGTGATTACAGTGGGTGGGGCACCATGGTGCAATACAATGTGGCTCTTGAAGAACTGCGCCACCTCAGAAGCCGTAGCTCGTGGGAGCGCCTGTGTCTCAGCATAGCGAGTGAAATAGCCAGTCACGACAATAACCGATTTGTTACCTTCCGTTGACACAGGAAAAAGCCCAAGAATGTTGAAGACGACTTGGTCGAATGGCTTATGAGGTGGTTCGATGGGTTGCAATAACCCGGCCTGCTTCATGGGCGATGGCTTTCGCCACTGCCATTCGCGGCAGCCTTCAACGTACTTTTTGACGATTGCCTAAATACCAGACTATTCATACATCTCGCGCAATCTTGCAAGCGTTCGTGAGGAGCCTAAGTGACCAGATGGAGGCTCGTCGTGGCAAACGAACAGAATATCGTCCCGCAAGTCTTTTGGAATCACCAGGAGGTAGGCTCGATTAATTCACTGATTGAAAACGTTATTGATCGACCGAGCAGGAGTGCCCGCCTCTTAACCTACACGTAGGTAGGTGGGGAGGATGAAGCAGTCCCCGCGCGTTGAGGACGGTGAGTCTTGACGGCCTCAACGGCGAGGTGGATTGCTCGACGCTGGTCGTCTTCAGCTTCGCTCTGGAGCAAGGCCTCCCAGGCTTCTGTACTGTCAATGCTTTCCTTGGCCCCTGGGGAGCCAGCACACTCCCATACTATATGGTCTAGCATACCTTTTTGCTTACAAATTTTGCAGAGCGCGTCGTTATAGTCGCTCGTCTGTGTTAAGTAGACCCAATGTGGTGACGTATAATTGTTTCCCTGGAGGCGCCGCCAAATTCTAGCGCCCTCTAGAGAGAGAGACTGATGCGGAGGCGGAAAGATTCTTCTTTCGGCTTTGTAATGAGCTATAATTTCCCTGTACTGATGATGTTATCTTTCATCCCTTGAACTGACTGCTCTGGAGTTGCCCGGTGGTAGAGCTCTCGGGCGAGTTCATGAGCGGCTTCGTTGCCTGGGACTTCTTCATGGGCCGGTACCCAAATAAATGTTATTTCCCTCCTGGGAGGGTTTTTGATTAGAATGTGGAGGGCTTCTTCCGAGATTCTCCCTTTGTTAAAATTTCGGATAGCTAATTTGTTATCGCATAATATTACTCCAGCTTTTGTACCCGCACAAGCGAGCGCTACTGCAACCACCTCGGCTGTACAGGCGTCGCTCATGCACGTGGAGCACGCTATCTTAACGCACCCATCGCCATCAACCACCGTCGATACGGCAGCCCCGTCTCTGCCGCAAGCGGTGTCCACGTACGCTACTTTATTTGCCGGTGTGATTTTAAGTTTTTTTACTAGACCCTTAGCCCTGTGAGCTCTCCTCTCTTTGTTGTAGATAGGATGCATATTATTAGGTAGGGGGGCAATTCAGAAGCGTTTACGCACGTCCAATGGAATGTATTTGTTGTCAGTCTGGGCAGCCCTGTCGCATTGCATTCCTACCCATTCCATGATTTTTCTCCCTGTTTTAGACTGGCCGAATGTTTACAACTGAGACACTCGTACTGCCTCAGTGAGCTCAACTAGCATGCTGTGAACCCCCATTTTGAGGAGGAGGCCCGGTCATTTGAACTGGCATTTTTCTTGTAACGGATGTTGTCGCACAGACAGAAGGACGTCAACAAGCGACATAGATGGCGTGGTATGGTTCTCGGGCGGCGCTCTAAGTGGTCGATGATAGATCGAACTTCAGCGTCGTCACGCTATTGTCTGATAAAGTCCGATGCAGTAATGGCGCCCATGTGGTGGTCATCGTTCTGTTGCCCAACTGACAGATTCGGTGGGTGCACGCGACAATGTGTCAGCGTCTTCGTGCTTGTGGCCAGACTTGCAAACGATAGCGATGTCGGATTTCTGTAGCCGCAACCTTTACCGTACCAGTCATCCTGAAGGATCGGGTATGTTTGTCAACCAACATAGGGCATGGTGGTGTGCTGAAGGATCGCATGTGTTTGTCAACCAACATAGGGCTTGGGGGTGTGTCACCACTTTGGAGGGATGGCCATAGAAATAAGGGTGAACTTCGTGATCGCGACACAACCACGAGACACTCTTTTTGTGTGGTAGAATAGTTCGGCTAGCATGGGACAGCGAGCAGCTAGCATAAGCTATTACTCTTTCAATGCCGTCTTGACGTTGGACGAGCACTGCGCCAAGAGCGGTCCTACTGGCGTCAGTATGCACCTCGGTGTCAGCGTTGTCGTCAAAATGTGCTAGGACGGTGCTGACTGCATGCGTTGTCATTGTTCAATAAAGACAGTCTGTTGCTCATTCGTCCAGCAGCAGTTGATGTCGAATCGGCGCTCGTCCTTGTTCGCGTCGATCGGAGGAGACACGTATCTTCATTCCTATGCCTGTATGAATGAAGATACACGTCTTATGGTGGAGGCATGGCATATCTATAACGGTGGAAGTGCGTGCGTGAGTCAGCCTTCGATTGCTTTACATAAGGAAGAGATTAATTGCCTTAACAGTTATCTTTCACGTAGACCGACACGTCACGTGGTGATACCAGCGTGAGCTTGCGCAGATGAGTTTTGTTTCTTCTTCCTTTTTTCGCCTCAATGCTACCTTCAGTTGGTAGTCGGCGTTGGTGTTGTCCACTTCTCTACTCTTGTGTCCTGTCTGCACGCCTCACCTCTTTTTTGCATAATGAATCCTTACCAACTAGCTCAGCTTTCTGTCGTTCTTGTGCACCGATAGTTATATTACGGCAGGTGTAACAAGAATGCAAGGAAGTTGACGGATTTTGTGTCCTGTGTTTTTCGTGCACATGAATCAGCCGCACTTCATTACTCATAACAGAGAACAGAACAAGTAGCACATGACTAGAGCGCACAGAAATGGAACTGAACATGCATCATTGCCCCACTTTATTTTGCGCGTGCAATGTTGGAGTGTTTGAACTGCTATAATTGCGTCATGATCACACTCAGCTACGGGCTCTCAGAATTGTGACAAAGAAAGAGATTTAGAACCTTTTCATATACTGGTTCCCGGCACATTTAAAACCAAAGATCGGTGGCATCCCCAACCTTAACGAGGCGGCACACGAGGCTGCGCGCATGCTTACAGACCGGGAGGCTTCACCCGACCACTCGGACAACAAGGACGCCCCCACTACGTACAATGAAATCTCTAAACACTACTGCCTACAACGTAGAGCGTGTAGCACGCCACACCGCAGCTCAAGCGGTGACACTCAGAATGCTAGAAACAGACACATACCTCGCGCAAAACAAACTACATCATTACATGCCATATCTCTACGACAAGTCTTATTGCACAAATTGCAATAGATCCCTTAACGTCTCTGGCCATGCTCGCAAGCTCACTTAAAATCGGAACAGGACAAGCGCTCGTTTGAAAAATGAACCCAGAGCGAAGAACTCGGTCCCCAGCTCTGTACCGTCCAGCAGGTCCACGATGACGCCAGAAAACTCAACCTCCCGGTTCCGTCATGGTGACGCCCACTCCATGAGAGCCCAAAGCTCTCGTGGCCTGCAGCACTTAGAATAAAGTTGATTTCCTTCCTTCCTACGGGAGAAGCATGGTCAGTTGTTACTAAGACCTGGTACCCCAGTGCCCAGTGATATCGTACTTGGATACGCAAATTCTTGTATTTACTCTATTGATGGCCAGGAAAAAGAATCGCCTTAGACTGGCAGTAAACGGTCATATCAAATGCAAAGCTTCGATGTCGGACATGCTACACTGGCTGACTGATTGGTTACAGTGCTGTATGCATGGGTGTTCAGTGTGAACACAGCCTGATAAATCACGACTCGCATACCTGTTTTGTGTCCTAAGTTTTTCCTAAATGCAGGCGATGGAGCCTTCCCTGCGAGAGCCTGGCGCCTGCAAAAGCATAGAAAATCGCTTGACTGTACTCATAGCGCTTGTGGTATTCTTTTGGCATACAACGACGGAGATTACAGAAACTGGGTAAAAATGCAACGCAAAGTGCAGCGCTTAATGCAAGTGACCCAAAATGTTGTTGAGCTTCTTAAAAAAAAAGGTATACAGCATTCATAGCTTTTTTTTCCAATCCTTTCTGCAGCTGTCTTGACAGAACGTGTATTAGTACGCAGATGTCGCAGAAAAACAAATTTGCCCACTGCAAGACGTCGCAACTACCCTGAAGCAGGCAGCGCCACCGGGTTCTTTTGCAAAATTACCTCTGTCGTATAATTTTGCCATCTCCTGTGAAGGAAGACAACTTGCCGCAGGTGGGAACTGAACTCACAGCCTTCGCATTTCGCTAGCACTCACAGGGTTCTATTAGGACACACAAATACCCAAGAAATTGGATGTGGAAGCGGCGCTGCGGTAGCTCAATTGGTAGAGCTTCGCACATGAAATTCCATGGTTGTGTGTTCGGTTCCGACCTGCAGCAAGTTGTTTTTTCATCCACCTTAATTTCCATTAATTTATCGTTTCTTTATTTCATCTAGAAGGCACAAGTAATGCCCCTTATGTTGTCCTTGGTGTCAGTGTTTGTTGGCTTCATATGATATGATATGATATGAATCGGGCTAACACTCCCAGGGTTCTACTAGTACACATAAATACCCAAGAAAGTGGATGGGGAAACGCCGCCGCGGTAGCTCAATTGGTAGAGCATCGCACGCGACATGCGAAGGTTGTGGGTTCGGTTCCCACCTGCGGCAAGTTGTTTTTTCATCCACTTTAATTTCCATTAATTTATCATTACTTTATTTCATTTATTAAGCACATGCAATTTCCCCTATGTTGTACTTGGTGTCAGTGTTTGTTGGCTTCTCGTTATATGACTAATAATTATCGGGTCCCTCGGTTAACCCCCTTTCTTCTCGTTTATTACATAACGAGGGTGTCGAATCCGGCAACATTGATGCCTTCAGGTAGCATATGTGGGTTTATTGACCAGTTGCCTTCACCCGAAAAGATCACGTCCTCGTGACGCCTGCGGCAAAAAAGACGTTCCACGTCCGCCGCCAAGTTCTGTGAGTGGGGGCGCTGGCTAACACTCCCAGGGTTCTACTAGTACACATAAATACCCAAGAAAGTGGATGGGGAAACGCCGCCGCGGTAGCTCAATTGGTAGAGCATCGCACGCGACATGCGAAGGTTGTGGGTTCGGTTCCCACCTGCGGCAAGTTGTTTTTTCATCCACTTTAATTTCCATTAATTTATCATTACTTTATTTCATTTATTAAGCACATGCAATTTCCCCTATGTTGTACTTGGTGTCAGTGTTTGTTGGCTTCTCGTTATATGACTATATATATATATATATAATATATATATATATAACGCCCAAGTTAAATCCATCAAATTTCTGAGATAGAAACGCAATATTAGCAGCCATGACGGCAGGAACGATCATGAAGCTGCCGGCTGAGGAAATTGCAGAAAGATACCTATTGCTTCAAGTCAATCGGAAGTCCACTGTTCAGAGTCAGTGAACAGAATCAATGGCAGTCTGTGCTTGCTCATTTGAATGGAGCTGCTTAGCGTGGGCTTCAATTCTGTATTCTTGGAAGACATCAGATTCAGGACGTTCAAGCCGGCGTTTTCGCCAGGATGCGCAGCCTACGAAAATTTACTCCGTCGCATAGAGAAGTCCTAAGGCCGCCAGACAGCAGGATCTGTGAAGGCTAGTAAAGATGCAGCAGCTTAGACAGGCTACAGAGAATCATGGAGAAAAATGTATGAATCTAACTGGAATGAACGTTATGAATAGGGCCACCACTGCTGTTTGCGAAGCGCCTGTATTTCGGTTTACTGACATCGTGCGCACCTTTATTCAGGAAAGACTGATTGGAGGACGTCAGAGTCCACGTAGCAAGTGTTGAGTGCGAACGACCTCATCAGTACATGTCGTTGGCAAGGTCGAGTTCTTGTGCCGGAAATGTGTATGAATCAAACTGGAATGAGCACTATGACTAGCGTGACTACTGTTGTCGGTGAAGAACTCTTATTTTGGTTTATGGACATCGTGCGCACCTTTACTGAGAAAAGATTGATTGGCAGACGTCAGAGCCCACGTAGCAAGTGTTGAGTGCGAACGAAGATCGAATCTCTGCCACAGCGGCTGCGTTTCGATGGGGGCGAAATGCGAAAACACCCATGTACTTAGATTTAGGTGCACGTCAAGGAACCCCAGGTGGTCGAAATTTCCCGAGTCCTCCACTGCGGCGTGCCGTAGAGTCAGGCAGTGGTTTTAACGATGACGATTTGGGATTTTCATGGCGCAGCAGCCGTGCAGACTTTAATGCGCCAAGCACATGTTTTATGTATTAGCCTATTTGTTTAAATGCTGTAAAATTGTGTTAATGGCCACGTAAATTCATAAGACATGAAATGTGCTATAGTTCTTGTAGGATTCCTGTGGCTTTTAAAAAGTTAAAGGTATCTTCATATGGGACCATCGGTTCGTCGCTCAATAAGAACATAGGATAGATAGGGATTCTTTTTTTGGAAAAAATCTTAAAATATCTTTCCCTCCATTTTTCTACGCCAGGACATGTTATTAAAATGTGTAGTACGTTTAAACTTTCACCTCAGTGTTGGCATGTTGGTTGTGGGTTCTTATTGAGTAACTATGTGTCAGCCTTGTATGACCAATTCTTAAGCGACGTAAAATAACCTCGTAAAATCTTTGTGTGTGGCGACAAATCTGCCATTCTCGTAAATTAGGTTTTATGCAATGAAGCTGGTTAAATGTTTCCTGATCCCACGCTTTCTGCCAGTGTTTCCCAACTGCTATTCTTAAAGTTGCTTTATAGTCTTGCCAAGGTAGGCCAACATCATGTAGCTCCAAATCTTTGGTATGGGTTGCCATAAGATCTCCTCTTTCATTCCCGGGATTTCCTACATGACTAGGAATCCAGCAGAAAGTGACATTTAACGCTCTCTTGTGACGTATTGTGTATTGATTTTTTATTTTCTTCAGTAGATTATTTCTAGATGGTAACCTTGATGCGAGATCTTTAAGAGAGCTCAAGGAGTCGCTAAATATAAGAGATTGATTATTTCCTGTTTTTTTTTTAAATTTGGGGTTTTACGTGCCAAAACCACTTTCTGATTATGAGGCACGCCGTAGTGGAGGACTCCGGAAATTTTGACCACCTGGGGTTCTTTAACGCGCACCTAAATCTAAGTACACGGGTGTTTTCGCATTTCGCCCCCGTCGAAATGCGGCCGCCGTGGCCGGGATTCGATCCCGCGACCTCGTGCTCAGCAGCCCAAATTTCCTGTTTTCAAGTTGTCTTCCAGAGCTAACGAAATGGCATGAAGTTCTGCAGTAAAGGCAGAAGCCTGACTTGAAAATCCTATTTGTTTTTCAAATTGATTTGATGTCACTGCAGCGCCTACATCGCCATTGCTTTTTGATCCATCTGTAAAGTGTTTCAGGCAAATATATTCTGATTCGATTTCTAAATATTCACTTAGTAACGCCTCTGTGAGTGAAAATTGTTTTCTGTTTATTGTTAACCTAAAGTCGCATTGCGCATGTTTCATCTCCGAAGGAGCAAGAGAAGGTTCATCTTGCAAGAATTTATTTCTTACATCGTAACATAAGTCCGCATTCAACTTTTGGCACCTGATAAAAAAGTAAGGAATGAGTGCCGGTTTGTTTCTAAAATGTATTTCAAAACGCGGCCTTGTAAATAGTCTACAAGGATGCGTTGAACAGGACAGTACTCTCATTATATACATGTTTCCGAGAAATAGCCTTCTGTGTTCCAAAGACACCTGGTTGGTTCCTGCATACAAGCTTTGTATCTTTGTATGGGAGACGTACGAAACGCGCCGGAACACAGACGTAGTCCAAGGTGATGCACAGGATCAAGAACATCTAATGCCGACTTTCGAGCTGAGCCGTACACAAAACATTTGCAGTCTAATTTTCACCGGACAACTGCATTGTATATGCGAAGCAGGCATATTCTATAAGAGCCCAATGATCGGTGGGATAAAAGCTTTATTAAATTTATGGATTTCAGAGATTTCTGTTTTGCATGAGTGATGTGCGCTTTGAAGTTGAGTTTCTTGTCAAAGATCATACCAATAAATTTGTGTTTGTTCTTTACTGTGATTTGCTGTCCTTTGATATGTAGTGTTGGGTCCGGTGTAAGCCTTCGGTATTGACTGAAAGGTACGCATATTGTTTTTTATGCGCAAAATTTAAAACCATTTTCTTTTGCCCATCGCACTATAGAGTTTACGCCCAACTGGAGTTGGCATTTGCAAGTAGCCATATTACAAGACGAGAAACAAAGTTGTATGTCATCGACATATAAAGAATACATTAAGGAAGAAGGAATAACTGTAGTTATCAAATTGAGCTTCACTAAAAATAGTGTAACGCTCAATACTCCCCCTTGCGGCACTCCATTCTTCTGCATAAAACAGTTGGACAAGGTTGGTCCAAGCATCACCTGAAAAGTTCGGTTCTCCAGATAGCTTTTGATTATACCAAGCATGTGCCCTTTGATTCCGTATCTGTGCAAGTCCATTAAAATGCCATGTCTCCACGTCGTATCATACGCTTTTGATAAGTCAAAGAAAATGGAGACGTAATGCTGCCTTTGGACGAAAGATTCACGGATTTTTGTTTCTAACCGGATTAATTGGTCGATTGTGCTGCGATTGGCTCTAAAGCCACACTTGTACTGTTCAAGTAACCTGTTACTTTCCAAAAGATGTACAAGCCGTTTGTTAACCATTCTTTCGAATGTTTTTCCTAAACAACTAGTTAAGGCAATGGGGCGATAACTGTTAGGGTCAGAGCGTTCCTTTCCGGGTTTTAGAAGTGGTAGAACTATCGCCTTCTTCCATGCTTTCGGAAAATAGCCTTCCACCCACAACCTGTTGAAGAGGTGAAGGATTGTGTCGTACGTGTTCATGTGTAGGTGTCGCAGCATTTCGTAGTGTATGTTGTCCGGACCTGCTGAATGGCTCTTTCCTAAATATATCGCATCGAAGAGTTAAGTTTTTGTAAAAGGACGGTTATATAGCTCAGTACTATTCAGGGATATCCGAAGATCTTTCTTTTCTGCAGTGGTCTTTATCTTAAGAAACTCGGTAGTGTAATGAGCGTCACTCGAAATTCCAGCAAAGAGCTCGCCAAGTAGATTTGCTTGCCCTGTAAGATTCGTTTCATCGTCAAATATAGGGAGTGTGTATTTTGTATGAACACCATCAATTTTTCTCACGTTCTCTCAGACTAATTTACTTGTTGTGTGACTGTTTATCCAGCTCACATATTTCACCCATGATGTTCTTTTTGCTATCAGTGTTTCCCTTCAAGCCTCACTGCGCGTTTGTTTAAAAAACAATAAATTATCGACAGTTGGGTACCTGTTTAGACGAGACCATGCACAGTTTTGTTTCCTACGAGCTTTATCACATGCATCATTCCACCACGGTTTTGGTCTACGTGGAAGCTTCCCTCGTGAAAGTGGTATGGAGTTTTCAGCTGCTTCTAAAATTTGTTTCGTTATCGCATCACATAAGTCGTCAATATTGAGTCATCATCATCATCATCATCATCAGCCTAGTTACGCCCACTGCAGGGCGAAGGCCTCTCCCATACTTCTCCAACTACCCCAGTCATGTACTAATTGTGGCCATGTTGTCCCTGCAAACGTCTTAATGTCATCCGCCCACCTAACTTTCTGCCGCCCCCTGCTACGCTTCCCTTCCCTTGGAATCCAGTCTCTAACCCTTAATGACCATCGGTTATCTTCTCTCCTCATTACATGTCCGGCCCATGCCCATTTCTTTTTCTTGTTTTCAATAAGGTGTAATTTATCCGCGTTTGTTGCCTCACCCAATCTGCTCTTTTCTTATCCCTTAACGTTACACCGATCATTCTTCTTTCCATAGCTCGTTGCGTCGTCCTCAATTTCAGCAGAACCGTTTTCGTAAGCCTCCAGGTTTCTGCCCCATATGTGAGTACTGGTAACACACAGCTGTTATACACTTTCCTTTTGAGGGATAGTGGCAACCTGCTGTTCATGATTTGAGAATGCCTGCCAAACGCACCTCAGCCCATTCTTATTCTTCTGGTTATTTCAGTCTCATGATCCGGATCCGTGGTCACTACCTGCCCTAAGCAGATGTATTCCCTTAACACTTCCAGTGCCTCGCTACCTATCGTAAACTGCTGTTCTCTTCCGAGACTGTTAAACATTACTTTAGTTTTCTGCAGATTAATTTTCAGACCCACCCTTCTGCTTTGCCCCTCCAGGTCAGTGAGCATGCATTGCAATTGATCTCCTGAGTTACTAAGCAAGGCAATATCATCTGCGAATCGCAAGTTGCTAAGGTATTCTCCATCAACTTTTATCCCCCATTCTTCCCACTCCAGGTCTCTGAATACCTCCTGAAAATATGCTGTGAATAGCATTGGAGAGATCGTATCTCCCTGTCTTACGCCTTTCTTTATTGGGATTGTGCTGCTTGCTTTGTGAAGGACTACGGTGGCTGTGGAGCCGCTATAGATATCTTCCAGTATTTTTACATATGGCTCATCTACACCCTGATTATGTAATGCCTCCATGACTGCTGAGGTTTCGACTGAATCAAACGCTTTCTCGTAATCAATGAAAGCTATATATAAGGGTCTGCAATATTGAGTGCGATGACATTATCAATCCTTATTTCAGAACTTTCCAAAAAAAAGAGACCAGTCTGCTTTACCCAGCTTCCATCTCTGTCTTCGTGCTGGCATTGTTGGAGGCGCGTCGATCGGCTTGAGTATTATAGGGTAGTGGTCGCTGCCATGTGGGTTTTTCCTCACGTCCCAAGTAAAGAACCTAGGAATTGATGGCGTGCCACAGGAGAGGTCAATGCTTGATGTAGATTGTGATTTTGCTATAAAATATGTTGGCTTTCCATCATTAAAAAGGTACACATTGCAGTTGTCTAAAAATTCTTCTATTATTTTCCCTCTGACTTCTGTGTGGCTACTGCCCCGGATGTTGTTATGAGCATTAAAAATCACCTAATAAAAGGAAAGGTTCTGGAAGTTCTTTTCACGAGATTTTCTAATTCTTTTCTTGTGATATCCTTACCTGGTGGTATGTACAGGGAGCATACTGTTATTGTTTTTTCTATCTGAACCTTTACTGCAACAGCTTCTAAGTTGGTGTTAAGGTTCACTTCCCGTACTGGGACTCCTTGGGCAACCACTATAGCGACTCCTCCGTATTCGACTGACGACTGTTCCCCTATCTTTGCGAAAGATGCTATATCGACGTAGAGGTTCTTTATGGCAACCTTTCAAATGAGTTTCTTGCAAACACATAACAGAAGCCTCGGCATCCTCGAAAAGATCGTAAATGTAGTCAGTATTAGTTCTTAAACCACTGCAGTTCCACTGCACAATAGTAGCCATATTTGATGATGTAGATTATCAAGTATTTCACGAAGAAATTCCATGTAAAAGGTCACAAAGATGACATACGTCAATGAGCAAGAGGCTTGCCAAAATGCTTTTTAGGTTACGTCTTCTTGGCAGAGAGAATGACCGGAAGTTTACCCGCTTTGTGTTTACCAGAGGGAATACCCGACTTTTTGGTTTCCCTACCAGATTTAGGCTTTTTTGTTTGATTCGTGTCCGGCGGACACACTTCCATCATATCATCGCCCCTTGGGCGTTCCTTGTTGATGGTGCTTGATGAAGGTGCCGACTTCTTGGAAAGAAAGCGGTCCTTCGGCACCAATGTTGAGACCTTCTTGGCCTCTACCGCGTGCTGACCGATGTCAGCCCCAGCAGAAGCCTCTGGGCCTCTTGGGAGAGGTTTGCTACGAGCGTCTGTTTTTTCGCTGGGTGAAGAGGGCTGTAGTGCTGACACTTTGTCCAGCAGCTCCACCTGTGTTCCAACTGACACCATCGGCGGCGCACGCCCCCTATGCACAGCCTGTGCTTAAGTACCTCTATCGGCAAACGCGACTCTCTTTTTGGCTTCAATGTATGGTATGTTCTCCCGTACCTTCAATACAATCACTTTTTCTTTTTTCCACTCATGACAAGACCTGGAAAACGCCGCGTGTTGACCCACGCAGTTTGCACAGCACAGCTCGCTTGTGCACGTTTCATCACCATGGTCTGGTTGACCGCATTTAGCACAGGCTGGTCTTCCGCGGCATGCCTGGGATCCGTGCCCATATTTCTGACACCGAAAGCTCCGGCGGGGATTGGGCAAATATGGTCTTACTCTAAGTTACAGGTAAGCGGCTTTAACGGCACTTGGAAGCGTTAAGGAGTTGAAGGTCAGCACAATGAGTTTGGTCAGAGTTCCAATGTTATATTTTCTAAATTTATATTCGTCTTGCAGATAGAGCACCCTGATCCCTCAAGGCTTCTTCGATGTCCTCGTCTGTGCCCTTTAGGAGTTCTGTTTGTGAAATCACTCCCTTCGCGTAGTTCAGTGTAGGATGTGGTGAGATAGACACACTGTTATCACCGATCTTGTCAAGTTTCTTAATCTGCCTGCTATGCTGAGCCGTCATAACTTCGAGCAAGAGGTCTCTAGAATTCATTTTCTTTGCTTTGTATGTCTTACCAATACACTCGTTAAATGCCTTGGCGATGAGAAAAGGGGACGTCTTTAATTTTGCGTTCAGTTTCAGACATGATGACAAAAAAGTTTGTAAAGCTATCACTAGGTTTACTGAAGTTCATTACCTCGGTCCGGTGCCTTTTCGGCCTCCGATCAGGTTTTGCTGAAGAGGGGGTTGTATCCATGAAATTACTTATACGTTCGGCAGCTAAGCTGGCCGCCCACCATGGAGCCCAACATGGGAGTGTTTCAAAAACCACTAGCCATACATAACTGCTACAACCATATAACTATGACCAAGGAACGCCACGCCCACATGGTTAACCCTTGCCGCCTCGAAATTCGGAAGTGAGGAGAAGTGATAAGAACACCGGAAAGAAGAGGCAGCGAGAGGGAAAGTAAAAAATTGAATGGAGGGACAAGAAAAGGCGACTGCCGATTTCCTCCAGGTGGGTCAGTCTGGAGGTACCGTCTATGTGAAGCTGAGGCCGAAGAGGTGTGTTGCCTCCGCCGGGGGGCCCTAAAGGTGCAAACACCCAGCATCAGCTCAACCTCCAGGATCCCCCTTTCCCCAGACACGGCTAAGCCGCGCACGGCTACACGCGGGAGGGTCCAACCCTCGTGTGCTCGGGTACGTGGTGTCGCAACACACAAAACGCCTGCTGACGCAGACGCCCCTGCGGGGACAGTGGTTTTGGCACGTAAAATCCAATACATTAAGTGGGGACAAAAAAAAAAGGTTCTTATGCAGAAAATATGTATGAACCTAACTGGAATTAACGTTATGAATAGGGCCACCACTGATGTTTGCGAAGCGCCTGTATTGCGGTTTACTGAAATCGTGCGCACCTTTATTCAGGAAAGACTGATTGGAGGACGTCAGAGTCCACGTAGCAAGTGTTGAGTGCGAACGACCTCATCAGTACATGTCGTTGGCAAGGTCGAGTTCTTGTGGCGGAAATGTGTATGAATCAAACTGGAATGAGCACTATGACTAGCTTGACTACTGTTGTCGGTGAAGAACTCTTGTTTTGGTTTATGGACATCGTGCGCACCTTTACTGAGAAAAGATTGATTGGCAGACGTCAGAGCCCACGTAGCAAGTGTCGAGTGTGAACGAAGATCGAATCTCTGCCACAGCGGCTGCGTTTCGATGGGGGCGAAATGAGAAAACACCCATGTACTTAGATTTATGTGCACGTCAAAGAACCCCACGTCGTCGAAATTTCCCGAGTCCACCACTGCGGCGTGCCGTAGAATGAGACAGTGGTTTTGGCACGTAAAATCCCATAACTTTAGTGGGGAGAAAATAAAGGTTCTTATGCATAAAATATCTGTGAATCTAACTGGAATGAACGTTATGAATAGGGCCACCACTGCTGCATGCGAAGCGCCTGTATTTCGGTTTACTGACATCGTGTGCACCTTTTCTCAGGAAAGACCAATTGGCGGACGTCAGAGCTCACGTAGGAAGCGTTGGGCAGGAACGACCTTATCATTACTTGTTATTGGTAAGGTGGAGCTTGAACTGTAAGCCGCGTTGTTCTTTTAGCAAAATGTATTTGCGTAGTAAATTTGGAAAGTAAAGAATAATTATAATCTAAATTCATTTTATTCATACATACGCATCCAAAAAGGATGTAATTAATTATGTTGACGGTTCCCATTTACCGACCATGGGAAAACAAGGAACGTTGCCGTGGCCAACAGTTGCACTTGACTAACTTGTCTTCGTTGGTAGAGCGGTTGCATTCTTTGGTAGCGTTTATGTACGCCGAGCTCATTTTCCCCTGCTATGATTGGAGGAGTAGAATAAGGTGATGTTTAAACAATAGTGAAGGAAGTCGGAATGTTAAGAGTGGTGCGTTTCGTGAGTTGGGATAGTGAGGAGGTTGGTATCCGCACTGCTGTCACTTTTCTGAACAGAGATGACAAAATTGCAAAAAAAGTCTGCATGTGTAAGCAGGCGTTATAAACATACTGAGCCTTGCTTTTGCAGAAAGCAATAAAGAAACTACACTGATTGGATTCCTAAAGAGGAACAATAAGAAAAACGAAGAAATATAAATATAACAAATGAATAAGATCTCTCTCTCTCTCTCTCTCTATATATATATATATATATATATATATATATATATATATATATATATACTGGCTAAAGTACGAGGTGTCATGGAACACGCTTATTATGGCCCTTACTTATTTTATCGCCTTACCAGACCTGTTATTCATTTTCTAACGTATTGGGGGAAATATGTTGATGTGTTTTAGTAGTTTATTTGAAAAGATATAACAATATTTGTTCCCCAACCAGTGTCAATATGAACTTGGTTAAAACACGCTGGCGGGCTAGTTGGTTAGAATCCATGGTAGAGTGTATAAGCGCTACTGGACGCGGACGAAGAAAGGAGATACGATTCGGAAAAGGAGATACGACTCCTTGGTTTGTCTTCGTGACAATTGTAGTAGATATTTTTTCTCTTTTTTTCCCTTGCCTTGCACACGTGTCCGGTTCAACGAAATGTACCACTCAATGTTCTTTTTTTGCTGTCACGTTTGTTTCCGCTCGCACGGTATATATTTATCGATGCGTGCGAAAATAAAATATATAGTTGAAAGTGAAGCGCTGTGTCTGTGTATCTGTTTCTTTCTTCTTCCGCGTCCAGTCGCGCTTATACACTCTACCAGTGTCAATAACAGACACTAAACGTACCGGTTTCATATGTAAAACAACATCCCGAATCTGGTAATGTCTCCTTCTTTATTTTTTCTCAGCTAATTTTAGGTTCAAGGAAATTAGAAGGGTTAACAAGCGTCAAGCGCGAAAAGCGATAAAATGGGTATTTTGTAATTCCGTTGCATCAGATCAGGGATCGTATACCTTAAGATACAAGACACACACCGCAACATCTGCAAAGATGGCTGGAGTTCCTGAAGAGAAGCAAATGGCGGCAAATAATGGCGATAGAAAATTACAACATTTTTTATGTTAAGTACTTAATCAAATCTGTAAACATGTGCACGCTTATGCGCAATGAATCACATTGTGCCGCTCGGGAACACCGTACGTTCCAAATTTAAGAAATGGGAAGCGCCAGCCGGGCTCTATAAATTAAAAAGTTTTTGCCGTCTAGTAGTTTATACCACATGCGAGAGAGGAGCAACAAATGTAAATTGAATCTTCATTCTTCTATCGTGCAGTGTATAATGAATCAGTTGAAAACACGAGTATTAAGGAGTAATATTCACTATGGAGATTTTCGAAGTAATAACGTAGGGGCATATGTTGCTGAATCAGAATTGGTCAGCGAGCACTTTGACAGGGAACGTTGTGCGTACAAAGAATATGGAAAAACGCAAATGGATACTGTATCACTGCATCCGCTGTCGTTGAAATGACGTTTTAATTGCAACACTTTGCACAGTGTGGAAACATTTTTATACAAAATATATTGTTGCAGATATTGAATATGGATGCCTGGAAGGTAAATACCTGCACGCACACCGCGTAAAGGAACTCTAAGCGGCAAGACTTGAAGCAGGGTAATTCTACGCACAACATTGCAGACCCCAGAAGTCACCATCACTGATTCTCTTTGACAAGATTGGGCTAGTTGGTGGATTGGCGGATGAGGCTTCACCAAAGTATTTTTCACGAAAAGAATTGGCGACGTAAGAGCTCTATGATGTTTTCGCGACGAAGCAAAAGTAGGTTGAAGGTAAAGTGTTAAATTGTGTAAAATTAGATACACTGGCAAATCTTATTTCAGGACACTCTGCTGGCGTCGTTCTTTCATGTCACGTCAAAGGTGGACACACATATGAATTTTGCGCGTTTATTTGACTCAGTAAAAAGCAAAATATTGTGCATTTCTAGAATATTTTTGCATACAAATTTGTAATGTTGGAGCTACGTTATTTTTATAACATTTTCCACGGAGTCTTAAGTTATGCCAAAACTATTGTTCGACTATGACATGAAGTTTTTTTAAGACCATTACTTCCTACTTTTGCGGGAACTCACTTTTTGAAAATATTCATTCTCGAATTCAGGGTAAAAAGCTCTAGATAGAAATTGCGCGAAATAATTATGAACAAGCACCACTATTTTATATTGTCATGTAGAAATCTCAATTCGAATAAATTTTGTTGCGGGCGAGAAAAACGTTTTGAAGTCGACAAGCACTTTGAGAGTTTGACATTGTGCATGCACTGGAAAGCACGTGCAGGCGACAATTGAGTTTTGGCCCTGCTTATGAACTATTTAGGCATAAAATATGAGCGCATGCTTTTCAAACGAAGCAAATGGCACTAAAGTAGAAGTTTACGCTGTTGAAATGTTGATACGCTCGTACCTGCGTTTCACGATAATACATTGGGTGCTGAAAGTAAACCATGACAGCTTCGAGGTCATCTTCGTGAGAAGATAGTTATCTGACAACATGTATTGTGCATAGCGCTGATGCATTGTTTTGTAAGTAATACAGCGTGGCAGACTACGAGTTATTCAATAGCCCGAAGCATCGACATTAGACGCCAAGCGGGGAAGAGGATGCAACTATCAAGAAATTTCAAGTTTGCTGTGGTTGTCCGTGGGCCTCATCAAGCACCGTTTTAATTCTGATGTTAAGCAGCAGAGGAAAAAAAGATCACCATGCGATTATTCTGCCTATTATCTTAAGTATTTTGCCAGACGACACAATTAGGCTAAGTGAGTCACTACCAGCCACGGTGAATTACTTCCATCGATGCCGCGTTCGCCTTCCTGACCGGGTAGAGCCCCCCCTCCCCCCCCCCCCGAATAACAAGGGGTCAACTGAGAAACATGAGCCTTTTACGATGCATTTATACGGCCGTCAAGTGAAACAGGCAGCGTTCACCTGGCATATAACCACCGGGGAAATGTGTGTCAGTAAGAAACTGGCGGGTCATGCGCGTTCTATATTGAAGACAGCTTTCGGCAGTGCCCGTCGACAAGATTGGTTGTGGACTGCAATTTCTTTTCTCCCACGATCTACTCAAAATGAAGTTTCTTGATCACAAATTGAAAGCCTGGTGTGTATACTTAGCTGTCTCACGTATCTTTTTCTACAGGCCTCTGAAGCTTAATTTAGGTATGACCATCGTGAAACGGTGACTCTATGGGAAATTCGGAAGTGATTTCCTTGATTTCCTTCAAGTCCTTGATTGTAAAGTCGAAACTATATTTAGCCTAAACTCTACGAAATGGAAAATGTAGAGTAGAGATGTTGTGCCTGATACAGTAAGGGCGTTTATCCAAAAAAGGCTTACCTTGTTTTCCCAAGACTGCATAGTTTCTCACTATAACACTTAGAGGGAAATCTGGCGCCACCGTCTATGGGAAATTCTTAAGGGTTGGTGCGCCATCATGGGAAGTACGGTATATTGTCACGTGGTAGTGACGGTGAAGAAAGAACACAGTAGCAGTACTGTGAAAGACAAAACTAGCTTTTATTGGGCGAACCTGTGCCCACAAAACAGGCTACACTTAAAGCACAACGATAGCGGCGAACACAGTCGGCGATGGTCGAAAATCTGATCAGCGGGTCAAGCGCGTCGGCTTTTATAGAGCAGTCGTCGAATGTTCCAGACTAATCGTTTGGACCCGCGTAGATTCAACAAAGTTCTACGCCATTCGCGTCAGGTGATGAAATCAGATAACATAACGTTCGGCGATAACAGACAGCGGATAGAAGCATCGATAACGTTCCAGAAACTTCGGATACATACAGGCGCGTCCCACGCTGTGCGATTACATTTGTTAGGCTGCGAAACGTGGTTGCCCGATAAAGATAAGTATACGTGTCAATACCCCCCTCTTAAAAAGCATCGACCCGATGCTGCAAACAAACGAAGGTAATAAACAAAAGCACTTGTAGCAAAGAAAAGAACAAAAATGACGAAGTTCGTCAGCGTCCGTAAAAGGGTTTAAGGCGCACCACGTGGACCACTTCAGATCGTGCGCGGCGCCGCTGTGAATGCGAAATGCCGTCTGGCACGACCTCATAGTCCACAGCGCCAATACGTCGGATGACCTTGTAGGGTCCGAAATAGCGTCGGAGTAGTTTGTCACTGAGTCCTCGTCGGCGTATCGGGGTCCAGACCCAAACACGGTCTCCAGGTTGGTACTAGACGAAGCGTCGTCGCAGGTTGTAGTGTCGGCTGTCGGTCCTCTGCTGGCTCTTGATTCGCAGGCGGGCGAGCTGTCGGGCTTCTTCGGCGCGCTGGAGATAGCTAGCGACGTCAACATTCTCTTCGTCAGTTACGTGCGGCAGCATGGCGTCAAGCGTCGTCGTCGGGTTCCTGCCGTAAACCAGCTTAAACGGCGTGATCTGTGTTGTTTCTTGCACCGCCGTGTTGTACGCAAAGGTTACGTACGGCAGGACCGCGTCCCACGTCTTGTGTTCGACGTCGACGTACATTGCTAGCATGTCGGCAAGCGTCTTGTTCAGGCACTCCGTGAGACCATTCGTCTGCGCATGGTAGGCAGTTGTCCTCCTGTGGCTTGTCTGGCTGTAATGCAGAATGGCTTGGGTGAGCTCTGCTGTAAAAGCCGTTCCTCTGTCGGTGATGAGGACTGCTGGGGCACCATGTCGCAACAGGATGGTCTCGACGAAAAATTTCGCCACTTCGGCTGCGCTGCCTTTTGGTAGAGCTTTAGTTTCAGCAAAACGGGTGAGATAGTCCGTCGCCACGACGATCCACTTATTCCCGGATGTTGATATCGGAAACGGCCCCAACAAATCCATCCCAATCTGCTGGAATGGTCGGCGAGGAGGTTCGATTGGCTGTAGTAATCCTGCTGGCCTTGTCGGTGGTGTCTTGCGTCGTTGACAGTCTCGGCATGTCTTGACGTAACGGGCGACGTCGGCGGTCAGACGCGGCCAGTAATACCTTTCCTGTATGCTCGACAGCGTCCGGGAGAATCCGAGGTACCCAGCGGTTGGATCGTCGTGTAGGGCGTGCAGTATTTCTGGACGCAGCGCTGACGGTACAACAAGAAGGTAGCTGGCGCGGAATGGTGAGAAGTTGTTCTTCACGAGCAGGTTCTTTTGTAGCGTGAACGAAGACAACGCGCGCTTAAATGCCCTAGGGACAACGTTGGTGTTCCCTTCCAAATACTCGACGAGGCCTTTTAGCTCCGGGTCGGCTCGTTGCTGTTTAGTGAAGTCTTCCGCGTTTATTATCCCAAGGAAGGCGTCGCCGTCCTCGTCGTCTTGCGGCGGGGGATCGATGGGGGCGCGCGATAAGCAGTCAGCGTCGGAGTGTTTTCTCCCGGACTTGTATATTACCGTGACGTCATATTCTTGTAGTCTGAGGCTCCACCGCGCCAGCCGTCCTGAAGGGTCCTTTAAGTTAGCTAGCCAACACAATGCGTGATGGTTACTGACGACTTTGAATGGCCTGCCATAGAGGTAAGGGCGGAATTTAGCTGTAGCCCAAATGATGGCGAGGCATTCCTTTTCAGTCGTAGAATAGTTGCTTTCCGCTTTTGACAGCGACCGGCTAGCATACGATATCACCCTTTCAAGTCCTTCTTTCCTCTGCACTAGGACGGCACCGAGGCCTAGGCCACTGGCGTCAGTGTGGATTTCGGTATCGGCGTCCTCATCGAAGTGTGCAAGTACCGGCGGCGACTGCACGCGTCGTTTGAGTTCTTGAAACGCCTTGGCCTGCGGCGTTTCCCACTTGAACGCGACATCACATTTGGTTAGATGTGTTAGCGGCTCCGCGATGCGTGAAAAGTCCTTGACAAAGCGCCTATAGTAGTCACACATGCCGAGGAATCTGCGCACTGCCTTTTTGTCGGTTGGCTGCGGGAACTTTGCGATGTCAGCTGTCTTCTGTGGGTCTGGGCGTACTCCTGATTTGCTGATCACGTGGCCTAGGAACAAAAGCTAACCGTAAGCGAAACGGCACTTTTCCGGCTTTAGAGTGAGCCCTGATGACTTGATGGCTTCTAACGCTGTCGCAAGCCGCCTAAGGTGATCGTCGAAATTTCCGGCGAAGACAACGACGTCATCCAGGTAAACAAGGCACGTCTGCCACTTCAGTCCGGCTAACACCGTGTCCATGACGCGCTGAAACGTTGCAGGCGCCGAGCAAAGTCCGAATGGCATGACCTTGAACTCGTAGAGGCCGTCTGGCGTGATGAAGGCAGTCTTTTCGCGATCTCTCTCGTCGACTTCTATTTGCCAGTAGCCAGACTTGAGGTCCATCGACGAGAAGTATTTAGCGTCGCAGAGCCGATCCAATGCGTCGTCTATCCGTGGAAGGGGGTACACATCCTTCTTCGTGATCTTGTTCAGTCGACGATAATCGTCGCAGAAGCGTAGAGTTCCGTCCTTTTTCTTTACCAGGACTACAGGAGAGGCCCACGGGCTTTTCGACTGCTGGATGATGTTGTCGCGCAGCATTTCGTCGACTTGTTGCCTAATAGCTTCACGTTCTCGCGTCGAAACTCGGTAAGGGCTCTGGCGGAGTGGTCGAGCGCTCTCTTCGCTTATTATGCGATGCTTTGCAACTGGTGTTTGTCGAATCCTCGATGACGTCGAAAAGCAGTCTTTGTATCGTCGGAGAAGACTTCTGATCCGTTGCTGCTTACTCATAGGAAGACTTGGATTCACGTCGAAGTCTGGTTCGGGGACAATTCTCATCGGGGTAGATGCGGCTGATTCCGAGAGGACAAAGGCATTGCTGGTTTCCGCAATTTCCTCGATATATGGATTGTCGTGCCCTTGTTGATTTTCCAAGGTATTTACGTAAGTGTTCTGTACTGCTTGATTACCTAATGCCTCTATGACTGCTGGTATCTCTACTGAATCAAATGCCTTTTCGTATTCTATGAAAGCCACATAGAGAGGCTCATTGTACTCTGCGGATTTCTCGATAACCTGAGTGATGACATGGATGTCACCCATTGTAGAGCACTCCTTCCTGAAGACAGCCTGTTCCCTTGGTTGACTAAAGACCAGTGTTGCCGTTATTCTATGGAGATCATTTTGGTAAATATTTTACATATTACTGAAAGTAAGGTAATGGGCCTATAATTTTTCAATTCTTTAACGTCTCCCTTTTTATGGATTAGTATAATGTTCGCATTCTTCGAGTTGTCCCGGCTACGGCGGCCGCATTTCGATGGGGGCGAAATGCGAAAACACCCGTGTGCTTAGACTTAGGCGCACGTTAAAGAACCCCAGGTGGTCAAAATTTCCTGGGTCCTCCACTACGGCGTGCCTCATAATCAGAAAGTGGTTTTGGCACGTAAAACCCCAAATATTATTATTATTATTATTATTCGAGTTTTCTGGGACTCTTGCAGTCGACATACACTTCGTATAATGAGCCGCCAGTTTTCCTAGCATTGTGTCTCCTCAATCTTTCATTAAATCGACTGTTATTCCATCCTCTCCTGCCGCTTTTCCCAGTTTCATGCCTTGCTAAGCCTTTCTGGCCTCATCTCTAGTTATAGGAGTAGTTTCTGTATACTGTTCATTGCTGTTTCGAATAGAGTGCTCCAGACTCCTCTGAGTACTGTAAGGGTCAGTGCAGAATGCTTCCGCTGCTTTTACTATATCTTCGAGATTGCTGATGCTATTACTTTACTTATCTTTCAGTGCATACATCTTGGTTTGTCCTATGCCAAGTTTTTTTCTCACCTATTCCAGGCTGCGTCCATATTTTATGGCTTCTTCAGTCTTTCTCACGTTATAGTCTCAAATATCCTTCATTTTCACCTTGTTGATCAGTTTTGACAGTTCCGAAAATTTTATCCTATTTCTTGATTTGGATAGTTTCATTTTTGTCGTGTGTTTATTAGGTCTTTTGTTAGTTGGGAAAACCTGCCTACTGCTTGCCTTAATGCCTTGCCTCCTACTTCAATTGCTTCCTCTGAAGCCAACCTAGTTACGGTTTCATTCATTAGCACTATGTCATCATCATCTCTCTGTTCTAAGGCTGCATATTTGTTTGCAGGTACCAGCCTGAATGTGTCTGCTTTTACCCTTACTGCCTCTAAGTTGACCTGTTTTTTCTTGACCAATTTAACTTGTTTTCTCTTCAAATTGAGGTGAATCCTAGCCCTCACTAACCTATGATCACTGCACTTTACCCTACCGACCACTTCTACATCCTGCACTATGCTGGGATCGGCAGAAAGAATGAAGTCAATTACATTTCTTGTTCACCATTAGGGCTTTTCCGGGTCCACTTCCTATTGCTACGCTTCCTGAAAAAGGTGTTCATTATCCGCAGCTTATTCCTTTCTCCGAATTATACCAGCATCTCTACTCTAGCGTTTCTGGAATTGACGCCGTAGTTGCCCATTGCTTGTTCACCAACCTGCCTTTTCCCCACTTTTGCACTGAAGTCGCCCATTACTGCAGTATACTGAGTTTGCGCTTTTCTCATCACTAATTCAACATCTTCATAAAACTGATCTACTTCCTCATCATCGTGACTGGCTGTTGGAGCGTAGGTTTCTACTACCTTTAATCTATACCTCTTATTAAGTTTGATTATGACTACAGCTACCCTCTCATTGTAGCTATAGAATTCGTCAATGTTGCCCGCTTTGTCCTTATGGATTAGGAATCCTACCCCATATTGCTTCTTTACGAGACTTTTATAGCAGAGGACATGTCCGTTATTCAGCAACGTATGAGACTCACTAGCTCTACTAATCTCACTAAGGCCGACGGTATCCCAAACAATGTCTCGATATCCCAAACAATGTCTGATAATTCTTCAAAGGGTCCCGCTAAGCTAGCCTTACTCGTGAGGGTTCGGGTGTTAAACGTTGCAAGGGTAAGTTTCCATCGGCGGCCGGTCCGGATCCAGAGGTTCTTAGCACCCTCTGCTGCTTTACAGGTCTGACCGCCGCCTTGGTCAGGTGCTCAGCAGCTGCTGAGGACTGAGGGCCTTTGTGTAATTGAGTGGGCCATTTGGGAGGGGGTGGCCGAATACTGCACCAGGGAGTCCATTTCCTGATCTGGTGAGGAAGCGTCTTGGTAAAGCTTTGTGGGCCTTCCTAATTTGGTTGTACCTGGATGAGTACAGCCCCACTCGCTTTCGGCATCATTTGCCGGGGACAGGTGTCACTCCAAGCCTGCAGAAGTTGTGCACTGGAGGAGGTGAAGTTCAAGCTCACCATCATAAATAACATAGCGGGAATCGAACTTCCGGCTGTGGCAACCGATCATTCGCCATAGCTCAGTCAGACGTTACCGAAGAAATTACCTAGGACCCTGGGTCTGCGCATCGCCGGTGAACCATAGCCCTGGCCACGTCAGGGAAACTTACAGCTGCCCAACGTACTTCAATCAAAACCCTCCGGTGCTGGTCGTGGACCCGGGAACACCAAAGGGGAGTCAATCAAGGGACAACGCATGCCTGCGTTGCACCAAGATGATACAAAGATCGTGGTGAGACCTCGTGGGGGTCTCAGCATCAGCAAGGTCGGCAATAGGAAAGTTGGTCCGGCCATTTACGCTGCGGCGGGAATAACCAAAGAAGAATGGATCCGGGACATGATATGCCCGAGTTAACAGCAAAACATCGTTATCATCAGTACTTCGAAGAGAAAAAATGTTGATTGGCGCGTTGGAGTCACCAAGATTGTCGCCCAAAGTAAGGAGCACGAGGTCAGCGCCTACGAATCGGCCCCCCATGGTATGACCAAGGGAGTCATACGAGGTGTCTCCCTCGGAGACACGGCTCAAGAAATCAATCATAACATCATAAAGGTATATGATCCCTCTGCTGTAGACGCCAACCACATCACCAACACGACGTCTGGGGTGAAAGCCTACAGTGGACCCAAGTGCAGAACTATGGTCGTTACGGGCGCCTGCTCGCAAAATGCTCTTTATACAGAAAACAGATAGGTATCTGCTATCAGTGCGGTCGCCTGTGTCACCGCATGGATGTTTGCCCGAATCCGACAGACCGGATATGCCGAGGATGCGGTGCTCCTCATCCTGATGAACAACACAGGGGCACCCCTAAGTGTGGCCTCCGTGGAGCTAAACATTTGACCGCGGACAATGCCTGCCTAAAGTTCCCCGACGTGGAACACAAACGCCAGTGAGAGCGGAGAAGCGTGAACGACACGTCAGCAGAAGCCTCCAAACCGCCACGTCGAGAGGGAGCAGCCTCGTCATGGGACCGTACCACTCTCTCTCCCGTTACGGCGGGAGAGGGCGGAGCAACAGCTGCGCGTCAAGGCCGGGCTCGAGAGAGTCATCACCAGGTGATGTGGCCGGCAGCAGCTGCAGCGGGTGACGCCTGGTGTGGCGCTCAAGATCGAAGACCGGGAGCCAGCTGCCGGCGAGAAACGCCGGGAAACTTGTGGGCTGGGTAGATAGAATGCCCATCGCTCTTAGCAACAAAGATTTGCCTCCCTTTCCCAATACCCCTAAGAAAGAGTGTGAGGAATGCATGCAACTCACAATCTCACAAACAATGGATGATAGAACACTCACAAAGAATGGATGACAGAAAACGCACAATTGCCAAGAGGAACGCTCAGCCAGAGCCCCCGGTAAGAGCTATGGAGGCAGAGAAAACTGAATGAAATCCGTCTGAGGAGCCGGCGTGGGCCAAGCCCATTCAAGCCTTCACCGAGGTTGTCACACAGCTTGCCAGCCAGATCGGCTTGGTAACGTCCAGGATGGCCAAGTTCGACGCGCTAGAGGCTAATGTGAACCATCTCATACTAGCCAATCTGTAAGACATAAAGGGAGCACCCTATGGGAAACTCTGCATGGGAAGTAGTCTGACGGTGACCAACATGTGCCAAGTTGGGGGAAAGGCGTAAAAATTGGAAGGAAGATGCAATAACTTTAGCCCAATGGCACTGTCAATGAAGCAAAGAAAAAAAGGGAAATACAGCAATACATTGATAATACGGAACACAAGCTGGGTATCCTTGCAATAAAGAAAAGAACTCGCGACCCAAACTTCCGGGGTATATCACGTAGACAGATCCCAGTGAGAAAAGCGTATCAATACTAGTCCGAAGCAACGTAGCTGGGAAGCAACACATGGCCAGTGAGAGAGGGTGTGAACAAGTTATCTTGGAAATTCACACCAGAAGCATAGGAAGCGAAGTCACCATCTTTATACTCAACGCCTACTACCGGCCCTCCAGAAGGATCTGGACATAGAGGGCAGGTTACTCGAGAGGGGAAGGCGGGCTGCCGACCCCTATTGATATTAGGAGATTTCAATGCGCCTCTCACTCAATATGGGGCTACAAATTTGGCTCAAAGAGAGGCAGGCTGGTCTCGAACGTCACGGATCAGCACAACCTAGCCGTCCTCAACGAACCAGACATTGCCGCCCTCACGGGCACCAGTACGTCCTGGGGCACCGCTCCAGCATTTACCCTGCAGAGAGGAGCCTGCAGAGTAAGCCTGCACGGGTAAGCCTGCACGGGAGTGAAGCTGAGTTCGGACCACAATATGCTCAACATCACAATCAAGGGGTCCATGTTCAAGGCCCGAATGGGAACAACAAAGATAACAGATTGGAAAAAGCTGCGAAGCAGGAAAGCAGCCGACGGATCGAGGACACGAACAGTACCAGACTACATCTGTAATAGGCCAAGGAATATCTCCAGCTGGTAGAGAAATACACCCAGAAAATTGCGACCACACTCCGGACACCTTGTGTGGACGCAAAGCTTGTCCACCCCTGGAAAGCACGACAGAGCTTCACCAGACACTGGAAGAAACGACGCAACAAGAAACTTCGCGAACACATTTATGAACAGAACACGCAAGCCGCTGAATACGCGCCGAAGTAGTTCAGAGGGAACTGGCGGAGCGTGTGTCACGGACTGCCGGCCACCCTGTCTACCAGGAAGAGGTGGTGCCTCGTCTGCTACTTGATCGACCTTCTCGGCAGCAATAGCGCCATTAATCGAAGTCTCACAAGCACCCGCAACATACTGTGGGTGCGACGAACTCATCAAAGACCTGAAGGCAAAGTACCTGGAAACGGAGAAGGGTCGGGGAGTCTGGCGAAGTTCTAATGAAATGGAAAGAGGCAGAAGCTGAGGAAGAGACTTCACATCGCCAACATGCGGCTGATATCCCTCACGTCCTGCGTGGGGAAGGTCATGGAACATATGGCACTCAAGAGGTTTCAGTGACATCTAGATGCCACTGACCAGATGCCGGATACAATATATTGCTTTAGGCAACACCTGGGCACCCAGGATGTTCTCGTACAAATCCACGAGCTGGTATTCAAGCCGGCAATGAAGCAGGCACCGCGAGCACTAGTAGTGCTCGACCTCAAAGGTGCCTTTGATAAGGGCATGCATAAGAGTGTCTCCCGCAATTAACGCAAGAGGGGTTGCGAAGCGAGAACGTAAACTACATCCGAGACTTTCTTTCCAACCGAACGGCCAGAATCAGAATAGGAGAGGAGACATCCCAACTTATCTCTCTGGGGAATATAGGAACACCGCAAGGTTCGGTCTTCTCCCCCATCCTGTTCAGTATGTCTCTGCTGCCGTCGCCCAAGCTTCTCAATTAACAGATGGCATTGCCCGTGCATTATATGCCGACGACATCATACTTTGGACAGCGAATGCAGGGTCGGATGGCTAGATGGAAGACATGCTCCAAAAAGCGGCTCACACGGTCAACATCTATGTGAATACCTCTGGCCTTTGCTGTTGGCCTGAGGAGTCTGAGCTGACCATTGTCAGACCACGTGCTTTAGAGAAACAAGCAGAAAACGCAGGAATCGCTCTGGAAGGTGTCCTAAACCTAGCGCGACTTCAACTCGGGATCCTCGGCCACCTGATCCAGGCATACGGCAAGGCAACGGCCGTAATCAGAAAAGTCAAGCTCACGTAAGAACAGATCTTGAACATGATCAGACCAGTGGCCAACAGGCGGAGGGGCCTGAACGAACCGCACACCTGGCGCCTCGTTCACTCATTTGTTTTCTCGGCAAACGTCTACACAGCGCCATACATAAAACTACACCACAAGGACGTCATAAAACTTGATGCAATAATCAGGTAAGGCAGCAAGCAGGCCTTTGGTATTCCCATAAATTTATCCACGACAAAATTACTTCGAATGGCAGTCCACAACACAGTAGCCGAACTCATAGAAGCCCATATGTCTAACCGAAGTGTTCGTTTAGCCAGACCATGGCGGGCAGAAGGGTCCTCGGCAAGATTAGATGGCGAGAATCACACTACAGCCGCCCCGGCCAGTTAACTGAAAAGTTAACCGAGAATCTGCAATGGGAACCACTACCGCGCAACATGTACCCCACAAGGCACGCCGGACGACGCGACGCCCGTGCAGAAGCCATCTCCAGGACCCTGGAGGAAGATGACACTGTACTATGCAGAGACACCTTTTACCCAAACGCTCCACGAGGGTAATGGTCGCGGTCACCGGGCTGGACAAAGCAGGTCATGTATAATGCGCTGACCAGGGCATCAATTAACACGCCGTGTTCGGAGGAAGCAGATGAAGCTACGATAGCCCTCTCACACCTGCAACCTAACGTCACCAAGATCGTCATGGACTCACAAGCTGCGTGCATGAACTACAGATTTGGCTGGGTGTCCCTTGCGGCACTAAAAAGCTTCGGAAAAACTACGTCTGCTAAACAAACAATCGAACTAGTTTGGGTCCCAGCCCCCTTCTCATTTGAGGGCAACGGGTATGTTCATCAACAGATCCGAGCGCTAAACTCGTGGGCCACCGAGGAGGAGGCAAGGGATTGGCATCCCATCACCAGTTACACAGATGTCGTCAAGTATTACAGAAACGACAGGAAGACATTGCCACACCTCCAGCAATCCTTGACCAGCGCTGAACAAACGATACACAGGCAAATCCAGGCAGGATCTTCTCCGTACCCCTGTCTCCAGAACCAAATGTACCCAGAAGGAAACGCGAACACACGTCCTCACTGCAATGCACTAGGCACCCTCCGGCACGTCATAGGCGAGTGAAATTTCTCCGAAGATCACCGCCACCCATATCCATAACTAACGCACCCTACTATCTCCCGCATTTATAAGCGATTGGAGATCTTGCTATCTAGTCCCGCCCTTGTACGCCAGCTCCGACTGATTCACAGGGTCCAGGCGGCCCAGGAAGCATATGAACCCGTGAAGAGGCAGCCATCCCAACAGGCGCTTAACGTGCTCCATTTGATTATGGGTCAATAAAGTTGTTTCTTTCTTTCTCTCTCTCGCGAAACCAAATATTCGTGCGACAGGATCTACTGAGCATGGCGCTGATTGGTTGATTTGAAAGTACTACAGAATAGCAGATTATGAGTTACGCAAGAGCCTGCATCATCGATACTGGGTGCCTAACAGGGCGTTGGAAGCAAGCAATTATCAAGAAATTTCAAGTGCGCATTTTAAGACAGCTGTGAGTGTCCGTGGGCCTGATAAAGTGCCAGTTACATTGTTGTGTTAAGTAGCAGAGAAAAAAAGTAACCATGTGAGAATTCTTCCTTTTATTCTGATTATTCTGCCGTAGCGCCAAATTAGGCAAATTTTCCCACTATCTGCATTTGCGAAAAGCTCAAATGCTTGTTCACCTACCCGACGTCTCGAAGCCTTCCTCCTTCCGCACCCAAAAAAATATAAGGGACGAATACACCATTTACGATGTATTTTTATCAATGTCAAGTGAAGCAGCCAGCCTTTTCTTAGAAAGCAGCTAGAGGGCATATGTGTGGCAGAAAATAAGCGGAAAGGCGTACATGTTCTGCAATGAAGACACATTTCAGGAGCGCCGTCTGATCAGATGGGTCTTGAATTCAAAGTTTACGTTTCTCATATTTTACCCAAATGAATAAACAGCGGTGAAAACGTACACCGGAAAACAGAAACGAGGATGGGACACACACGGCACTGCATCGTCTGTTCTCCTTTCCCGTGTACGTTTTTAGCGTTGTTTTTGCACATTATGGAAAACAACCAACTCGCTCAATCTGCCGTTCTTCTTCATCCAAGTGAAATTTCTTGTTCACAAGCTGAAAGGTAGGGGCTTATTGTGAGCTATCTGACGTGATTTTTCTCTCGGGCCTTACTGCCTAATTTAGATCTGTTATCTCTAAAAGCGACTTCATGGAAAATTCGGAAGTGATGTTATAGAAAAGTGCCTAATTTCACAGCAGACAATAATTTTTAGCACAAATTATAGCAACTGTAAAAATAGTACAAAAATGTGGCTGAAATCTTAAAGATGTTTATCGGAAAAACTGACTTTCTTTGGTTTCGCATCAGATAGCACATAAATAACCCTATAAACATGGAGGAATAAACACCGGACCAAACGAGGCATGAGACGAACGAGTACATGCAACGTACCATGCGTGTACAGCGCCAACGACAAGGCGTTGAAACTAATGTCCCATTGGAGACACACCATAATATAGAGGGAATATTGACAGTAGGTTAGAAAGAAAATTCAATGGGGCTGTACTCAACAGCAATGAATGAGTGAAAAAACAAAAGCTTTATTATAATTCAAAGCGTTGGGTAGAAGACTATTCGATGTGAGATGTGGGTATCCGATTATGAAAATATGGTGCTGCCGTCTAAAATTTCTATGGCAGATTATTGACACGTATCCTGTGGAGAGAGCGCAGAGAATGTTTAGTATGGTTTGTCCATATGTCGAAGTATCCCTTCATTCAGGGTATTACTATGTTCAAGGTGTTTTTCGTAACGATGATGGAGTAAAGGCGATGGAATCTGGCGGTGAACAAGACAGGAAGGCGACTTACGTCATTTAGTCATCCCATAAACCGATGTTGCAAAGGCAGGCACCGCACTCTCTTGTACTCACTCTCGCACCACTGGTTACTGGTGATGGCAGCCTTGTTGATTCGGCTTATGACGTCCGGTTCATCACAGAAGGCAAACTTCTGGGTACTTTTGGTGTATCTGTGATGAACTAGTCCGACGCAAAGTTTGTTTTAGGTAAAGTGAATCAAGCTGCAAGGAAACGCGCATGGAAACATGTGACAGTAGTATCCCGGTGACGAGGAGCGTATAACAAATGTAATAAACTCTTTTACCCATGTTTAGCGCTTGAGTTGTCGCGCCTTGATATTCTTTTATGCAGTGTCTGCATGGCTATGTACACTCATTCAATCAGGACCTGAAATGTCCGGCAAGATGCTTTGCCGTTTAATGTTTTAAAACTGTGTAAAATGTATTGAAGATTTCATTTGAACAACAACGAATTTTGTCGTAACGTATTTGGGTAGGTTTTCCAAACTCGTTCTACGTACGGAGTACCCTGCAATGGGCGGACAGTACTAGTGGCTGACCAAGGTGTAATCGATGACATGTCTACTTAGGATAATAATTTTAAAGATTTATCAAGCGAAATTTATCTTTTAGAGTAGTCATGTTGGTCAGATGCAGTTTTCAAATTGAAGCTCATTGATCAAAAACGCCAAACGCCGCTTTTCGATTTCGCATATAATACTTGAGGCGAAATGCTTTCTTTTTCTTTTTTAACTGGAGGCGGGCTGACGCATGCCATTTCTTATATTTGAAACACGCGAGGTTTCTTGGTTCCATAGTGTTTTCGATTATGCTTACTACTGGACATCTTTTCTTTCAATCATTACTTGACATAGAATTGTTGTCTTTAAGAATAGGTTTCAATGGCTGTCATTGCACTCCACGGGGGCTCAGAGGCTGTCGCGTTAAGCTTAACAACATCAGGTAGCGGTTGCAAATCCCGGGCGCGGCGGCCGTATTTCAATGGGGCTCTATGCTAAACTACCCGTGCTCCATGTATTGGGGACACGTTAAAGACTCCGGGGTGGTGAAAATAAATAGGTGTACCCCGCTATGGCGTGTCTCACAGCCAAATCGTGTTTTCGCGTGTAAAACCTCAGAATCTAATTTGTGTCCTTTGCTTGCCTTCAGGGATTCCGGTGGTCTTCCCAGCTGTTGCGATAGGTGTATTCGAATCATAAGATACACGATGCGTCAAAGAATGCACAATACACACCGACGATGATGCAGTTCTTGAATATATGGGGATACTTAGTGTGTTGAGATGCTAAGTTACATGTAAAGTACTACGTTATTCGATTACACCACTGCCGATATTTCACACCAGCAGCGAAAGAGGGGCGCTCTAACGTAAAACTATTCCAAACTGTTCTATTAGAATTCTGCAATCAGCCCACCGCGATTGGTCAAAAACTTTTTTGGACCACCGCCATTTCACCTGCCTGTCACGCGACGTCATGAAAACCGCGATAGCTCCCCATGTGATGTGACGTGTACACAGTGATTATGCATAATTGGACCGAACAAAACAAAGATAGTTATTTCTGAGTCGGCGCCTTTTTGCCATTAGCCCTCAGCTATTGGTCAAAAGCTTTCGGGCAGCACCCACTTCGCCTGTCTCTCATGCGATGTCACAAAACCGCCAAAACTTACCGCGTCAAAGCGACGCGGGCGCGTTAGAGATGCGTTAATATGCCGAACAAAACTTCATTTTCTTCTGAATAGCCGCGGGTTGCACCATTTCGGAAGGAATAAAATATGGCTACTGACGATCGCTCCGGCACTGGCTACGCGCCCCTAACGGAGAGCATGGGTTTATTTGCGTGTAATAAAACTTCTCACGTGGCCGTGTAACGTTTTCGAGAACTTTTGGCACGTTTATGACCTCGTTCTGCCAGCTCTTCTTTGCTGAGGATCCGTTTTAGCGTCATTCTTGAGCTTCCGTTGCATGCCGCTGTGATTGTCGACGAGCCACCGCAAGCTAAGTAAGAGAAAGGGGATCAATCGCAGACGCCGGCATTACCCTTTTCATCCCGTTATCAATATTCGGTGCAGTGGCTAGGTCCCATCGAATCCCTTTCGACTTGAGCATGCTCCTAGCCTCTTGTGAACCAATTAGATAAGTCAAGCCGCTCAGTGCAGGCAATGTTATTCGTTTTTCAAGCAAACAAAAGTGACCTCCTATTAACGAGGAGAGCGTTTGATTGGTTTGTTCAGACAACTTTGTGGTTGACCGCCCGATGCTTGCTTTGGCGGTTACGCAAATTTGACGTCAGGAGATTGGAATAAAAGCATATTGGAATAGTTTTACGTTATACGGCCCAAGCCTACACTTGGTTTCTGGAATGCTAGCTTTGTCTTTGACTGGTTGAGCTCTGCGTCACCAGGTGTCTGTTTCGTGCAGCCCGCTAGATTGAGGAGCAGGTAAATAGAGAGCAAATAGTGGTTTATTCGGTTACACGAACGCATCTTAGAGACTAGGAAGAGCCGCGAGTGATTGAGGAGAATTTTGGTAAGACTGCAACGAAAATAATTTGGAAAGAAAGGTAAGGGGAAGTCGGAATGCTCATACATCACGGCGCCAAAGGGAAAAGAGTAAATTCAAAGTGTGAAGAACATGTTTGGTTATCATGTACAATGAGTGGGAAGAAAACTTGGCCAGGCGTAACGCATTTGTGGACCAGCAATAATTGCAACGACAGAATGCCTTCAGAACTTGCAACGTCAGAATGGCTTCAGAAAACGTAAGCCTGTAGATGATAAGTTATTTGTCCTTACTCAGTCTATTGAAATATCCAGATAAGAAAGGAGACTGTTATATGTGGCCCTTTTTAGACATTACAGGAGCGTATGGCAACGTAGACTGCAACATTTTGTGGGATATTCTGGAAGGGGAAGGTTTGTGTGATGATTGTATAAAGCTTTTGAGAGAGAATTACCTAGAAAATGCCGTTTGCGTTGGCTGGGAAGGGATGAGGAGCAAAAAGAAAGTTGATCAGAACAAGAGACTGAGACAGGGGTGCCCTTTATCCCCACTGCTGTTTATGATGTGCAGGGTGAGGATGGAAAGCGCGCAGAAGGAAAGTATTGTCGGGTTTAATCTCTCATACAAACATGTGGGTAGAGGGGTAGAGCAGCAGTTTCCAGGTTTGTTTGATGCGGACGACATTGTGTAGCTAGCTAATAAGCAAAGTGATGTGCAACATCTAGTTAATATATAGGACCGGAAGGCGAGAATTTCAGGTGTGATGGTATTCAATGAAAACAGTGAACAGGCAGTTTCAATTCAAGGCGAGGAAATATCTGGGGTAAAAGAATATAAACACTTTGGTTTTTCGCTTTTCTTTTCTGCCTAGTAATAATTGTTGTCACCTGTTACATGTTACCTTTGACAATGTTGCATATCCCCTCTATGTAATACCCTCCAACGGAGGGCCCTTAGGGTATACTGAATAAATGCTGAATAAATAAATATGGATAAACGGGGGCGCAAGATATGCAGAAACACCGAAAAAAACAATACCAGCAAAGAGGTAAGAGAAATTAGGTCGTTATGAAACACAGAGCGCTATGAGGATACAGTAGGTACGAGGTGCTTCGGAGTATGTGGAAGGGTGTAATAGTTCCAAGACTTACACCAGGAAAAGCGTTCGCTTGATAGAAATCAGGGGTGTAATCAGGACTCGACGGCAAACAAAGGTAAGGCGGACGCCTCGCATTGGGCGCTCATGGGAAGACTACAAAAGAAGCTGTGCAGGGTGTTGGGGGCTGGACGAGCTTTGATGTGAGAGAAGGCCACAGAAAAATTTTGAAGAGCGTCTTAGGAACATGGAAGAAAGTAAATATGCTGGAAGAGTGTTGAGGTATGTGTACAGGAAAAGCATTGATTCAGAGGGGAGGAAAATAACTGGGAAGGTACGAGCAAGTATGGGAGCTTTATGGCGAGCAACATGGCAACAACGAACATCAAGAAGAAAGTCAGAGAAGCTGATATAATTTCATGGGTGGCGGTAATGGAAAAGAAACCTGCTATGATTAACTACTAGGAGGAAAAGGAAATCAAGACAGAAACAAAATATGATATCTCAAAGCCAAGCTCATTACTTTTCGAAGCGAGATCAGGGTTGTCTTAGAACACCACGACCTTTTAAAGCGGGATGCAACAAAGAAAAAAAAACATGTGCTTGCTGCGGTACAGCTCTTCCTGTAAAACGCCCAGTTCGCTTGCCTTTTCTTAAATACGGGTTTGCTAAAACTCTCTCATACCGTCTGTTAAAAAAACACAAATAAAATGTAATATCAGCTCAGAGGAACACGTGAACTGGTTGTTGTAACAGATAGGCCGCGCTAGCTTTCTGATGTCAGAGACGCAAGTAACGCGTGACATCTTCGTAAACATCGTAGCCGCCCTATACACGTTCACAATGCACCATGAAAGCACTATCTTCTGACATTTTATTTTCTATGCTTTTGCCATGTATAAGAATGATTGCTTTCTCTCACAGCACGATTAGATCGCTATATTTGCACGCAGAGCTGAACAATGCCTCTGCTATATTCATAAACAACTCATAGAAATGCTGACGCAGTTCCTTGGACCTGGTTCTGTTATTTTTATAACTGAGCTCATCAATTTTCAATGACATATTCCATGTCGAGCGAATACGTTCAGTTTGTTTCGCCCAGTGGCACCTGACAAAGATGAATTATTTCCTTTTAACTGCTTCCACGATAACATTTTTGAGCCTCAGTTCTGTATATATAAACCTCCTGACTATTCGAACGTCTCTATAGGCAGTGCTAAGGCGCATACCGAAGGAAGAAGACGACAAGGATGAAGTACGGTATGTCATGCTTTATGCAAAACTATTTCTATATTCAGAGCTGAGTGTCCTCTACTGCGTAGGATTGTCTAGGACGACCCATCAGCAACGAGATCATGAGCATATGTACGATCCAACGCAATAATTTATTCAGCTGCTGTAGGCAAGCAGCAAAAACAAGGGAAACTGTCGCTGCAAAACCCCATTTGAACCATCGCTATGGTTCTGTCTCTTCTTTGGACTGTTTACGCATGCAGAGTTCCGCACTAACATCCACAAATGCGTATGTTTACCTGGTGTGCCCACAGTACAATGCCCGATATGTAACCCGATGTTTCCTTGGATAGCGGGAAAGTTGTGACACAGGTCCACAAATATTCCGCAGTGGAATAGCTTGCCTGTCATGAATCAGTGCCTTAAATGTGATTGCCCGCTCATACGACCAATTCAGTCGGAGAGATTACTGTGCCCAAACAGCTTTTGTATGTGACTTATATTTGTGGCTCAATGGGGACAGGCACCGCGAAGCCGAATTTTCAAAGTTTTAGTCAGTCCCCTAGACAAACAGTTCTAGCTGTGGATCTTAAAAATACTCACTGAAAAAAAAAGTTCAGGAGCGCCGTCCGCTTCATTTCCAATAAAATGGGCCTTTTGTGCAGCTCACCCATAGAGCACTGAACACGACTCTGAGGAGAATAGCTTGCGAAAAGTGAAAAAAGAAAAAAAAAACATTCACGAGTCACGATTTATTCTGACACTTCCTTATATGTATTGGTTATACTTGTGCACTGCATTTGCTCCCTAATTTTGCTCATGCCAAAGATGGTTACCGTCGCAAACGAAAGAAGGTGAAATAAGGCGCATCATGAGTTGCGTTTTTGTTTATACTGAACTTAAGGTTTTGTGGGGAGCAAACAGCAGAATCCATTGCCGGATGTTTGTAATTTTATGAGGCGAACAATAAGTACTTCAGAAATGATAGTTTGATTAGGTAATTAACTAAACTTTATTTACTTAAAACTGTTCAGCGAAAGGCACATGTCCGATTCGCAGGCTGGAACCAATGAGTTCACAAGTCACACTGACTTGAGATAAATTTTGAAACTATGAGCAGCACCAGTTCCGAGGGAGCCGGCAAGAGACATGCTGTAACAGCGCTAAAATAAGTGTACTTGTGGATTTGTTTGTCACAGCCAAGCTTAGGCTTGACTGACACAAGGGTCATAAGCCCGATCCTGTCACTGTCACAATACCGGTTTCAGTAAGAACAAAGCGCTTCCTACACGGTTTACCCTTTCAAACGTATGCTAACTACGTTGTCACATCATGTTAAGAGGAAGCTTCAGCTTGGGCCTTGCTCCAATGGAACCTATTCAAATAGATGTCTAACGCTCAATTTGTTTTCTGAGATAACACCAAACTAATTTTAATGAAATTTGTTGAATTTTAGAGAGAAAGCTAAACTACTGTGACTGTCCAAAGTGTAATTTTGACTAAGGGCTTCAATAATTTTAAAAAAATTGCTGAAAATGAGTAACCTTGAAAAAAAAGAGAACCACGGAGGTTATGAACCCGTATCTCTGCACCAAAAACAGATATTGCTATTGTGTATACAGCAAATGTTAGAACATCAGCATTTAAAGTGGACAAATTGGCTATCTGTCTTTCTCTCCGTCTTTGTATGTTTGTATCTAACCATTTTCCGGCCTAGCTGAATCGCCTGGTAGTCGACGTTCGAATGCGTAGCGAATTGCGCTGCAGTCCTTACGGAACAGGGTCCCACACCAATTATCGGACCAACATCATTCACTGAATATGTGGCAATGTGTAGATACGTCCTGCTCTTCAACGAACCTTTTTCGCTCCGACATGGGTACCACTGTTCGAAGAAACTGTTTAACGCCGAATAGAAGTGCAGAGTATGTGCTACCGTGTCTCTGTTGGTCTTCAATGAACCTTTATGATGCCAGCATGCGTCACATGGTAAGTGTCAGTTGGTATGTGCCGCTATATAATGAACGTCTTTTACGGCAACTCGGGTAATGTGCCACTCGGAATGGGCGGCTCTACAATGAAGAAACTAACCTCTAACTTTCACGAAAGTTTAGCGTCATAGAACCGGTCACAAAGGCTCCTCAAGGACATCAAGCTCACGCTTTTGTAGGTTGCGCAACAAATGCGCTTGTTAAGTGCCGCTTTTCAAACAACGCCTTTCAAGCCATCGCTTTTGCCACCTGCTCCAAGGATTCACTAAGTACTTGTGCATTCTAAAAACTTCTAAGAAATATCTCTTAATTTTATCCGATACTGAGCGGAATGGAAATTACGTCATGGTGTTTCCTCAAGGACAGCAACCAGACGCGTTTGCAGGCTCCACCACAAATGCACTGAGTACGTGCCGCTTTCACATGAACGTCTTTAAGCCCTGTGCTCCAGCGAGCTGCGGCATAAATGCACAGAGTATGTGCCACTCAGTATGCGGCAAGTGAGGGAACAATCATAAGCGTGTATTTACCGCCGCGCCAAGATGCTCGTCTCGGAGGTCACGTGCGGACTTCCCGGCAGTGACACTAAATGGCTTAACGTTTCCAGAAGGAAGCGCAAAAGACGAACAATGTTGCCACAAGATGCGTTTCTCAGTGCTTGCACGCAGGGGGGCGCCATGCATTTGGAGGCCACGCGTTGCTTCGGGATGGCGGGGCTAGAAGATGCCGATTGTTGTTAGACCTGCTGCAGTACACGCCTCATGCATAAGTGTTTTGGACGGTTCCAATCGGTTCTGTCACTGTATTGATTCAATTATAACGCATTATCTTCGACGGCCATCGTGCGATTGGTTCTGCCGTAATTTTGGACAATTGGTATATTGAATTCCAGGTCCCATGTACTCCGCTATGGCATTGCTGTAGAATCCTAACAACAGTCGCTGGAGTGTAGGCGTGTCTTTTTTTAATTATGAAGAAGCGTCTACGGACGTTGTTAACACTCCATCTTCGTTAGGGACGTATGAAACTTGGATTTTTGCAAATATGATTCTTTGATCACTCAAGTACTCATTCGAGACTTCAGCAGGGAGTTCTTGTGTCGATCCGTAACTCGGGCTTCTATGGGAGTACCCAACTGTTCTGATATGGCGAGGAGGTGATTAGCCGCAGGAACTGAGGACACTCTCCACATATTACTGCCATTTTTGTTGAGGCGATGGAAGAGTACCTTTTCTTGGGCTGTTGTCACAACTGCGAAAGCCAGGTAAT
Source organism: Dermacentor albipictus (assembly GCF_038994185.2). Classification (NCBI taxonomy): domain Eukaryota; kingdom Metazoa; phylum Arthropoda; class Arachnida; order Ixodida; family Ixodidae; genus Dermacentor; species Dermacentor albipictus. Next base: position 95,890,880 of record NC_091829.1, on the reverse strand, counting down.
CTGGTTTTATTTTCCGTATGCTCCTGTTAGGCTTAGTTGTCTCGAATTTTATAGGAACACCTGCGGTTATTTTCTTCTTGCATGAGACGACAGTGGAAGCTGTGCTGTCCATGTCTTCGTTGGCTCCTGTACATTTTTTTTTCGACCTCATGTGGCCTCCACTTTGCTTGCTCATCCGATTTATGGTCCACAGAAGGAACATGCTCACGTTATGGTTCATTGCTTGCGGTGGATGGCAATAGAGAGTCACCAAGGCCGGACGACAGCGTAGCTCGATCCCGCAGCTGCTTAGGTCCGGCGCGTTTCGGGATCCACTTGACATGCTTTTCTCGCAGCACGGTGCCCCGAGACCACCGTTCATTGAGAGCGAAGCAGGGAAAGTAACAATTGAGCTCAAAATTTGTCCACAAGGATGAAATTATAGAGTGACGATCAGAAGCCAGCCTATCATTCTTCGTCTTTGTTTCCCTCCTATTTCCCCCAGCAAAGCTTCCTATTAACACCGTCACCCTTACCTTATGGGAAGCATACCACGAGAAAACGCTGTTTTATAGCATGTGCTGTTATTGGCCCCTTCGGATAGCTGTTTCAATTGACGAGGTTTTCCGCCACCGCAAACACCGCCGCCGCTGGTGTGCGGTGTGCGTCGCAGTTATGCCTCGCTATGGGGGATTGACCAAAATATGGTTAGGTTGTTTTGAGGAAAGAAATGTTGCAGGCCGGCGCCATACATAAATGAAATGCTCTGGCGCATGCACGCGTAATGCGAAGACGTGGGATCGTTTCCCACCTGCGGCAAGTTGTTTCTTGATCTACTTTTATTTATAATAATTTATCACTTCTTTAATTCTTAATTCAATGATTAAGTTGAAGGAATTTCCACTGCGCTGTTCTTCGTGTCTTTGTTTGTTTGCTTCTGATTATTAGAAACCGGGCCCCTCAGTTTACCCTCTTTCTTCTCGTTCATTATATGACCACATGACGCACAAGCGTTTCATAGTGCGAATACACAACTTCTCATGTACAGATTTAACTGCTATATAATAATAAGGGGTAATGCATGTGCTAGGGGGCTAGGGCTCCTCAAGCAGTTCTTACTGCTTTTACCTGTCCTCCTCGTAACTTTTTCTTGTTGAGGAATAAAATTCAATTCATTTCAATTCATAAAGTATAATAATAATAGGATAATCGAAACTACACATTGTCGTTTTTTTCAACCTAGTGTTTGTCGTCTTCTTCAGAATCTTGTCACCGCGAGCAGAGTAAAGTTATGTATAAAGGAACACACTGGCCCATCAAGCGCTACCTTTACCCAGCCGTCTGAAATCTAACTAGGTGCTAGTACACAATGTCCAGGTATCTACAAAAACCGAGTTTCTTTAACATGAGGTCGAACGACCAAGTGTAGCGACCGGTGCAGTAGTGAACAATGAGCGCTTTATTGCGACATAAGAACTGACTGGCACCTTGCCAGCAATACTATGTGTGGCATATTGCTAGGAATATTGTATGCGGTCAAGCATATGACAATGAATTTAGCCACAATAATTGGAGAATATTCAGGAAGAAGGGTGCACTATCGCTGATTTCTCATCTTCTCATCTCTCTGTGAGGCTGTTGTGGACACTGCATTCGTGAGGGGAAATCTTCCAGATTCTGATTAACGTCTGTTTGGTTATGAATTTAACATTCTTCGAAAAGACGTAATGAAATTTACGAGCATTAGATGTCTTTATTGAAGTGAAACATAGAAGTGATCCTATTTTAACGTGTGTGTTTGCTAAGAGTCTGCGTCAACAAGGCGTGGGGGAGCTTCTATCTCGGCCACATAGAATTAAAAAAAAAATAGTTCCGGTTGCGCAAGATACACCAGGCAACTTGTCCCGGGAACGTATTCGTTTGCTCTAAGAAATGTTTTTGCTATTAGGAGCTCTGAATATGATTTCTTTGCTTCTTGATACAGCAGAGAGTTCGCAACATACTAAGGGATGCCAGGACGCTGATGTATGGCCCATCTCTCTAAAATAAATAAAGGTTGTAACTTATAAGTTGGTGAGCCAGATATCAACACACAGTTAAATTCAAGAATGGGTCCGATAATGTTAAGTAGACTATCCAAGCTTCCTGTTGCATTTTCTTGTGAATCGATTTCACCTTCTCTCACAAGTTTTCTTATATCAAGGCGCCAATCTAGGCCAGGTTCGTAAATTGCTCACATGTACCTAGTAGTGTCTACCTGTGGGAGCAGTTGATTCTGATACACGAGAGATAAGGAAACCGATTAACTCGAAGGGAATACAAGACGGGCACTTGTAATTATGTTAAGGACCACGCGCAACTTATCCAGCCAGACGCCAAGAAAATTTATATGCTGGCAGCATTTGGCAAAACATGTGGCTATCTTTAACGGAAGCAAAGAATGCGATACCATGAACACACACAAATAGCCTTAGATTCGGTATAATTTTAAAATCGTTTAGTAGTATATTAAACAATAGTGGAGAAAGCACTGAACCCTGAGGTGCACCTCTGGTCTTGGAGAACCACTCAGAATGAAGCTTTACATCTAGGCAGAAAAATCTCCTTCCTAGCAAGAAATCCCTGATCCAACCCATGATATACGATGGTAGGCTTAAGGCAGCATGTTTATTCAATAGAATGCTGTATTCTACGCTATCAGAGGTTTTGCAAGATTCATTGTTACGAGGGCTGAAACTTCTAAGTTTCTGTTAGCTAACCGTATTTTATGTTCTAAATCAACAAATGCGCGGAAGCAGTAGAATAACCAATGCAAAATCCAACGTATGCGATGCCTAATGCACTACTTATTACACATGCTCATAGATGATTACAAACAACTCTTTCAATTATTCTACTATGTCAGAAGTTTCAGCGATCAGCCAGATGTCCAAATTAAGCCCTTTTTCGGCGTTCTTTAGAAGCCACACAATTTTATCTATCTTCCACTGGTGAGATAGCAATGTTTCCTTAAGGGAAATTTTCATAATATTCAGCAACTTCCGCTTAAAATAAAGGGCCAGGAACTTCAGCATGCTAACAGATATGCAATGATAACCCGGAACTGCCAATCTCATACAAGCTACGGCAGAAGTTCCAGCGATTCAACCTCTTTAAAGTCATTCCACTGAGAGCCACGTGCAATGAAATCAAGATTATTTTGGGGTACTTAAAACAGTACATTGGTCATCACTGGGGTCAATACAACGGCGTTCGAAATGTGACTAAATGAAGGTTTCTTGCTGTGCTCCATGAAAGTGCAAAGGGCTTTCCTATTTTTGCGGTCAGATGAGTAAGTGTTCATATCAGCCTAATAGTCATCCTTAGCTTTCGCAATTGTCCTTTAAAGGGGGCAGCAGAACACATTTAGTTAGAGCTATTTAGAGTGCTCTGATTATGAAGAAGGCTCTCCTACGAAGCTTTCATAAGACTACGTACCGCTTCACATTCTTCAGTGCACCACGGCGAACCTTTTTTGTTTCGAGTTGAAACTCTTACAGTAAACGTGGACTGCTGTATTTCGTCAATCATATATTTTAGAACCTGCTCTGATGGCTTAGCATTATCAAGTTAAGTTAGGAGTTAATAGCAGCTTGAACTATGTTTTTATAAGTATTGCTATGCGAAAACGGAATACTTCTTTACATCTTTCAATTTGGAATGTAATGCAAAGGCAGATGTAGTATGGAAAAGGATAAATGAATTATTGAATCGTTCACATGCTGCTCAAAGTGCTGAACAGATAAGCGCAAATGGTCTGGTTTTACAGGGAGCCAATTGGCTGGAGCATTCAATGATTTTTTTTTTTGTCGATCTAGTGAACAATTCGCACTATCCTGAGGCTGTTCATTAAATCCAGAGTAATAAAAATAGTATATATCTCAACCCTGCGAGTGTGCATGAGGTTATAACGACATTTAACCTGCTTAAAAATAATGTCTGCGATGTGGATAACGTACAATTAAAACCTGTTATGTAGACCATTGATATTATTGCGGCATCACTCGCACATATTTATAACTAAGCGATTACTACTGGCAATTTCACCATATGGATGCAGCTCTCTAAGGTAATTGTCATTCACAAAGGAGGTGATAAAAACCAGTTTTCTAACTATCGCCCCACTTACATTCTTCCAGTGTTCTCAAAAGCACTAGAAAAAATAATACATGGTTGAATCGGAAATTTCGCCTCTAACTTCAACTTAATCACTAACGCTCAGTACGGCTTTCGTAAAGGCAGATCAGCAGAACTTGCTTTATTAAACCAAAAGGAAATAATTTTAAAAGCTTTTCAAGAGAAGGAATATATAGCTGGTATCAGGCACGTACCCAGGATTTTTTTTCGGGGGGGGGGGGGGTCCACCACCTCCACTACCACCACCACCACCACCACCACCATCATCATCATCATCATCAGCAGCAGCAGCAGCCGCAGCCTGTTTTATGTCCACTGCAGGACGAAGGCCTCTCCCTGCAATGCGATCTCCAATTACCCCTGTCCTGCGCCAACAGATTCCAACTAGCGCCCGCGAATTTCCTAATTTCATCGCTCCGTCTAGTCTTTTGTCGTCCCCGATTGCATTTTCCTTCTCTTGGTAACCATTCTGTAACCCTAATGGTCCAACGGTTATCGAACCGGCGCATTACACGACCTGCCCAGCTACATTTTTTCCTCTTGATGTCAATTAGAATATCGTCTATACCTTTTCGATCTCTGATCCAAACCGCTCTTTCTCTCAACGTTATGCCTAGCAATCTTCGTTCGATCGCTCTTTGCGCGGTCCTTAACTTGCTCTCAAGTCTCTGCCCCATATGTCAGCACTGGCAAGATGCACTGATTGCACACCTTACTTTTCAATAATAATGGTAAGCTTCCAGTCAGGAGCTGGCAACGTCTGCCGTATGCGATCCAACCTATTTTTATTCTTCTGTGAATTTCTTTCTCATGATTAGCGTTGCCTGTGATTAATTGACCTAAGTAAGCGTGCTCCTTCATAGTCTCTAGTGGCTGACTGGCGATCCTGATCTCTTGTTCCTTTGTTGTTGTTGTTGTTGTTGTTGTAGCCTGTGGCACGTGTGGCTCCTACCCACGATGGGGGATTGGCCAAGAAATGGGTGGAATATTCCAAAATAATATAGAGCATACATTTCCTAATATCTATGCGAATAGCATTGAATAGGGTTGAATTACCGGCTAAAATAAAATCAGGAAGGTGCTGTTGAATGAGGAATAATTAATTTAAAAGTAATAGAAAAACAGAATTTAGCAGGGCATTCGTTTAGATTCTGTAAGGAGTGTTTGGACAGCGAAGCATGCATCCCTGTGGCTGAATCCTAAAGTGGATGCCCCGAACGAAAGAATTGCAGGTTCTGTCAAGTCCAGGCCAATTCTTCGAAAACGTATCTCCAACAATATTTTTCTTAACGCAGCAAAGCGGCGGCAAGATAGAAGCAAGTGCTGTATCGTCTCCTCCTCCTCCTAAAAAGAACAAAGGGGAGAGGGAACCAAACCCGACCTGTATAAGTAGAAATTCAGGGAGGGAATGCGGCAGCGTAATTTGGTGAGGCAGACCTCAAGCATCTTTGTGTAACAAGATTCGCTATGCCAGGGAAATGCCTCGTGTTTATACTCTGGAGAAGCTGTCAAATGTGGATTTCTGGGTTTCTGTGGGTTTCAAATGTGGTTTCTGTGAAATAGGAGTTTCTGTATTCTGTACATTACTGTTTCTAAGTGGGGTATCGTGAATCCTCTTGGTACTGTATACAGGTCAGCTTAGAATTTTTCCGCTGCTTTTACTATATCTTCGAGACTGCTGATGATATTCCCCTTTTTATCTTTTAGTGCATACATACATCATGGTTTGTCCTATGCCAGGTTTCTTTTTTACTGATATCAGGCTGCGTTCATTTTTTACGGTTTCTTCAGTGTTTCTCATGTTATAGTTTCTAATATCAGTTATTTTCGCCTTGTGGATCAGTTTTGACAGCTCCGCGAATTGCGTAACGCTGTGCGGCCGCCAGTCCCATACAACCGCGTTGAGCGCAGGACTCTGCGATTCGAGACGTACTGCGCTCACCGAGAAAGGTTAGAAAAACACCCACATAAGCACAGCAGAGAAGTGGCTACGTGAGGTGGTTCGACCGATAACTGTAGAAGCGTCATTCAAAACGAGTAATTGTTCTCCACTTCCGGCGGCGTTTTCTCTACTTCCTTTTTCAATAAAAAGATGTTGATCCATAAGTAGTTTCATAAGCAACGCTTAAATTTTTTATTATTCGCTTTTGCTTGCAGTTTGGTTGTTGCCTTGGATGTCTCCCTTAGTATATCGTTTAATTTCTCAACGCCTTGCGATTTTTGTTTCCAGTTGCCAATTTTGCATGAAAAGTGCTGTACAGTCAGGGAAAAACAGACGAGGTAATGGGTGACAGTCATCTTGCTTATGGGTTTAAGGGTTATTGCAGGGCTTCATGATAGACGCTATTTCACATTATTTTATTTCCTACCTTATCTAACCCATATCACGTGTATATGGTTCCGCGCATCTGCCAGCGTCGCGGCGAGCCGTAACTCAAGAAAAGAATATAGCAAAGGGAAAAGTTAAACGCAATTGGCGTTTTCTCCCGCTGCAACTCGTTCCATGAGAGTACAAACCAGCTGAGTAACAGCCACATCCCTCTGCTGGTCCCAGGATCAGCCTAAACAAAGAATGTTGAACTAACAAAAGCAACAGCTATGCGCGTGATGGTTGAATAGATGGTGACAACTGAACGCATCTCGAGCTAATCGCGCGGGTTCGGAATCTATGAGAAACCTGTCCTTCACATCACAAGAGGTGCCGATAACTACCGCCGTCTAAAAGGAGTGAAAAAGGCAGCATAATGCTGACCGATGAACAGCTCTCAAGTCTCAACATTGATCTGGTGGCGCTTTAGGAATGTGTGAGGAGTGGTGGCGTGGGTGGGGAGGGGGGGGGCCCGGTCTCCCCCTGGGTACGTGCCTCTTGTATATATAAATATGGCTGTGGCTTAGCTAAGGTTAAGCCCAGGATGCGAAGCATACTAGCCTTTATTTTAGTTGTTGAACCACTGTTTAGCCTGGTGAACTGCTGTTGCTTGGCTATATTTGGTTCGGCTAGACGAAGAAAGAACTCATGCAGGCGAGCGCACGAGCTGAGACCCCGCTATGTAGCTACGCGGCTGCAAGCCAGCGCACGAGTTGAGCCTCCGCTTTTGCAGCTGTTCTGACGTCATATGGTAGCTACGCGGCCGCGCGCGGCGCAGCAAGGAAGAGCGTGGTTGTGCGGCTAGTATGCTTGGCATAATAGATTTTTCAAAGGCCTTCGATCGCCTGAACCACATAACGTTGCTAAAAAAACTCGAGCTGTATGGTATACGAGGCACACCCCTACATCTTCTAACCGCTTACCTAAAATTTCGTAAACAAGCCGTAGTGATAGGTGATTCTCTTTCCTCATTTAACAATGTGAATGCTGGTGTTCCGCAAAAGAGCATCCTTGGTCCCCTTTTGTTTACCTTTTACATTAACCACATAATTAAGATAAGCGCGAAACCAACGTTCGTTATTTATGCGGATGACACGACACTACTGTTCCAAAACTCTAACCCTTCGACACTTCTCCTCGATATAAACGATTGCCTTAACAAATTGAACTCCTGGAGCAAGTCATATTCAATTGGAGATAAACGTTAATGAAACAAAGGCCATCCTGTTTTCACCCAAACAACCAGGTGCTATGCTAGAAGGTAATCTTCTCCTCGGTAATGACATTGTAGAAGTTGTTGACTCCGTTAAAGCACTTGGTGTCCATTTTCATAAAAACATGTCCTCGGATCTGCATATCAATCAACCCTCATTTCAAAGTCTGTTGGTATTTTAGCATAGTTTCCATTCTTTTCAGCACAAGAGGTTAAACTAAAATATACAATGCTCAATTCCTTTCACATCCTAATTACTCTATCCTTGTCTGGGGGAAAACCACAACAAGGAACTTAAATCGCATATCCGTACTCCAAAAGAAAGCTCTTTGACATATAGCCAATGCAGATTACCACGCTCATACTAAACCACATTTTCATCGTTTCAGTTTGGTTTTTACTCGCAATCTCTACTCGTATCAACTGGCGATAAGATATAAACAAAGCATCAACAATCCTGGAAATTTATTAGCTTCTCTTGTAGATCTGACGATTCGGACGCCGATATATCAAAGTCGTAGCACGGAACCTTGGCAAATACCATTTTTGAGAACATCCTATGGGGAGCGAACGCTTCGCTGTTCTCTTCCTTTGATAATAAATTATCTACACAAATAGACACTAACGATGGAAAGTAGTAGTAGCAGAAGGTTCCGGAAATTTGTTGTACATGTCGAATAACAACTTTAAAGAGAAAATGTAAAATTCACTTATATGTTGGAAGTTTGCCGTGTAAAGTCTGGCATACGTTTCCTTCTATATATCCAGATGACCGATAGACACGAGTTTGAAACGTATTGTAAATTAAAAGGGATATTAAATCAATTTTTTTATTTTTTTTAAATTTGTAAAATTGTTTTCTTCTCATTCGTACGGCTGCGTTATTGTACACTAGTTATTATCTTGCTATGTATAATTGACTCTATTGTTTGTTTGTAGACTTGTCACCTTCGCTGTGCTTTGTAAAAGGGGGCCCGAACCCTGGTGAAGTGGACTAGGCTCCATTTTTTGTTCGGGCCTGCTTACAAATGTTCTTTGGAAAAATAAACATGATATTGATTTTGATTTTGATCTGGCAACAAACGGGTTGTAGCGAATGATTACGCGACCCTGTACGCGATCACGTGTGCTTTGCGCAAAAGTTGTGCAACTGAGGTGGGACATTTCCTTTTAGATTACGTTATGCACCATAACAGCGCATACCGGCAGCTCCACACTGATCGCGGCCGCACCTTCTTGTCACGAGTAGTTGAATACTTACTTCGCTCCTGTTCTGCCAATCACATGCTTTCCACTGCCTTAGACCCACAGAAAAACGGACGGACTGAGCGGCCGAATCGCACGTTTACAGAAATGTTGTCTATGTACGTTTTTGACGAGCGCAGTTATGGGGCAGCATGTTACTCTTCGTGACTTTCGCCTATAATTCGTTCCCTCACGAGATCGCAGCCTTTTAAGCCTTTTACTCTCTGTTCGGCCGCTACCTTTCTTTGCCCTTTGACACACTGCTTCCTTCCTCGACGAACACTCCCACTGAATATGTTTAAGACGTCTTCGCACGGGCTGACACGGCACGCCAGATTGCCGGCTCCCGGCTCGCTGAGTCTCAGGCTGCGCAGAATATCCAGTACAACAGCCGACTTCGGGACTTTCGATTTCTCCTGGCTCCGTCGTCCTCCTGTAGATACCATGTCGCCACGTCAGCTACTCTGAAAAGATGCTGACACCCTCCACACTGCCGTACACAATATTGCGACAGCTTTCTGATGTGAAGTACGAGATCGCTCTGGTAGATTCGCGTGTCCCCAAGGACGTCGTGCTTGTGTCCCGGCTGAAGCCTTACTTTGCCGCTAGTGTACTTCCGTTATAGCAGGGCCGAGACGGCGCCTTTACAGGCGGAGGTTATGTTACGGAGCAGCCGAGAGTGGTGCCAGTAAGAAGAAGACAATTTTGGTGTGCACAGGTGGAATCGGTCTCGACATTCATTTTTATGCATCGTTGTGTCGCTTGTGAATATTGTAAATACATCTTTGTATGGGACTTTTGCAGTGTACAATATGATCTTGTCGCCGTTGATGATAGGCTAAGACGGCTCCGATCCCGTGAGCACTGGCATCGGTAAGAACCTCCCTTGAAGACAGGAAGCCCAATTGGCCCAGAATAGGTGGTGTAGTGAAAATTGTGGTGAGGTGGGTAAAATCAGCAGCTTGAGCGGGGCCCCACGTAAACGGCACGTCTATCTTCAGAACATCAGTAAGTGATCGGACCACTGCTACGAAATCCCTCATGAACCGTCGGAAGGAGGAGCTTCATCCTACAAAACTTTGGACGTCTGTGACAGAATGAGGTATAGGAAAAGACGTGACAGTACGAATTTTCTCCTGGTTTGTTTGAATACCGGAAACGTCGATGAGGTGGCCCAGCCTTGTAATTTGTCGGCGATAGAAGTGACACTTTGATGAATTCAATTGGAGCCCAGCCTTGCGAAGGACTTGAAGAACAGCTGATAAGCGCTCAATGTCTGTCTCCAATGTAGAGAAAAATGCGACACCGTCTTCAAAGTAGCAAGTGCGTGTTGACCACTTCAACGTTTGAAGAAGAGTCCGTCATAGGTTGCAACGTTGCTGGGGCGTTGCATAGACCTAATAGCATAACCTTGAATTGATATTGACCATCAGGGGTAACGAACGCGGCGTTATTATGCTCGTTTTGATCCGCAGAAATCTGCCAGTAACCAACCCGAAGGTTCATTGATGAAAAGTAGCTGGCGCTGCGGCGACAATCGACGCTGTCGTCAATGCGAGGCAATGGGTAGACGTGCTGTTCGGTAATTTGGTTGAGATGATGAATTTCTACATGAGAAAGCACCATGCCGTCTTTATTTTTAACAAGCACAACGTGTGAGGACCAAGAGCTCGACGAGGGTTCAACAGTGCGTCTGACAAGCATCTTGCTAACTTCCTCTTAAAAATATTACGCTGCAGTGAAGAAGCGAGCATGATTATGTTTGTATGATGGTTAACAAATACTGTCTGGTCCAATTGTCAATTGTTGAGGTTGGAGATTTCGCGGTAGGAAACGAAAATGCGGCTAGAGCTGTTGCTTGTTATGTTAGTAGGTCCGCAGCAATCATGGGACTAAAGGTGGCGTCAAGGTTATTTGCATCCTGCGGACACGCTGAAGAATCGGAGCAGACGTACTGGAAACGTCGTCGTGGCGTGGTCACCTCCTATAGCATACATGACAATCGATATGCCTTGGGGCAGAAATTGCTTTCTCAGGCCAAACTGTCAGACCAAAAGTGGAACACTGTAATAGTGCGCATCAAAAGCACATCAGAAAAATAGGTTTGACGACGTAGTCTCCCTAGGGTAGCGAGAAAGGTAATCGCACATCGACGAAAGTCAAGACTTTAGGCGGTAGGCGTACGAAGGCGGTGGTACTCACGTTTTTCGGGAGTTCGACACAAACGTCACGGTGAAGAAGATCGATGTAAATGGTACCGGTAGAACAGCCGATCAGAGCGAAATGCGCGGTAAGAAAGTAGTCCGAGGATAAGGTTATAGGACAATCGGTCGGCACTCTAAAAAGTTCTGGAACGTGGTGACCCGCGATGTTTATAGGCGTACTACACGTTCCAGTGATGGTAAAACCCTGCCATCAGTGACGCGCATGCCTCGTGTAGTAGCAGGCTTCAGAACTTTCTTTAGCCGACGACAGAGGTTAGCACTGATTCTGAACCCCTGGACTTCAGTATCAATTAACGCCGTCAAAGGGACACCGTTTACGTGAACATCATGTGTGTTCTGGTTAGCTGAGAGCGAGTGTAGAGGATTTCGACACGATCAAAACAATGCAGCACAACCCCCAGCTGTTGCACGGTTTAATTTTCTATCTGGGAATGAAAATAAATGGTCGGTGATGAATAGCGGCATGTCTTGGGTGGCGAGGGACGGCGGTGCTTAGGTGACGGCGAGTGAGCCGGACGAATGTCCTATTCGCTAGAGGAACGTCAGCGCTAGGAGACAGGGTGAGGGCGAGTAGCGACGAGGTTCGGCCTGTGGTGTAGGAGAGGGAAAAGTAGCTCGAATACGGGGGCGACCAGGAGGTGTGGCAGTGGAAGCTACATTGCCAATTCGGTGGCAACGGAAACAGGTCAGCTTGTCGTCGGGAGCTCTTCATTGAATACGGTTGTCGAATGTAGGAGGAGAATACAGGTCGTTGCGAGGCACAATTGTCGGCACAGGTCTGGCATCAGGTCGCGAGGCAGCGCAGCAGCAGAAAAACCGAGCTGGCCAAACTTTTGTCGCACAGCTGACTGGAGGAAGGAGATCAATGTTGCTGATTAGTCGGTGGTGTGGCGAAGTAGAAGTGGATAGAATGGGGCTGAACTTGTAGCCTCGAGTTGGCGGTGAACGATAGGCGCCAAGTTCTCATTAAAGGGGGTGCAGTGGTGAGGTTGACGCAGGATGATGTCGCCGCCATGTTATGGGGGAACTGTCGATTAACGCCGCGGCACGCTTTGACAATGACTGGCGTCGATGGTGGGAACATCGTTGTACATCAACGAGTTGAAAGCATTGACCGTGATCCCTTCGAGAACGTGCCTTACTTTGTAAACCCCGGCCGTTTTCTCCTTGACTTCCCAGCATGTCTTGTAGGTGCGAGACATACGATTCAGTGGAAGATGGTACTATGATAGCAAGCTCTTTTCTTGCAGCCAGTTGGCGACCATTCGAGCTTCCATAAAGATCGCAGAGCTTGCCCTCCTAGGTTTCCCAGCTAGACACCTCGTTCTCATGAGTCTCGAAACAGACACGCCGTGTTCCGCCCAAGAAGAATAATAAATTTCCGAGCATGATTGTAGTGTCCGAGGGGTTTTCGTGGCTAACACACTCATACATGCTGAGCCAGTTCTCAACCTCAACCTGATCTTTCCCGGAGAATGTTCCACGGTCGCGGGGATGGACAACTGTAACTTACACTAATGCCATGGTGGAAAGGTGGATGGTACAGCCGCTGCGGAGCTCCGTGGCGAGGACGGGGAGCGCCTGACTCCATTAACTGTTTCGGGAACTATGGATCGAACACAAAAGACTATTTATAAAGTAACCTACAATAGCTACAAGGGGGCGGGGGCGGCAGCGCTTCTTCTTTGCACTTATGGGACGTGCCCACGAGGGGGAGAGTGAACATGCTTTGCAATAGAAATATAACGTTAGGTTCTTTCTTGCTATATTTTTTATGAGTGATATAAATTATTTTTCTTTCGTTCGTTGCTCTTGAAAAGTGGTGCTGCCAATGGTGATGAATGTGGTATACATGTATTATAAAAGTAATGCAATGTTGTGTGAATAATCAACAAATGCTGTTTGTCATGAGAATCTCCCAGTAACAATGACGTACTCAGCACAATCTGACACACTTCCTTTCGGGCGTCGAGAGAGGAAGGCCCATACGTAATAGGGCTGCTCTAAATATGTCTTTCAGAATTAAATGTTCTGCAGTGGAGGAGGAAATGGTCCAGTGATTATATAGCCCCACATATTATGAGAGTTGCAGCGGTGGCGTAGAGGTAGAACACCCGCCTCGCGTGCAAGAGGTCCGTGGTTTGAATCCCGGTGCCGGCAATTTTCCACCGGATTAAAAAAAATCCGCGTGTTGATAAAATTGCACAAACAGGCCTGGAGAGTGGCCTGATCCCGGTGACCAAAACCGGTAACGCACTCCCTCACCAGAGCAGGATTGGCCACCCTGGTGCAGTACTTGGCCACAACCTCCTATATGAACACGACAATCAAACCCCGGCCCTCAGTCCCCAGCAGCTGCGAAGCAACTGACCATGGCGGCGGCCACACTGTAAAAAAAATTTGCCTTACTTTACAGAAAATTTGCTGGTAATTTGTGACCGAACACTCTTCCGTAAATTAAGAACGGTCATTTCCGTAGAACGGACAACTGTAAAAAAAGAGACCGTAATACAAGATACGAGTGCTTCTGTATCTAGAAAACGGAAGACTCTGTATTCTGAATCTGTACTATAACCGTTAAAGTACGGTGCTTCTCGTATTCAGAAAACGGAACACACCGTATGCTGAATCTGTACTATAACCGTTAAAAAACAGGTGCTTGCCGTATTCAGAAAACGAAAGACTCCGTATGCTAAATCTGTACTATATCCGTTAAAGTACAGGTGCTTCCCGTATTTCATCTTGCAGAGCATATCCATTCGAAGAATGTGCCATCGGGGACAAAATTGCCCAGGACGTGCGAGAGTCGACCGAATTTCATTGGTGTGCTATTTGCTGGGATCAGCCGTGCCACCATCTGCGTTCGGAATGTGCGTACGTGACCCACTGTTTTCAGCGGTCTTGAGCAGAAATGCAATTTGGTCAACGCTCGCACTTCCAGGGTACTTTTGTCCACGATAGTACATCTCCTTTAATGCAAATGTCATGAAGGCAGCTCATAGTCAAAGCAGCAGGTCACCATTGAGAAAATTGTCTTGCCAACACACTGACATGGCTGCAGAGATAAAACACTTTGCATTTTGTGATATGAATGCACTGCATAGCATATATACAAAAAGGTGCAACATTTCAGTCCTCAAGTTCTTAGATCACAGAAGCAACTTTATTTTCTTCAATCACTCGTCTTACACTTCTTCCTGGTGAAAGTTGTTCTTGACTCCAAACGCTTGCAAGGATAAACTTGCTGCTGTTAGGAGAAACAAATAGTATTCGTGAATATCCACCCTAAAGAAAGCGGCAAGAAAGTTTAATCACAGAACACGACAAAGCAGTAACTTCTGTGTTAGAAAAACATGTAAGTAGATCAACATTGTTGGAACAAGGGATGTTGCTGTAGCCAACATTTCGACATAGGTGCTTGTCATTAGGGTAGCAAATGTTTTTCTTGGCTGTGTTGTTTTCGATTTTGCATATCTCACTGGGCCCTAGCCTCAGTGGGGAAGAAGTAACTGGCGCGTATAATAGGTCAAGAGAAGTCAAAGTGTTAAAATAAAGGAAGGAAGGGTGTGCTCAGCAGTGGTGATTGTGATGGAGCGGGTATGAGCGATGCTGTCAGTACTTGCCAAGAGTAGGGGTGACCAAAACAGAAAACGATGTACCCATGTAAGCAGTCATTAATCCAGTAGACCTAATCTTCCCAGAAGACAAAATAGGTATCAAGATAAACAGTTTGCACTTTTGGAAAAGGAAAACGAAGAATTAAGGAAAATAAATTTTGTATCAAGATGCATCTGGTTAGGATCACTGCAAGTGGTAAATGAAGGCGCATTATGAATATATATTTGGTTGAAAGCCGATGAAGAAAATATATATTAACCAAATATTAAAAAATAGGAACATTAAAATTAAACTGGATATGACCATAAAACAGTAAAGAACAGCCTGTGGAAAAAAATGGGATGGATAATATAACCAGGTGCAAGATTGCAAAACGTCGAGTGCTGTTTATATTCATGCTGCTGTTGACGGCTTCAAGTTTCTGTCTTCCTGTGGAACCTTTGTCTTACTTGAACAAGGAAATGGGTCATTTTTTAAACAAGCCAGTTCAAATGCAGTTCAAAGCTTCAGCGGTGTTATAATGAAAGAAAATATTATGGTCAGTTCTCCTGCTCATCTTGAAACTTATTGTGCGCAACAAACAGGGACGAAGAATAGAAGAAACACAATGTTAAGCGCTCGCCCTTGTGTTTCTTCTATTCTTCGTCCCTGTTTGTTGCGCACAATAAGTTTCAAGATGAATTTGTTCCAACTAGGCCGACTCGCGGTCTTGCTTCAGTTCTCCTGGGTGTGCTTTCATTCACCAGTTATTTGCACCGGTGTAAGTTCAAAATTTAATGGTGTAAATGGACCTTAGCTCCTGGCAAACCATTAGCTGGTCTTTTTTTCAACACAGATGCCTGCACATTATATGTGTTGGCAGGAGTGC
Organism: Dermacentor albipictus; assembly: GCF_038994185.2. Lineage (NCBI taxonomy): Eukaryota > Metazoa > Arthropoda > Arachnida > Ixodida > Ixodidae > Dermacentor > Dermacentor albipictus. Next base: position 95,875,188 of record NC_091829.1, on the reverse strand, counting down.
TAGCGAACTACATTATACTTGTTGCCACAACCAAAGTGAAACTTGGTAACAGTGATTGCAAAAAAAACCAGCATTCCACAATACTGATTCAAGTCGTCTGGAAAAGTTCCTTAAGTTAACGTACACCCCCTACTCCACCAGACACAATTATTCACCACACTCACTCTCATGGTGTCAACCATGCTATTACAACACTAGGCATCAAGTGAGGAGAATTAGGGGATAAGAGGGCACAATGCTTTTTGTTAGAACATCAAATGTGCTTTACATAAATGCTACATTCCAACTAACAAAGGAGCAACCGGTTTGTGAGATAGTGACCAATGCATATGAAAGCTAATGACATTCTCTGCAGCAGAATGTTGACGATGAGGTGTTATGCACACAAGTGTACTCTTTCACACAAAATGACATCCTGCACTCAAACCTTGTGCCAACATTAGAGTTTGAAAAACACCATAGTGGAAAGCAAAGAGTGCTAAATTTGTTAATTACTAAAAATTATTCGATTATTCATTATCCTTACTGTTCGTTAAAGATTCACAGATTGTTCCCTATGGGTGCTGTAAACAGGCACCCTTCTTTTACAGTGGTAGCAACAATGATCTGTGGCACAGACAAGAATAAATGCTCATGAAGTTTATGCAAGAGTATATCCTACAAATTACACCCCATTTCACATTCCAATATGGTAGAAGAGGAAGACGAAAAAAACTACTTTCTGGTGGAGGATGCATACCCCAGAATAGAAGAAACAAGTGTACCCTAACCATTGCTGCTGCCGATGCCTGTGCACTAGCAGTTACATATAATATGGCAGTTACAATTGTTTTTCCACAAGCACTGCAAGCTGCGGCCAGTTTACCAGTACACAGCTGTAATAAATTTAGGGCAAGCTAAAGCTCTCTAATGGATTTATCTCATATGACACAATTGGAATGCAATATTCTGCAAATAAGTGAAGCGCGATGTGCCATCCCATACAATGAAACACCTTTGAAGAATCTGAATCACCACCTGCACTCTTAGGCAAAGTTACACCCTTTGGAGTGCCCCTTCTGCCACACAACAATAATCGTTATTTGCCTTGATGCGTTTCCTTTCTTGAAGACGCCACGCCCGCTACTTTGTTGTCGGGAATGCTATCATGCTGATAACACGCATCCCGTTCGTTACTGGAAAGCACAGGGCTCGCAGCGTTAAAGAAAGGAAATGCATAAAGGCAGATGACAATTATCATTGTGTGGAAGAAGGGGCACTTCAAAGGGCGTAACTCTGCCTAAGAGTGTGAGCCGTGACGAGGGAAAAGAGTGTGTTCTGTGTAAAGTAGTGCACCTGTATAACCTAAAGCTTTGGAGAATGCATTTAGTATGAGCTGGGAAGGTTCCTAATTTTAATTGCACACAGTGAAAACCTCCATGCAGTTTTGCAAAATGCAAACCCCCTACCTTTTTGTTGTTCAAACGTAATGACACGTAGGGCCATAACATGTACATTACGGGTTTCGTTCCCAAACAATCAAAGTGAATAGCACCACCCTAAGTGTTATGTGCCTTCTTGTTAGTGTCGAATGCTGCGATCGGCAGAGAAACGGATTTCTGGAGCAATATAAAGTATTAGGTGCTGTGATCTCAGTTCTTTCACTGCTGTTTAAGCATTATCGGGTCCTAAAGTAAAGAAACGAGGAATAAATACATGCATATTTTACGTTACAACCCTCATAAATATTTAGTAGTCTGGATTATGAAGGATTCCAGATTTACAATGCAGGACAGATTTCAATCCGCTGAAAGAATGGCATCATGCCAATGATTCTGCATTTGGTGCTATATTTATTTGTATTTAGTTCAGTTGGAATGTGTGTGTATCGTCAGCGATATCGCTTGACATGTTTTATATTGACTGTTTTCTAAATTTAGGCAAATTCGTATTCGCAAATAACCTTGTATGACACCAAGAACTTGCTTAGCAGGAGTATTTCTAACATTTGCAAGATATGAGGCTCTTGAATGCATATCTCAGCCTGGGGTACACGCCGCCCCCTAATCTCATCAGCAAGTTTCTGGAACTCATCTACGAGGTTTCTTATGATGAATGTAAAGTTGCTTGAATGGGAGAAATAGGGAATTTATAACAGGTGAATTATGGAGCATAAGAATGATGTCAGCAAGAAGCAAGCATCAAGAACTATAAAATGAAGACTATAAAATGCAAGAATTATTTGGGATGATTTAAAATTCTGGCATTGGAACGAAATGTCTTTCAATCTATATATAAACTCTGATTATTCACTCTACTACCACTACCTTCATTAGAAACATTCATAATCATTATCCTATCTATGCCACATCATCCTAGCTAATATTCAAGCCTTCATAAGCTGCTTTTTTTACTGCTAATTCTCTGTGGGAAAGAGCTGTCCGTATGAAGACCATATCATATACTTATTACCCGTTTTTTGATAAATGATAAGGGAAAAACTTCACACCAAAAATGCATTGAGCTTGAGCAAGTTCTGCGTTTGATGCTGTTGATTCTTTTTTCCCTTTGCCATCATTGACCCACCTGGTTAGCTAAGTAGACAGAAAAGCTGCAGGAGAAAGGTGGGGGTGCCAAACCAGACTTGTGCCCCAGGGGACCTTTTCACGGTCACTGGAGGAACTGCCTGTGGCCTCGGCATCTTCCTTGAGGGCCACGGCCATGTCTAAGAAACCTTGTCTCCACAGGCTGCACAAAGAAAGATAATTTGCTGAGCTAAGTCTTTTTCTTAAAAGAACCCATTTAAGTTGTATTCGTGGCTTTGCACCACAAAACTGACACATGACTGGCCACTCAAGACACTTTATGTGTATTCGCAGGCTTATTCCTTGGAAAAACACTTTTATGTAGCACACAATGAGTAACAGTAACAAAAAATGTATCAGGAGGCTTTCATATTGCTCTACAACTTTTCATTGACACATTTCATTTAATTATTTGAGATATTTAATAACTAATTAAGAATTATGTAATTAGGCAGAATGCACAATATAATCAGAGTATCTCCAAGCGATGGCAAACATTACCTTCATTTTGTCTAGTTACATCGCATTTACATATTTCTAAATCTTGGTGCATGATAGTTAAGACACACTGTAGATCAAAAAACAATATTAAAATTTTCATATTCATCTCTTGCGTGTTATTGGTGGCTATGGCTGCTTCAAGTTATTCTTTCAGTATGGTACAAGCAGTTTTGAAGTGAAATTGTTTTGCATCGAGGGCATGTAATCTAGGCAATCAAGCAAAAGGTCAAGTTGTGTTCACTATTCAGATGTTTAACTAAGAAGCTGCAGGAAAAGGAAACAAGACACAACACCTAATAAACAATGCAAAATTTGAAAATTTAAACTGAACAAGAAACCAGTTTTTGAAAACACAGAAAAAAATCCAGCAGCTTACATCGAATACACCCTTGCTATGTACTCCAAGTGAAGTTGTTACCGCAATGCTTGGGCACCATATGAACGTAACAATCAACAACTTCGAGCAGAATATTAATACCACTAAATGAACTGGCCTTTGAAGATTCTTGATCTGAAATCCTCAACGACTTGTTCTGGTGTTTAATCTGTCAAGCTCAATCTGTATTCTCAAAAGCTGGCTCTCGGCCATAATTTCTCTAAACGCAACATCAGCTTAAATCTCAAGATAGGGTTGACCTGTAAATAAAGTGGATAATGCATGGCAAACATCATGAACTCTCTTACATGTTAACCAGAGGGTTCACTCATGCAGCCATGAAATTGTGATGCAGACAGGATATATTGAAGCTGGTTTTGTGAAGTGTTTCATGCTTCCAAGGCTTCTTCAGTTGTGAAAGCTGTCTCCGTTAGCTAAATAAGCGATGAGAATAAAAAAAGAACTTCAACATGCTCACAATATGTTGGCCATTTGCAAGTAAACAGCAGCCTTTCTGGCACCCAGGTTGCCTGGTGCAAATATACTATGCCACAGTACTTGCGTTACCCAGTACCAGCCACTTTAAAATGCAATGTGTTCAGAACCCTTTCCCTCTGTTTGTCTGCTTTGGAAACAGTTTAACATGTGTTCAGTAGGCGTCGAGAAAGGGGACAGAAAACACTGTGCACCACTGATTTCTAACATGTTTCGCTGGATGCAGCACACCGCACCGGATGCAGGTGAAGCCAGTGGAAATGCGATGTCATGCAGTCGCTTGTCCTGGAAGCAGGGCATATGGTGGACTAACTAGTGCGTGCGATCAGATAATATTGCTGCCGAAAAACTTTTCTTTGTGGTTTTTCACATTTTAGGAGGTCTCTACATGTCTGGTAAGCATGTAGTGGTAAGCATGACAATCGGAACCCGTATACGATAGTGTTCTCTTACATCAAGTTTTTTCGGATTTACCAGTGTTTCCATTGCACGCCACTTATGTTAGCGACACTGTAGACACTACAATGGAAAAATTCTGGACACCTCGAAACACTGCTTGGGTATTTTATGGCACATCAGGCAGGCATGTTAGGGGAAGAAATGCTACACACCCGTGCAACAAAGTGCTGCCGCAAAGTTGTGAAGCACCAACTTCCGGGACAAGGCCGGCTTCAGTCGAGGGCGCTTGATGTGCTGTTCATCCCCTGTAGCAGAGATCAGTGGCGTGAACCCTTTTATACTGGCTGTCTTTTCTGGTCGGAACCTTGGCAACAGCTTCCACCATACTTTTTTGAACCTGCAACATGTGCAGAGAAAGTCACATCACTGCGCATTGATTGTATGGCTTTATTGTGCTACACATTCTATCAAATCATTAAAAAATACAGTCCACACATTTTTACTACTGTATATAGACAGTCTAGTTGCTATACACGCGAAACATTACCATTCCTCTGACAGAATGCAACAATAGAAGCGTACACTGTAAAGCTACACTAAAATTTAAATTGATGTGACACCGTATGAGCATACAGTATGCTTACTGTATGCTTTAGCCCTGTGTCAAGTAAAAGTTAATTGTCAATCATTTATGGTGTATTTCTACTTATTCTGGGTCATCAAACTGTACAATCAATGTTCCAAGTTTACACAATGTTGGCTTTTGATTGCCTATGTGATCCGTTTCCTACTTACGCATGCAGTAATCCCACTGTAATAAGGAAAAAGAGAATAGGAAATGCCGTGATAATCTTCTACATTTGATGAGGGCAGGAGCAATGACCAATAGCATGTGGTTGAAGCTACATAATTACTCAGTTTTCACACAGCTTAATTATTCAGCAAGTAATAAAGAGCTCTCCTGTGCACCTCTGCATGACCAATAAAATCTGACTGCTTGACACTGCACTAAGGCTTGGTACTGTTCGGCAGTTCAGCTTTCGTTTTCTGATATACAGAACTGTTTAGGTACCAGTAGTTTACTTTGCGATAAAATGGAGCTTGGAGCACTGGTCATTTGCACATAAATAATGCGACAGCAAATATAACACAAGGATAGGAATATGGGTCTCTTGGAAAAAGTACATACACATTATGATTATAATGTGATGTGATGCCACAATGAAACAGAAAGCAACGCATAGAAGTGGACGGCGCTTCCATGCCACCAAGGTTATTGGACAGAATGTACTTCAGAAGTGCCCGCAACACAATGTGTTGGCGGGCTAGTTGGTGTGAATCCATAAATACTTTGTTAAGCGCAAAACAATGGACACAAGAAAGACGACCAGCACAAGGCGCTACACTCAACTGACATCACTTTATTGCGTCGCTCCTTTATAAATAGTAGAATCTAGAAGAACATCCGCAGTGAGCACCATGCGCAGAGACCACCAACAACCAATCACAAGAGCGTACTCATGCGACGGGATCCAAAAAACCATATTGAGCACTGCACAAGGTTAAAGAAAGCACACTAATGCACTGTGACCCCAATGACTGTATGAAGAAAGCTTCCGATAACTCTCAGGCGGCGGTATCACAGCACTTTTTCAAAATCGTAGTATCACGAAACATGGCTTTGCACTTCCGTATTTTACAATGTTGAGCCAAATGGGAACCTGTGCCTGTTGGTATGGATCGCTTAGGTTCGCAATGTTTCGTGATGCTACGATTTTGAAAAAAGAGCCGTGATACCACCGCCAGAGAGTTATCGGAAGTTTTCTTCATACAGTCATTGGGGTCACAGTGCATTAGTGTGCTTTCTTTAACCTTGTAAAGTGCTCAATATAGTTTTTTTTGGATTCTGTCGCATGAGTGTGCTTTTTTGACCAGATGTTGGTGGTTCCTGCACATGGTGTTCACAGCCCATGTTCTTCTAGATTCTGCTGTCTACAAAGGAGGGACGCAATAAAGTGATGTCAGTTGAGAGTAGCGCCTTGTTCTATCGTCTTTCTTGTGTCCGTTGTTTTGTGCTAAAAAAGCAATGATGTATTCCTTTTGTGTGTTTGAAGACAGCTCCACACGCAGTAGCGTATCCAGTATTGCTGCCCAGTGGTTTAGCTCGCCGCAGTATGAAGTGCCACAAAACATAAGGAGAGAAACCTGCATTATAGTCTTGTTGCAAACAAGAATATAACGTGAAGTGCATTCTGAGGCCAGAAACTATAAAAAAAAATTTCATGATGCACCGCTGTGCAAGGTTTTATAGCAAAGTCAAATACATTTAGTGTAAATATGACACTATGATGGTGCACAATGGTGGTAATCTGTAATAATATAAAAGGTGCCTTAATGTTACAACAAAAGCTGACATTACTTAATAATAGCCCTGTAAAATTTAACATGCAGGGGCACCGCTTGGTTAAACAATAGTGATGTATTGTCTATGTACACAAGTATTACCCACGCATTTCTGCCATTGTCTAAATGGCATAAATGAATGGGTAATACTTGTATACATAGATATTACATCTCTATTGTTTAACCAAGTTGGTAAACTATGTCTGCCTGACACAAGATTAGAATTAAACCATAAATTATACATAGTCACCCTAACAGTAACACCTCATTTGAACTTCACAGTAAGTAGCGCCTGTTGATGCCAGCCTCTCCCAATGCTAAACTGTGCTGCATGCTCTACAGAGAAATTATAGTGGTATCACTCAACTCTGAAACAATTCAGGACTGCAGCACTGTAGAAGACATCTACAAATGTCCCATTTCATGTATAACAGCCTCAATTGCTTGCACATCTTACCAAGTGCAAATTAAAATTTCTTTTTGTTTAGCATTTTTGCCTGCTAGACCACAATCCAATGTCATCAATATATTAACATATTACCTCAAAGAACCTAATTTGGCTTATAGATTAACACCTTTGCATACTGCCACAGCTGCACTCTGTCATATGTGTTGCAATCATAAAGGAGTGCTGGTCCACCAGCACTCCAATGTCACTAACAGTGATCACCTACACAGCTAAGTAAACGGTCATGATTCAGGTGGCAAATAGCTATGAGAAAAAAAAAATCCACTCACCTTGAGAGCTATAATACTGCAATAACTTGAGAGAGATGGACCCATTGCAGGCAGCAGACCTCTTCTCAGCTACAGCACAACAGCAACTTGCCTTTCAGTAAAAGAAAAGGATTGATTAGTAATGATAAGTTACCTTGTTTTTGCTGAGTATCAATACAATCTGACTTTCATGCATATCCACTCTCCGCTTTAGTTATACAACTGAATTATTCGTCAAATAAACGATTCTATGATGATACCATTCGCATCTCTTGTATGTCCAAATTTTTTCGCACTGATACCCCGTTTACTGCTTGCTTAGTGGCACGAATGCCTTGACTGCCCAGACATCATTCGAAGGAACACGTCTTGCTGCACCGCAAACGGTGCAGCAAGGCGTTTTTTTCTGGTCACTGTTAAAACGTGCACCCAAGCAAGAAAGTAACGATCACAGGTAGTGAGCGACTGCTATTGCCTCGAACGTTTATTTCCGTATTTTAACAGAAGTTCTTGTATCGGATACAGTATGCTCTCAAGCCAATACAAGCGTCAATACAAGAGCTCAACTGAACGTAGTTTTATTCTACGCTTTTAACGCGAGTGAACAAAAGGTTAGAAGTACCTCACGGAAATTGCGATCGAGCCAATCGCGCTACGACTGGAATCGATCTGAAAAGATAGGTTGATCCCTTTCTCCATTCATGCATCATTTTTGCCCTAAGACGTTGCATAGTGGTCTTTTGAAACAATATTTCTGTTCGCGACACCGGCTTACCACACATCATTTTAACCCCTACGGTATGCAAACCAAATAAGATTAAAATGGGCTTACCTCATGAGCAAGTTACGAGCGCGCGTAGACTGTTGAACACCCGTTGAGAGCAAGCAGGCTATCCGTGTCCAAGCGCATACGTGCACCCAAACACAGGACAACTTCTTCGATGCCGCAGCGAGCAGAGTTTTGTACACGAAGTGAAAGACATCCAGCGCAAATATCTCCGCGCGATGACGGCAAATAACGAGCGCACAAGCGTACACAACACAGCAACAAATTCGGAACTTTGCCAATTCGAACGTGCCGAGACCCAAGCAGCGTAACCATCCATCGTTTCTGTTCTTCGCTCCCGATGCGTCAATCTCTCTTCCTTGGGGTCTTGCTCCACCCTTGAGTACAAATCAAGAGATATTTACGGCGAATTAACAACATTTACAACACGACTCGAAAAATGCCGGCTGACTACACATGTGCATCTTCGTCTGCCACTCCTAACGGACGCGCAGCGCGCGCTGCCCCCTGGTGCCGCACTCTGAGCGCGGAGAACCGAACAGAATCGGTTTCGTTTTCGCATTTCTGCTCTAGTTACTGGAATTGCAATATAATTGCTTGATAATTAATTGAATTCTAAAAGAGGAGAACGCTTTCTCTCCCACAAGTTCGTGCGTTTTATACAAAGGGAGAGAGAATTCAAAAGGCAGAAAGGCAGGGAGGTCAACCAAAGCATTCGCTACTGGCGATTGCAAACCCCTGTGCTATAATGAAGTGCAAAGCAGTGCACTGCGATGCGTCCATAAGCTCTAGTACAGGGATAATTTGGGCTGGTTGGTGCATGTAATGAACGGGTAAATAATGAGTTGTGTCATAACATTACCCATGCATAAAGCACGTGGAACTAATGGTATTGCATTCTAGGTCAAAAAGAAATAAAGCTTGAATCGTTACATCTCGACACTGGGCATTCTTTCTTTCCGAAATATTTTTTCTTCTTTTTGACAGTATACACAGTACTAGCACGGTAATAGGTCCTTCATCTTCAGTCACCTTCCAGTAGCTTACACACATGTCGGTGCATGTTCGCGTTCTTTATTCTACCGTACAAGAACGAGCACGCTTACCGGTCTTGTTTCAAGATGAAGCGCCAAATGTTTGCGATTACATCTTACCGCAAGAATTAACACATGAACAGTGAAGATTATGCGTAATCGATTTGTCTCAATGAATGGGCAGTTATTGTCAGAGACGAGATATTTTGTAAATATCATGGGAATGAGTTCAACCAACTACATTGCAGTTCAGCAGTGCCCTTTGACACTTGGGTTAATTGCTTGCCGCATTCGAAAATTTCCTCCGACCGTTGTACTTGGATCTATAGGCCGCCAGTCCCCTTCGAGACCATTTATTGCCAAATGTAAACGCAGTTACGGTCATTATACCACTCCCTGCGTTTCGGTACTGATTTAGAGTGCGCACAATTTTTGGCGTATAGAGCACCAATGTCATTCCCAGTGCACCAGCACCTGAGTGCCGCAAGCTTGTTTACGTATGCGCGTATGTCCCCGGCTGCTCTTCATTCATTTAAACATATATGCTGCGTTATTAACTACAAAGCGCTTAATTTGAGAACATTGCGAGAACACGCATATATTTGCGCATATGATCAGCGTTACAAAGCCCATATGCGCGGCAAACTGCGACCGGAATAGAAGATGCGTATATATATTTATACGATCTGTTATTGCAGCTTTTGGTAGAAGGCTAGCTCTCACATTTTGTACGCAACTTCATAATGCGTACAGTTTGCGTGTTCAATAAAGTATTGTTAGCTGAAACTTTATGAGTACGAGCGCTCATTCAGACAGCTTAAATTTTCTCACAATATACGGATGTTCACATAACAAAAATACGGAATTCTCTCTGTTTCGTCCAAAACAGCGTATAGCCGTTATATGATTACAGTGAAAATGTCCGTAAAGCTGAATACGGAGAGCACTTTCCGTATATTAACGGCAGATTTTGCCATATTTTTGAAATATGACATACTTTCCGTATTTTTATCTGCAGTTCTCCGTATAATGACAGAAATCCCCCGTAAAATTACGGAAATTTTTTACAGTGCAGAACTGCGATGCAGCAGAGAGTGCTAAGAATCACTGGCGCCGGACAGGCCGCCATTGGAATATGAACCTGGCAACGTTTAACGCTAGAACGTTATCTAGTGAGGCGAGTCTAGCAGTGCTATTGGAGGAATTAGAGGGCAGTAAATGGGATATAGTAGGGCTCAGTGAAGTTAGGAGGCCAAAAGAAGCATATACAGTGTTAAAAAGCGGGCACGTCCTGTGCCACCGGGGCTTAGCGGATAGAACTAGGAGTCGGATTCCTGATTAATAAGAATATAGCTGGTAACATACAGGAATTCTACAGCATTAACGAGAGGGTGGCAGGTCTTGTTATGAAACTTAATAAGAGGTACAAAATGAAGATTGTATAGTTCTACGCCCTTACATCCGGTCATGATGACCAGGAAGTCGAAAGCTTCTATGAAGACGTGGAATCGGCGATGGGTAAAGTCGAAATAAAATACACTATACTAATGGGCGACTTTATTGCCAAGGTAGGCAAGAAGCAGTCTGGAGACAAGGCAGTGGGGGAATATGGCATAGGCACTAGGAATAGTAGGGGAGAGTTATTAGTAGAGTATGCAGAACAGAATAATATGCGGATAATGAATACCTTCTTCCGCAAGCGGGATAGCCAAAAGTGCTCGGCAAGGTGCGCTGCAGTGACCACAGGATGGTAAGAACTCGAATTAGCCAAGATCTGAGGAGGCAACGGACGAAACTGGTACATAAGAAGCCGATTAATGAGTTAGCGGTAAGAGGAAAAATAGAGGAATTCAATATCAAGCTACACAACAGGTGTTCGGCTTTAAATCAGGAAGAGGGCCTTACTGTTGAAGCAATGAACGACAATCTTGTGGGAATCATTAAGGAGTGTGCAATGGAAGTCGGTGGTAACTCCGTTAGACAGGATACCAGCAAACAACCACAGGAGACGAAAGATCTGATCAAGAAACGCCAATGTATGAAAGCTTCTAACCCTACAGGTACAATAGAACTGGCAGAACTTTCGAAGATAATCAACAAGCGTAAGACAGCTGACATAAGGAAGTATAATATGGATAGAATTGAACATGCTCTCAGGAAGGGAGGAAGCCTAAAAACAGCGAAGAAGAAACTAGGAATTGGCAACAATCAGATGCATGCGTTAAGAGACAAAGCCGGCAATATCATTACTAATATGGATGAGATAGTTCAAGTGGCTGAGGAGTTCTATAGAGATTTATACAGTACCAGTGGCACCCACGACGATAATGGAAGAGAAAATAGTCTAGAGGAATTCGAAATCCCAAAGGTAACGCCGGAAGAAGTAAAGAAAGCCTTGGGAGATATGCAAAGAGGGAAGGCAGCTGGGGAGGTTCAGGTAACAGCAGATTTGTTGAAGGATGGTGGACAGATTGTTCTAGGGAAAATAGCCACCCTGTATACGCAATGCCTCTTGACCTCGAGCATACCGGAATCTTGGAAGAACGCTAACATAATCCTAATCTATAAGAAAGACGACGCCAAAGACTTGAAAAATTATAGACCCATCAGCTTACTGTCCGTTGCCTGCAATCTATTTACTAAGGTAATCGCAAATAGAATCAGGAACACCTTAGACTTCTGTGAAGCAAAGGACCAGACAGGATTCCGTAAAGGCTACTCAACAATAGACCTTATTCACGCTATCAATCAGGTGGTAGAAAAATGTGCAGAATATAACCAACCCTTATATATAGCTTTCATTGATTACGAGAAAGCGTTTGATTCAGTCGAAACCTCAGCAGTCATGGAGGCATTGCGGAATGAGGGTGTAGACGAGCCGTATGTCAAAATACTGAAATATATCTATAGTGGCTCCACAGCCACCGTAGTCCTCCATAAAGAAAGCAACAAAATCTCAATAAAGAAAGGCGTCAGACAGGGAGATACGATCTCTCCAATGCTATTCACAGTGTCTTTACAGGAGGTATTCAGAGACGTGGATTGGGCACTATTAACGTACTTCGTCGTTTTCATTTGTACATAGCCATCATCATCTTCCCTCTTCTTCGACTTCTTCGCGCGTGAGCTGCGGGCGTTGCCTTCTGTGGAATAAACAGCACTGGACAACTCGATCAGTCTCGGTATTATAATATATATATATATATATATATATATATATATATATATATATATATATATATATATATATATATATATACATACATATATATATATATATATATATATATATGTATATATATATATACATATATATTGTGTACATTATGCATACGCTTCATAATCTCACCTGTACATACCCATCATAACCGTTTTCGGGCCTCGTGGTGGGGCTCTCACTCGAAAGAATAAAGGAGAGCCTGGCTGCCTAAACCTCGTCTCACAAGTGGTGGAGTGCGCTGCCCGGTTCCTTCGTCCTCTCGCTCCCGGTCTCTCTTCAGTTTCACCTACGCTGCATGCCTGGAGCTCCACTCGGGTCGCCGCCTCTACCAAATGCACTCAACCATGTCGCAAGACAAGCAGACCATGACATCCACCTCGCCTACTCGTGCGGGAACCCCTTTTTGGACAGTCACCACCCCTCAGAAGGAAGCACCGCTGGGCCTCCAGGTGCCGACGTTGAAGACTGGTTGGAGCTATACGAGCGCAGTTCATAACCCTACTTCTTCGCCAGTTGTACTCTCCCAGGGCACTACTGTGACATGGGCTGCTGACACCGAACCTCTTTCACTGGTACCGCTTCACACCGAATCACCACCTTTGTCCGCCACAACTGCTTATCATAATGCTGCCACTGCTTTAACGGCCGCGATAAATCCCGATCTGACCGCTGCGCAGAAAGAAGACATTTTGGCACTCCTCCAAAAACACAGCACCTCATTTCGCGTTCAATCCAAGCTTCTGGGGCGCACTTCCGTCGCAGTACATTGCATCCAATCCGAAGGCAGTTCGATTGCACGCCACCGCCCATATTGTGTCTTCCGCAGAACGGAAAATGATTGCGGATAACGTTGATAACATTCTCAAAAGAGACATGATTTGGCCATCGTCCAGTTCCTGGTCGTCTCATGTTGTGCTGGTTCGCAAGAAAAACAGCTCTGCACGATTTTGCGCCGATTATCGAGCCCTTAGCAAGTTTACGCGCAAAAACGTATATCCGATGTCAAGAATCGACGATGCCATTGACTCCCTCCAGGGTGCAGCATATTTTTCTAGTCTAGACCTCCGATCCGGATACTGGAAAATCGCCACACACGAAGCGGACAAGGACAAGACAGCCTTTGCAACAGCAGACGGACTCTACGAGTTCGACGTTATGCCCTTCGGTTTATGTAATGCTCCTGCAACAATAGAACGCATGATCGACACAGTTTTACGTGACCTAAAGTGGAAGACCTGCCTGTGCTATTTATATGACATAGTTATTTTTTCTACAACTTTTCAACAACACCTTGAGAGTTTGGACGAAGTTTTCACGTGCATTTCTAACGCTGGACTCCACCTCAACACAAAGAAATGCCATTTTTCCAGAAAGAACATCAAAGCCACCTTATCAGCAAAGATGGCGTTCGACCAGATCCCGAAAAGGTTGCTGCCGTGCTTCGCTTCTCTCGCCCTGAAAATCAAAAACAATCAAGAAGTTTCTTGGGCCTGGAATCCTTGTTCCGCCACTTCATCAGTCATTTTGCTGCCATGGCATCGCCGGTGCCCAAGTTGCTGACGTCGGCCAATGTTTTCCCTTGGACAGACGACTGCGAACTTTCTTTTTAAGCCCTCAAGGAAGTACTAACCACCAACCCTGTCCTCTGTCACTTCGATGAGAACGCACTAACTTGTTTGCACACCGGCGCTTGTGGCCATGGAATCGGTGCTGTGCTTCTACAGCGTGATACCACCTCACGAGAGAGAGTTGTTGCCTATGCCAGTCGCGCACTAACGGCTGCCTAAAAGAACTACTCGATCAGAGTACAGGAATGTCCCGCACTATTTTGGGCGATCCGGAAATTTCGACCATATCTTTACGTGTGCCACTTCACGATCATAACCGACCACCGCGCCTTATGCTGGTTCTCGTCAGTCAAAAATTTATCTGGACGCGTTGGTCGCTGGCTGGTCCCCTTAGAAGAGTACGATTTTCACTTTGTCTACAAGTCTGGGAAAAAGCATCAAGATGCCGACGCTCTCTCTTGCTGCCCGCTGCCACTATTCGAGTACATCTCACCGTCTCTCGCCACTTGATGATGAGACTAAGTCGCCACTTCCGTTATTACCTCTAGCGGTTGGTGACACGTTATCTTCCGATCGCATCACTCAGCTCGCCTCGGGTCAACGTTTTGACCCCTACTGCAACATCATTATCCAACGCCTGTGCTGAACTACTTCTGCACCACATGCCAGATTACGTCGACAACTGCGACTAATTAAGCTTGAAAACGATGTGCTGTACCGCAACATTTACAACTCCGACGGACATTTCTGGGTGCCTATTATTCCACGTTCAATGGGCACACAAGTCCTTGAAGCCGTTCACGACGACCCATATGCTGACCATTTGGGTTTCCACAAAACATACCACCAAGTCAGGAGCCGTTTCTTTTGGCCAGGCATGTCTACCTTTGTGGCCAAGTACGTTGCTTCTTGCGTCCAGTGTCAATGGCAGAAACGGCCGAATTCACCTCCTTCTGGGCTTTTAGAGCCAATATCATGTCCCGAGACACCGTTTGGCATCGTTAGAATAGACGTAGTCTGCCCATAATGCCGGCACGTCATCGATGGATCGTGACAGCTGTTGACGAGCTCACACGTTACGCAGAGACCGCTCTTCTACGCTCTTGTTCGACCTCCGACGTTTCCACCTGCTTTCTGGATGACATTGTGCTGCGTCATGGTGCACCTCGTGTACTGTTAAGCGACCCCGGAAGTCTTTCATGTCAACAATGATCGCAGAAGTATTCGGAGCTTGTGGCACATTTCATAAGACGACATGCGTATATCACCCAGAAACAAATGGCTTAACTAAGCGATTTTATCGCACACTAATATATATGGCATCAATGTATATCGGGTAAATCGCGAAAACTGGGACAAACTTTTACCTTTTGTTACTTTTGCTCACAGCACCGCTATCCAATGAACTACGTAGTACTCACCTTTCTACCTAGTTTATGGCCGTTAACCGACATTCACCATCGACGCCGCTTTTTTCAATGCCCCAACACCTCGGCCAGTATACCCGAACAGTTCATCTCGAGACTTGAGGAATGCCGTCAACGTGCTCGCTTCAACACAGAAATCAGTCAGCTAGATCGCAAGCAAAGTTACATTTCTCGTCGCGACGTCTCCTTTCGTCCTGGAGAGGAAGTGCTCCTTTGGACGCCCATTCGTACACCCGATTTCTGTGAGAAGCTTCAATCCCACTCCCTTGGACCCTACATTATTAATGAACAAACATCCCCCGTGAACTATCACGTTACTCCCGCAGACGTTTCTTCGGACCATCGTGGTTTAGAGATCGTTCAAGTTTCGCGCCTAAAACGATTCGTTCGGCGTTTCCCTTCTGGCTAAGTCGCGGCCTGGCTGGCCGCTTGCGCGTGCGGGGAAATTAGTGTGAGCATTATTCCTACACTTCGTATTCTCACCTGTACATACTCATCATTACCTTTTTTGGCCCTGGTGGTGGGGCTCTCACTCGAGAGAATAAAGAAGAGGCTGGCTGCCTGAGCCCCGTCTCACAATATATGTACAGCGCCCCACGAGAGGGTGTTAAACCGAACGTCACACATAGACAGGCTCCACAATGAATAATTGAGGTGGACAGTACCTTAGTAAGAAAATTCCATGGAACTGTACTCAATAGCAAACAATTAGATAAGAAAACTTGGTGTAACAGCCTAAAATTCTGACTGCAGATTATTCGTACCTAACCCAAACGTTCTGCAGTATTCGAAATGCATTCGAAAAATATTAACACTTACGTATACTGACTAATAGATTGGAAGGCCGAATCGAACAGAACACTGTCCTATTCGTAATTCGAAAGTTTCAATTATTCGCACACTCCTAGTCTGGCCTGGACATTTGGCTCTATGACGTGCTGTCGGTGCGCTAACAATTACTGAATCCTGGCTTGTCTGCTCTTACGCTCTTGCAATACCATTCGGATTTCTTTTTTGTATCTATCGCATGTTTTTTTAGTGATTGTAAAATTTACATACAGTATTCTAAACAGGTATCCCACCACTTGATGTAATTAAAATTTTATTATCATCGACAATACATGAGGGGACCCCCAGAGTTTCTATTCTTTGGTACGCCCAACGGTATAAATACGCGTAACACTGCAATCTCCTATTTATTCAGTAACTTTAGAAGACCTAAACGTCAAACCAGTTGACGGTATCTGATGTTTCAATAATGTGCATACTATGTTATCTTAGACAGCTACCATTTTACTTAATATAGTTGTTATGTTGATGCCACGCATGCTTTGACAGCTTGTGTTGAAGAACGACACGAGATAGAAATTACTCGATTAGTCATTGGCTCAGCCGAACGATCGTGACCACTGACATGCAAGTATAAGTGTTTAACATGTGATGGCTTCCCTAGTGTCTGAGCAGTCAGACGCTGCTGATAGGGCGCAGCAGGTCGAATTGAATTCATAGGGGTGAGTAGTAGAAAACTGAAAGCATAGCACTTGCCATTTAGCGCGCTTAAAAAGGCACGATAAAAAACTTCACATTCTGGCCTTCCGGAAATGTCATTTGCGCTTCAAATGAACTTCACGCACGCTGTATCTGGCAACTAAACGAGTGCTACTACACAAATGTTCACGTTCAAGATTCATCTGCAATAACGGTGCAGCTGTTCTGGCATTCCCTCGCCGCGGCACAAATATAGGAGATTACCCAGCTCAGCTAAAGCAGCAAACAAGCTACATGAACAAATTATATCATGGCGGCTGTAATGCGATGGCGCTATCCAAAGCACCCAGCCTTCGAATTTGATTGAATTCATATACGATAGGCTCGCGGTTATAAACAACACCAAATCCTTACAATAATCTTAGTTGTCAAAGTCAAATGCTTTTTCAGGGAGTTCACACTGCTTTTCCGTATCGGATATATTTTTAGCTTTTTTCGTATAACGATCGCGATGACAGTCGAATCCCGGCCACGGCGGCCGCATTTCGATGGGGGCGAAATGCGAAAACACTCGTGTACTTAGATTTAGGTGCACGTTAAAGAGCCCCAGGTGGTCAAAATTTCCGGAGTCCTCCACTACGGCGTGCCTCATAATCAGAAAGTGGTTTTGGCACGTAAAACCCCAAATATTATTATTATTATTATTATTATTATTAGTCCAACCTATAAATTGTAACGTTTAGGAGCCATTGGTCGCAGTGATATTGCGATATACAGCGTGTCTCAGTTATCTTGAGCCAGAGTATAAAAATATGCGAAGGCCACGTAGCTGGACAGAACCAAGGTAATGGTATTTGTCGTCGCGCACAGATACTGAAATTATTTTTTTCATTTCGCCTAATGAGATAATTATCCTTAAGTAATTTTTCAGCTTCTTCAATATTATGAGAGAGAGAGAGAGAGAGTGATTAGATGAAAAGTGTTAATGAGCCTTCTGTTGCTCAATACGTGCTACATAAAAAATGTTTGTCCGAGCGTGTGAGAACCCCACAAATGCACGCAAAATAGCGGCGCGGCTGGCGCTCGAGGGAAAGTGCGTCTTTTCGCAGGTTTTCTTCACGATCGAAAAAACACTTTTTGTAGCACCCATTGAACACCAGAACGCTATAGTTTTCATGTTGCTCTACCATTTTCTCCTGGACACTTTTCATCCAATTATATTTTAGAAGTCGTGTATTTAATTGCGGCTAATTATGAAGTTAGCTAGAACAAAAAAAAAAGAACTATCGGTGGCGACAATGACCCAGCGCTTATCAGCTGAAGACTTGGGAAACAGGCCAAGTAAATCCATCCCGACTTGTTCAAAAGGTGAGCAAGGAGGTCGTAAAGCAGACCGGCTGGTTTGAGTTGTGGAACTTTGCGATGCTGCCAATGTAGACAACTTCTGACGTACTGCATCACGGTTATTAGGAGTTTTCGCCAGTGGTACTTCTGCTTGATCCTTGCCAGAGTACGCGTGAAACCAAGATGCTCGGATGTTGGTTCGTCGTGGCATGCACGTAGAACGTCTTCGCGGAGAGGAACGAGAACAACAAGCAGGAAAACGGTTGCCGTAGGGTGAAAGTTCAGCTTGTATAGGAAGGACGTCAAAGCGTTGGTAGAAATAGGACAAGTGACGTGCGAACTGCCGCGGGGTTTGTGGACGGCTTCCTTCAAGGTATTCAATCAAGGGCTGGAGCTCGGAATCTGTGTTGCTGTTGAGTTTCGTTTAAAGACGGAAGGGTACGATGAAAACCAGAGTCGTCGTCAGTATCTAGTGGTGTGCGTTCGACAGGGGCGCGGGAGTGACAGTAAGTGTCCGTGTGTTTCGGGCCAGACTTATAGACGACTGTCAAATCAAATTTCTGTACACGAAGGCTCCATCTTGCGAGATGGCCTCAAGGATCCTTGAGATTCTCCAGCCAGCAGAGAGAATGGTGGTCGCTGACAACGCGGAAGGAGCGTCCGTACGAGTGTGGCCGGAACTTCTTGATAGCCCATTTGACTACTAGAGATTCCTTAGTGGCTACTTTGGCTGCTTCGATGGATTTCTGCCGTACTCGAGGTACTGGCGTCCGTAGCTTCTGGTTCAGGACCAGTAGGCATACGGTGGATGCATACCCAGCACTTCCATCAGCTTGTCGCGAGAGGAAAAGGCAAACAGTCCGGTCCAAGCGAACGGCCGTTTACAGTTCGTTTCTGCAGCAGCTACCACGCACAATTCTCCATCGTCGGCTTCTAGCGTAACTAGCGCGTGCCGAACCCCCCCATATATATATATATCTGCGGGAGTTGCGGCAAGTTGTTTTTTTCATCCACTTTAATTTCCATTAATTTATAGTTTCTTAATTTCATTGATTAAGCACAAGTAATTTCCCCTATGTTGTCCTTGGTGACAGTGTTTGTTGGCTTCTTCTCATGTGGCTAATAAAAATTCGGGCCGCTCGGTTAACCCCCTTTCTTCTCGTTCATTACACAACGACGGTCTCGTATCCGGCTACATTGATGCCTTCAGGTAGCATATGTGGGTTTATTGACCAGTCACCTTCAGTCAAAAAGATCACGTTATCGTGACACCTGCGGCAAAAAAGACGTTCCACGTCCGCCGCCATGGTCTGTGAGTGGTGGCGCTGGCTAATACTCCCAGGGTTCTACTAGGGCACATAAATACGCAAGAAAAGTCGACGGGGAAACATCGCCGCGGTAGCTCAATTGGTAGAGCATCGCACGCGACATGCGAAGGTTGCGGGTTCGGTTCCAATCTGCGGCAAGTTGTTGTTTCATCCACTTTAATTGCCATTAATTTATATGTTCTTAATTTCATTGATTAAGCACAAGTAATTTCTCGTATGTTGTCCTTGGTGTCAGTGTTTGTTGGCTTCTTCTCATATGGCTATATATATATATATATATATATATATATATATATATATATATATATATATATGCTACGTCGGGTTCTGCGTGCTGAACATTGAACACCCAATATAAGTAAATGTGTGTGTGGGTATGTGTTCTGTATGCACGTGCATATATTGAAATATACAGCTATGGTTATCGCCCCGTATCGCATGCCTCATGTTCAGCTCGTAGTTTTGGTTCATAAAGACCGAGAAATTAAGTGGATTAATTCATCTTGCCTTCATAGGTAAAACGTGGCTACTTGGGAGAATAGTATATAGTAAGAAGAAACACCTTCAACGACGAACCATTTCCTAATCCCTAATCCCATAGGACGACATTGGCCTTGATTGAGTTCCCAGGAAGGTTGAATCTTCTGGAAAATTTTTGTTTTCACAGAAAACTTACACTGAGGGATTGGGAGGGTTACAA
The DNA here is from genome assembly GCF_038994185.2 of Dermacentor albipictus. Lineage (NCBI taxonomy): Eukaryota > Metazoa > Arthropoda > Arachnida > Ixodida > Ixodidae > Dermacentor > Dermacentor albipictus. The sequence continues at coordinate 95,854,837 of NC_091829.1, read as the reverse complement.
ATCATCGTCGGGAGATGTCGGCAGGTATAGGGAAGTGTTCTACCGCCGATGTTAAGGACGCATCAGTACTTCGTCACCCTGTTGCACACGCTATACAGCGTGCGATTGCTTTCCCCTTGACATCGACGTTCCATATTGCCACGTGTACTTGTTTATATAACATGCAAGTTGAAACTATCAAATTCCGGCGATAAGATTTGAACATTAGCATCCATGGTGGCAGGAACGATCATGTATCTGCCGAATGAAAAAATTGCAAAAGGGCAACAATTGCTTTAAGTAAATCCGAAGAGCAGTACATAGAGTGAGTGAACAGAATCAACGGCAGTCTCTGATCGAATGGAGTTGTTCTGCGTCAGCTTCTAGTAGGTCACCTTGGAAGATGTGAAATTCAGTGCGCGGAATCCACTGTTTTCGTCAGGATGCACAGCCGACGAAGATGTACTCGGTCGTATAGGCGGGTCCTAGGTTTGTCAACAGTGTACAAAAAAGCAATGTTACAGGGGCCAACGGATCGATTGGACTAAGTTGTCTTCGTCGGCGCAGCCGTGACACTTTTTGGTAGCCTTTGTGTGCGTCAAGCTCATTATCCCCTGCTATCAATGGCGGGGAAGAGTAAGATGCTGCCTACACAGCAGCGAGGGAAGTCGGAATGTTAAAAATGGTGTGTGTTTGTTGAGTTCAGATAGTGATGAAGAAGGTATCGGCACTGCTGTCACTTTTCTTAACGAAGGTCGAAAAACTGCAAAAATTCTAAACGTGTAAGCAGGCGTTATAAATAGATTGAGCCTCGCTATTGCGAAAAGCAATTGCGAAAATTTATTGCTTGGATTTTTGAAACAACAATAAGAAATCGCAAAGAAATAGAAATATAGACAATGAATAAAATAAACGAGGGTAGCGCTCACAGAGTCATCCTGATTTTTATCAAGGAGATGGCGGCAGCCTGAAGGCACAGCACATCGTGGCTATAGGCGATAAATACATCCGTTGTCAAATGCGTGTTTGAAACTGTAACCAAAACTGATGATGCTCCAGACTGGGTGCCCATAGAATAAAGAACATACTTAGAGAAGGGAAACTGTACCTTCCGCCGTGGTTCGAAAATAAGCAGTGGCAGTGCATGGAACTTACTTTGGCGGACGCCAGATGACGTTGCTCAATCCGGAAGCGGAAGTGCAATTTTTTTTTAGCGCAAAATTCAATATGGCCGTTTTTTGCCGGTCGCTGCCGGTCGCGTACGCTGGTACGCGCCGTGCTTGCCCTGCAGGCTATGCGGCATGCCTCAATGCCTTGGCTGCCGCGTAGCTGGTGCGTTCTAATTGCCAAGAGCCTCTACTGACGCCCATACAAACAAGCCACAAGTGAGTGAACAGAACGCGCGACTTTATTGGCAGAAGACAAGCACTGTACATTCTCGTGCAATAGCAGAAATAAAATTTGCATGTCGAGATACGCTGGAATCATTGACGCGAGCTCGTAAACGGCTCACCGTCGTCGTCGCACGTGGTGGTCAGGTTAACGAGCAAGAACCAGCAGCGGAAACATATTGGACAGAGTGTGCCACTTATTTGCAGCGACAGTCGCCGTTAAAAATGCCCAAATTGCATTGCGAAGCAATCGGGAGACGCAGGCATCTGCTGCCGCAGCCTACACAGTGACATGGGCTACCTCAGATTTTAGCCGTTCACTCCTTTCCAAACTGCACGTTTTTTTTCTTTCGGGGGCCGCTAATGTGTGGCTCACACTTGGTGTCTCACATTGTCTCGCTATGGACAAGTCGCGTTCGTGGGCATCACCTCCATCAGCTACTTTTGCGGGCCTTTCCACCCATCTAGCTATCAACTTCATACGCATCGGACTATGTAAGCACGTATGCTGGTCTCCGTTCATGCCTAATCGCGGCCGAGAAAGGCCAGGGGCACAATATGCCCATTGCTGCAGCAGGAAAGCGCGAACGGGGAGCACGAATCACGGTGCATGATAATTGGGAGTCTATGTCGCTGTGCAGGCTGCAGGAGCGAATGCTTACTTCGAGAGACTGCTTCCCAGTGCAACCGACCAGGCCGCAATATTCTAAATACATAACACTGCGACCATAACCAAGTGACATAACAGCAAAATTAAACAGCAATCAGTCACCGCATGAGGTTCAGACAATACATTATACATTGGCGATGAACCATATGGCAACAGTGAGCATTCACATACACGGGTCACATACACGGGTCTCTGCCTGCCTACAGGCGTAGTGCCTGCCTTCGTCGCACGTGGTGGTCTACTAACGAGCAACAACCAGCAGCAGAAACAGATTGGACAGAGTGTCCCACCTGTTTGCGGCGACAGTCACTGTTAAAGATGAGCAACTTGCAGTGCGAAGCAATCGGGTGACGCAGGCATCTGCTGCCGCAGCCTACACAGTGACATGGACTACCCATCATTTTAGCATTGACTCCTTTCCAGCCTGCATGTTTCTTTCTTTTGGAGGCCGCTAATGTGTGGCTCACACTTGGTGTCCCACATTGTCTCAATATGGACAAGTCGTTTTCGTGGGCATCACCTTCATCAGCCACTTTTGCGGGCCTTTCCACCCAACTTCATACACGTCCGACCATGTAAGCACTTATGCTGGTCTCCGTTCATGCCTAATCGCGGCCGAGAAAGGGCAGAGGCACAATTTGCCCATGGCTGCAGCAGGAAAGGGTGAACGGGGAGCACGAATCACGGTGTGCATAAATTGGGAGTCTATGTCGCTGTGCAGACTGCAGGATCAAATGCTTACTACGAGAGGCTGCTTCCCAGTGCAACCGACCAGGCCGCAATATTCGAAAAACATAAAACTGCGACCGTAACCAAGTGACATAACAGCAAAATTAAACGGCAATCAGTCACCGCATGAGGTTCAGACAATACATTATACATTGGCTACGAAGCATCTTACAGGCATAATGCTTGCCTTTGTCACATGTGGTGGTCTGGTAACGAGCGAAAACCTGCGGTACAAACAAATTGGACAGAGCCTTGCACCTGCTTGAACCAACAGTTGCCGTTGAAGATAAGCAACTTCCATTGCGAAGCAATTAGGTGACGCAGGCATCTGCTGCCGCAACCAACACAGCGACATGGACTACCCGGCATTTTAGCGTTAACTCCTTTCCAACCTGCACATTTATTTTCTTTCGGGAGCCGCTATGTGTGGCTCACACTTTGCGTCCCACTTTGTCGCAATGTGGACAAGTCGCTTTTGTGGGCATCACCTTTGGCAGCCATTCTTGCGGGCCTTTCCACCCATACGGCTATCAACTTCATACACTTCGAACCATGTAAGCACATATGCTGGTCTCCGTTTTGAGCAAATCATGGCCGAGGTAGGCCACAAGCAGAATTTGCCCATGGCTGCAGCAGGCCAGAACGAACGGGGCGCACCATTTACGGTGTGTGTATACTGGGAGTCTATGTCGCTTTGCGGACTGCAGGAGCAAATGCTTACCTCGAGGGACTGCTTACCAATGCAACTGACCAGGCCCCCACATCTGAGAAACGTAACACAGTTACCACAACCAAGTGTGGCAGCAAAACCAGATTCTGCAATCAATCACTTCACTGTAGCTTGCACAAAGACCCAGGCTATCAAGGAAGAGGAGCAATCATCAACGAGACTAGGAATATGGAAAATGAGAAAGCTTGCATTCAAGAGAGAAGCCACTCTGCTCTGCAACCATTGAAGGCTGAAAACATCAAGAAAAGTAAAATGATGCATAGCACATGTGCATAGGTTAATGCAAGACGCATGCCGATGCTGCATCAGCTATTTCAGGAGAGTAATTGCGCATGACAACATACACTAGAAGATACTGCTACAGATATGTTAGGCTGCTAGACAGTGACTTGCATTAAGTATCAGCGAAGAATCGGTTGACCTTTATATTTGGATGAGGATGAATGACCTCTAACAAAAATGGGCAATGAGAAAGCTTGCATTTATAGAAGAAAAATTACACTTGGCACAAACGGAATTAACATGGCTAGGAAGCTGATTAAGGGCAAACTGATGGAACTCAATCTTTTGGCCAGCGTCGTCCGTGCTTGGTCAGATGTTGCAGGTGCATCTGAAGACGAGGAATTTCTAGAAAGTCCTTTTTGAGTTACCTGGATGACTCAGCCAAATGTCCGTGCTGGTGGAATGGTGGCTGAAGCTCTTTGCAGTCTTACACAGTCCTTTGCAGACTTGATATCTCATCCATATTCTTGTGCATGTGCTTCTTTGTTCTTGGTGTAAAAGCCTTGCAAATTCGGCTCCGGCCCCTTCCTGTTGGTGCAGATAGGAGCTCCTGTGATGACCAAGATATGCTTGGCATAGATTCATTTGGGGCAAAACGGTGACACATGGGATACAGCACAGATTAGCCAAATTTATGGGTGTTTTATATGTTCGAACCAATTATACTGAACCATAAATATGAACAAACATTCATATCTGCTGCAAACAGCAAGCCAATACAGCATAGATCAAACATATATATTTCTGAACCATGTGTTGTTTGCCTTGTAGTAGTAGCCAATGTCCACACAATGACCTTGTTGTAGCAGGCAGCAGCTTCTGTTTAGTGCGTGGAGTGTGTTTCTTTATACTGGTGCCGTCCTCATTACTGCATGTCTGGAACAGAAATTTTGACTGAATCAGAAATTGAAAAATCAAAGTTTTGCAATATGAAATGCAAAAAGGTGTGACATATATGTTGTAATGATTTGCGACTACAGAACACATGCAAATGTACACTGTCTGCTCTAGGGTGCTTAAGCAGCATGTTAAATAAATATTGCTATTGTCTATAAAATTTAGGTCTGCCTAACTACAATGCATGTCAACAGCGCAAGTACTATTAAGAGCACAAATGAGAACATTTGTGGGTTCATTTATACACTAGAAGTGATCACACTGCTAGTTCTACAAGCAAATTCATGAAAGTCATGAAGCTATTAGAACTGATGCATTATTTTTCTGCACGAACGTGATGCACCGCTTCACTACTGCAAAAATGAATGCCCTACGGCAAACCAATCTGAACAGCAAGAACATTTGGAACCAACAAGTACGAAATATGGGTGAATTATCATGCTTGCAACTGTTTAGTACATTAAATTCTGTACTTTCACTCCATTTTACCTAGGGATTATTCGGTTTGTGGACGAAAGACGTTGCCGCCCGACTCGAAAAAAAAGTTTAATATGTATATTGATAAGGCTACTCAGTCACCTACAACCACGGCTACAATAACATGAAAAATGAGACGCGCGTTCCGATATCGCTCTTTTTTTCCTGGTTGTGTGTGTAAACCAAACGATAGCCTCGCAAGTAAAGGTTTATTTAGGAAACAGCAATTGAGATCCTCACTGCCCATATGTAATGCAGGATCTAGTTCGTTAACTTGTGCCCGCCTGGAAGGTAATGAGACGGATATTATGTAACGATTGAAGCAGCGGTGTTAAACGACTCACCGTTATTGCCATTGTCAGCCGCAGCAAAATCCAGCTCCCGTTTCGATGCAGACCTGTTCCGAATGGCTCACGACCGAAACCCAACTGCCGGGCTTACATGTCCGCTTGCAAACACGTAACTTCACCCCAAGTTACATCGAAGCGCAAGAAACTAGTTTTAGAAACAAAGAAGCAGCCAGTCTTGAGTGTACGAACGAATGAATCCGTGCCGCCGTGCAGTCGGAAATACCGGTAAAAATTTTAAATCCAGGCCAGAGGTCACGTGAAAGATCGATGATGCTGAACGCTATTTGCGTTTATAATGGCGAAGAAACAATAAACTTACTAACAAAGAGTACAATATCCAATTAGCAATGATAATTTTGCCCTTTTTTCATGTAAAAGAAAATGCTTCGGTAATTGTAAGAGAAAGTTTGTAAGATAAAATTGCGCTTATTACGACGCCTCTGCCGGGAAATGTTGGAACTAACGAACGCATCCCGAGGTGATGCTACTAGGTTGGCTTTGTTAGCAGCGGCGCGCGGTCGATTTTTTCGCCCTCTGTGGCCATTTGTTGAACTTGAGAGTGTGCCAACCCTGGGGTGCCGCTGAGCGAGGAAATTTATAGCATTTGCTTTACAGCTCCATATATGGTGTCGTTACTGCCAACTAGAACAATATCCTCCTCTACCCAAGGAAGAAAAGTTAAAAAACATTTTTTTTTGGTTCATTTTCAGTCCTGGGGTGCTATGCAGGATGCGCCGAGTTTCTCGTTCACCCGAGTTTTGGCCGAGTTTGCTCGACGGCAGTCAGTGAACGGAGATAGCGCAGAACGCGCCGAAGGTGCAGGCAAAAAAATATGTAGACAAAAAGCCGCGTATGACAACATGAGCGCACCCTGCGTGGCACGCTGCTTCCACGTTTCAAGCGCAGAAGGCTGCACAACGAAACGCGCCAGCGCCGCGTATTGTTATCAACGGATTATCGCAACTTAGCGATACCGTGACTGCCCCGCTGTCTGTCAGCACACTTGCCGTGAGCCGCTTGCCACGCCTTTCCCGGGGTCGTCAAGGGCGTGCCTCATCTTTCGGGCGCTATCTATCTATCCTCCATCGAATGCGAACGGGGTACATGCGGCGCATTCTTGCACCTACACTTTCACTCAAACGAATACGTTAAAATACAACAAATAAAATAACGCACATTTTTATTTCTTTAGGTATCCGTTTTTCGTTTTGAACGCTAGGAATTTGTGATGACAAACGGAGATCGAGCAAATTATCAAATTTTGCGCTTCTTGCCGTGAGTGGCGACAGGGACGCGAAAGCTTAGAAGCCGTACATTGAAGCGGGTCGCACGCACGAGGGCGTTCATACGGTGATAAGTCGCCTAGGGGCGCTGCAGTGCTATTCTCAATAAAGTCGGTCATAATCCATGGAGGGTCATGACCACTCTTTCTCTATTAGGGGAATAGAAACGCAGCGCCGCGGTACGGCTGTTCATCGCAGGCGTTTCACTAGGCTATTAAGGCCCCCGCTTTACCGACTAAAAACGCAGCTGTCGTTGCAAAATGGCGGTATGTTATTTTAGAGTGCGTAGTGACGCAGTTCAGTGAAAATGTACCAGTTTATCTTTGTGCGCGAAGCCTCTGCGATACATTACGAAACGTGCGTGCTTCCCCAGCGACACAATTCATCGCTTGTCATCGCTTGCCCAGTGAAGGCGCCTCTGGCGCATGTACGCAGTATATGAGTGTGTTGTGCAGTCGAAGGTGCTTGCGGATTACCTCTGCTGGAGCCAGCAGCGATCGCAGATGGATATCGTAACGACACCGCAGCACTCGCATTTTGGCAGGTGAGGGCACTTGTGTGCAGTTATGAAATCAGATTTCGAACGGAGAGAGGTGTTGGAACTGTTGAGTGCGCAGTGCTTGTGATGAAGAAATGCCATTGCACTGGGCCTAGAAGAGCGAGCGATTCTCGGACGCTGATCGTGTTTACGACGTTGTGGCTCCGTTTCATCACCGATGACAGAGCAGCCATCTGAAACGACTACTGCAATACGCACTCCTCAGCATCGTCGTCCCCCTCGACGCCTCGACGCCTTGCAAGCAGCTACAGTGACGTGCCGATAATTATTTACTGTGCGCTACGCGCCACAATGCAGGCAATGAAACCGTGTTGTGCGGCCATCTCAGCCCGAGAAGATGTATGCCAGCGACAGTCAACGCTTTGTTTTTGATAGTGGTGCTCAGTACATCACCGATGACAGTGCGTAGTGTGTTTTATGTCGGCGGTCAAGATTGTTGATGCCTCTCAGCTCGACACCGCGTCGCTGTTGCCGGAAGATAAGTTGGGCGTGGCCCAACTGTAGTGGGTGCGCGCGCAATAGTTACATGCCTCGCGCGGGGCGTGACCTCTGGTTTTGATTGACAGGCGAACTCGTGCTAAACTCGTACATCGCGAAACCCCCTCCGAGTTCAACTCGGGAACATGGCGGCGGCAGCAGCAGCCTGTTTCATTGCACGGCAGCAAGCGGCAGTATGACCGTCCGGACCCGTTCACCTGCATAACCGACGGGGAGTTTCAGCGTCATTTTCGCCTGTCGAAGACATCAGTGTGCTGGCTGTGTGACGAGCTAGGCGAAGACTCTCGTCTGCGGAGACAGCGTGGCGGGCTTCATTCGCTCACCGTCGTAGAGCAAGTCATCTGTGCCCTCCGTTTCTACGGGACTGGGAGTTTTCAGGGAAGCGTCGGCGCCGAGCGTTACATTGGACGCCATCAAACTACTGTTAGCAACTGTGTCAGAGATGTGTCTGATGCGCTTATCGATGCGGCAGTGCGTAAGCGGTGGCTAGCTTTCCAGAATACTGCGTCGGAGCGGGCATATATAAAAGAATGCTTCCCACTTCGTGGGAACATTACGAACGTAGTCGGGTGTGTCGACGGAACGTACGTAGGAATTAAGGCGCCTTCAATGTCAGCGTTACTGTGATTAACAGACTTTTTCGCTGGTTGATCACTTTTTGTCGATTGTTCTACTTATCTGTCAGGGTGCCTTCCAAATGGCTCACTTTCTTGGGAAAGGGGTTAAGTATAAATAGATAGATGGATATCACTAATTGTGTGAAGTAACCTATGAATCCTAATCTCATAAAGAACTTGGGGTTCTTCATTGGTGAAGTTACTAAGTATGCACAATGCTGAATTTTGGTCATGCGTAATCTATCGGCCGCACTATGAAACAGCGAGGCATTGCACAATTTGTTGCAGCGCGAGCTGTGGATGTTGCGCCAAGCCGGTTGTGCCTATGCATTTGTGGCAAAATGCGTTGGCTTGCATGAATAAAATACTTCAGATTGTTTGCTCTGTTCACTGTCGATGCTTGTGCCAGAGGTTCAGTGCATCTTTTTTTTGGGGGGGGTGGCGTTATTCTGGATGGATAAATTGTATATTTTCGTCTCATAATGGGGCTCTAATTCTTAAGCATTAGATCAATGCACATCCGATACTCTGCAGAACTCTCTGTACGTGAAGATGTCATGAACCACCAAGGCATTATTACATATCGGGAGAAATGTGGTGCAGATGCCAATGAAAAGTGGGTCTTTAACCTACCATGATAAAAATAAAACTTGCAGAGCAAATAGACCATTTGTACAGCTTTAGAGCAATGATTAAACAAAACGTGATATGCCCAAATGAGTAAACACTTGCCGCAATGCCAAAGTAGGCTGAGCGACATGCAGCATATAATAGCATTGAACATGTCTCGTAACTGTTATTTTTATTGTAAGCCCTCGCTGTCACACCTTTCCCTCCAGCACTCCCTTTACTGAAACGTGGCACTGTATTTCCGTTGGTGTCATGATGATAATGGTAACGGCAGCAGCAAGGCTGGTTAATGCTTTCCTCTTTGATTCATGTGAGTTTAGTGGTAAAGAATATGGCACGTTCATACATACAGCTGTGCTGCAAAATTTAACATTTGCTATTTTTCGGAGAGCTAATTTGTGTTGGGAAATTTCAAAGATGTGCACCACTGTGGCCTAATAACTAGAGCATTGGTGAGGTTGAAGACGGTGTATTGGTATAGAAGCTTGAAGTTTACTTGCACAACAATTCGACGGGACACAAAGAGAACACACAGCAGAATGTTTTGCTGTGTGTGTTAGACTTCTTTGTGTGCTGTTGAATTGTTGTGCGATCCAACTTAAAATAGAGCATTGGGCTTCTTTGGTGCAGGACCGAGGAAGTGTGTGCTATTCGACAACATGCCAGTGCCTTGCCACACACTTATGGAAGTCGGAAGGTTTGCAAACAAAGCTTTGCTTTCAAATCCACCTGCTCATGTAATACAAGCGCTGATTGAAAGAACCATCACACAAAAATAATGGTGAAATCAATGGCCTGTGAAAAGTGTAATTTGTATATGGACACTGTTGACATAATAGGTGCCATAATAGGTGCCATACCGGCCTCAATATTGTACTGGACAGAGCAGTTTGTTTCCTATGTGAAGCTCAACCTCCCATTACATGCTGTGCAAATAACCAAGCTCAGTTTGTTTTGACGTGCTACACAACATTCAGTGTAATCTGTTTTTGATTCTAAAGAAGTGCCAAACACCACCTCTTTTTCAAGGACGTCATGGGAATATTTGGCGAGACCTTTTTCAGCCCCTCATAATGGAAGTGTGTCCAGCCAGCTTTGCTTGGATGCCTTTATAGATTTCTGCTCCTGATCATTGTGTGCTATCAAATTGCAGAAGTCTATGCAACTGGTGCAAGGCATTACGTGTTTCTATAGTCGGATACAACTTTAGGAGGCTGCGGAATCTGCATTTTAAGGCAGGTGAACACAAGCCTGCACCAATGGGCACGCACTCGAGACTGATATCGTGCCGCTGGACAGACTAATATTGCTCGTTTGAGAGGGACTATTTCTTTAGACGTGTAGGCAATCGGCTGCTGCGCTTTGGTCATCTGGGCGGGGCCTCTCCTGTCTTGTGAAGTTGTATCCGACGAGAGGATGCCACTTTTCATACAACACAAAAGAACAAAGCGTACAATTATTTGGCCTATGAAATGGATACATCACAAGGGAGCTACGCATGGGCTTAAGCTGTGTGAAAATTAGTACATGCAAATATATGACATTGTTAAAGAATATGTGGTATCGAAAATGCATGTAATGGCACGTTTAAATCCGGGAGTGTTGCATTCATGTGCACAGTCTATAGGTGATAGCATTATTAAGGTCATGCCGTTTCCTGTCTTTTCATTGTGAAATACACACACCGTTCGTGTTGTGGCTAATCAACACCCACTGCATTGTTGCACATAGAAAGAACAAACAGCACAATGACGTATATGCTGCATTAGTGTCTTTTTCATTTACACGGTCCAATAGTGGCACAGGTTGTCTTACGTGTTTGCCCATATTGAAGACATCAAGTGCATGTTACAAGTGTCCCAATATGCACAGCACAATGTTTACTGCAGTAATTTTATTCATGCTCTTGAATAATAAACTGAAAGCTCCTTTATAAGGTGTGTTCTGGGGGTTCGACTGGAAAGCAATGAGGGCACTGATCCTACTGTTGCAGAGCTACTGTTGCCACACTCAAGAGCATGTGCCTGGCGCTCGCCTACTGCCACCAGGCGGTTGAATGCCTCCAGCAGCAGAATGTTTTGCTGCAAAAAAAGTGGATTGTTGGAATGAATCAATCGCATATAAACCATTATTTACAAATAAAAATGCTCATTGCACTATTGGTACTAACTGCCCTTAACTGTGGAAGCCTTTAGTGTATGCATAATAAAACAATTTGTCGGGATAACATTGCTTTATTTTTCATAACAGGTTTTTTTCAGAGCCAATTGTAATGTTTATTAGTGTGCCAACAGCTGAGGTGTCCTCGCACCTTCACGAGTCTCTACTGTCAGCACCACAAACCTATTTTTGTTCACTGCAAAATCAAAGGCGCTCCCTACAATCCCGTCTTATGCAAGCTGATTGCATCCTATGCCAACAAACATCATATTTTTGTCCCATTACGCAATTTTCTACCATCCTCAGCTGCAGTTCTCTCTCCTTGACATCCATTCTCTCACGCTTATGTAATCACCTGCTATAAATTGGCAACAAGTGATTGAAGACGTGCATTGCCTGCCCACCGATTCCATTTTTTTTTTCTTAATCTCAACTAGCATATCAGTTGCCACGGTTTACTACGCCACTGTCTTCCTGCCTTAATGCTATCTCCAACAATTTTTGTTACTTCGCTTTCTGCACAGTCCTCGACTTCTCAAGTTTCTTTGTTAACCTCCAGGTTTATGTCCCATATCGGATAACCGGTAGAATGCAACGATTCTAAAAATTTTTCAAGGATATCGGTAACGTGGCGATCACGATTTGGAAATCCCTCCCATGTGCTGTTCAACCCATTAAATTTTTGTATAAGTTTCCTGCTTTATATCAGTACCTGCTATTGATATTTCACCTGGACAAAGATACTCTTTCATAGATTCTGCGGGCTGAATGTCGCTGATGAATTTCTGTTATACCACTAAGTTAGTGAAGGTTACCTTTATCTTTTCCATATTTTCGCGGGCCCACGTACATGTAACAGCACGAGCACTCATTGGCTCTCAATGCCTTTTTTAAACTGCTGGACATTCAATTCGTTACTACGAAAGTGACTTAATCCGTGCACTATTATTATGCTAAATATGAAACAGTAGAAATATACTTATCTGCAGTTTGTCGATGCCTCCTTCACTGTGTTGGTTGCGAGATCCATGGTCGGCACCACCTCCTTGTCGCATCGTAGCTATATCGACTGTCTTCCTTTTGAGCAGACTGTGCAATATTCGTGACGCTCGCAGTCACGCAGAGTGGAGGAACTCAGCGCACTCACATAAGCAGCACTGGATAAGTTGTTTGTTCAGGATTGTGCCGTGAACAGTAGGTGCGCGTTGCTATCTGTAAAATCGCCTAAGCTATTGGCAGTCTTTCGGGGTGCACGGAAAGATTGCTCACGGAGCAACAGAACTATCCAAGAAATAGTGGTCATCGTTGAGCCTGATCACTACGTCGCGCACTGCAAGCTCGTAGTACGAGTTTGTTTACACTGGGCATCGCCGGTGCTTAGCCGCCATGCTCGCCCGATGAATGTATGTGATGACGCCACCACAGCGTTCCCTCGTGGTATAATGCGAAGCGTACTAAATTACAAATTAGTCGAATATACATTCAGTGTACATCTTGTAAGCTTTAAAATGCTGTTAAACCACGTTAAACTAACTAATAATATTGTACTAAATGCATTTGTTTTATAACTCGCTTGTGCGTGTAATGCACTCGGTGGAACGACAAACAAGTGAAAGAAGGCGCGACCATGCACCGACGGTACGATCACGTGAGCCCCAGTTTGTCGACCGCCCAGAAGGCAACGCCCAAGGAATGATAGCCAGCCAGAGTGAATCTAGATCAACCAATGAAACTGGAGGCTTGTCGAAAGATAAACTGTGTCTCGGTACCATTCGTGCTTTCATCTTGGGGTGTCGCCAGAGCTCGTGAAGATCCCGAGTTTCGCCAAACTCGACGCATCCTGCATAGCACCCCTGACATAGTAATTGATGATAACAGCTGTCCTACGTTTCGCAGGATATGCATGCGCAACCAGAATTGCATGATTTCAGTATGCACAATAAAAGAGGGAATCCAACGCGAACGGAGCCACGGCAGTTCTCATTAGCTGCGTGTATTGAGCTTCGCAATCAGCTTCGAGAAAGAGGGCTGTGACCGGACGTTAAAGTTTTCACATACGATGTGTGTTTTTGTGGATCTATGAAATTGAGGACATTCTAGTACAAGAGCCTTTAGCTTGTCGAGCACAAAATTTGAGAACGAATTTTCACTCTTTCAGGACACTTCTCACAGATTCGCACTGCACATCGCCATTGACAAAGAGAAGTACTCGGTGAAGGTTATGATTTCAGCGCAGTATGCCTATTTTCGTGCAGACGAGTATCCAAGTGTGCAAGAATGACAGAGAATGTGTATTATAAGGAAATCTGGGGCCGCGATCGTTCACCCGTGCTTGGAGTGATGGTTATTTAATAGATTTCTCAACCTTTCTTGCTTGAAGCTTAATAAGTTTTCGTTACTTCATTTGTGACACTTTACATGAGCACTTTCTTTTTAAATTTCGAAGCTACCTACACTTTTCTCAATGCGGAAGACTTTGGGGAAACGTATATATGTTACTTGTTAACACAATAGCGTTAAGGAGCTAGTGTCGCATAAAATCTGGCGTCAGCGTTAGAGGTCGTTTCGGCAAAATGAACTAACCAAATGCCGAACCACGCGCACCCAGCCACTCCTCTAGCGCCAAGGTTGCTCACAACTTATCTTTCATTCTTTACAAATTTATTCTTCGGAATTTTGAGAATGGCACCCCACAAAAAAATGTGCTAAAAAGACACTGACAGTGCATGTCGGTTATGTTACCACTTCTTCGGCAGAAACATTAAAAGGGTTGAAACAACCACTGAAGATCGACCCACGCAAGGGGCCGAGTTTCCACCAGAAAGCTTGCCATCATGCATAGCGTACGCAGCCAGTGTTTTCCGGGAAAACTCACGGTTACATAAGCTACAGTTGCCTGGAAGCATGAAAAGCAGTAAGGGGTCTACGGCTTCCCCACGGCAGCTTGTCCATGCGTGTCATATCAAGTCCAGGTTGGGGAACTCCGAAACCATTGTTCACACACCGAACTCGTCCCGTCACAATGTCGATGGGGCTGGTGGAAGGCGGCGGTTTTCAGCACAAAGGCCGCTTCTTCGAACGCCTCCTAGCTGCAGTGACGGAGAGGGTGCGGAATGCGCGTCTTGCCCCCCTTGTCGTAATCGGGTGGCAATTTTGCCTTACAGCTCGCCATTCTTAACAGCGCTGTACCAATTCTTGAAACCTACCCATGTTGTTTACACGCTATTGGACTATGTTTATTTGTATTCGCACCACGTTTTTCCAGTGATTGTAAGATGCACCTGGAGAATTCTAAACATAAGCTTCCCACCACCTACGCTTCCCACCACCTACAGTAATTTTAGTTTTATTATCATTTACAATGACTAAGGAGGCCGCCCGAGAGCACCTAAAAATTGGGACTTCCAATTGTATATATATGCGAATACTGTAATCTCCTATTTATTCCTTACCTGAAGCAAAAATAAATGTCGAATCAGCTGATGGTGCATGATGTTACAATAATGTGCATGCTATCTAATGTAACACAGATGTCGTGTTACGTTATATGGAAGCCATGTTCATGGCGTGCATGTTTCAGCATTGCTTGTGTTGCAGGAAGAGACAAGATAGAATTTACTTATTTTGTCCTTGCCCCGGCCGAACAATATAGTGACAACTGAAATGGTAGTATTATTACACACATGCTGGTCCCATGGCCCTCTTTGCAGTGAGACTCTACTGATAGGGCGTCGCACGTCTAATTGAAAGCGGCGCTGTGTGTAGTGGAGAATGGAAAACTGGGCCCTTGCCGTTGAGCGTGCTGCATGTACGATAAATTATTCTACACATTGTGGCCGTCGGTAAATATCATTTGCGGTTGCATTGAACTTCGCGTCCTCTATATTTGACTGCTAAACCAGAGCTACTAGGCAAATGTTTATGCTACAAACTAATGCACAATAACGGTGCAGCTGTTCTGGCTTTTCCTCACCGCGGCACAGATGTATGAGAGAATCCAGCTCAGCGAAAGAGTCAAACAAGATACATCAATAGGCTGTATACCGTGGTGGCTGCAATGCGATGGCGCTATATATAGCCACCAACGTGCGCATTTGATTGAACTCAAATACGGTAGGCGCCCGCTTACAAACTGGACCTAATCTTGGCATTAATTTGAAGTGTTACAGGGAATTCCTTTATCAGCCAGTTCCCGATACTTTAACGTATTGGATATGCTTGGAGAATTTTTTGTGGAACGATTCTGATGAATGCCCAACCTATACATTTGAACCAACATGAGCCCCCGGGGCGATTGGTTGCTGTGATATTTCGATATACAGAGTGCCCCAGCTAACATTAACCAGTGTCTAAAAATATGGGAATGCCAGGTATTCAGACAATAAAATAAGAAATAACCACCCTGGGAACGCGCCAGCAGCCGGGCAAGAGATGAAAATGCAGTTAAAAAAAATAAAAACTTAGGTAGCCTAGAGGCCCAGCGTGACCCTACAGCAACGCGCAAGATAACACGCTTGTTCATGTATAAATCAAATATTAATCGTTCACAAATGATCATCGAAAGTCACATATTCAAAGAGCAATATGGAGGTAAGGATATCCGACTATCGCTTAAACAAGTAGTGAAAAAAAACACACATTACTCTTGGAGTGATGCACGGTGACGCTACTCGCACAGCAACACTTATTCCCGCCTTTGCGAGGGGCTCCCACAAAACGACTGACACCTGCTGCCACTGGATATTCATAAAGGGAACTCTCATCTGTCTAACGGCATGTCAAAGGCGATTTTGGTGCCGTTTTTTTAATATTAAATAATTGAAATCCTCTGTGCAGACAAACGTGACCATATGGTCGCGCTGGTCGCTTGAGTCGGAACGGTGGTCGCTGGTCGCTTGAGTCGGAAGAACCAATAAGAAAGGCTCATCTCCACGTCTAACTTGAGAGCAAGCACAACTGACCTGTAAAACGAGAGCAAGGGCCCTATAACGTAAAACTATTCCAATATGTTTCTATTCCAATTTTCTGACGTCAAATTTGCGTAACCGCTGACACAAGCATCGGGTGGTCACGCGTAGGGTTCTCTAAGCAGACCAATCAAACGCTCTCCTCGTTCATAGGAGGTTACTTTTGCTTGCTTGAAAAGCGAATAACATTGCCTACACTGAGCGGCTTGTCTTACCTAATCGGCCGACAAGAGGCGAGGAGCACGCTGAAGTGGAGAGGGATTCGATGGGGCCGATCCACTGCACAGAATATCGATAACTGGATGAAGAGGGTGGTGCCGGCGTCTGCGATTGGTCCGCTTTCCCTTACTTAGCTGGCGGTGGTTGGTCGACAATCGCGGCGGCATGCAAGGGAAGCTTAAGAATGACACTAAAACGGATCCTCACCAAAGAAGAGTTGGCAGAACGCGGTCTTAAACGTTTACGTTCCGAAAGTGCTCGAAAACGTTACACGGCTACGCAAAATGTTTCATGATACGCAAATAAACTAATGGTCTCCGACAGGTGCGAGTGCCTAGTGCATCAGCGATCGGCAGCAGCCATATTTTATTCCTTTAGGAACGGGGCAGCCAGCGGTTATTCAGAAGACAATTCATTTTGGTTCGGCAGGATAATGCATCTTTGACGCGTACACGTCCCTCTGACGCGGTGAGTTTTTGCAGTTTTGTGACGTCTCGTGACAGGCAGGTGAAGTGGGTGCTGCCGGAAAACTTTTGACCAATAGCCGAGGGCTAGTGCCGTAAAGACGTGGAATCAGAAATAACTATTTTTTTCTTTTGTTCGGTCAAATCATGCACAGTCAGTGTGTACACGTCATATCAGATGGGGAGCTATCGCGGTTTTCGTGACGTCGCGTTACCTACAGTTGAAGTGGGGGTGGCCCCCAAAAGTTTTAGACCAATCGCGGAAGGCTGATTGCAGAATTTGAATAGAAATGTTCGGAATAGTTTTACGTTATAGCGCCCAAGGTTTGTTGGTGATGAGCGGCGAGGTCGCAGCCGTTTTGCCGTGCTCACTAGTGTAGAACTCCTGTGGTCGTGGTTTTATACTGTCCGTGGCATGTGACGTCACCGACATGCGTATATTTAAAGCAGGAAACTGATAGTTTTGCAGCACATTGGGTGCGGGGGGGGGGGGGGGGCGTTTAAAATGCTCTTTATTTCCAAGCAATTTCAACCTTTTCTTGTGCTGTTGTTCTATGAGTCTGGGAAAGATTTCAATTAGCGGCAGCAAGACACCAGGGAACGCTTTAGCGAGAATATATCGAAACAAGTTTTAATGCACCTACACAAATTAAACACATCTCGCTGTTAACCCGGAATATCGCTTCGTACTTCGAATAAATATGCACACCATGGCTCGCATCCTACAGGGTGCAAGTTTCAGTACACGTCAACAAAAAGTGGCCTGCATGTTTTCTTCAGAATAGGAAATGTAACGTAGTGGTGACCGTGACGAAAGGGGCAAAATTGGGAGTGACGAAACTAGCGTTTTATTGGGTGGACCTATGCCTTCAAAAGCAGGCTGCACTCAAAGAATGGCTTTTGCGGCTAAGACAGCCAGCGATCGCTGAAACTCTGATCTGCCAGTCGAGCGTGTCGGCTTTTATACACGAATCATTCAAGACTCCAGAGCAAGCGGCGGTGCCCGCATGTCTTCCAGAAAGTTCTACAAAATTCGCGTCGCACGTGCAATGAGATTACACATGCTTCGGTGGCAACAGAACCATCCATAACATTCGAGAAACTTCCAATACATGTGGGCGCGTCTTGTGCTGAGTGAAAACATTCGTTTGACGGTGAAAAGCGCTCACATGTAAAAGATAAACCAGTCGCTGGCTTCTTCGGCCTGCTCGAGGTAGTTGGTGACGACAGCATTCCTTTAGTTGGGGACGTGCGGCAGTATGGCGTCGAGAGTCGTTGCCGGGTTACTGCCTTTAAGGAGCTTGAAGGGCGTGATCTGTGTTATTTCTTGCACCGCCCTGTAGTAAGCGAAGGTTACATACTGTAGGACGGCATCCCAGGTCTTGTGTTCGACGTCGACGTACATTGCCAATATGCCGGCGAGGGTCTTATTCAGGCACTCCGTAAGAGCATTCGCCTGCGGGTGGTAGGTAGTTCTTATCCTGTGAATTGTCTGTCTGTATTGCAGAATGGCTTCGGTGAGCTCCGCTGTAAAGGCCGTTCCTCTGTAGGTGATGAGGACTTCTGGGTTGCAATGTCGCAGCAGGATGTTCTCGATGAAGAATTTCGCCACTCCGACTGCATTACCTTTCGGCAGAGCTTTCGTATCAGCGAAGCGGCATAAGTAGTCCATCGCCACGATGATCCACTTATTTCCGAATATTGACGTCGGAAAGAGTCCCACCAAATCAATCCCAATCTGCTCAAATGATCCGCAAGAAGGCTAGATCGGCTGTAGTAATCCCACTGGCCTTGTCGGTGGTGTCTTGCGTCACTGACAGTCACGGAATGTCTTGGCGTAACGGGCGACGTCAGTGGTCAGGCGTGGTCAGTAATAGATTTCCTGTATCTTTGATAGCATCCGGGAGAATCCGAGGTGCCCATCGCTCGGATCGTCATGTAGGGCGTGCGTTACTTCTGGACGCAGCGCTGAGGGAACAAAAAGAACGTAGTTGGCACGGACTGGTGAAAACTTCTTTACGAGTAGGTTGTTTTGAAGCGAGAACAAAGAAAATTCTCTCTTAAATGCCTTAGGGACAACGTCGGTGTTCCCGTCCAAATACTCGATGAGGCTTTTTAGCTCCGAGTCTACTTGTTGCTGTTCAGCGATGTCTTCCGCGCTTATTATGCCAAGGCATGGGCCGTCACCCTCGTCATCTTGATGGGGCGGGTCAATGAGTGCGCGTGATAGGCAATTGGCATCAGTTTTCATCGAGATTTGTAGATTACAGTGATGTCATGTTTTTGCACTCAGAGGCTCCACCGCGCCAGGCATCCTGACGGGTGCTTCAATCTCGCTAGCGAACAGAACGCGTGATAGTCGCTGACGACTTTGAACGGCATGCCATATAAGTGAGGGCGCAATTTCGCTGCTTCTGAAATAACGGCGGGGTATTCCTTTCCGGTCGCAGAATAATTGCCTTCCGCTTTTGAGAGCGACCGTGTAGCGTAAGCTATCACCCGTTCGAATCCGTTTTTGCTCTGGACAAGGATGGCACCGAGGCCTAGGATACCGGTGTCAGGAGGATTTCTCTATTGGCGTCATCGCCGAAGTGAGCAAATACCGGTGGCGACTGCATGCGCCGTTTGAGTTCTTGAAATGAGTCGGCCTGTGGCGTTTCCCACTTAAACTCGACATTACATTTAGATAGATGTGCCAGCGGCTTGGTGATGGGTGAAATGTCTTTGACAAAGCGCCTGTAGTAGACACACATGCGAAGGAAGGTGTGCACTGCCTTCTTGACGATTGACTGCTGGAACTTTGCGATGGCAGCTGTCTTCTGTGGATAGGGACGGGCACGGGGGCACACTTGGCCGGCTTCCCCACAATGATGGCAAAGTGGGCGGTAATCGGAGGCGCGCCGAATATCTGTATTGTTCGTGGAGTTTCGCTAGCGTACAGGTGGGCGAGGTGGTGGTGTCGGGCGACCGAATCGCGGCGTCATGTTGCCCTGGCGGGGGCGCGCAGGCGTATCTGGCGGCGGCCGACGGCAGCGTATGTCATCGCTTCTGGCTGAAGCTGTGGCGATGGTGGTTGAACTTCAGTAACCTTAAGTGATCGCTGAAGCTCTTTTTTTTTACCCTGTCGGCGACTGAGGCCACTTGATACTGCGACCCTGGGAAGAGCTTCTGCAGCTCCTTTGCGAAGGACTGCTTTGACGGTCTTCCGAGTACTTGGACATCGATGTGTTTTGGACGGTTATATTACCTTGTCCGCATATCGAGCGTCTTCTAAATGGTTCTGGCTTTTTAAACAAATTCAGTAATCGTCCTAAGCCGGTTGCGTAACAATCTGGCCAAGAGCTTTGACTTTACTCCACATATGAGGAACCGAATTTATTCTCCGTTTCCGATTAGTCCGCTTTCCTTACTTACATTGCAGTGGCTCGTCGAAAATCGCGGTGGCGTGTAACGGAAGGTTAAAAATGTTGCTAAAACGGATCCTAAGCAAAGCTGGCAGAGCGATGTCGTATATGCGTCGAAAGGGCTCGATAACGTTAAAGGCTGCGCAAAATGTTTTGTTATACGCAAATAAACCCACGCTCTCCGGCAGGTGCGAGTAGCCAATGCGTAATTCCTTTCAGAACGGGGCAGTCTCCCGCTATACAGAAAAAAAGCTTCAGTTTTGTAATGCATTTTTAGCGCGTACACATGACTTTGACACTATGAGTTTTAGTGGTTTTGTGACATTGAGTGACAAACAAGTGAAAGCGGGGGGAGGCAGCCTGAAACATTTTGACCAATAGCAGAAAGTTAATGGAGGAAAGGCGTCGAGTCAGAAATATTAATTTTTCTTTTCTTCGGTCAAATAATGCATAATCAGTCTGTACACGTCATATTAGCTTGGTAGCTTTCGGAATTTTCGTGGTGTAGCGTGACAAACAGACAAAGTGCGGCTCGTCTTAAAACGTTTTTGGCCAATCGCGGAAGGCTGATTGCATTATTGGAATAAAAATGTTTAGAATAGCTTTACGTTATAGAGCCCCTGCATATCACCCCTAGTTGCTGTGGTAACAAACAGACCATGCTAACTTTCTAGTATCGGAGACGCAATTGGTGCGTTATATCTGCGTACACATTTCACTCGCCCTATAGAGCGTCACAATGCACCGTGAGGAGGCTGTCTTCAGCCATTTTATTATTCAATTTGCGCCATGCATGCTCTTGCCATGTAGATGTATATTGTTTTTCTTTTGCAGCACAATTAACACGCTATAACTTGCGCGCAGGGCTCAGAACACCTCTGCTATATTCCTATCAACTGCTAGAAATGCTACTTAGTTCCTTGCACCTGATTCTATTATTTTTTATATCGGAGCTCACCAGTGTTCAATAACCTTTTCCACGCCGATGAATTGCGTTCAGTTTGTGTCGCACGGCGACACAAACGCAAAAAGGGAGATTAATCACTCCCTTTTAACCGCTTCCGCGATCACCTTTTTCCACCTCACTCTGTATATATAAACCTCCTGACTATTGGAGCGTCTCCATAGGCAGTGCTGACGCGCATAACGAAGCGAGAAGACGACAACGATGAAGTACGGTATGTCACGCTTTATGCAAAACTACTTTACATTCAGAGCAGAGTGTCCTCTAATGCGTAGGACTGTCTAGGGCGACCCACCAGAACACGATAAGGAGAATGTGCTGTTTACACACACATATTTCCGCACAAAAAGGCACGAATGCACATCTAGTATGCGCAGAATACAATGCCCGAGATGTAACCCGCTGTTTCCTTGAATACTGTGAAACATGTGACGCCAGTCCACAAATATTCCGCAGTGGAATAGATTGCCTATCATGAATCACTGCCTCAAATTTTATTGCCAGGTAATACGGCCAAATAATTCGGACAGATTTATATGCCCGAATAGTTTTGTATGTTACTTATATTTCTGGCAGAATGAACACGGGCGCCGCCAAGCCGAATTTTTTAAGTTTTAGTCAATGCCCTCGACAAACATTTCTTGGAGTGGATCTAAAAAATAGTTGCTGAAAAAAGTTTAGGATTGCAGTGCGCTTCCCTTCCAATAAAATGGCCCTTTCGCGCAGCTGACTTACGCAGGACTAAACATGACTCTGAGGAGAATTCCTTGCGAAAAATAAAAAGGGAAGATTTCATCAATCACGCTTTATTCTGAAAGGTCCTAATATGTGTTGGTTGTACTTGAGGACTGCATATGTTCTCAAATTTTGTTCATGCCAAAGATGGCTATGGCCGCTAACGAAAACATGTGAAATACGCGACATCATGTGCTGCACTTTTACACATACTGAATTAAAAAAATTGACATGGGCACACAGCAGAATCCATTGCCGGAAGCTCGTACTTTATTGAGGCGAACAATAAGCATTTCCGAAATCATAACTTTGATTAGGCAATTACCTAAACTTTATTGACCTAAAAACTGTTGAGCGGAAGGCACATGTCCGATTCGCAGGCTGTAACCGGGAAGTTATGAAGGCGCACTGACTTGAAATAAATTTTGGCCAATCGCGGAAGGCTGATTGCATTATTGGAATAAAAATGTTTAGAATAGCTTTACGTTATAGAGCCCCTGCAGATCACCCCTAGTTGCTGAGCTGACTTAGGCAGGACTAAACATGACTCTGAGGATAATTCCTTGCGAAAAATAAAAAGGGAAGATTTCATCAATCACGCTTTATTCTGAAAGGTCCTAATATGTATTGGTTGTACTTGAGGACTGCATATGTTCTCAAATTTTGTTCATGCCAAAGATGGCTATGACCGCTAACGAAAACATGTGAAATACGCGACATCATGTGCTGCACTTTTACACATACTGAATTAAAAAAATTGACATGGGCACACAGCAGAATCCATTGCCGGAAGCTCGTACTTTATTGAGGCGAACAATAAGCATTTCCGAAATCATAACTTTGATTAGGCAATTACCTAAACTTTATTGACCTAAAAACTGTTGAGCGGAAGGCACATGTCCGATTCGCAGGCTGGAACCGGGAAGTTATGAAGGCGCACTGACTTGAAATAAATTTTTGAACTACGAGCTGCACCACTTTGGACTGAAGCGACACAAAACATACGGTAACAAAGCGAAAATAAGTGCACTTGTGGATTGGTTTGTCGCAGCCAAGCTTATGCCTGATTCACACAACCGTCATCAGCCCGACCCAGTCACTGTCGGAATTCCAGTTTCAGACACAACGAAGCGTGTCCTCAACAGTTTACTTTTTAAACGGATGCTAACTGCATTGTGAGATTAAGAGGAAGCTTGAGATTCGGCATTACTGCGATGCCACCTACTGAAATAAATGCCAAACGCTTAAATTGTTTTCTGAGATAAAGTCAAAACTAATTTTCATGAAATTTGTTGTATTTGAGATATTAAGGTAAATTAAAGTTACTGTTCGAAGTAAAATTTTGGCATAGGGCTTAAATTACTTCACGAAAATGTCTGACGATGAGTAGCTTTAAAAAAACATATACAAGCACGAAGTTTAAAATCGGTAACTCTCCACCAAAAACCGATATTGCTGTTCTGCAGACTGCAGCTATTAGAGCACAACCTTTTAAAGTGGGCAGGTTGGCTATCTGTAGTTCTCTCTATGTTTGTATATAACCGTTTCACCAACTACCTGGATCGCTCGGCAGTCTACGTTTGATTGCATGGCGAATTACGCTGCATTGCTGAAGAAACAGGGTTCCAAACCAGTAATCGTACCAACTTGAGTCAGTGAGTACGTGGCAATGAGCAAATACGTGCCGCTCTACAACAAGCCTATTTCGAGTCGACATTTGTACTGGGTGTATGTGTCATGGTTTGAAGACGCTCTTTCACGCCGACTTGAAGTACATAGTATGTGCCATTCGATCTGTGTTAGTCTCCTATGAACATTGTTGATGCCAACATGAGTCGCACGGTATGTGTGAGTTGGTGAGAACGAGGCGTCAGTCCCACGATCGCGTCCGCCTTCATGGCGCGTCGAGGCCCGGCTGTCCGTGCCGATCCCGACATTTGGCTTGCGTAGATCGTTTCTCCCCCCGAGACACCGAGTTCTTTGGTTCGTTCCACTTGCACAGGCACACGTTTCATTGCCGCGTCATATGCTGCGTTGCTCGGCGCTCACCGCGTGATTGGTGAATGAGTGGACGGTGCGAACGGGGTGCGATAACGCTATCGCGTTCCACTTTTGAAGGCGAAGCTTAACCGTCCTCCAATTTTTTTATTGCAAGGAAAATTGAGGAGAGACTGGAGCAGCGCTACCCCATCAAATTTTGCCAGAAGCTGCGCGACAACTAAGTGGGACCCATTCGGAAGATTCAGACGCCTTTAGGTGACGAGGTTGTGAGCAGCACACAGATTAAAGAGTCGTAAAACCTGTTTAAAGACGGCCGCATATCGGTGGAGTGCGAGCCACGCTCTGGTCGGCCATCAACATGCCGAAATGACCAGGTCATTGTAGAAGTGAACGTCGTTGTGATGTGGGACCGTCGTGTGACTATCGCGGAACTTGTAGAAGAGGTGGCAATCAGCACTTTTTCTGCGCATTTCATTATGACCGAAGATTAGGCCATGTAGAGAGTTGCAGCGAAATTCGTGCCGAAGCTGCTCACGGTGGAGCAAAAGCAACTTCTTGTTGA
The DNA here is from genome assembly GCF_038994185.2 of Dermacentor albipictus. Lineage (NCBI taxonomy): Eukaryota > Metazoa > Arthropoda > Arachnida > Ixodida > Ixodidae > Dermacentor > Dermacentor albipictus. The sequence continues at coordinate 95,830,269 of NC_091829.1, read as the reverse complement.
AGTCTCTCAGGACATACTGGATTCCACAAACAGTGACCCTGACTTCATGAACACCATAGTCACTGGTGACAAGCCTTGGGTGTACGGGTACGACCCAGAAACCAAATCGCAGTCGTCACAGTGGAAGCGTTTCACGTCAGAATGACCAAAGAAGGCCCGCAAAATGCGCAGCAACATCAAAGTAATGCTGACTGCTTTCTTTGACTGCCGCGGTCTGGTACGCGACGTGTACGCACCACAGGGTCAAACAATTACCAAATAGTACTACAGGGATGTCCTCCGTCACCTACGTGATGCTGTGCGGCGCAAGAGACTGAAGTTGTGGTCAACAGGAAATTGACGCATCCATCACGACAATGCTCCTGCACATTCCTTGCACTTGATTCATCGTTTCTCGGCGAAAAATCAGACTCCTGCAATTAAACAGGCTCCTTAATCTCCTCATATGGCCCCCTGCGACTTCTGGCTGTTTCCCAAAATCAAGAGGCCATTGAAAGGAGCGCGATTTCAGACAACAGATGACATTATAGCTGCAACGACAGATGAGCTGAACTATACTCCGAAAGTTGCCTTCTCCACATGCTTCCAAGAATGACAGCACCACTGGCAGAAGTGTGTGGAGTCCCAAGGAGACTACTTTGAGGGTGATTAGGTTTCCAGCGCTCCAGTTATGCCAGGTTTTTTCTTCGGCCAAAGGTCTGATACATTTATAACAGACATCGTAATTTAAAACCATTCACAGACCTTTCTTAACTCCACGCTTGCTTCAGTTAATAAATCGTAAACCTTGTCTTCAGCAACAATAATGAATGTGTCATCGGGACACATAAGGATTCTACATGATTTTAATTTCAGTGGAAGGTCAGTATTATGTAAATATAACCTTCTCCTAAGCACGGACCCTTGCGGGGCTGCTGTGTTCAAAGTCTCAGATGCTGATGTAATATTGTTCATACTGAATACTTGTACGTGGTTGTAGAGGTAACTGCAGGGTAAGAAGATTAAATGCGGTTCTACGGAAACCATAATGCTTTAGCTTATTAAGAAATATAGTGTGGTCAACCGTGTCGAAGACTTTCTCTAGGTCCAAAAAATGACTCCAACAAGCATGTCATTTTGTAAAGCAACGTTAATTATTTGAGATAGCGTTAGCACTGCTGGCAGGCTAGAATAATTTGGACGAAGCTGACGATGGTGCGGAAACACAAGCTGATACTTATCTATGAATTTATGGAATCAGCTGGCAAGAACCTTTTTCGAAATAGAGTTGATGATACCCAGAGCGGAAATTGGCCTGTAGTTACAAGGGTCAGTGCGATCTTCATCTTTCAATATAGCGACAGCCTTAGGAATTTTTAGCAGAGACAGATACCTAGAGCAGCTAAAAGAATGATTAAGATGGTGGCACAAAAGTGGCCCTAAAATATGTATGTTCTCTTTATTTGGCTGAAGAGTAATACCATCTTGTTCGGAGTCTTAAGGCTTTCATATATTACTGACGGTGGACATTACGTCCTGAATATCAATGCTATACATGGCAAAAGCATTGGGAACACGACCCTGGAAAAAGTTATATCGTCACAATCATTGAACTTCGTAGCTAGGGACAAGTCTATACCCCAAAAATATGTTTTGAATTGTTAAGTAGTGTCTTGTCAATAGCGTCGGGAAAGAAGATTTGGTTGTGTTTTCCATAACTTCACTTATAATCTCCCACATATTTTTTTGTGTCACCACCTGTGTAGGAAAATAACGGTGTATCATAATTTCTTTAATTTATCCGACGGTTCATATTGAGCAGGGATTCCCCAGCCCAACCAGTGCGATGTTCCTCTCTTCATGCCATTGAATACACATTCATCCAAGTTGGCGGAAAAACGGTTAGAGACATAGACGGTGATATCCTATCCTGAATGTATGTGAAGTGCCCAAATAATTCTGTTCACTATAATTAGGCCATGGGCATTCACAAACATGACAAGAAAGAAATCAGGTGGATAAAATCTGTACGTTCATTCAAAGGGTAGTCAGAAAATCATCATCATCATGAGAAGACGGAGCGGTTGACTGGCGTGTGAATAAGGTCTATAGACGGCGGTACTCCGCCTTTTGCATGTTCCGATTGCACATGCACCGTACCTTAGTGGCAAGCACCGGAAACGTTTTTTACGGTGTCGGTGATTCGTGCAGCAGAAGATGCACGCATCTGCAAAAGCGCGGGCAGCCTGCAACATAGTGGATGAGGAGGCGAACTCTTACAGTGCTGATGAAGCGGTATGTACGCTGTGTATTCGTAGAAATTTCAGCTGTTCAAAATGATTTTCGGTTAACGTGTGGTACGCCACGGTATAGGTTGACATCAACATTCGGCCGACCAGTTGGCAGAATCTGTGAGTAGGAGAGCTACCTACATTGTCATAATAGCATGACGAAGACGCGACCGACAACAGTGAGTCGTCGTAGTGTGACAGGCTTTCATGCCGACGACGCCGTTAAAACCAGCGTACTGCTCGCCATGAGATTGGCTACCAAGTGAGAACATGGCACCGAAAACGCTAATGCGGCAGCAACTGCCCTTGTGTAGGTATTTCTTGACGCTCAAACTTAGTCTATAACCTACTTCCTCAATTTAAATTCATGATTTCCCACCTTTGCCAGTCGCCCACATTGAATTTGAGGCGGTGCCAATCTCATTCAGCTCATCTTCATTAGGCCTAACACAGCCTACGAGTTCATCCACTACCGATAGATCTGAAATATAGGATAAGCAATTATGACGAAGGAAAGTGCTTTTATAGTTCAGCCCTGGCCATACGACTTGAAGTCAACCACTTTCAGCATAGGACAATGCACACAAAAAGTGGGAAGTGGCGATATGGCACAGTGCCACGGTACATCACCGATCCTGATTGAAGGCTGTCGGTTGCACTGGCCCGGCATTTCGATGAACGAAGTGCACCTACGCAGAGTTGTAGATGTGTGTGTATTGTTAAGCCTACACATTAAGTGACAGAAGAATAAAGTTTGCGGCTTATTCATAAACAGGCAACAAGTGATGGCTCTTTCGTTACTACAGCGTAAACAACGTCGTTCGTTGCCGTGCCGAATACGGCAGGCATCGGCGTTTTCGCTTGATAGGTATATACGCACTGTCCAAATGAGTGCTATGTGCGCAGAGTTTAGCATAGTTTAGCAATACGCTATCGAGCACACAAACTATGCGCCTGTTGAAGCACACGAAAGGAGAAGACGACCTATAAAAATCACGCTCTCCCAAAAACGGTGACTTGGTGGTCATATACGACCACCCAATTGGAGCTTTGGAAGTCTCCGGGACTCTCATGCTTCCACGTCTCACTCTGAAACAACGCTTCTCATATTGCCATAGGAAGCCTACATATATGTTTTAAGTATTTTGTCATTATTTCGTGCCAGAGGGACACGTTTTCTCCTGTACTTCGCCAGTGAGCGGCAACCTTACACTTGCCGACATAATGAAATGCGCCGTTCTTGTGTTGCATAAATACTCTGCGGGCAGTATAGCCCTTTTGAAAAGCTATTAACACTATGGTGAAAGCTGAGCTTTGAGAGTAGTTATTATCGTCCTGCTGGCGTATGTTCAGTGCAGGTCTCAATGTGGGAAATGCATCAACTTGGCTGCTACGTTGCGGCTAACATCCACTGAGCAAAATCGACCTCAGCTCAAACGTAATGGGGGCGACTTGACGACTTGCGGTGGTAAGTCACGCCAGAGTCGTGGCCGGCATTAGTGCCCCGCCCACGATGCGTACAGTCACACAAAACCAAAATTACGACTGACAAATGCACAAAACCAGTTCAGATCGCTTCATGCAGTGTGCCTCTCTGCGTCCAGCGGCGCCCCGACGCCGTCAATTTTGTTTCTCATGGAGCCCACTTAAGTCGCAGCAAAGCACACGAGAGCACGGCGGCGTATCTCACTTTTCTGCATCGTCTGAAACTTCCATTGTCAGGATGACATAGAGCACCCAATGGTGCACGTTGTAGCAGAAAAGAGTGTTATTGAGGGTTATCTGGACATTTAACATTTCTCGTCCCCCTGTCCCCCACCCACTTTTGTGCCATTTAAATTGAGGAACTGGAAAGAACAGCCTTGCAGATTAATATGTATATTGAGTATGATTGCAGGTTCTTCACGCTTGGTATATTGTTACGCGTACGAGGGATGAAACAATCAAAACTATTTACAATGTATATTTACAAAGAAGCTGAAGCACTAGCCAGTTCAGCCAACAGCTCGAGATCCAGGAGTAGTTGTTCTTCGTCGGGGCGCCCACGCGCATCGTGCAATAGAAACAACGCAATATGCATGTAGCCTTATCCCCTGAGGTAGAAGCAGCGTTCCGTTGGGTCTAAATTGGAGTAATGAAGCTTGAGGTGTGCGACATGCACAACGTCACTGGAATGCGGGCAGATGAGGCACTGGCAGTGAATGGAACCATTTTATACGTGACTGGAATCACGGAATGCAGCCCTAATTATGGGCCTGAGTAGTGAGGCAGGCCCACATGGACAGCCCGACGTGCCGGGTACGAGACCACAGCATCACCAGGCATCGAGGCGAAAAGTGAACGCCTCCTTATTGCCTTTAGTTTAAACGCCGTTTGTTCTATTGGCAGGTCAGAAGGCGAGAGGGAGCAATTTGGCGTACTTAGGCTGGACTGGTGATCTCATCAAGTGCATATTCGGTAGCCTTTTCTGCGGCGGATGGGAGGAATGTGTCGAGTGACAATGTTGGTGCTGGGTTGAATAGCACAAAAAAGGGGAATTGGCGGCAGTATTGTGGCACGAAGAATTATATGCAAATGCTGTAGGGTAAAGCAAGGTCCCAGTCAGTATGGTCAAACGGGACATACTTTCCAATCATGTCGGTCAGTGTTAGATTCAGACGCTCCTCGAGACCAATAATCTGCGGATGTTAAGGCTTAGTCAGCTTGTGCCTAGTTGACCAGGACTGCTGGATGTTGTCGATGATTTTTGAAAAGAATCTCGCGCCGCGTTCAGTGAGCAGTTGGTGCAGAGCTTCATGTTGCAAAATTACGTTGTGTAAGTGGAGGAGGAAGAGGAGGAGAAACGTTTATTTAGCTCTAGAAAATTCTATGCATTTCGCGGAGTTAGATGGTGTCTTCCATCTTCTTGGCAATGGCTGTGTGCCCCTAGTCCAGGGCTCCGCTGGATGCCGCTGCCAGCTGGGCCCGTAGGATCAGCCCTAGTTGGACGTCCTGACGGTGTAAGAGAAAATCCGCGACATCTGTGGAGAATCTTGTTGGAAGCGCATTGCTGCTTGCATGGCGCATGGTGTAGTTTGTCGCCACAGTGACCCACTTGTTTCGAGACGTCTATAGAGGGAGGGAAGGAAAGCCAAAGCCAACGCAGAAGAACGGCCCTGACGCGACGTCGAGCTGCAGAAGACACCCGACAGGGAGGGTCGGTCGTGTTTTTCGGCGCTGATATTTCTCACCCGCCGCTACGTGTTTCCAGAGGGTGCGGGCAAGGTCTGGCTAAAGCAAGCGTCGGCCAATCCAGCCGTAGGGGCTGAACCGCCGATGGGACCGGCGTTTGGTAATTGGAAAAGTTCATGGAAAACAGCTGACCAGAGGTGCTTAGTCATGAGCAGAAATGGGGCCGAACCATCGGAATGAATGTTGTGCCGCTATAGTACACCATCCTGGGGGGCAAGCAAGTGAAAATACGTATCGGAAGCCGAATATTACAAGCGATAAGTGAGGGCGCGCTAGGTGGCATCACTGCGTTGCTTGTCGGTGACGTGGAGCAACTGAGGTACGGAGAAAACGCAAGCGTCTGAGTAATGGTGGGCGATTTGTTAATGAATTACTTAATACACAGTCTGCGTCTTGGTGTAGGCGTCCAGACTGCACATTCCTGTATTGGAATAATTTTGAAGCTGCAGAGCCCAGCGACCCAGGTGACTGGCAGGATCCTTAAGTGATGAAATACAGCAGAACGCGCGATGATTCGTGATTACCGGGAAATGTTTGCCATATAAATATAAGCAGAACTTAGAAACTGCCCAGACGAGAGCCACCAATTCTTGTTCTGGGATCGAATAGTTGCGCTCCCCCGCTGTAAAGAGGCGGCTAGCGTAGGTGATAATAGAATCTTGTCCCCGTTGGTGATTGCGTGGCCAATGGCATCTGTACGGACATTTGTAAGAGAGAATGGGTCAAAGGGAGCCAATATAAATGGCATGGTGAGAAAGTTAGGGAGGTGGGCGAAAGCGGCAGCTTGAGCGGGATCTCCCCCCCACCCCATGTAAACGGTACATCCTTCTCCAGAACATCAGTAAGTGGTCGGACAATCACTGCAAAATATTTCACTAACTGTCGAAAGTAGGAGCATAGTATTACAAAAGTTCGGATGTTTTGACAGACTAAGGTACACGAAAAGACGTGATAGCACAAATTTTATCCGGGCCTAGTCGAATACTGGAATTCTCGAGGAGGTGCCCGAGTACTGTAATCAGCTGGTGACCGAAGTGACACTTTAATGAATTCATTTGGAGCCCAGCCTTCAGGAAGACTTGAAGAATAGCTGATAAGTGCTGAAATGTTGTCTCGAATATAGGGGCAATACGAGAACGTCGTTAGGTAGCAAAGGCGTGTTGATCAGTTGATCCCTTGAAGCAAAGAGTCCATAATAAGTTCAAACGTTTCTGGGGCATCGCATAGATCGAAATTATTACTTTGAGTTTATATAATCCATCAGTGGTGAAGAACCCGGTCTTGGTCTTCTTTTGGCCCTTTTCATCTACAAAAATCTGCCAATAGCCAGACCGGATCTGTATACATGTAAAGTAATTGGCACCTAAGAGACAATCGATGGCTTCGCCAACGTGAGGCAAGGGGTAGACGTCCTTTTTTTGTATTTCGGTTTAGATGACGACAACCTATACAACAATGTCACGTGCAATCCTTTTTTTAACAAGCACGGAGGTTCAACAATGCCTTTGGAAAGCATCTTGTTCACCTCATCTTGAATAGGCTTATGCTCTCACGCAGAGTCTCGAGATGGCCGGCGATGAATGGGACTAGCATCACCAGTATTTATGTGATACTGAAGAAGAGACGTCTGACTTAAATGTCGCTTTTTGAGGTCGTAAATATTTAGGAAACCAAAAAGTGGCATAGATCCGCAGTAATCATTACACTAAACGTTACGGCGAGGAAAATTGCATCTTGTGGGACAAGCTGAAGATTCGGAGTAGACGTCTACTGGAAAAGTCGTGACGTGGTCTTTTGCTATAGCATGCATCGTGGGAATCGGTATGCCTGGGTGTAGAAATTGCTTTTTCAGGCCAAAACTGGCGATGGGGAGGCATGTCCTATTATCGCAACAGTTACGGGTGAGTAAGACGCAGTAATGTTGCTATAGAACAGTATTTGCGATGACGAAGAGGCGACAGTGTGAAGAGGATGACGACGATTGGAGGCTAGCGCGGGCTATTGCCTCTTTGCCAAGTGCGGCATGTTTCCTTGTTAATATACTGGTGTATAGCTTTTGGTCTGGTCTTCCTACGTAACATATCTGGTGGAGGTGGACGTTCCATGTACCTCGTCACGGAGCTTCGCAGTGGACTGTACGTCGAGCCTTCCTTCAAGTCTCCCGGCCACGACAACTCGACTCAGCCGCCTCCGAGACCTGCTGCCACTTCGACGACCCACATCACTCTCCCCGGTCGCCGTGGTCCTGGCGTATGCTCGGGCAAAGATGGGGAAGACGTTAAGGAATGGATAAGCCTGTACGAACACGTCAGACGCAATAGCCAGTGGGACCCTACTATCATGCTCGCCAGCGTAGTCTTTTCCCTCGGTGGCATACCTCAAGTTTGGTTTCGAACGCACGAAGATGAGCTTACTAGTTGGGATTCGCTTAAGCAAAAGCTCCGAGACTTGTTCGGCAACCCCTACTGTCACCAACTTGTCACGCAGAAGGCATTATCCGGCCGTGTGCAGACGTGAACAGAGCCCTACGTCACATACATTCAGGACGTCTTGCCTCTGCGCCGCAAAATTAACGCACACATAACTGAGTCCGACAAGGTTTCTGAGATCCTCAAAGGCGTTGCCGATGACGCCTTCAGCTTGCTCGTTTTCAACAACGTAGCGACGGTGGATGCAGTTATAAAAGAGTGCTGCCCCCTGGAACTCGCTAAAAGCCGACGTATCGATCAGCAGTTTGCCCGTCTGCCCAACACCCCAGCGACATCTTCCTGTGCCGACGCTCCTCGTCCCAACAATACTGGCGATGTTACCAGGATCGTCCGGCGTAAGATCGATGCCGCCTATCCGGCTGTTTTGGACTCCAGCTCCTCCAACACGCTTGCAGTCACGGTTTTCCCGATCCAGGCAGTTGTCCTCCAGGTGTTCACAAACGTGGGTCTTCACACCATCTGCTCAGCCCATCACACTGACACCCACCCGGCTTCTTCGATTCCGCCCCGTCCTGCATATTATTACCCACCAAGGTTGAGGACTGGGCGTGTTGGTATAGCATATTAGAAGCTTGATTTGCGCAACATTCGGACGACACACACAGAAGAGAAACACACACCACAGAGCGCTCTATGGTGTGTGTTTCTCTTGTTTGTGTGTCGTCCAAATGTTCCGCAATCAAGCCTCTAATTATTACCCACCACATTTCCGCGACCCATCTGAATGGCACACTGCTGACGACAAGCCCACTTGTTTTCACTGCCGTTGAATGGGGCACATTTCTCATCACTGTCACAGTCGCTGGAGTTCCCCGACCCGGTCTACTTATACCGCCTACTCTGGTCCCCCAGGTGGCCCTTCTCGTCCCTACGCCGCACGCTCCGATAATGCCGCCGCTGATCCTCCTGCGCCGAACCGCCCCTATTATCGTTCGCCTTCGCCCCAACGACGACAATCTCGCTCTCCCCAGCGCCGTCGCTCCTTTTTGCCGACTCCCTTCGGACGCCGCTCCCAGCCGGAAAACTAGACGGTGTAGCGCCTCGAGGTAACGCTGCATTTCTCCCTACGCCGCCAAATCCTCTACCGACGTTGCCCACTCATCTTAACCTCTTTGACGTACAAGTCGATGGTGTTTCTGTATCTGCTCTTATAGACACTGGGGCGCATTTGTCGGTAATGAGCGCTGACCTTCGTAACCGCCTGAAGAAAATAATCACGCCCGCCACGACGCCTGTTGTCCGTGTCGCCGATGGCGGAACAGCCCCCGTAATTGTTATGTGGGCCGCCCGAGTCTCCTTCGCCCATCGCTCCACTATCGTGCTACTCACAGTCATCGCCCACTGTCCCCACGACATCATCCTCGGCTTAGCCTTCCTTTCCACACATTGTGCCCTCATCGATTGTTCCACCAGTACTCCCGCCTCAACCTGCCTGTTCTGGATCCCGCTGAACCGCACCCTAGTCGACTCAGTTCCGTCGACTTCGTTCGCTTGCCCCATACGGCACTGACTTACGTTGACTTAGTGTCATCCCTACCAGTGCCCGACGGTCACTATATCACGGCTACTATGCAAGACCTCCTGTTTACACACGGTATCACCGTACCTGATACACTTTTATTTATTACGGCGAATTTATTCTGCCTGCCAGTGGTCAATGTTGGCTTGACGACACAAGTGCTGCCAGACGGGATTTCTCTGGCCCAGCTTTGCTCATTCGAGGATCACTCAGTAGCATCTATTGCAGTGGACAATTCAGCTGATCCTCCTCTACCATCGAAGGCGGCAACTTGTACAATCACCAACTTACAGAAAATGATTGCGCCTGGCATGCCGTCCGAGCATGCTCGTGAGCCCTACTGTGTTCTGTTTTTCTACCACGATATTTTTTACTTAACGATCGTCCTTCGGACCAAATTGCAGCTGTTAAACATCGCATTAATACCGACAATGCCCTTCCTTTTTATCCCCGCCCATATCAAGTGACACCAGCTGAGCGTCAAGTTATTCACGCAGAAGTTCGCAAAATGCTTGCCAAGAGCATCATAAAACAGTCATGGGCGTCACCTGTTGTACTGGTAATAAAGAAGGATGGCTCATGGCGCTTTGGGTGGATTATCGGCACCCTAACAGGGTTACCAAAAAGGACGTGTACCCCCTACCTCGGATTGATAACGCCCTCGACTGCCTCCAGGGTGCTCGCTACTTCTCCTCTATTGACGTTCGCTCCGGCTACCACGAGAAGACTGCTTTTGTAGCAGCCGACGGTCTCGATGAATTCAGAATGATGCCGTTCAGTCTACGTAACGCTACTGCCACTTTTGAACGCATTATGGACTACCTTCTTCACGGTTTCAAATGGTCCACGTGCCTGTGCTATTTGGACGACGTTATAGTGCTCTACCCAACGTAGTACTCTACCCTACGCACCTCGAGCGCCTTTCAGCAGTCCTGGACATTTTTCGTTGAGCCGGTCTGCAACCCAACGCATCGAAGTGCTAATTAGGCTGTCGCTAGATTACCGTCCCTGGACATCCCGTTGACGTGAACGGAGTGCAACCGGACCCAGGCAAGATTCATGCGGTTACGCAATTCCCTGTTCCGAAGTTTGTCAAGGATGTCCGCAGCTTCATCGGCCTTTGTTCGTACTTCCGCCGTTTCGTGAAAAATTTCGCGGCCATAGCACGACCACTCGCGGAGATTTTGAAAAAAGACGCCCCTTTCGAGTGGGGCGGTAACGAGGCCTCTGCATTCTCGCATCTAGTCGACCTTCTCACGTCTCCCGTTTTGGCTCATTTCGATCCTTCTGCGCCTACCGTAGCCCGTACTGATGCCAGCGGTCACGGAATTGGCGCAGTACTGGCACAACACCAGCGTGGCCACGCCCGTGTTATCGCTTACGCCAGCAGGCTCCTCTCGCCCGCGGAGCGCAACTATTCCATCACTGAGCGTGAGTGTCTGGCCCTAGTTTGGGTGGTTGCAAAGTTCCGCCCATACTTATATGGCCGACTCTTTCCCGTTGTCATAGACCATCACGCACATTGCTGGTTATGCTCACTGAAAGATCCTACAGGAAGACTTGGTCACTGGGCTTTACGGCTCCAAGAATATTCGTATTCTATCACCTACAAATCTGGCCGACTACACAAGGACGCTGACTGTCTGTCTCGCTACCCGGTAGATGAGCCTGACGGCGCCGAGAGTAGTAGCGCCAACGGCATTTTCTCTGTGTCTGCCTTCGCTAACATCGCCGATTAGCAGTACCGAGACCTATCGCTGCGAGCATTCATCGAGCGTCTACGCTTTACACCTACCGACGCATCCTTTCGCCGATATGTCCTCCACCAGATATGTTCACCAGATATGTTACGTAGGAAAAGGCTGACGAAAAACTATATACAAGTATATTTAGAAGGAAATACACCGCCCTTGGCCAAGAGGCAACAGCCCGCGTTAGCCTCCAATCGGCGTCGTCGTCTTCAAAGTGCTCGCCTCTTCGTCATCGCAAATACTGTTCCGTAGCAATATTGGGCATTAAAAGCACGTGAGCAACAGGTGCGACGGCATAATCACCATTGGGCACTTGGAAAGATGACAGCAAATAGAAGAAAACCAAGTCTTTAGGCGGCAGACCAACGAAGGCAGTCGTGCTCAAGGTGTTCAGTGAAAAGTTAAACGGTGTGGCTGCTGTGGAGCTCCGTGGCGGGAACGGGGAACGCCACCCTCCACCAAAATGTTACTTGAGCGAGGAATGAAACACTCAAGACTATGTGTATGTAAAAAAACTTCACTGCTGGCCAGTTCAGCCAACAGCTCGAGATCGAGGAGCAGTTCGTCTTCCTCGTTAGGGGCGCCCGAGCGCATCGTCCAAAAGTAACAACGTAATACGCATGCAGCAATATTATTTTACAACGGTGTTGAAAATAACATGTATGCAATGGGTGAATGGGTACGCAATGGATATAACGTCTGTAATTTAGCCTGTTTCGTAGGCATCTCCAATATTTCTTATGTTTCTCTAATGCTTTTACACAGACATGGCTTTGAAATTACTGGTGTTTGCATTTCTACCGCTTCTTTGCGCCTGCTGGGGAAATTCAGGTAAGTAGGCATAAAAACCGTTTCTTTCATTCTCTTCTTATTTTACAATGCAAGCGGTTATGGGCTCTTTCTAGTAGCCCTCTCTTTTGACGATGGTGTTCGCTGCCGCCGCTCCTGCCGCGTCGGCATCCGTCGCAGCTATCGCCAGGAATTAGAAAAAAAAACACAGTTCCTGCCGCGATCGAGCCAGGCCCGTTGCGCCGGAGTACGCTACTCTACAACTGCGCCACGCCAGCTCTTTTTTTTCTCTTTGCATGGAATTTTAACTAGCGCCATGCGAAAATAAGTCACACTCCATTAGGCACGCGTGAAAAACAAGTGCACACATGGTATGCAGTGTGCCATGTGTGCGCACTGCAGTGTGCACTACTCTAGCACTACTCTAGTGTACAGTGCGCATTACTCTAGCGCTACAGTGTGCATTACATAGCTACGGTCACTGCAGAGCACGTCTTGCTCTTCTTAAGAATGTGACCTATAGTGGTGTCGCGAGCAGCGCTTCCGTGCGGCGTATGTGGTGAGGGCTTGCCGTATGACCGAGACAGCCGAGGAGAGCTCAGCGTGCTGATCACCTAATTATGGTATATAGCTTCAATTAGTACCATATAACAGCCATCTCCAGATCTGTGAATTTTAACATCGTAGAGTGCGTGGAAACTGTAGCCGAGTGGTACAATGCTTCTGTGTACAACCCACCGAACGCTACACGAGCCACATGGTAATTTTAAAGCGAATACCTTTTTTCGAGCCCCTCCTGCCTTTGCTGACCGTTGCTCTAGCTGCTGGCTGTTAATGGTGCTCTGTTGCCGCCAAACTCACATATAGAAGATGATAGAATTACACATCCAATGTGCTTTCGAAGCTAGTACTCCCAGGAGAACATCTCGACGCTCCCTACCAAGAGATCACCATTTTGAAGCGAAGCTTTCTTAGCTAGAGAGTGAGAGCTAAAAAACCATTTGTTAAGAAATAACTTAAATAAAAATGATGAAAATTTCAGTAGATATCTTTTAAGGTACCGTCGACGTTAACACGATTAGCGCCGAAGCAGCGTAATGAGGCACCGTATCATCACCGCTAAACGCGTCGTGTATGACGCGTGAACTGCATCCGCGCTTCTCTCTTGCGCTTCCCTATTGCGTCACATAGCTGACGCGAAAGCCTGGCGCACCAACAAACTTAGCGTGAGCCGGCGTTGGGGTAAGCTGGAGCGAATAGCTTTAGAATATTGTTTGAAGCAATCTTCCTACGCTTGTAGCGCCATTGCTGGTTCCAGGAAAGCTAATAGTAAGATTAAAATGTAGTATGATAAAGCGAGTGTCTCCAGCTTGCATGATTCAGTGTTTAAGTGTAATGTTGAAGTTTATATTTTCCCAGCAGGAAACTTCTTGCATTCAGTTTTGAGTACCTAACGTAATTGCCATCACTAGCCAAGTAAGTGCAACAGGTCGGCTTTGGGTGCGCTCAGAGATCATAGCGTTTTGCGTAAGCTGTGGCTTTTGCCATGTTTGCGAGGTAATGCTCACAGCCTCCCATGTACTTGATGTCGAAGACGAGATAATCACGCGTAGGTTTTCCTTGTGAGCACTTGAGTTCCGTAGACGCCAGTTGGAGTGATGTAAGAGATATTTTCCTTGAATATCGAGAGCGGACGCCCAAGTAAGATAAGTGGGTGTAGGCCCGCTCAACAATAAAGAAGTGGTGTAATGGGATTCTGGCCGGATTGTAAGATTCGAGAAGAAAAAGAAGAATGAGAAGTGAACATAGTGCACGTTAGAGAAATAAGGATACCCTTATTTGGTATTAAAACGTGTTGAATCACAAAACACGAATGCCTCGTTAAAATACTAGCGCAGTGCTCAAGTGCGCTAGCTTGTCCGTGGATGAAAGTTGTAGAAACGCGCCGCAGAGCCAGAACAGTTGGAAAAAATTGCCGCGGTTGAACGCGGTTGAACCAAGCTTGTCCAGCGATAGCACGGTTTTGCTTGCTTTGGGAAAGGACACAGACACTCCTTGACGCTGCCAGCAACCACTGCATCTACAAATGCACCACAACACAAAACAAACGCTGCTCGGCATGGCAGCAGCAGCAAGCGAATTGACCTTCATGCTGCGTCACGCTACAACGCGAATTAAACATGAAGAGCACAGCGCGTACGAAGCTACTAGTACTCGGCGCATTTTGCACACAACGGAGATCGCTTTGAAGATGCCCGCAGGACCGCGAACTGTGTCCACATCGCAGATCGCTTTCACGATATGGCCGCCCACGTGGCGTACGCAGCAGCCGCCGGAAGCGGCAGACTAAATCCCAATTTTACCTTGGCTGAGCTTGACGATGACATTGACTGAACCATACGTTTTCAGAGTTTGTACCTTGAGTAGTAGAGCTATCGTTCTAAAACGCGTAGTAAATTTCGGAGGCGTAACTGCCATAGAGAAAGACATTGAACAATAGCGGGCTGTTCTCTAGACAACTGAAAGAGGTTTACGTGGATTGAGAGACTCACAAACGGATTTGCAACGTTGGTTTTGCAGCCCAGCAAGACGACGTTGAATTTTCTTTTGAATGCGTCTGGCCGCTATAAGGTCGTAAACCGATTTAGTCCGCCTGTACCATCACTACCTCGCCAGAGGATTGCACGGAGGCTCTGTATTTCCGCATGAAAATCTGTGTACTTCTCGAATGGCCGAAATGAATGCATAGCATCCTGCATAGCATTGGCTATATGAATTTCTAGTGTGGGCGAAAAGCCGTTGTGGCATGCATCTTCCATAAATGATTCAAACACGAGCCACTGTATTGTCTGTTTAAAATTGGATGGGACGGATTTGGTTAGGCTTTTAACCTTCAGGTAGGGAGGAATGTGGTTGCTTCCGTCGGTTTCTATATCTGCGAATCAAAGGACACGGCGAGCGGGGCATGGAGAGACAAAAGCCGAGTCTAAATCACTAGTGTATGCCCGGCCGCGCAGAAACGTGGGACTGCCATGTTTAGACAGCAAAGCTCACGGTCACAGGCAAAGGAAACAAGGTTTCTTCCTTTCGAACTTACCTTGATGCTTCCCCAAAGTGAATGACGTGCGTTAAAGTCCCCAATAACAATCCATGGACCAGGAGCCGCATCTATAATGCCACTCAGTCTTTCTCTGTCGAAACGACTTGATCGAGAAAGGTAAGCGCCCACTAGAGTAAATGAAACTTTGCGCTTTTTCACGGTCAAACAAACATACTGATTACGGTCATGTGGCAGTACTGGATGAACATCGTAAGCCACTTCACACCGTATCTAGATGAGTGCCTTGCTAATTTCATTACAAGTCGATGACACATAAAGTTCATAGCTGGTGATCCTGACGGGTTTCTGCAGGTTCGGTTCACATAGAAGAATAATGGGGAATCGATTGGTGAAAACGTAATGGCGAAAATCGGCAATACAGGATTTCAGTACTCGGGCATACCATTGCATAATGGACGCTTCCTTGACTTGTCTGAAGAACGGCTGACTCGGTAAAGCCATTGCGCTTGCTGTTCGAGGCTCACAAGTACCGGATCCAGACCATACAGCACTTGCAGTGCACCCCTAGCAGATGGCGTCTGCATGTCATCTACCAATACGCGAACGACTTTCATTAGAGACTTCATTATAGCGATTGCTTGCTTGTCTTGGTCCTTCCACGCGATTTGAGCCGTCATTGGTGCGTTGGTAGTCTACCGTCGATCTTTGTTCTGCTGAAGAACTTAATGTCGGAAGTGCAGGCCAGGCGTTTGCAGAAGACGTACTCAGTGCGTCAGCAGACGCTGTGTTGCTAGTGTGGGTGATCATCTTGGGGACACCAGCTTTTGGAAGCACCGTCTTTCTTACGACGTTCTCACTATTTCTTGTAGACGAAGATCGTCTGCGGTGGGCACGACGCCGTCGCACATTGGCGGCGGCCTCTCTGTGCGTTGAGTTGTCTCTCTCGATTTCTTTTACGACTTACAGCTCTGTGTTGTGTCTCGGGCAGTTTCTCGACGGTGCTTCATGGGAACTATAGCAATTCGCACACTTAAAATCAGTCCCAGGGCAAGCATCAGCGCTGTGCTGCTCGGAGCATTTTGGACACACGGCCGAATTTTTACATATGCCGCTGGCATGCCCTATCATCAAACAATTATATCACTTAAGTGGTCGTGGAATGAACGATCGCACTGGATGACGAAAAATCCAACTTTCAAGTGTGACGGCAAGCTTCCTTCCTTGAAGGTTATCCTCAAACAGTGTGATTCTCCGAGGCGACGGATGTCAATAATAGTGACATCTGCTGTGGAGCGTTTAACAAAAACAGGACGGTCGTTGTATTTGACTCGTCGACATCATAAATCACACCTGATGAAGTATCGCTCTCCTGTGATATTATGGTGCGAACATTATTCTTGCCCAGCACATTGACTGTTCTCAAGATATCCAGCGCTGTAATGACCTTGACATAGACGGCGAGATTGTTCTCACGGGTGTTAATTCTCACATCTGTAATTTCATTCGGAACAAGAGCCTCCAGTGGGACAGATATGGCTTGCCTGTTAAGCCGAGTCAGGTCGTCGGTTGGCGTCTCGGGCAAAAAGAGGATGGTATCCCCCGAACACGATCCGCAACAGATATCTTTGCTAGACGACAATCATGTTCCACTTTCAGACAGTCATTGCACCTCGGCATTTAACACATTCTTTTCATCTGTTTTCACCCGGGAAGACCACTTTGACGTTCCATACGTACCCGATTTTGATTTCCCATATATGGAACCGATCGAAATAACTGCAGAGGGCATAGTACTTCTAATTAAAAACCTCAAATTATCCACTTCAGCCGGAATTGACAATATTAACTCTAAAATTCTTAAGAACACTGTCTCCGTTTCTGCTAACATTTTATACCACCTTTTCAGGCAATCTTTAGCGACAGGTCAACTTCCCTCCGATTGGAAAATTGGTAAAATAGTGCCTGTGTTCAAAGCCGGTGATAAACATACTCCCGAAAGCTACCGTCCAATTTCTTTAACTTGCATCTGCTGCAAACTTCTCGAACACATCATCGCTTCTCATGTTTACCGACACTTAGAATCTAACAATTTCTTTTTTAACAACCAACACGGATTCAGTAAAGGTTTCTCTTGCGAAACACAGCTTCTAGAATTAAGTACAG
Source organism: Dermacentor albipictus (assembly GCF_038994185.2). NCBI lineage: Eukaryota > Metazoa > Arthropoda > Arachnida > Ixodida > Ixodidae > Dermacentor > Dermacentor albipictus. The sequence continues at coordinate 95,812,996 of NC_091829.1, read as the reverse complement.
AACTACACTTCAACATGAACAATAACTTCCAGACTGACTGTATTTTTCTTGATTTCTCGAAAGCCTTTGACCGGGTCGCCCATTGCCGTCTGATTTCTAAATTATCTGCCCTTCGATTAGACTCGCTAACCTTATCGTGGCTCCGTAACTTCCTTTCACTCCGCCAGCAGTTCACGGTAATTAACAATTTCCAATCCTCCCTTTCTCACGTAACTTCGGGCGTACCACAGGGGTGCGTTCTCGGCCCCCTATTGTTTTTAATCTACATAAACGACTTGCCAGAAAACATTTCTTCCTGCATGCGAATCTTCGCTGACGATTGCATCATATATCGTCCAATAACCTGTGCCGATGACCACTTAACGCTGCAAAACGACCTTTACCGCATTAACAACTGGTGTAAAAAATGGCTTATGTCGCTGAATACAGAAAAATGCAAAATAATCTCCTTCACACGCAAGCAAAACATTTCCAACTACTACTACACCATTAACAACTACCAACTGTCGCAGGCATCATCTTATAAGTACCTTGGTATTCATTTCACACCCAACCTCTCCTGGTCTCACCATATTACCACCATAAGCGCAAAAGCTTCAAAATCTTTAGGATATTTACGTCGAAATTTACATAACTGTCCCACTCACGTTCGTCATCTAGCTTATCAGACCTTCGTTCGCCCACAGCTTGAATACGCCGCATCTATCTGGTCCCCCTACCAAAATTATTTAATTAACATGCTTGAAGCAGTTCAGAATAGGGCTGCCCGTTTCATTTCACGCAATTATGACAACCATAACAGCATAACGCAAATTAAGCTCAATCTTTCACTTGAACCCCTTAGTGCTCGTCGCGACATTGCCCTTTTATGCCTTTTTCACAAATACGCATGCAGCAACAGACCATTCCCATTTCACCTTGATGCTCCTTCCATCACATAACGTCGGTTGCATAATCACTTAAGTTTCACGCGATTATATGGGTCAACTCACACCTTCAACGCATCTGCTCTTCCACGCGCCATACGTTTGTGAAATGATCTTCCAGACAACATTGCATCCGAACCAGACCACGATAATTTCCGTCAACTCCTGCACTTTCTCTTTTCGCAATAAAAACTTGCCACTAGTATTTCCAGTTTTATTTTACTTCCGGTGCCATGTTCTGTATACTACCCATGTATTTATTTATTTGTTATTTTGACAGCTTTAAGACCAAAGACATCCGTCATTTTTTTGTACCACTGCACGTGTTTTTTTTTTCTCTTCAGTATCCCACTTTGTGCCCGACTGCACTCCTTATATTGATAAATGTTTTTACTTTGCACGCCATTAGTTCCTGCGATTTTATCATGCCCTACCATTGTGCGTATTTTAAACCCTGCCAACTGCTCATGCGCCTAGATTCCGCATATTTGTCAGTCTATCTTTCGTTGTAGTTTCTTTTCTTGTTACTGTTGTCATTGTTATCGGTATACTCTACAGTTCTTGTATGCAGTTTTTCCATATGTATAATGCCAGCCAATATTTTTTTTTTCTCTCTTCGTGTTATCCTTTTTCCCGCCCTACCTTGTACTTGCCGCCATACCACATTATCATCGATTCCTCTCCTTTATGTTAACCTGCAAATTTGAGCCGTACGTTGTACACCGACAAGTTACTTTGTATTTTCTTTATTACCCCCCTTACTCAATGCCCTGTAAAGGAGCCTGTAAGGTATGTTCAATAAATAAATAAATAAATAAATAAAATGTCATTGTTCTTTGCCATCACCCTCGTGACGATTATCAGTGACGATTATCAGTGAAGCAGACGATTATTCTCTTGCCTGTTTCCGTCACAAATGTCAAGCAATCACCGCCATCCGACAGATCCTCGTCCGAAGCAGAGCAGTACAGCATGGTGTCCTCACTGCTTGTGTCGCTCATGAGGTGGTTGCGCGTCCTAAGAGTGCGTGACGCTGTGACGCCTGTCTCCTCCGGACGTCTAGCAGACTCCGCTTCCTTCGCCGAAGGTCTCCGGAGCAGCGTCTCCCGAAAGCACGCAAAAATACTCACAAAATGAGAGCAGTGAAAAACGGAGTTCCGCAGATGACGATGATGATGATGATGATGATGATGATGATGATGGCCACATGTTATGGCTCATACCCTCACTGCAGGATTGGCCGAGCATTGCGTGCTGAAACGATTACATATATTCTTTTGAAGTGTTACATATTCGGTGAAACATGAAAAAGAAAGAAAAGGAAGACATTTGTTTTCGTATGTTCTGCAGAAGACGTGAGGATCCACGTGAGAATACACGCGATATTTTTTTCCTCACTCCGGGACAGGAGAGACTGGCCACAGGTACATGGTTCAAACACCGCCGTGGGACCAACTTTAGTCACTGAGTATGTAGAATCGTCTACATTCGGGCCGCTCTTCCACGAACCTATTTCACGCTTGCATGAGTCACTGCAGACGTGGGACTGGGTAGGCGCCACTGTCCGAATAAAATATTTGACACCGACTTAGAGCATTGGACATGTTCAACTCGGGCTTTACCGATCCTCAATGAACCTCTTTGATGCCAGCTTGGATCACTGGGCATGTTCCAGTAGGTGTGCGTTGCTCTTCAATTAACGTCTCCGAGGCCAACTTCGGTAGCTGCTTATGTGCCACTCGACTTCAGCCAATGACGAAAATGATTCGACAAATATATGCGATGCTGAACGGAACCTCACCCACGCCACAAGGGTTCTTCAAGTACAACAACCTGACGTTTTTCCTGGCGGCACCAGAAATGCACTGTGTATGCGATGCATTCAATGAACTTCTTTCATGCCAGCGTTTTATTATTGTTGCTGTTGTTGTGGTTCTCCTGACTGGCTGTGGGGCATATACACAGTGGCGGATGGACCATGAACTGGGTGAGTAAATAAGGCGCATAAAAACAAAGGAATTTAGAATTTGAACATTGTAGCTTAAGAAGTGAAGTTTTTTTGTTGGAAAAAAGTAATTGAAAAAGAAACCATGCATAAAAAATTTAATAAATAAATACATGAATGCTATGGTGGGGAGATGGGACGATAGGTCTAACATGGTGATCGATTTGTTTCCATCAAGTAATTTTGGATTGACAAGCAAACATTTCTCTGACTGAATCCAATAATGGAGGCTCCAACAGATAGGATCACAGGCACAGATAAATTCAGCCCAATATTGCTAAGCGGGATTACCGGTAGTCGTTTGCTTATAACAGAAAAACGCCTGCAATACAACAAGAAATGGTCTATTCTCTCCGCTTCGCCTGAGACTGGGAATATTGGTGAGGGGATCAGACTAGATCTATGTAGATCCTAGTTCAACATAGGTACACCGCATCGCAGCCTCGTGCTGGACACTTATCGTTTTCGTGTTTGACAAAAGTCTTTGTGCCAAGGGTGTAGAAGATGTCGGTAATTCACAGAGTTGGTAATTGCGGAACCTGACGCTGCTTTCATAATGACACTCCTGCGAAGTCTAGCAGCAGTGACATGAGCAGTCGAAGGGCAGTAAGGGAGAATCGGGCCACTTATTGAGGCATTGGCTAGAAAACTTGCGATTTCCAGGTATAATAGGTCCCTTATTGCCAGGCACCCAAATTAAGCGCATGCTCTTTAACTACGCAGGTATCAATGAATGAAACGAGGGATGGCGACAATGATAATAAATCAGTGAATATCGAGGCTGAAGTAATTTTCGGTCCTAATTTGTGTAATACTAGGACCACTGCCATAAATTTTGATAGAAAGAATGGTAAAGATTTCACAAACGAAGTGAAAATGGCCAATCAACAATCGGAGAAAGTATTCCTATACCTAACTTCACATTGCGACGCAGCTGTCGCAATTACGATGTTTCTTTGAAAGTTCTCCAGATGGCCTTGTAATATGGGGTCTAGAATGCAATGCTGAAGTAATTTTACATTATTAGAAAAAATGTCACCGAATTTAATATCTGGGGCAACAGCTCTGTCGGGAATCATACTTTCATATGCGCATGTCGAAAGAGTAAAGTAAATTTAACACGAATGTAATTTCCGGAATATGTAATCATGGCCAGATGACGCCAAAAAAGAGCGCAAGCTGGGAAATAAATATTGTTTGAAAAGGTCGCATCGGGTATTCACAAATTCTCAGGAACGTCTGCACAGTCAAAACCAGGAACCTACAAGAAGAGGAGAAACATGGGATTCTAAATAAAGAACAGAAATTGCAGCAAATGTTCGAAGACCTAAACACAAACGCAATGCTTCTCTTCCTAAGAGGATTAGAGGAAGGGATTTGTACGCTTGAGCAAATTGTAATACAGGGTGAACGCACATACAATATATCCTTAGGAGTGTATCTCTTCTCAACCCTATTCGATGATTGCTCAGCCTACACAAAATGCCATGTGCACAGGCACCTTTTGTAGTAGCATAATCTATGTGTGGGTGACAGCTGAAAGGCGTTATAAGTAATTTTAAGGCATGTAACAGACCCTGCCTGTGCTATGTTTTGAAGGTGTCAAGGCGATGATATTACCACTGTGTTATGTATCAGAAAAAACGAGGATAGCACATTTGCTGGCATTGAGTAAATGCTGATTAACATCTAACCAGCTCTCCAGAGCGCGAAGGTAAGTTTGAGTCATTGGTATACCGTGTGGACGTCGTTTGCCGATGCGAAAAACGCAACATCGTCTGTATAAACACAAATAGTCACTTCTTTATGACAGGGTAGTGTGCTCATGAGAATGCTAAAGCGCACCGGGGAAAGGACCGAGCCTGGCGGTACGCCTCTTCTTTGTTTGCATGTAGCACAAAAGCCGCTTTCGTAGCGATTAAATTCTCGTTCACCTAAAGATGACTGAAAGTACGCTACTAATACACAGGAACACCGCAGGATGGTAACCAATTTATCAATACAGCGTGCACCACGGTATCATAGGCTTTAGCGATACCGAGCGTCACTAAAGCAGCGTATGGTTTATGACGTCGAGCGAGTTGTATTCGCCTTCCAAATCGATGCAGACATGCCAGATGGAGCAGGCGATTGCGTTAAACTAATGTGGCAGGGACTAAAAATGAAATTATCACCTGTACTGAAGGCACTGGGCAGTGGGCGCGGTGCTAGTGAATGAGAAGAAGACGACGAGGAGTGCTTGCTTCCCCGTTTCGATATAGCGCCGACCTGTTAAAGCGTACCGCTGCAGCCTAGAACTAGTTCTGCTAGGGGCGAACACCCCCGTTGCATTTGGTAGAGGTGCTGGGTATCGATCCCAGTAGCTCTCGATTACATCAATACATTACATCAATAACTTTCATCAATAAATTTGATGATATTGTAACCAACAGTTACGACAGCCGTTTCTATGAAAACTAATTTATTCTGGGCGAACCTGTGCCCGTCAACAAAAACCGACTATGCACTCAACAAAAACGTCTCTCGAGCTTCGTTTCTTCAAACGCCGTTCTCCTCTTTATCGACTCTCGTCGCGTGCCAGTCGTCCAATTCCCGCGCGCGAGCCGCCGGTCTGTCAGCACCGGTCCAGCATTGCCTTGTAGTGCTTTGCTTGACGCTTGCGGTGTGGTGGCTCTTAGAAACACAGTTGGGATGCTGGTGGCATTTGCCCTCTCCGAAGAAGCATCGTCCCGATGCGTAGAAAAGGCCTAGAGAGACCAACTGGTTTAAAAGGACAGCGGTCGGAGGATGGCTGGTGCTAGTCTTGATGGTATGTGCAAATTCTGTTATTCAATGCCTTTCCACGGTAAGGCTTCATTAGCACCACGTGTATGACCTCTGGAAGAGTCATGCGTCGTGTGGAGCAGACTTAACCTTCAGGAGTTACCTCGTAATTTAAGGGACTTAGCCGGCGAAGTACTCTGTAAGGGTCGAAGTAACGGCGCAGTAACTTATCCGAAAGACCAAGCCTACGTATCGGCGTCGACACTAGAATTTCTCTCCGTTGTTGTACTGTACCTCTCTCCGCCGTAGGTTGTACCGGTTTGCATCGACGTGTTGCTGCTGTACGATACGGTGCCTTGCCAACTGCCGTGCTTCTTCTGTCCTTTCTATGTACTCACTAATGTTAGGGTCGTCTTCGCTGCTGTTGTTTACAGGCAACATCGCGTCTAGCGTCGTTGTTACTGCCCGCCCATGAACAAGTTCAAATTGCGTCAAATCTGTCGTGTCTTGTTATGCAGTAATTTACGAAAAGGTAAATTATAGCATATGGTAGAATACTGTCCCATGTCCGATGCTCGATGTCCACGTACATTTAGATCATGTCAGCGAGCGTCCTAATCACCCACTCAGTCAGTTCATTTGTTTGCGGATGGTACGCTGTGGTTTTTATATGAGCAGTATGTGTTAGTTTCATAACAGACTGCATCAAACGGGCCGTAAAAGCTGTTCATTTGTCTGTTATGAGTGCCTTTAGGTGCGCCATGTCGTAACACTATGTGTATGACAAGAAGTGAGCCACTTCAATGGCGGTTCCTTTTGTAGAAGAAGATGTCTCAGCATAACGGGTCAGATGATCAGTTGCTACCAAAATGTACCGCTTTCCTGAGGTTGAAACGAGAAATGGTCCAAGTAAATCCACTCCTATTTGTTCAAATGGTGCTGCTGTTGACTGTATCGGTTGCAGAAAGCCTGCTGGTTCGAGTGGCGACCTTTTGCGTCTTTGAAAATCTCGGGACAACTTGACATAGTGCTGCACTGAGATGATCAGCCTCGCCCAGTTATACTTCTGGGGGATACTAGCCAGAGTCCTACTACGCATAAGTGCCCAGCTGCAGGATCATCATGTCAAGCTTTTAAGATCTCAGCTGATGATGGTACAATAAGTAGAAACGTCTCACAACTGTGCTCGAAGTTTCTTTTGTGAAGGAGGTTGTGCCGAGGGACATACGAACACAATCCACGGACGAAAGCTCGAGGCATTTTAACTTGTCCACCCTCCAGGTACTGGATGAGCAGGAGTAATTCCGGATCAGTACGTTGATGATGAGCCATTTCTGTCGTATGCACACCCCGATGAAAAGCGAAATCTTGCTCGTATTCAGGTGACGTAGATTCGATTGGCGCGCGTGATAAGCAATCAGCATCATTGCGCTTGAGACTGGACTTGTAAACGACCGTGATGTCCTACTCCTCTAGACGCAAACTCTGTCTAACGAGTTAGCCAGCCAGCAGAAAGAATGATGGTCGCTCATGGGTCGAAACGGTCTGCCATTTAGGTATTGCCGGAACATACTGCTGGCCCATATAACCACCAAGCATTCCTTTTCAGTAGCTGGGTAATTTGTTTCTGCTTTCGATAAGGTACGGCTTGCGCACGCAATAACTTTTTCTTCTCTATTCTGCCACTGAGTAAGTATGGCACCGAGAGCAACGTTACTTGCGTCGGTGTGGGCGTCCGTTTTGGCATTTTCATCAAAATGGGTAAGTATAGGAGGGCTCTGCAAACGCCGTCGTAGCTCAGCGAAGGCGTCTTCTTGTTCTTGCTCGCACACAAAAGGGACATCTTTTGCCAGTCGCGTGAGTGGTTTGGCAATTTTCGAAAAAAATTCTACGAAACGCCTGTAGTACGCACACAGTCCCAGGAAACGTCTAATAGCTTTTTTGTCCCCTGGCTTCGAAAACATTTCTACTGCAGTGATTTTCTCAGGATCCGGGCGGACACCATCAGCACTGACCATGTGTCCGAGATAGTGGAACTCGCGAAAGGCGAAGTGCCATTTTTCGGGTTTTATGGTCCATCCCACCGTGCGACTAGCATCCAGAACTGCTCTCAGTCACTGCACGTGCTGCTAGAATGTAGTGGAGAAGACCACCACATCATCAAGGTAGACGAGGCGCCACTACTATTGTAGTGTACAGCATCCGCTGGAAGGTGGCCGGCGCAGAACACCGACCAAATGGAAACACCTTAAACTGGTGTCGACCATCCGTTGTCACAAATGCCGTTTTTTTCGCGATCTGGCTCGTCTGCGTCTATCTACCAGTATCCGCTTTTAAGATACAAAGAAGAGAAGAAGTAAGCACTGTGTAGTTTATCCAAGGTGTCTATGCGTGGGAGTGGATAAACATCCCGCTTCGTGACGAGGCACAAAATCGTAGGGTGTTATCCTTCGTTTTGACCAGGACTACCGGACAAGCAAGCCCACGAGCAATTGGATGGCTGCATTACATCGTCCTTGAGCATTTCCTTTACTTGACTTCTTACCGCTTCTCTTTTTTTGGAGCCACTCGATACAGGTGTAGGCGCACTGGTCTTGCAGGTTCTTCGACCACAATGCGGTGTTTTGCGACGGGAGTACGACGGACTTTCGAGGAAGTCGAAAAGCATTCAGCAAACTCTGGGACCAAGCTCACAATCTTATCTCTTTGTGGTGATGACAGCTCTCGGTCAATGTTGATAGAGGTGAGGACAGTGTCTAAAGTGACAGAAGTTGGTGATGCTGCATCGAGGGTTAACACATCCGCAGATTGTGCATCGTCATGAAGAGACGCTATGACTGTTTACTTTGCCCCGTGTTTTGCCTCATTGCCCAAGTTAGTCAAGAGGACATCCGCACATTCATTACGCAGGTGAACTAGGCCTCTTGCCACGCATATTTGTTTTTCCAGTAGCAGCCCGATATTTCTGTCTGCAAGTCCCTCATAGTCACGAAATACGTCGCTCCTTACAACGACAGTCACATGGCACCATGCCGGTACCGTCACGTGTTCATACACAATACGGAGAGAGGAAATGTGCGGCTGTTCTCTATCAGAAATTCTAACAGCATTTTCTGTAGAAAACAACACGCGTGATTCTTGCAGGTCGTTATTGCGCCATTCGTTTGCAAAAAGTTCATCTCCAGTATCAGATCATGGGAGTACTCAGGGAGAGCAATAAAGCTTCTGACGTATGTAAAGCCTCTAATTTCGATTCTTGCTATGCACATTCCTACGGGGTCGATCAAATGTCCCCCGCTGTATGTATTGGAGACCCGGTCTAATGGGTCGATATGTTTTTCAATTTTTTGGCGAGTATAGTGCTAATAACTGAATAGTCCGCACCAGTGTCTATCAACGCAGTCACTTCAGAGTCGTCGATGATGAAGCGCAATTCTGAAATAACGGTGTAATCAGTGCACTTGTTCGTCGTTTTGTCAGTGCCGTCATCTTGTCGGATTGGCTATGGAGGGCCTTCGGTGCTCCGGGCGTCAGCAGCCTAGCCTCCACAGGTGGTTGGCTATAGTTTTCCCGTCGCGGACTTTGTGAAGGACGCCTCGGTGAAATGGATAACGGACGTGGACTGGGTGACCTATAACGCATAGGCGCTGCCGATGGAGGTTCAGGTTACGGGGGGTTCCGATTAGTTTGGCGCGTAGATAAAAATGCTTCAATTTCATAAGGGCGCTCACCGTTTCGAGGGCAAGGCGCCTTCACAGAGAAGCCACGCAGTCCTACTCGGCGATACTGACACTCCCGGTAAAGGTGAGCAGCCTCTCCACATTGGTAGCAGAGGGGACGCCGGTCAGCAGTACGCCATATAACGATTTAGCGTGGACCTCCTCCTGTCATGGGCGACATATTACGAGCAAGTACCTGGGATATTGTAGCCGTTCGTACAAAATTGGTGCGTCCTAGGTCCTGACGTAAAACTTGGGCGTATGATATCCGCGGCTCACGCTTTGGTTGTGCGCCGGGCCATACCAGAGGCTCTGGCTCACAAATTACTTGCCGGACTTTGCGTATGACATCGCCAAGTGAGGACACCGTAGGAGGGCTTTGGGCCAGCTGCAGTTTCTGCAGCTCTTCCCTTGCGACGGGCCTCACCATTTCGCGTAGGCTGTCCATGTTCTTAGGGAGACTTCCTGACCTAACTTCAAATGATGCGACGCTTACATCCTTGTGGTACTACCTCGCACGCTGCTGCAGCGTCTTCTGCATCGCCGTCGCCTTTGATCGAAATTCGACTACAGTGCGGGGCGGATTACGAACCAGGCCGGCAAAGAGCTCCTGTTTCACACGACGCATTATGTGCCGCAATTTCTTGTCCTCAGCTATGTTTGGATCGGCTAGGCGGAAGAGGTGGGTCATGTATTCAATGTACATGGTCACTCTTTGTTCCGCTGGTTCTTCGCCTGAAGAGTGGCTCCTGCCCTCTCTCTGCCGTCCATGGTTGGGTACGTAGCCAGCAGCTTTCGAAGTCTTTTCACGATGATAAAGACGCTTCGTGGTTTTGAAACCACGTGCGTGCAGATTCCTCCAGTGCGAAGTACACATACCGGAGTATTTTGGTTTCGTCCAACCGTTACATCTGGCGGCATGCTTGAAGTTTTCGAACTAGTTCTCGGCATCTTCGAATGTGTCTCCGTGAAAGGATTCTGGTGTCCGGAGTGAGTCAACGACGCCTTGACGAGGGGTTACTTGAGTAGCAAATCGCACTGGTACCTAGGTTGACTGCCGCCGCTGCCCTCGGTCAATCGGCGAGAGGACAACACTCGGGTGTATCACCTCGTATCCGGCGGCTCGTGCGTTGGTGGGCAGGCGTTAATTCCGTTGGCTCCAAACTTCGGGGATCCAGGCTACCGCTCCAGGCGTTTGTGGGGCTTGGAATCATACCCGGCACCTCCGCCAGATATTTAACCAACAGTTACGGCAGCCGTTTTTATGAAAACTAATTTATTTTGGGCGCACCTGTGCCCGTGAATAAAATCCGAATGTACACTCAACAAAAACGACCCTCGGGCTTCACTTTTTCGAACGCCGTTCTCCTCTTTGTCACCTCCAGTCGCGTGCCAGTCATCCGATTATCCTGCACGAGCCGCCCGTCTGTCAGCACCGGCCCAGAATTGCCTTGCGGTGCTTTGCTTGACGCTTGCGGTTTCGTGGCTCTTTGAAACACATTTGGGATACTGGCGGCAATATGAAGGTGAAGAAACCTCTCAATTATTTGTGCAATGCCAGACGCAAGCGCAAAGGGCCTAATCTGGTCCAGTATATACTTTTCCGTTATTCCTTAAGAGGAAGCTTTAGCTCGGGTGCTCCTATCTAAATACATGTAAAAGGAGAATTCGTTTTTCTCGGCAACCACGGCACCAAATTTGACTGGGTTTGCTGCATTTAAAAGAAAAACTTAAAGTCTAGTGACTGTTGGTTTCGAATTTTTGAGTTAGGTCGTCAATGTTTTAAAAACAATTGACGAAAATTGCAAATTTTCAGAAAACGAAACTATCAAGTTTACAACTCTGTAACTCAATAAGAAAAAATGATATCGCAATTCTGTGAATTGTACCTGATAGCACATCTAAACCGGACAAAATTGATTTGCTACACATGGACCTCAACAAATCTATTAATTTGTATTTACAACTTTTGCAGAACCCTTGTAAACAATGTAACAAATTCACGTAAGATGTAAAATGACATATAATATTTGTCCGCTTTGAATGTTCTAATGGATGCCTTTTACAGAACCGCGATATCTGTTCTTGATGCAGAGCTATTAGTTTGTAAACTTCATGGTTCTATTTTTTTCAATCTTCTGAATTTTTGAAGGAGGACGACGACGAAGTGACTGCGAGCCAGAACGCTATTTTTCTAGCTCAGCAATTTTCGAATGCAGCAAGCTGCCAGGAGCGTGCTGGTATCAAGTTTCAAGGTGGGAAACGTTGTTTGGCTACTTTAGAAAGCACTTCCGCCCGAGCAACGCCGACGCCGCGTTCAGACGCTGGGCACGCCTGGAGGCAAGCCTAGGCGAGCTACCGCCCGCCAGGCCTAACAATACCCAAGCCCTAAGAATCACTTTTCGCCAAGTATGGAGGTCCAGGTCGACGGACAGGAGATGTCTCCTGAGGAATTCGGTGAAGATGCCGGCTGGTGCATGATCGGCTCCAAAAGCCGGTCCGGCCCCAGCGCATCGCGGGATAGACCTAAGAACGAAGCCTACTCCCGCACCGGCGAGGGAGACGGTCGACAAACGCCACGACGCTCACGGAACGTAAAACAACAAATACTCAAGGCCAGCAGAATGCCGGCTCTCCCGAGGAACGACATCAAGATCGTCGTTAGACCCAAGGGCGGCCTCAACACCGCAACGATTGGCGCAGTCAGGATTGCGTCAGCTATATACCGGGCTGCAGGAGTGTCCGATCAAAACGCCAGCGAAGACACCGTCTGCCCTAACACCCACCAAAATATCGTCGTTATCAGCACACCCAGCAGCACCAACGCAGAAAAATACAGGAAGCTCGAGGTCATCAGGATCGGCGACCGCCAATACGAAGTCAACGCCTATGAAACGGCGCCCGATCATACGGCCAAGGGGGTCATCCGAGGCATACCACTCGAAGAAGACTCCAGGACAATTAACTCCAAGATCGTGAACGACAGGAACCCGACAGCCCTGGCAGCCAAGCGTCTTAGCAACACGACCACAGTCATCATCGCCTTCGAAGGCCTAAAAGTGCCCACTCTCGTCAGGTATGGAGGCACTCTGCTTCGCTGTTCGCTGTACAGGAAGCAGGTCGACATCTGTCACCAATGCGGTAGACTGGGGCACCGTATGGACGTCTGCCCAAATCCCCAGGACAAGATCTGCAGGGGCTGCGGTGCCAAGAACCCAGACCCCAATCACCAGTGCACGCCAAACTGCCGCTTATGCGGAGGGAAACACCCTACGGCAGACAAATACTGCCGAGCAAAATTCAAGACCGCGTATATAGTTAAGAAACGAAGATGGGAAAGGAAAAGAGCCGAAGCGGAAGCAGAACTCGAGGCGGTCAAGGAATCCAGAGAAGATCAAGCCCCCGCCCGGCAAAAGCCAAGATCCAGATCCAGAGGCCGGGCCAGGTCCAGATCGACGTCGGCTACCGCGACCCCTCGTTTCCGCCAGCACAGCCAGTCGAGGAGCAGAGCTCGCAGTCGCACCCCAGGACCGGGCCGAGCCAGGTCCAGATCCATCCAGGCCCTCCCAGAAAAGGTGAGCTGGGCAGACGCGGTCAAGGTTGCGCCAAGGCGCGGGGTATACGGAGTAACTGCCTCAGAACCGCAAGTCACAAAGAACATAGACAATGAGATAATTGCAGAAATAAAACGTGAGAACGCCATGCTCAAGAGCCTTGTACAACAGCTAACCCAAGAGGTACGCGAACTGAGAAAGGTCGCGCCTCCCGCGCAAATCCCCATACCCACTCCCGTCAGTACTCCTGCTCCGAGCAACAATGGCGAGGAACCGGACAAAGCAACCCCACCCGCGAAAAAGCGAGCCGTGCAAAGCCAAGACACCAGCCGCGCCGAACAGGCTAGATCGGAAATAAAAGCCATGCTTACCGAACTACAAAGTGCAATCGGCAATCTGTCTTCCGCCATATCCGGCCTCACAACCAGGGTGGTCAAGCTCGAAGAATGTGCGATGTGGGCACCGTCTCTGTCGCAATCACCACAGCCAAACATGGGAACTCATAATATAAATCCCGTAATCTCAGACGTTCCCATGGTGGCACCGACCCCCGTGCACCGCTCCAGTTTTTCAACAGCTTCTTCTTCAAGACTCCAGGATGGCCAGACACGATAAAGAGTTATTGGTCTGGCAGTGGAACTGCAGAGGTATAGCCGGGAAAAAACCTGTCCTACAACAATACGTAAGAAACATCCAACCCAAACCCGATGTGATAATGCTTCAAGAAACCGTGGGCGCGTCGGCCAACATCCCGGGCTACCACGCCCTCGTCCCTAAATTCCAAAACGATAGGGGCATTGCCACACTAATCAGAAAGGGTCTAGTATCCATTGAACATGAGATTACAGGCCCGCAGGCCGAGCATATAATGATAGAAATTATTCCTAACAGAACGCAAAAGAATAGCATCTTCATATTGAACATATACAGTAGCCCATCCAAAAGACGGCAGCGTTTTCTCTCCCTGCTCAAAAAGGCATCCGAGCTCGCCGGCCTGAACCCGCTAATAGTGGGTGGGGATTTCAACGCGCCGTGCCATGCCTGGGGATACGGCCACACCACCACCAAGGGCAAACAGTTATGGCAGGACTCGCAAGACTTGGGATACACGCTCATCACGGATTCCAGCGCCCCAACGCGTATGGGCAATTCGGTTGCAAGAGATACCACACCGGACTTAACAATGGTCAAAAACATCGAGAGGGCTACCTGGAGAAACACCCTAGAAGACCTAGGTAGCGACCACATGATCATCGAGATCACGATCCCCCGAGCGGGAACCACCCTCCCAGTCAAAAGCTTCAAATGGACAGACTGGGACAAGTTCCGCAAGCACCGGGATATCAGGCAAGACGACGAGCCAATCGGTGACATTGACAGATGGATCGCAGACTTGACCAGGGATGTCGGGGAGGCCACGCAAACCATCACTCCCGATTTCCTGACGGAGAAGATGGACAGTCGCCTCGCCCACCTCTGGGAAGCCAAGAAATCCATAAAAACCCGATGGCAAGGCCAGCGGTTCAATCGAAAGCTGAGAAAAAACATAGCCGACTTAAACAAACAAATCGAAGAGCACTGCAACACCTTGAGCAAGCAACAGTGGGACGAAGTCTGCAATGCCGCGGATGGCCAACTCCACAACGGAAATACGTGGCGACTGCTGAGGCACCTACTGGGCGAAACCCAGTGCAAATCCAAGCAAAGAGCCGACATGCAGAGACTTCTGCACAAAGAAAAAGGGGTGGCGAGCGAGAAGCAAATCGTCATGAAACTCTGCGACAAATACCTCCCGCAACGACCGACGGTCGAGCACGGCCGGTACACTGGCAGTCCTAGTCCCAAGTTAGATGAAGACTTCAGTGAGGCGGAAATCAGAACGGCACTCCAAGGACTCAACAGCAAGTCAGCCCCAGAACCGGACAGGGTTAACAACAAAACGCTCAAAAACCTGGACGACAAATCTGTTACCAAACTCACGGGCTATATGAACAAGTGCTGGAGAGAAGGCCGCATCCCGGAGCAGTGGAAGAGGTCCAAGGCTATCCTCATACCCAAGCACGGAAAGCCGTTGAGTTTGGAGAACCTACGCCCAATCTCTCTCACGTCGTGCGTGGGTAAGGTCTTGGAACACGCCTTCCTGAACCGTATCAACAGCCATCTAGAAGAGACGGAAGCCTACCCCCACACCATGATAGGCTTCCGATCCCGCCTGTCCACGCAGGACGTCATGTTACAACTAAAGAACCAGATCCTTGACGACAAGACAAGAAACACCAGAGCCATCCTAGGACTAGACCTGGAGAAAGCATTCGACAACGTCGCTCACGAGTCGATCCTTAAACAAGTGTCTAATCTGAACCTGGGGGAAAGGTCCTACAACTACGTGAGGGACTTGCTGAACGATCGCAAAGCCGCCCTTACGGTTGGCGACCTCGAGTCCGAAGAACGAGCCCAGGGAAGTGGAGGTACCCACCAGGGCTCAGTTATATCTCCGCTCCTTTTCAACTTAGTCATGCTGGGTCTCCCCAGCAAACTACGCGAAATCGAAGGAATCCACCACGCTATATATGCAGACGATATAACGATATGGGCAGACCGCGGCAGTGATGGGCAAATTGAACACGCACTACAAACGGCCATTAACAAAGTGGAAGAGTACCTCCAAGGAACGGGCCTCAAATGCTCCCCGAGCAAGTCCGAACTACTCCTTTACCGGCCCACGCCCAGAGGCATGCCACCAAAGAGCTACACAGGACCCCGGGAGTACGAGGAAATCCGCCTGTACACCCAAGACGGAAACGCAATCCCCAAAGTGAACAAGATCAAAATCCTCGGAATGATCATTGAGGCCAACGGAGCTAACGGTGAAACCGTGAGGAAGATCGAAGGCAAAGTCATCAGCGCCACGAGACTCATAAAGAGAATAACCAATAGACACGCGGGCATGAAGGAAGACAACGTCATTCGACTGATCCACTCATTTGTTGTCAGCCACATCGCCTATGTAGCCGCCTACCGCAACTGGTACGTCGCGGAAAAGAACAAGATTAACACGCTCATAAGGAAAACGTACAAGATAGCCCTGGGCCTACCGGAATCGACGAGCACCGAGCTCCTGACTCAGCTGGGCATATACAACACCATAGAAGAAATAGCCGAAGCACAACGCATCTCGCAGCTCGAACGCCTGTCGACCACCACGACGGGAAGACACATTATGAACACGCTCGGCATAACGTACCACAACCAGCACGGCCAGAAAATGCCAATCCCCAACAAAATCAGAGAGACCATTACGGTGGCAACCATCCCAAGAAACGTGCACCCCGATTACAACCGAGGTAGACGAAAGGCAAGAGCCGAGGCTCTGCTCCGTTCATTCGGCAGGGACAGAAACGCGCGCTTTGTCGACGCAGCCGAATATGCGAACGGCCAAACATACGCCGCCGTAGTCATAGACGCAGAATCAAAAATCAGAACCACATGTAGTGTATACACCAAACACTCAGAAATAGCGGAGGAAGTAGCGATTGCGCTAGCCCTCACAGAACAGGAATGCGAAGTCGTACTAAGTGACTCGCAAACGGCAGTAAGGAATTATGCCAAAGGTCGAATTTCCAAGGAAGCCATGTCCATTCTGTCCAAAGCGGGCAGATCCAAAACCGCGAGCTCGAGGATCATATGGTTCCCCGCGCACGTCACCGCGGAAGGCGACGCGCTCCCGAACCTAAACGAGACGGCGCACCGGATGGCGCGAGACATGACCCGCCGCGCCGAACAGGGAAACGCCTCTCGCACGATAGCGAACGCTTCTCGAGCAGAACGGGACAGGCTCACAAGATACAACGACATCACCAGTGCATATTTGAACGCCAGAAGGATATACCCCCCGCCGAGTCCCAAATTGAACAGGAGGCAGGCCGTCGCCTGGCGACAACTCCAGACAAACACGTTCCCTAATCCATTCCGTCTCAAACGCATCTTCCCAGATAAGCATCAGGACGACACGTGCAAATTGTGCCAGGAAGGACCAGCAACACTCAAACACATGCTGTGGGAGTGCAATGTAGTTATAGGAGGGATGGCAGTTACTCCGGAGACCCTGTCGTCGAGGTGGGCCGCCGCTCTGCGCAGCTCAGACCTCGGAATCCAGACGTGGGCAGTCCAGCAAGCCCGTGAGGCGGCGTTGAGGCAGGGCCTTGACGTTCCTCCATGGGAGACATGAGCCCGGGTCGCGTTAAACCTTGCCGGACGTACAAGAAAGTTGTATCCATCCATCCATCTGAATTTTTGAAAATCTTTCTAACAAAATTCAAGCCATAAATCAAAATTCTGCTTCCAACAGTCACTAGAATTTATCTTACTCTCTCAAATGCAATAGATTTCATCAAAATCGGTGCAGGGGTTATCTCAGAATAACGTTTTTGCGTTTTTACATGTATTTGAATAGGCCGCGTTGGAGTATGGCCCGAGCTAAAGCTTCCTCTTAAGCATTATTGTTACTTTGGCAAGCTTCCATTGCAACGCAATCCAAGCATATTTAGTTGAATAATTTACCAGGTCTAAACGAATGTTAGGCAATACCTGTAACAGTATATTTAACATTGCATCTGTGACTACGTGAAGCCCAGGGGCTCTATTTGGCAAGCATAGTGCAGTCTCATTTAGCTCAGATAGGAAAATTGAAATGAAGTCATACGAAGGATCTAATGCAAAATGAATAGCCAGAATACGGGCTGCAAATTGATTTTCGAAGCCTTTGGTATGCTGTTCTAGGGAGGCACTCAATTCTTGCGGGGTCAAAACGATTGAGTCTAATGCTAAGCGTTGGTAGCACCTTTCTTGCCCGAAGAAATGCGAATAGAGCTCGCTTACATTTTTGTGTTTCATAGGTAACCGTAATGCCTAATATCACATTCATGTGTGGCTCAAATAACAGTAGGTCTAAATACACTAGCGGGGAAGTGATAATTCTTTCAATTTGTTGGGCAGTAATTATGCAGAAGCATTTTCCCAGCGGCTTTTTTTCTTTTATAATTCCGCGTACACTCATTCTTCCACTAACGAAGAGGAGTGCTTTTAGCTGAAGTGATGATAAATTCAGCTTCCTTCTGGGAGCCCTCTAGAATTGAGCGAATGGTTTAAGCGATTTACTTACCATTGGCAAGGCAAGTTTTAATACGGCAGAACGCAAGGACGTCCTAATTTTTTTGTGGCTCACAAATATGCATGCCTGGTATTCTAAAGATATTATTGGACAAATTATTTCAAATGACACAGGGAGAAGATAAATGTTGGTTGCCGTCATAACCGCTAACCATGACGCAACATTGATGCCCCGACTACAGAATGTGAAATCCAACACCAAAAGAGATGAATCTCTAGCGAATATTACATATTGTTTGTTCTTACGCGAAACATGACTATCAATAGTTCCCTCCCATAGTGGCTTACCTCACAAACCTGTTTTTTTGCCTCCACGACACGTGATGTGAATTAAACTCCCCTGCCAACAATATTTATATTGTACAGGCAGCCACAGCCCTATCAAGTTCACGTGTGCTTTGCACACCAGTGGGAAATAATCATTTATAATTAAAAATGGATGATATTCTGTGAGACATAAATCTATAGCCAGACTTTCGCAGTCGAAGTCCATGATTTGAGCAGAAACTTTTGCCTTGAGAGAAATTTTACTGAAAACGAGGATGAGCAATCCTCTACTTCGCGCGTGTCGATCTAATCGGATAGACCGAAAACTTTTCTTATGAAAGTTTTCTCTAGTGAAAGCTAAGTTTCTTGACGAAGTATGACATCTGGGTTAAGTTGATTATATAGGCAAAATAAATCTGTTAAAGCTCAGAATATAGAGCGATCGTTCGACTGCAGTACTGTCAACTGTCCAATGGTGTTGATCGCACAGCAGCGGTCACTTTCGCTTTCAGAATACTTTTTTGAGACATAGGAGATGGCTCACTGTTTTTTATTTTGTTTTCACAATCGTAGAAATTGGGGAACGGATGCTTTTTGGAACTTCAGTGTCAAGTTCCATATTTGTGAGAAAAACTCACTAAGATTAACGGCGTCTGAAGAACAGGACTCATCCTCGCCTGGTTAGACTTGCGGAGTAGTGTCTGTCGACCGATCCACAAATGTAGAAGGCTTCTGTACGTTGTCGCTAACGAGGTGTAGCTTCACATTCTGAGGTGTGTATGGGTGCCTTAGTGGCCTGCATTATTTCTATCATCTGCCTGGAAATGATGTGCGCTAAGTGATCTGGTAGGCTGGATATCAATTTATCGATAGCTTTACCTATTGTGTTTTCTAGAGCAGAGTCTATTTCTTCCTAGGTATTAAGATCCATGCTTGAAGACATAAGCACCTCGTGTTTTCGATCATTGGAGGCTGCATACCACAGAAAGAGATTCGATCGGCGACATCTGAGTTCTGTCGTGCTAGTGTCCCCTTGACAAGATATAATCATCGGAGACTTTAACTTTAACACCCACCACTCATTATGGGGCAGTGTTACGATGAATACAGGGGGTGAAGGGTTGGCAAATTTCATGCATAAGGAAGGTTTGGCAACCATTACCGACGGTTCCGCTACATTTTATCGAGGCCAGAAATATAACAGCTCCTTGCATCCTTGTTCTTGCATCCATGGCCACAAGTCTTTCACCCTCAACAACCAAGTACGCAGATCTGGAGACGCATGGTAGCGGCCACATACCTTCATATGTACTACTGCAATGGTTCCTTGAAGCTCCTCCACCTGGTATTCGTTGTACTAACTGGCGAGATTATGAGACACAGGTGGACAAACTTGCTGAGACCAATCTTCGCCGCCTGATCTAGAACGTATTATTACCATAGCTCTTCATGACACGACAATATTCATAGGTATAGTGATGCCCAGAAGCTCCATCGACATTAACTATGAAAAACTACGAGCTGTGCGTCGCCGCGCCGACAGGAAATACCGAAGAACGAAATCTACCGCAGACCACACTATCTGTCACCGAGTTCAACGAGATGCCTGTCGGCACCTTGGCAAACTGGACACTAAGTGCTGCAGATGGTTTTGTACTTTTCTTGATCCTTGCAAACCACTCTGTAAAATATGGCAGGTGACTCGCAGTTCACGATCTCCCCCTCAAGATAAGTACCTATTCCGGGCTCTGACAGTGGTACAATGTAGAAGCGAGGGGGAGGTTGCAGAGGACTACTCTAAAGTGATTGTGCTTGTAGCTTCTGGTCCACATCACACAATTGACCGACAAGCCCGACCATTCAATACAACTTTCTCGGCATTATGTTCACAATGCAAGAACTAGACGCTGCACTGGTTTCATCTCGAAAATCATCAGCAGCTGGACCAGATGGCATCACATACGCTTCGCTGCGTTCTCTGGGGGAAGACGCACGCACTGTTCTCCTCTCCCTCTTCAATGCATCGTGGAGCTCAAGTACTACGCCGGAGAAATGGAAAACTAGTGTTGTAGCGCTTCGGAAGCCTGGCAAGACAGCGCTTGCGATGCCTTCCTACAGACCTATTGCCCTGGCGAGCCGCGAAGGCAAGATCATGGAGATAATGGTTTTGACGAGGCTAAAATGGTTTCTAGAAAAGTACAGCCTTTACCCAGACATGATGACGGGTTTTCAGAAAGAAAGGTCCTCCATTGACTCAGTGATTGACTTGGTGTCAGTCGTTGAACCGGATAAGAATCGTGGACGCAGGTCAGAAGCACTATTTTGGACGTCAAATGTGCATATGACAATGTGTTGCATGACGCCATGCTTGGCAGACTTGTCGAGCTCGGAATTGCAGGTAGGATATTTCACTGGCTAATGAGCAACTTTACAGGGCGGACCATATTTATGACAATGACAGACGAGGAGACCAGTGGTCATGAAATCAGCCGTGGCGTTCCTCAAAGAGGCTTACTCAGACCTAAGCTGTTCAATATAACCCTTATTAGACTCGCCGATATAGTGCCAGAGACTGCAACCACGAGCCTATACGCTAACGGTATCAGCATATGGGCCTCTGGCGTTTCGCGGCCACAGCTTTGTGCAAGACTGCAACGTGCACTGTCGATCACCTCGAAATGTTTGCAGCAGCGAGGTCTAGAATTGGCTCATGCGAAATGTGTGGCCCTTGCATTTACCCGCAAGGCGATGCACTGCTTCCAGATCACGATTAACGGCGCAGCCACGCCGTAGATAACGCACCACAGATTTCTAGGAGTGACGATTGATCTAGCCTTGTCCTGATCTAAGGAAGTGTCTAAATTAAAAAAATTAAATTATGGGGTTTTACGAGCCAAAACCACTTTCTGATTATGAGGCACGCCGTAGTGGAGGACTCCGGAAATTTCGACTACCTGGGGTTCTTTACCGTGTGCCTAAATCTAAGTACACGGGTGTTTTCGCATTTCGCAAGGAAGTGTCTATGCTCAAGTCAATATTAAGCAACTTCATAGACGTGCTTAAATATATAACAGGCATGAAGTGGGGCCCGTCAGAGAAATCATTGCTTGAGCTACGGGAATCTCTTTTCGTAGGCTACCTACGATACAGTTTACCGTTTATTAGAAACATTCGCCCCTCCTGCCTACGTACACTGCAGAGCTTACAAGCTCAGGGACTGAGAACCTGTCTTCGTCTGCGACGCTGCACTTCGACAAATGGCGTCATTGCAGAAGCACGTGTACCTCCTATAGATGCTTATCTCTCATGCTAACCTTCATGCTATCTTCATGCTATCTTCGACTTTTGACCGGCCATGAACGTCACCCGCTATCCACCATTCGCATTCTAGGTCCAGATAGCACTTTCTAGGAATCTCTTTCGCGTCACGAAAGCGTCCTTCCCTCAGGCTTTACTAGGGCAAAAGCAGCGGCCGCACCAGCGTAGACTTTGTCGAGACCTGTGGTGCATGTATCGATTCCCGGAGTCAGGAAAAATCACGTATACCTTCATCTGGACTTAAACAGCTTACTTTAGCCAATATATTTTAAGAACATGTCACTTCCATATATATTTAATGATGGGTTTGTGTCAACAGCTGCTTCAACCGTGGCGCTTCCATAGTAAGCGCTTCCATCTCAAACACCAAACTATTTCAGCGGCCGTAGAGATTGTTGCCATTCAGGACGCAATTCGTTATATTGTCACGGCTCACTGGAGACAAGAAAGGAGAACGGTATTTATTCGAGAGAGTTAGGGCAAGCACTCAGTCCAGGCTTCTTCTTCTCTAGCGCCTCGCTTGCGCAGACGAGGTCGTCGTCTTTTTCGTCAACGTGGTTGGACGCTGATGGCGTCGCGGCATTTGCCCTCCTCCAGAAAGAGCATCGTCCCGATGCTCGGCGGGTAGCATCTGGTGTCCAGCAAACCAGAGCGAGTCCATGTCATTCAGAAAAGTACGGTTTCAAGCGCACCACGTGCACTGTCTCAGGCAGGTGCTGACGGCGCCTCGAGCAGGATGGGCTGTCAGGAACGACTTCATAGTTGGCGTCGCTAAGGCGTCGTAAAACCTTGTACGGTCCGAAGTATCGTCGCAGAAGTTTCTCCGCGAGGCCTCGGCGGCGTACTGGAGCCCAAACCCACACTCTTTGCCCGGGCTGGTAGACGACGCATCGATGGTGTTCATTGTAACGTCGGGCATCACGGTCTTGCTGGCTAGCTATGCGAACGCGCGCGAGCTGTCTTGCTTCTTCAGCGCGCTCTGTAAAATCTGCGGCGTCAGTCTCGGAATCGCTGAAGTCATGAGGAAGCATAGCATCCAGCATTGTAGTCACTTCTCGACCGTGGAGGAGACTGAATGGCGTCATTCTTGTTGTTTCTTGCCGAGCCGTATTATAAGCAAACGTTACGTAGGGTAATATTTGGTCCCAGTTCTTGTGTTCCACATCGACATACATGCACAGCATGTCTGCGAGAGTCTTGTTGAGGCGCTCCGTAAGTCCATTGCTTTGCGGGTGATAGGCTGTCGTCCTTCTGTGTGCCGTGCCACTGAGGGTGAGTACAGTTCGCAAAAGTTCAGCCGTGAACGCGGTTCCCCTGTCGGTTACGATGATCGCTGGAGCACCGTGCCTCAGGACGACGTTTTCGATGAAGAACTGTGCGGCCTCGGCTGCTGTGCTACTAGGAAGTGCCTTGGTTTCAGCATATCGCGTAAGGTAATCTGTCGCGACTATGATCCACTTATTTCCGGCAGCAGATATTGGGAATGGGCCCAAAAGGTCCATCCCAATTTGTGCAAACGGTGTTGCAGGCACTGGAACGGGATGTAATAGTCCGGCAGGTTTCGTAGGTGGCACTTTTCGCCGCTGACAGTCAAGGCACGTTCGAACGTAGTGCTTCACCTGTGCTGCGAGCCGTGGCCAGTAATACTTCTTTTTGATCCGTGCCAATGTTCTTGTGTAGCCTAAGTGACCTGAGGTAGCTTCGTCGTGACAGGCCTGCAAAATTTCATTGCGGAGTGTTTTAGGGACGACTAGTAGATATTTCTTCCCTGTTGAAGAGAAGTTCCTCCTAAAAAGAACACTGTTGCGTAGGCAGAATGATGACAGGTGCCTCGAGAACAATCTGGGCTTGTTTGTGGTGCGGCCTTCTATGAAATCAATTAGTGACGCGAGCTCCTGGTCCTCTTGCTGTTGTTGAGAGATGGTGGCCGCATCAACAACTCCCAAAAAGCCAGTGGATTCGTCATCATCTCCGCCTGACGACTCGATCGGCGATCTGGAAAGGCAATCAGCGTCTAAGTGCTGCCTTCCCGATTTATAGACCACCGTCATGTCGTACTCTTGAAGCCGTAGGCTCCAGCGTGCCAAACGTGCAGATGGATCTTTCATGTTGGTCAACCAACAGAGAGAATGGTGGTCACTTATAACTTGAAATGGGCGGCCGTATATGTACGGACGGAACTTGCTAACTGCCCATACTACAGCCAAGCATTCCTTCTCTGTGGTGGAGTAGTTCGACTCGGCACGTGACAATGTTCTACTCGCGTAAGCGATGACTCGCTCAGCGCCGTCTTGCCGTTGAACAAGGACGGCGCCTAAACCTACGTTGCTGGCATCGGTGTGGATCATTGTCGGCGCATCAAAGTCAAAGTGGGCAAGAACAGGCGGAGTTTGTAGACGGTGCCGCAACTCGTTAAATGCCGCCTCCTGCTCCTCGCCCCACACAAACGTGACATCATCTCTGGTTAAGCAGGTAAGCGGTGAGGCGATGCGTGCAAAACCCGCAATAAATCGCCGGTAATATGCGCATAGGCCCAGGAAGCGTCTGACTGCCTTTTTGTCTGTAGGCCTTGAAAACTTTGCGACGGCTGCGATTTTCTCAGGATCAGGTCTGACACCTGTGTGACTTACTACGTGGCCCAAAAACTGTAGTTCTTCATATCCAAAGTGGCACTTTTCAGGTTTTAAGGTAAGCCCAGCGGACCGTATGGCTTGAAGAACCGACCGTAGCCGTCTGAGATGTTCATCAAATGTGGCAGAATAAACAATGACATCATCTAGGTAGACTAAGCAAGTCTTCCACTTAAGGTCTGAGAGTACAGTATCCATTAGTCTTTGGAATGTGGCTGGGGCGGAACACAAACCAAAAGGGAGAACTTTGAATTCATAGAGCCCATCAGGCGTTACAAATGCAGTCTTTTCGCGATCCCGCTCATCGACCTCTATTTGCCAGTATCCACTTTTTAAGTCCATCGATGAGAAGTACCGTGCATGCCGTAGCCTGTCGAGGGAATCGTCGATGCGTGGTAAGGGATACACATCTTTTTTTGTAATCCGATTGAGCTTGCGGTAATCGATACAAAACCGCAGGCTACCATCCTTCTTCTTAACGAGTACCACGGGCGATGCCCAAGGGCTTTTTGACGGCTGGATGACATCATCTTCTAGCATTTTCTTGACTTGCTGCTGTATTGCTTCACGCTCTTTCTCAGCCACGCGATACGGATGCTGTCGGATGGGTATTGCTGTTTCCTCCGTAATGATGCGGTGTTTCGTCAGTGGTGTTTGACGCACTCGGGACGTTGTAGAGAAGCACTCCTTAAAATCGTCAAGCAGTTCCCTGAGACTTTGTTTCTCTTGCGGCGCTAAACCTGGGTCAACGTCGACGACGGGTGCATGTGGCATCGTATCGGTGGTCGATTCTTCTTTTACAGCAAAGCAGTGTTGAACGTGGTCAATTTCATCAAAGTATGCCACAGCGGTGCCTTTACTGATGTGCCGGCGTTCATTGGTAAAATTTGTCAGAAGTATCTCTGTGCGACCACCGATTAGGCTGACAATACCGCGAGCGATGGCAACACCTTGACGGAACCGAAGTGCAGTTAGTTGTTCGGCTACGCCGTCCTTGTCAAACTGTTCTCCGCAACTGACGGAGACAAGACTGCATGATAGTGGTGGTATGCAGACGTCGTCGTCGGCGACACGTAACGATGTGCGTTGGCGCTCTTCGTCGTGGCTCGTCTCTGTACTAGTTGACAAGGTTATCTCGCCATCCCGTATGTTAACGACGGCACCGTACTCCCTCAAGAAGTCCATTCCAAGGATGAGTGATCTGTAGCACTCTTTTAAGATCACAAAAGTGGCGACAAAAGCTGTATTTCCTATCTGGAGTCGTGCAGTACATTTTCCTGTAGGTATCATTATCTGGCCCCCGGCATTTCGAATATAAGGGCCCGTCCATTGCATTTTGACTTTCTTAAGCCGGTCTGCCAACTGCTCACTCATTATCGAAAAGTCTGCGCCAGTATCAACTAAAGCTGTCACGTCGTGCCCATCAATCGTTAAAAGTAGGTCGGCACTCACAAATTCGTCGGCGTTCCGATTCTCCGGGCTGCTCTGCTCGTTTCTCTGTAATGTTGGGGGACTTTCGGCAGTTCGACGACTTGCAACCTTCCCCCCGGAGGTCGCCGATTTCAGTTTCCCCGCCGTGGGCTTGGAGAGCGGCCTCGTACTACGTCGGCGAAACTGCGACGGTTCGGCGAAGAATAACGCAACGGAGACGGCAAGCGCGACCGGAGATTAGCTGAGCTGCCTTGTTCCCGAGTGACACAGTCGTCGAAGCGTCGATGTCTCTCAGGAAACTGTCGTGGAGTGGCAGGTGGCATTTCCTGGATGCCACCCTGGCGATGAGGGCAAAAACGGTAAATGTGCCCTGGTTCGCCACATTGAAAACACAATGGGCGACGATCAGCAGTGCGCCATACATCGGTCCTGCGAAGCTGGGGTCGCCTGAAATGCTCCCTCTGTATCCAGGCAGCAATAGGTGGCCGCTGGTGGTACTGCTGTACTGGCCCGGTGGAAAGAGGGCGTCGAACAGCGTCCGCGTAGCTGTATGCGCGCGGCTCTAAGCGTGGCTCGGGACACGGTTGAGGGAGTGGCTCAGGTGATGCAAATGCTTGCCGGATTTCTTGGCGGACAACTTCAGCGACCGAAGCAACAGTGAACTCCTTCGGTGTCGCAGTTTGCTTCGCAATCTCCTCGCGCACAATGTCTCTTATTAGTTCACGTAGCGAGGTCTCGTCTGTTGCTGTCAATACTGCGGCTCCTGCAGACGCATCGTTAGTCAGGCGTTCGTATTGCCGGCAACGCTGCTGCAGCGCCCGCTCGATTGCTGTGGCTTCCTTAATGAACTCTTCTACAGTTGTAGGCGGGTTACGCACGAGACCAGCGAATAGCTGTTCTTTGACGCCGCGCATGAGATGGCTCAGCTTCTTGGAATCAGGCATGTTGGGATCCGCGCGGCGAAACAAACGAGACATGTCCTCGGCGAACATCGAAACACTTTCGTTTGGCTTCTGAATGCGCAACTCGAGAAGGCGTTGTGCATTATCTCGGCGATCAGTGCTTCCGAAGGTGTCAAGTAGCCGACGGCAAAATTCGTCCCACGTGGTCAAATGTGCCTCGCGGTTCTGGAACCACGTCCTTGCGCTACCTTCAAGAGCGAAGTACACATTGGAAAGCTTCTGGTCCGGACGCCACTGATTGACCTTAGCTACGCGTTCGTATTGGTCCAGCCAGTCTTCGGCGTCTTCATACGTGTCACCGTGGAAGCTAGTGGGGACTAGATTGTTTTGAACAGTCACCTGTGTTGGACTTGCAAGCGCCATTTCCTGAGTCGGTGAGGTCGCTGACAACGTTCCTTGGAAGAGGCCGAATTCCGGGCACAGACCTTGCAGGCGGCGGCTTGCGCGGTGCACAGGTGTCTCGACGCGTGGATGATGTCTTGAAGGGCTGGATGCAGGGCTACTCGCAGGAGTCGTCCCTATCATTAGGTGATGATGCGATACCCAGCACGTCCACCAGTGTCACGGCTCACTGGAGACAAGAAAGGAGAACGGTATTTATTCGAGAGAGTAAGGGCAAGCACTCAGTCCAGGCTTCTTCTTCTCTAGCGCCTCGCTTGCGCAGACGAGGTCGTCGTCTTTTTCGTCAACGTGGTTGGGCGTTGATGGCGTCGCGGCAATATATTGATGGAGTCGCATTATACTTAGACTATATTTTGCGATTACAAGCCGGCACTTCAAGTGATCAGTTCTGCTTATAGACGAGGACCTCACTATGTTCTTGTTCAAGAGGTGAATGAATCACAGGATGTCACGCTAAGAGCGGGCCACTACATAAGGTATCAGCGGATTCCAGGAAAATGTGGCTTACATGAAAATGAGCTTGGCGACGCGGCAATGCCACGCCAGTGTCGATCCAATTTTTCACGATCAGACACTAATACCTCAGTGTGCAGATTTCTGCGCAATAATACCGCAGTATATTGGGCCTCACTAGGTCATTGTCATTGCTGCCTTCACGAGCTCGACCCGGAGATGAAAATACGGATACTACCGAAGATGGAAAGGTGCAATTCAGGTTTGCTGCACTGATTACGGTTAAGTGTGGCCTTCAAGCGGCGGTACCTACATCTCATAGGCCAAGCGAACAGTTTGAATTGTGAGGACAATAGAATACCCCTTGTGTATCCGCCCGCGATATGACGTACAGAGAAAATCGCCGACAGAAACCTTGCCAAAATTTGCCGTTGCACCATCAAGTGAAAAGGTTCTGTTGAGACATTCGCCTAAACCTCATTATCAGCCTGATAGCCTGAAGGCTCGCAACAAACTTTTCTGACAGCGGACTGCACAAGAGACTTTGAAGAGTCTTGGTTCGTGCAAGATTCTCACCACCATCTTCATCCTCATAATCAACATCTTCTGTATTCTTTCTACTCATTTCTTCTTCCCCGAATGCCGAGTAGCAGGTCAGAACATTGATTCAGGCCATGCTCTCAACTTTTCTATCAAAATAAATAACTCTCTCATGCTTGGAGTGTTGCACGCTGTAGCACCACAGTATCTGTTCCGGAGCAGTGATGTTGGTCGATTATTTAAAGAATTTGTCTATCTTAAGCACGAGATGAGCCGTTCGAATAATCTGCTGGGTGTGTTCCTCCACGAAGCCAGTACTTTTGAGATTTTGCGGAGCATCCTCTGGAAGAATGACCATTGCCACAGACGCGCCAATGCAAGCTCGACTTTCTTCTTCCTGTGCTGTACCCGAAACTTGAGATCAGATTGTTGTGATGAGAGTGGTTCTACACGAAACGCAAGAGGCTGTACCTTTATTTCTCATGGACATCATGTGCGCACAAACGTCGCGATAACTGGCTCAATGGGAATCTTCTCGTTATTTACAAACCTCTAAACAACAGTAAATAGCAATGACACCTGCTGGGGAAAGCTTGTACAAGGTTTCAATTTGGCCTAAGTAGGAGTCTAAGCCCAGTGCGAGGCCATTGGTGCACGGAATGTGAGGCGGAATAAAATCATTCAGCGGGGTGGGTGTGAATGAAGTGCATTTCAGTAGGTCTTCAACAAAGGTCTTGTCTGGTGACCGACACACAATATCTCCCCGTCCAAACACCCGCACGTCAGTGATGGTATGTAAGTGACTGCACATGGTCTTATGTTCCTTCCGGACAGCTAGAAGGGTTTGTGAGCCTAATGTAACATCCATTGGTGGGCACGAGCGCAATAGGAATGGGGCTGACGCCATTGCGGAAAAATAAATGTAGGGTCAATTAATTAGGCTCCAGGGATGCTGACCAGGTGGATCGCACCTGGTCAGGAGGAATTGTCGACATGAGTTCAAGACAGCTGGTGCAGGGAATGCTAATAAATCAAGGACCAAAGTAACGTTTGTGAGAAACCTGAAACAACATGATACTCAGCCAAAACTTCACGGCTGGTCAAGGAAGCTTCACTATGCACCGAATGAGTCCGCGAGGGCCGAAAGGGCAGTTGATTCAGAAAGCCCACATGAAAGGCGCGTTTTAGTGAGCTACACCCAAAATGTACTAGGTATGTGCCACTTTTAAGGATCGCTTTTGATGCCAATGTTCTAGCGATCGATGCCACAAATGCACTCGGTATGTAACACCCCAAGGAATGTCTTTCATGACAACGCCTTTGCGAGTTGTGTCATGAATGCACTGGGTATGTGCCACTCTTCAAAGAACTTCTCGCCAACATGGATCACTGAGTTTGGGCCACTGAGTTTTCAGCAAGCGAGGGAACGATTCTCAGTGCTCGCTGGCACTGGTGCGCCGGGATTCTCGTCTAGCAGGCCACATGCTGACATCTCGGCAGTGCCACTGGGCGACACCGTGAGTCCAGAAAATAGTGTGAGAAGAGCCAAGCTGCCTTATGACACGTTTCTCAGAGTAGGCTTCATGGCGGCGGCGATTGATGGCACCGATTGTTCTTAGAGAAGCGCGAAACTAGAGTCCTGCTACAGTAGACGCCTCATACATAACTCGTTTCCACTGTGGCCATGCGTTAGGTCGCTCTATTGATTCATTGCTAATGCACTGCTGTTGTCAATTATTAGGAGATGTGTGCGTGGTAAGATAGCTCGCCAGCTTAGGCAGCGTCAGCAGTTACAGTGCCGTTGTTGCACATGCGGTGCAGTCTGTAAAAGCCGCTGCTTAATAATAATAAAGGTTATTTGGTTGTTGCTTGTTGAACGTGAAGGTCGCACACTTCTTCGCGTCTCTTCGCGACGCAAACATGGTGTCAGAAGTGGCGCCCGCCGATCTGAGGCACCACGGCTCTCAGACGTCAGTCTAAACGAGGACGCCGCGGATCCACTAAAGTGTCTGACGCCGGACAAGCCAACAAGTACCTTACAAGGAAAGACCAAGTCAGGTGGCTTTGTTTCTTATTACTCCACCCGAGCCTTCAGCTTCGCAACACCCAACGACTGGCATCCCTAGAAACAGTGATTTCATTGCTTCCGAACTGCGTCTGGACTAGACGGGAAGCCAGAAAAGAGTCAAGTATATGCATTCGTGTATATAATGGGACCGCAAGCCGAATATTTCTTCAAAAGGTTCAAACTTGAGCCTGGTGGCCAGAAGTTTGAGGTCGTACTGCAGCAGTACGAGGCCTACTTTGTTCCTCGACAGAACATCATTTATGAACGGGTCAAGTTTAACACCCGAACGCAATAAGACGGTGAATCCGTGGAGGATTTTATTACTTCACTACACGCGCTTGCTTCCACATGCGACTACGGGGAGCTGCGAGAAAATTTAATTCGAGATCGTCTCGTGGTGGGTCTCCAAGACCGTAAGATCTCGAGAGCTCTGCAACTCGATCGGGACCTAAAACTACAGAAAGCATTCTTGGTGGCACGACAGCACGGGACTGTCAACCAACAGCAGGCAGAGCTTCACCGCGTGCGAGAACAGGAAGTCCGCCAAGTACAGTCCCAGAGGAGTACGCGACAAGTGATGGAGAACGCGCCTCCGCCTGAAAGTGGAAGCAACGTTCCGAAACCATGCGGCTGGTGCGGAAGAAACAGAAACAGTTGAGCGTCCTGTCCAGCGAAAGATGCACTCTGCAGAAAGTGTGACTAAAGATTTCGAGGTGGATTGCCGATCAACCAGAGCTCTTGGGAACATGGAAAACCGTACCGAGGAAACGGGCTTTCCCGGAGTCGCATCGCATTCATCCGCTTAGAGGTGGGAAGTTCCATTTCTTGTTGAGCCCTCGAATGTGGTATTTAAAATAGATACTGGCGCGGACGAAACGGTCGTTCAGGCGGAGCTCTTCACTCACATTTACCCGCTATAAAACTTCAACGAGAAAGGCGCCGACTTCACGGAACTGATGGTAAATCTCTTGGAATATCTGGTATGGCTGCCATGAATATGACGTTTGCAGGAACGAGCAGCTGCGAGGAGGTGTACGTACTTCAAGGCCTCCGAACCACTCTTCTTGGGAAACTAGCGATAGAAAGACCCTGCGTACTACCACAAATCAACGTAGTGAAGAATTTAGACCCCGAATCTGACTTTGCACAAGTGTTCCATGGACTAGGGACCTTCGAAGACAAGTATGACATCAAGTTGAATCCGGAAGCAAAGCCTTTCGCGCTGTCGTCCCAACGTAGAGTCCCCCTGCCTTTGTTAAAAAAAAAACAAGGCAAGAGGTCGAGTGGATGCAAGCACTAGGCGTCATTTCTCCTGTACCAAACCTACTACATGGTGCGCTCCTATGGTTGTCGTTCTTAAATTCTCGGGTGCTGTTCGAATCAGTATTAACTTCACTTCACGGAACTCCACAGATACGTTCAACGAGAATGGCTTCCCATCCCGGCCATTGAGTACACCATCGGAATGCTACGGGTAGCCAGCACGATTTCAAAACTCGACGTGAACTCTGGTTTCTGGCAGATACCGCTTAGTCAAGGGAGCAAACAATACACAACTTTTATCACGCCGTTCTGACGATTTTATTTCAACCGATACCTGTTCGGAATTTTGTCGGCCCCCACACATTTTCAAAGACGAATGGGACAGGTTCTTTCAGGACAGGAGGGAGTCATCTGCCACATGGACGATGTGCTTATTTGGGACGCCACGCAGGCGCAACATGACGAGCGGCTTCGGGCAGTGATTGACCGCCTCCGCAGAGGGGGCATTACTTTGAACACAGGTAAGTGCGAGCAGAGTGTCACCCAGATTTCATTTTTCGGACATGCAATCGGGAACAACGAAGTGCGCCCCACTAAGCAAAAGCTTGACGTGGTGACAGAAATGCACCATCCGACGTTCAAGAGAGAATCATGGCGCTTGATGGGCATGGCAAATTATCTGGCCCACTTTCTGCCCCGTATGGCGGAAGTCCTTCAGCCTCTTTCATCCATGACGATCTCAAGACAGAATTTTGTGTGGGGTGCCACGCAGGAAGCCGCCTTCAAGAAGTGAAAGACTCTTCTTTCACCAGACCCTGTTCTGGGAATCTGCAATTCAAACATGGAAGCAATGGTCACAGCAGATGGGTCATCGTACGGTCTTGGAGCTGTCCTGCGCCAAAGGCAAAAAGACGGTCAGTTTAAAGTGATTTCTTATGGTTCCAGAACTCTTAGAACCACCGAGCGGCGATACGCACAAATTGAAGAAGGACTTGCCCTCGTGTGGGCTAGCGAAAAGTTCATGATTATCTCGTAGGAAAGTGCTTTAACCTCGAGGCAGCTCACAAACCGCTCTTATCTTTGTTTGGGTCAAAAGGAATTGACGAACTAACACCAAGGCTGCTAAGAATGCGCATGCGTCTAATGCGCTACACGTATGAAATTGTGTATGTTCCAGGCCGGGACTTTCTCCGTCTTCCAGGCGCTTTCTCCGTCACCTCTTTCGCAAACGGAATCCCTGTAACAGGAGGACGAGATCCAGAGCTATCTGCGATTGGTGGCTTCGTCAGTCCCGGTAGCAGCGCCGAGGTTACAGCTTATCGCCCAGGAGCAAGAACAAGACCCGGTATGTCAAGCTCTTACCAACCTGTGCACAAAAGGCTGGCCAAGCCGTCGAGACGTTGGGTTTGAGCGGAAGCCCTACTGGAATGAGAGGCGAAGCATTATCCTTGTTGAAAACCTGCTCATGTGCCACTCTCGGATAGTGCTCCCATCAAGTCTACGACAGCCCATCCTTAAAATAATTCACGAGGGACACTTCGGCATCGAGAAGTGCCGGACACGTCCCAAGAGCTCAGTTTGGTGGCCAAGTATGGACGCAGACATTGAACGGCTTGATAAGACCTGCCACAGCTGCCTCAAGCAGAGCACCAACCGAAAGATGCCTCTGCAACAGACCAAGTTTCCAGATAGGCCATGGGAGCGCATCGCGAAGGATTTATTCTTTCTTGAGGAAAAGTGGTGGCTGATCATTACAGATTATTTTTCACGATACCCGGAGCTCATACGGCTGAATAACCTAACTTCCTCAGCAGTAATAAACCGCTGCGAATCCATTTTCGCCAGACACAGGATCCCGGTAGTAGTTGTTTCAGATAATGGGCCACAATTCTCAAGAGCCTTTGGCGCTGAATTTTCAAAGTTTGCATAAGCGTACAGCATTCAACACGTGACGTCTAGTCCTCATTATCATCAGAGCAACGGAATGGCAGAGTCCGCCGTGAAAATGATCAAGGGCTCCTTAAAGAAAACTGCTGACGCGTATAAAACTCTTCTGGCCTATAGGACAAGCCCACTGAAGAACGGATACAGACCCGCAGAGCTGCTTATGGAGAGATGACTGCACATTGCCCTGACCACGTCCAGCGCAAGCCTCCGGCCTAGGACGCCAGACTTTCAAGAACTGGCAGCTTTCGAGAGGTCGCAGCGTCAGCGCGAGAAAAGAGACTACGACCGACGCCACGGAGTGCACAATCTGCCTGAACTGTCTAAAGGAATGGACGTATGGATCGTAGACCTCCAAAGCAAAGCAGTGGTTCGAGGAAGCACCGAAGGGCCCAGATCGTACTGGGTTGACTCCGGGGAAACTTCTCTAAGCAGAAATCGCACTCATCTCATCCCGCTGCCTCCGACTAGTTTAGAAGACAGCAGAGGAAGAACGCAATGGACAGCAGAATCATCAGAAATAGGCAGTGATGAAAGAAGCAGCGCGCAACACGGTGACCATCCCTGTCACAATCTTACACGAAGCGGAAGGTGTGTGGTTCCTCCAGAACGAATTCAAGCTTCGTTACAAGAGTGGCTTCATTAAAAAAAAACGAGAGGAAGATGTGTGATAAGATAGCTCACCAGCTTAGGCAGTGTCAGCAGTTACAGTGCCGCTGTGGCACTAGCGATGCGGTTATAAGAGCCGCTACTTCCTGATAATAAAGGTTATATGGTTGCTGCTTGGTGAAGGCGAAGGACGCACACTTCTTAGCGTCTGTTTGCGATGCAAACAATGTGTTTTGCGGACTTTTTTTGACAACACTTTGCCCTTGACTTCCATAATGTATACTGTAACAACTGCTCTTCTTTGTGTATAAATATTTGTGGCAATACAATAACACTTTCGGGTGCAATTCCATGTTCTCTTCCAGATAATGAGAACGCCATTAAGGCATGTAAGGAGAAGCGAGTATGTGAGAAAATCAGTTTTCCTGATTTTGAAACCAGGCTGTGTTATTTTAGGGAAGACGATTCCAAGAACGTGGTGGAGACTATGTGTGGTAAGCGTATCTTCCTTGTCAATCATTATCATGGTTTGATTGTTCTTAACTAGGCTGAATGTGGTGGCAAATACAAATCTCGATTGTTTTTTTCAACACCCACAAAGAATGGTGGTAATAAACCACCACTATCCACCAGTCGTGCGGAAATAATTCGCAATTATCTGCGCAAAGGGGCAAAATTTGAGCCACCGTGTTTTTTTTTCTACATTCTGGTATTTCATACTATTGAAGTACTTCTTATATTAGTACCTCCGTCATTCTACAGCACGAGCTTCTTGTGTATTTACTGCTGTCTTTTCATGTGAATATAATTTTGGCATTTGCAGACCAGTTTTCTTTCAGTCTATATAGTTATACTACTCAAAACAATCCTGGGTAAGTGCGTATGTGTTAGTGGGTGTTTGTATTGCTTCAGTGAAGCCCTTTGACGCGTATTTTGATCCCCGTGTATGTACTGCTGCGTATGTGCCGCTCTTCATAATATTCATCTTAGCATATACAACATGTCCCGTTGTGGTCTTGTGTCATGACTTCATGGAGGTGTCCTACACATGAAGAGTGTAGCACATTCACCAGATGTCGCAACCTAGAGACGTTGAGCATCCACAGGGGCACAAAGAGGGCATACTTGCCGTCATGGCTTAACTACTGTGCTGTTGTGCCAGATTGCGTGCTTGTTTGAAATTATGAGGGCGCTTGATCAGGAGACGAGCAAATATTGATACTTTAAATAATCGATTAATTATTATTGGAATGGTCTAAATCTTCAAAAGAAGCCGAACCGGTGTGGGTATTTTTTAAAACTTGCGGCCGTGAATACATATCTATTTCAAGTTGACAGATAAAGGGTGCTACATTAGCAGACGACTATAAGAACGCGAGCTCACTCAATTGTAAAAAAAATGTGGGGGTTTACGCGCGGCAGCAAGTTAACATTGTGATGCATGCCGTAGTAAGGGACTGCGGGTTCATTCTGGCCGCCTGAGGTTGTTCAAAGTGCATATAATGGATAGAACACAGGTGTTTTCGCATTTGACAATCATTGAATTCGTGAGAGTGGCTTTTGGGGTTAGATAGTACATACTTACGCTAGGAGAATAGTAGCAAATTTGAAAAGGGCAAAAATCGAGAGGCGGACATATATAAAGCAGTAGCAAGGTGGCTGGACTAACAACTGTAGGTTATTCATGAAAACTGAACATGCGCCGGGCACAACGCTTAATACACGCGATAATCACTTTAACACTACACGGCGACATTCATCAATAAATTCAAGCTCTTCATTTAGTTATGAACATCGATTGCGCGCTTACACACTTCTCGGGGCCGAGTTTACAGATTTGATAAGCGTGAATAAACTCTCTTTCTTGCTGGGTCTTAACCTTCCCCACGTCTGATACGTTGCTGAAAAGGGGAGTGCAACCGCACTCTTTAGAATGTTGCGGAAGATTACCTCCTGTGGCTCTGTGTACGTGATTATGATGCGCGCGCATCCGATCATTCACATAGCCACCAGTTTGCCCTATGTAAACTTTGCCACATTTTAACGGGATACTATACAATACACATGTGTCGCGCGTGCAAGAATTGTTAACATGCTTGGTATTGCACGCACTCCTTCGCGAATTGTGCTGCCAAACCCTCACGCGCCTTGTTGCTTTGCGTCTTGTAATCTTGTAAAGAGGATACCAATAGCATTATATAAAGCTGGATGGGAAACACTCTCTGCCAAGGCTATTACAAATCACTTGTAGGCATTATTCATCGCGTGGTAATAGAACACGTGGAAAAAAATGAGTCCTTACCGAAAGTCGGACAAGGCTTTAGAGCCAGCCTATCGTTCGTGGCGCGAATATATGAATGCAGCAATGACTCATTTCGTTCATATGGCCTCCGTTAGCAAATTGGCAGCATGTTACTTTATGGCAGCATGTTCCCACGCTTACTGTGCCTAGAATTTATAAAGTATATGGTTCATTCAATTCAAAGCGCTCTGCGATTTTACATCGGTCCCTGGGGCGTAGGTGACTGTGTACGCAGGTGACTGCAAGATGACTTGAGCAGTATACAACGCTAACATGTACAATACGGCTGCATCATCAAAAGTTCCAACTTACAGCGTTCAAACATAAGCATTCCTCTAGTAGGTCCACATATTAACTGAAAATGCTTCTCTAAAATTGTAGCCCTTACCAAAACCTAGACGTCTTATTTTTCAAGCATGTAAGCAGGCGTACACATGGCTCGTTTTTGTGGTGCCGTGGCAGTTACATTTCAGCTCAAATGATACTGCATCAAGCTGCTGTTTCCATATTTGATGTATTCTGATTAGCCACACTCAGGTAAATTTGTTCCTTGGGCCCGACACGAAGGTGTCTGTGACACTGAGCTACGTGTGGCTCGAAGGGGTTCACTCACAGAAGAGAACCGCAAGTGGTTCTGATGTGGTAGGCAAGTGCCAAGGAGCGGAATGACGGCTGATCAGCAATTAGCGATCGTTTGAGCCACTGTTACCTTGAGTCCCGCCTTGCAGCTTTGAGAGCAGTTTTTCTTACTGGACGCCATTGATTGCGTGCATGAATTCCTTAATTTGTCCGGTAACACTTTATAGCACCTTATATTATAAGTAATAGATCGCTCGGGATAATTTCCCTTACCTAGTATGATAAGTAAGATCCAGGGCAATTGTTGTACATTTTTAATGCGTTAGCGTTTTTGGAGTAGTTCGGCGTTTTTGCAGGATTGATTTATTTATTTCTTTGTTTATATTGTCGCAACGTCAAAAACGGGGGTTGTAGAGCGCTATTCAGGACGCCCAGTGGCGGGTCGCCTTTTTAATACCGAGCGCAACATCGATTTCTTCTTAGTGCCCCTTGACATAAACGCTCATGCCTACACGCGTTGACCTCTTCTTCATAGGAGTACTAGTGCGGCATTTGCGCCCCTCCAAAGAAAGCATCGTTCCGATGCGCAAATTAGGCGGGACAACGGGACAATGAGACAGAGTAAAACAGGACAGGCGCAAACACACAAAAAAACGAGAACAAAAAAAGCAAAAATTAGGTCGACAGGTATGGCTTCATCCGTAACACATGTAGCACTTCGGGTAAGTGCTTGCGGCGACTGGAGTTATTATCACTGTCGGGAACGACCTCGTAGTTTACGTCGCTCGGGCTGTCGCTGTAGGGCCCGAAGTACCGTCTTAGGAGTTTCTCGGGGAGTCATACTTTGTCGCCGGGAGTGTAGAAAAGAGACCAATGTTGAAGATCGTACCGTTTTGCATCTTTATCTTGCTGAATTCAGATACGCACGCGGGCAAGCTGTCTTGCTTCTTCGGTGCGCTGACTAAATTCGTCATTGTCGGCAGGTAGGTCGCCAAACTCGTGCGGCAGCATGGCTCCAGCGTTGTTGTGACGTCGCGACCGCAGACCAATCTGAACGATGTCATTCCATTAGTTTCTTGTCGAGTGGTGTTGTAGGCGAAGCTAACGTAAGGCAAAATCTGATCCCAGTTCTTATGTTCTACGTCGATATACATGCAAATCATGTCTGCGAGGGTCTTATTATGACGCTCGGTTAGTGTGCTCGTCTGCGGATGACAAGTGGATTTTTCCAGTGGCTTGTACCACTGAGTCTAAGAAGCGAGTCAAGAAGTTTGGTAGTGAAGGCAGTTGCATGTCTGTGATGACTACTTTTGGGGCGCCGTGCATAAGGACGATGTGTTCGATGAAAAAATGAGCTGCTTCGGCTGGAGTATCCCGCTGCGTAGCTTAGTCTCCGCGTAGCGCCTCAGGTAATTGGTGGCAAGAATGATCCATCTTTTCCAGCTGTAGAAATTGGAAATGGCCACAGGAAATCCACCCCAACTTGGGTGAATGGCTGGCCTGGTACCACGACCAGATGTGAGAGACCTGCGAGCTTGCCGGGAGGTGCTCTTCGTCTTTGACAGTCCAGACATGTTTGTACGTGACGCTTTACAGCAGCGGGTAGCTTCCGCCAGTAGTAGGTCTGTCGGAGTCTGGACAATGTTTTCGCGTAGTCTAGATGACCTGCGGTGGTTTCATCGTGTCATGCTTTTAGTAATTTTTTCGAAGTGATGCCGGTACGACAAGCAGCACGTGCTGCAACTTGCAGAAAAGTTCTTATAGAGAACACCGTTCTGGAGACAATACGACGACAGTCCTCTGCCATAGGGTCGTGGAACATCTTTAGTTCGGCCTTCCAAGAAATTAACGAGTGGGAGCAGCTCTGGGTCATGGCGCTGCTCGAGTGAAATGATGACGGCGTCAACGAAACAAAAAAAATGCAGCCTCTACTTCCACATCATCGGTACCAGCGGACTCGATGGGTCACCGCGAGAGGCAGTCGGCGTTGGTGTGCCTCTTTCCTGACATGTAAATGATGGTCATGTTGAACTCCTGAAGTCTAAGGCTCCAGCGTGCCAGACGGCCAGATAGGTATTTCAACTTAGTCAGCCAACAAAGAGAATGATGATCGCTGGCAACCTTGAATGAACGGCCGTACAAATACGGAAGAAATTCCATAACCACCCGCATCACGGCGAGGCGTTCCTTCTCGGTATTTGAGTAGTTTTCCTCCGTACACGAGAGAGTATAGCTAGCGTAGGCGATTACTTTTTCGGAACCGTCTTGCCACTGCACCAATACGGCCCCCAGATCAACGTTGCTCGCATCAGTGGCAAGTGCTGTAGGGGCATCTTTGTCGAAGTGTGCAAGAACAGGAGGCGTTTGCAGGCGTTGGCGTAGTTCGCTACTGCTATTTGCTCGTTTTTCCCCCATAGAAAGGGAATATTGTCTCGTGTCAGGCCTGTTAATGCCGCAGCAATACATGAAAAATTCGCAAGAAAGCGTCGGTAATAGGCACACAGCCCCAAGAAGCGCCTGACTGCCTTCTTGTCGGATGATGACGGGAACTTTGCCACAGCGTCTATTTTCGCTGGATCAGGTAGTACACCCTCCTCACTGACGACTTGGCCGAGGAAGCGTAGTTCACTGAAACCAAAGTGACACTTCTCGGGATTTAACGTCGCGCAATCCGAGCGTATACCTTGGAGAACAGTGATTAATCGGCTTAGATGCTCCTCAAATGTAGTTGTAGCTACGACGTCATCGAGATAGACCAAACATGTTTGCCACTTCAGGCCTTTATTACGGTGTACATTAGACGCTTAAAAGTGGCAGGCGCTGAGCACAAAACCAAAGGAAGGACCTTAAATTCGTAATGACCGTCAGGGTTCACGAAGGCAGTTTTCTCACGATCTCTCTCATCGACCTCGATCGGCCAATACCCGCTTCGTAGGTCCATTGATGAATAATAATGCGCATGCCGCAGCCTGTCCAGCGAATTGGCGATGCGTGGCAGCGGACAGACGTCTTTCTTCGTTACCTGGCTTAATTTGCAATAATCGATGCAGAATCTAAAACGGCCGTCTTGCTTTTTGACTAACAAGGGGTGACGCCCAGGGACTTTTCGAAGGATGTATCCCATCATTCTCGATCATCTTCAGCACTTGCTTTTGAATCTCTTCGCGTTCCTTTGAAGCTACACGATAGGGATTTTGTAGTATCATCCTTGATTATACGGTGCTTGGTCAGTGGTGTTTGTGTGACCTTTGACATAGTCGAAAAGCAATCTTCGAATTGGTGTATCAGCTCCAATAGGCGCTGCCGCTCGGAAGCGACAGGGTGAAGCTGACGTCAACAGACAAAGGCGTCGAGGGCAGGACGGTCATTGCTTATAGTGCGGAACAATCTGTAACTTGGGTGATGTCCTCGCAGTACGCCATTGCAGTACCCTTCTTGATGTGACGTCATTCGTTGCTGAAGTTCGTGAGAAAGACTTCTGCATGCCCATGAGTCATGTTGAGTGCGCCCCTAGAAATAGAAACACCTTGCGCGAGCAATAGTGCAATGATTTGCTCCGCGATCACATCCACGTGGTCGGGCATCTTGCATGAAGCAGCTGCAAGGCGGCAGGATCTCGGTGGAATGGTCGCATCGTCGGTGATTCGCAAACGCTCATGCTGCCCGTCATTCATGGTGTTGCCGTATGGGCTGGCAGAAAATGTCACCATACGTGCCGGAATGTTTATGACTGCGCCGTAATCTCGCAGAAAGTCCATCCCCAAGATAAGGTCCTTGCAGCAGTCGGGGAGAATGACGAAAGCAGCAACGAAGCTAGTGTTACCGATAGGGATTCGGGTGGTGCATGTTCCCGTTGGTGTCATTAGCTGACCCACGGCACTCCTGATTTCGGCACTTCTGACCCTTCGCACCTAATTAGGTGGGCCAGCTCTTGACGCGTGATCGAGAAGTCTGCGCCAGTGTCAACAAATGCGGTGACGGGATGTCCATCCACCAGAAGGCTGAGATCGGCACGGAAGCACCGTCGGCAAGAGTATTCATCGTCGTCATGTCGTCTCCGTCGGCGTTAGCATTCGTCATCGTCATATCGTCTTCTCAGGGATCATGGGTATTTTTGGCGTCCCGACACAGGGCAACCTTTCCCCTCGGAGGTCGCTGCCATTGGTTTTGTCGGCGTGAACTAGGGGAGTGGTGAAACTCTGGCGGTTTGGGGAAGTGTAACGCACAGGTGACGGGGGCTGTCAGTGACGACGGGGTGAAGCTGCCTGGCTGGTCAACAGCTAATCACTGCTTGGGGCGCCATGGTCGTCGAAGTGCGTGCAAGTGGCAGGCGAAAAGGAGCCGACTCCAGCGTCTGCATAGGGGCAGTGGCTGGTGATGTGGCCGGCTTTGCCGCAGTGGAAGCAAAATGGTCGACGGTCGACCGCACGCCACATGTCGGTGCGGTGACCTGGAGGTCATCGCACAGGTTCCCGTTGCCACCATGGCACGGGTGCGGGCCGTGGCTGAAATGGTGTTACCGGAGGTGAAGGGGGAGGACGTCGGGCCATGTGGGCATACGTCGGAGGACGTGTTTCTCGACATGGGGCTGGTGAGGAGAAGGCTTGCCGCAACTCCGCGCTCACGACTTCGGCAACAGAAATGAGCGGCCACTCCGTAGGAGGAATGCCCTGGGCTCGCAGCTCTTCACGGAAGATGTCACGAATCATGTCCCATAAGTGTGGTCAAGAATATGAGCTGCAGAGAAGTGGCGGCAACGTTGCTGAAGTACCCAATTGATAACAGTCGCTTCCTTGATGAATTCGTCGTCAGTTGTTGGCGGGTTTTGTACAAGACTGGCAAACAGCGGTTCTTAATTCTGCGCATAAGGTGACGCACTTTCTTTGCCTCAGTCATACCGGGATCAGCTCAGCGAAACAGACGGGCCATTTCTTCAGCGTACATGGTGACAGTTTCGTTGCATTTGTGTACCCGAGCCTCAATAATTTGTGGCTCGTAATCTCGCCGATCCGAGCTCAAGAATGTGTTGAGGAGGTGACGACGAAAATTGTTCTACGTTTGGAAGCACGCTTCCATGTTCGCATACCATGTACGAGAACTGTTTTCAAGCGCTAAATAAGCATGGGCGAGTTTTTGTTGGCCGTTTCAGTTGTTTCAGTTCAGTTGTTGGCCGTTTCAAGCTAGTCCTCGACACCTTCAAAAGCGTCGCCGTGGAAATGGCGGTGATGTGAGGGTGATCAACGTTCCCGTGGGAAAGACTAGGGGCCGTCTGTGAAGGAGGCAGAAGTGCCGCTGATGTAGCTATGTCGGTGAGAGTCACAACGGGAGGGAACTCCGGGTTGAGGCCGAGCAGGCGCCGACCGAATCGGTGGACTCGAGTCGTTATGAGAGCGGGAGCTTCGGGATTGGGTGAATGGTGCCGAACAGAGGTTGCCCACATGGGGTTGCGGGCTCCAGCACTTCCACCAGTGACTCAGCGTCAAAAACAGATGTCGTAGAGCACTCTTCAGGAGGCACAGTGGCGGGTCGCCTTTTTAATACCGAGTGTAACTACAACTTCTTCCCTGCGCCTTGACACAAACGCTCATGCCTACACGCGCTAACCTCCTCTTCATCGGAGTAGTGGCACGGCGATAGTATGCCTGAAATGCCTCGTTTAGGGGTATTAGATGAGCCTTGGGCTGTTACATCCATGGATAAGGTAATCGATGAATTCCTTGAATTTGCTGGGGTCGAAGTGGCGTATGGTCTTGGAGGGCAGGGTATTCCAGTCTTTGTACGAAAACTGGCAGTTTCTACAATAAATGAATGCAACCCGCCGTGGTTTCTCAGTGGCTATGGCGTTGGGCTGTTGAGCACAAGGTTGCGGGATCTAATACCGGCCATGGCGGCCGCATTTCGATGGAGGCGAAATGCGAAAACACACGTGTACTTAGATTTAGGTGCACGTTAAAGAACCCCAGGTGGTCGAAATTTCCGGAGTCCTTCACTACGGCATGCCTCATAATCAGAAAGTGGTTTTGCCACGTAAAATCCCATAATTTATTTTTGTAATAAACGAATGCAGACGGGCCGAAGAACGTGCTACTGGTAAGTAAACTGCCTTTCCATGGCTTGTGCGGCATAGGTCCGGTGGGCGGGAGTGATAGCTGACGGGGAAGGCAATGCGTAATAGAATTTATAAATAAGACAAAGGCAAGATAAACTGGCAGCCCTCTAAGGGAACCGTCTATCGACTGCAGGGGTTAGAGAAAAGTGGTAAAATGCAAACATTATACTAATCCATTAAAAGGGAGACGCTAAAGAATTGAATAATTATAGGGCCATTAGCTTAGTGCCAATATTATATAAAATATTCGCCAAGATAATTGCAAATAGAATAGGGACAACACTCGACTTAATTCAACCAAAGGACCAGGCTGGCTTCAAGAAGGCATACTCTACAATGGATCACATTCATGGCATTAATCAGGTTATCGAGAAATCCGCAGAGAACAACAAGCCTCTCTATATGGCGTTCATAGATTATGAAGAGGCATTTGATTCAATAGAAATACCAGAAGTCATAGAGGCATTACGTTCTCAAGGAGTACAGAACGCTTACTTAAATACCTTGGAAAATATTTACAGAGGTTCTAGAGCTACCTTAATTCTACACTAGAAAAGCAGGAAGATACCTATAAAGAAAGGGGTCAGACAAAGAGACACCGTCTCTCCAATAGTATTGACTGCGTGCTTGAAAAAAATATTCAAGCTATTAAACTAGGAAGTCTTAGGATTCAAGCTAATTAACTGGGAAGGCTTAAGGTTCAAGCTATTACACTGGGAAGGCTTAGGAGCAAGGATCGACGGCGAATAACTCAGCAACCTTCGGTTTGCCTATGACATTGTTCTATTCAGCAACAATGCAGACGAGTTGCAATGAGCGATTGAGGACCTCAACAGAGAGTGTGTAAGAGTGGGGTTGAAGATTAATATGCGGAAGACAAAGATAATGATGAATAGCCGGGCAAGAAAACAAGAGGTCAAGGTCGCCAGTCAGGCTCTAGAGTCTGTGAAGGTATACGTTTACCTAGGAAAATTAATCACAGATAACCCTGATCATGAGAAAGAAATTCATAGAAGAATAAAAAAGAGGTTGGATCGCATACGGCAGACACTCTCAGCTCCTGATTGGAAGCTTACCATTATTATTGAATTAGAAGGTGTACAATCAGTGCATTTTACCGGTGCTGACAAATGGGGCAGAGACCTGGAGGCTGACAAAGAAGCTTGAGAACAAGTTACGGACCGCGCAAACAGTGATGTAACGAAGA
This sequence comes from Dermacentor albipictus, assembly GCF_038994185.2. Classification (NCBI taxonomy): domain Eukaryota; kingdom Metazoa; phylum Arthropoda; class Arachnida; order Ixodida; family Ixodidae; genus Dermacentor; species Dermacentor albipictus. The sequence goes on along the minus strand of NC_091829.1, from coordinate 95,768,776 downwards.
TTTCCCGGCATAACGTGAATAAATAGAAAGAGAGCCGATGGGTATGGACGATATTGTTACGGGAAGAACGAGTCAGCAAGACGAGCAACTATTTACAGGTTGTGTTGACAACAGCAGTTGCAGCACTGACCGGTTAGATTCACAGCGCGAGCGCAGTTCATTCTTCCTCCTCTTTTCTCGAGTGATGACGCCCACGCGCCTCATTCAACAATCAAATATCACATGCCTGCAGCGTAATCTCCCGGTGGCAGAAACGACGTCCCGGAGCGTCTAAATGTCATCACTGGGAGGATGATAGTGCTTTAGTCGTGCAACGTGCCCAATATCACTGGACTGGGAAGCGGATGGGGCGTCAGGGGCATTATCGTAGGTGACGGGAGTCACGGCACGAAGCACTCGGTAGGGGCCTGTGTAACGAGACAGCCGTTTTTCGGACAGGCTAACCTGACGCGACAGATACCATAAAAGCACCAAAGAACCAGGCGGAAACTGGACGTCTCGGTGTCGCCGGTCGTACAGATGGCTTTTGACTTTCTTGTAATTTCAGAAGGGGGTCACGGGCAATTTCCCTTGCGTGGGCACCGCGGGCGATGGCGTCAAGTGCATATTCACTGGTAGGTGCCACGTGAACAGGGAGGGTTGTGTCGAGGGGCAGTGCTGGTTCTCGGCCGAACAGAAGGATAAATGGGGAATAACCAGCTCTGTAGTGACATAAGCTAAGTGACAAACGGGAGAGCGAGGTCTCAGTCAGTGTGTTCTGAAGAGTCATATTTCGCGACTCCGTGAGGCCATTTGCTTGCGGATGTTATGACGTGGATAGCATGTGGCTTGTGGCACCGGACTGCAGGTTGTCCGCGATAACTTTTGATAGGAATGTCCGGCCACGGTCTGTGAGAAGTTGTCGTGGAGCTCCATTCATGAAAATCATAGCGCGTAGTAGAAAATCGGCGACATCTGTGGAGCCGCTTGCAGGAAGCACTCGGGTGATGGCGTAGCGCCTGGCGTGATCCGTGGCCACAGCGATCCACCTGTTCCCAGAGGTAGAAAGAGAAAAAGGGCCAAGTAAGTCCAAACCAACCCGAAAGAATGGTTCCGCGGGAATGTCGAGTGGTCGAAGGTACCCAGCAGGAAGCGTGAATGGTGTCTTGCGTGGCTGGCATTTCTCACGCAGCCACGTATCTTCAAACGGAACGAGGAAGCCCTGGCCAAAAGACGCGCCGGCAGATCCGTTCGTAGGTACGTGGCACACCCACGTGACCGACAGTGGGGATGCCGTGAAGTTCGTGGAGAACGGCCGAGCAAAGGTGTTTAGGGATGACAAGGAGTAATGCAGTGCCGTCGGGGTGAACGCCATCTTGAAGTGTGAATAAGCGAAGGGAACTATCGACAAGTGATGATTCCAGGCGGTCAATGATGATACGCAAGGGCAGGTCATGGCGCTGCTCGTCGGCGACGTCGAGCAGTGGAAAAACAGAGAGAACGCAGGCGCCGGTGTCAGTATTAGACGTAGAGGTCACGGCTTCGACTGGGTAGCGAGAGAGGCAATCTGCGTCCTGGTGTGGGCGTCCCGACTTGTAGGTCACTGTGTAGGGATATTCTTGTATTCGGAGAGCCCACGGACCGAGCGAGCCAGTGGGATCCTTGAGCGCATGATGGTCTGCGATTACTGAGAAGTGCTTGCCATATAAATATGAGCGGAACATTGAAACATCCCAGACGAAAGCAAGACATTCGCGCTCAGTAATTTGTGCGATTCGTTCGTTGAATCAAGAGAAATATCTTGCTCAGCAAGGCAACGAAGGCAACATTGGAGGCAAAAACAGTTGGCTTTAAGATCTAGTAAAAGATTTATTTGAATAAAGACCTATTAAATATGGCAAGCAACCACTTGGTGCCACAGTGCAAAAAAAGGAAGCAACTAAGATGAGAGAGAGAGAGAGAGAGGAGGATCCATAGAAAGGCCGGGAGGTTAACCAGAGGCAAACTAAGATGGAAATTTATATGGACCGCATGGGGCAGGGCAAATTGTTTGCAAGGAAAGATGAAAACTCGGTGTTGGAAATTACCGGCGTTAGCGATATTCAAAAGGCAAACGAAGGAGTGTAGTGCGAAGTCTTTCTTTTTGTCTGTAGACTTGGGAGATTCTCCTAAAATATGAACAACTACAATGCATGTATATATTGTGATGTCAAGACATTGAATGAATCCATTTCATGCACCCCGAAAGGGATCAAGATTTTACACACAAACACACGTAGCCTTAATTATCGAAATGAACAACGTAGCGACTTATATACCTCGAACCCCAAAATTTTAACTGTTTAATATATACGGAGACATGGGTGAGAGCCAACTACAGTCGTCCACACTTTCACGATCACTCCTACAACGGTCTTGTGCACCCAAACGGAAGGAGCGCTGGTGTAGCCGTAAATGGTAAGTAGTCTGAGGCACGAAATTATTTCGGAATTCTAAAAGATAAATAGTAGTATTCACTGTCTGACTACGTTTTAAGCGAGACATAGTTTTAGTTATTTGAAGGCCAGCACTGGGAAACGAAACAGATATATTAGAATGCTGTGTACTTCACTTATTAAGCCGGTTATCAATAGCCTTTCTTAGAATAGGGGATGTCAATATTATGATACTATCAGGTGATGCTTCTGCTAAGAAATTTACTGAAATCGTGAACTCTTCTGCATGCGCAAGTCTCACTGCAGAAGGCGCACGATTATTAGAAAAAAGTATTACCTTGCTGCACATAGGTGTAACGAATATTCATTCGGCACATTGTATCGCTCTACTGCTAATCGCTGATACAGGCGATCATCAGCTGATTTTCTCTTTTCTTACAAGTGGGCAGGTTACAAACAACACTAAAATGGCAATATTATCTCGCACTATGAGTGCTGTAGCCTTAGAAATATTTCAGCGCATATTCACTTGATGGATTGGGCATGTGTGTTGGAAGACGTCAAACCAAAGAGAATTTGAGGCATTTTTTTCAGAAATTTATAGCATGCTATAATCAAGCATTTGCAATCATTGCCAGTAACTAGAGGCCTAAAAGAGCAAGAAAGCCGTGAGTTGATGCAAGACTATTGAAAATGATCGATATGAAAAATAAGATGTAACCGCGCCTTGTTCAATTTAGAAATTTAGTGGTACTTTCTGAACCTAAAAATACAGAAATAAATTGACCACTGAGTTAAGATACGTGAGAGAAAGGTATAATGAACAACTGTTTCCGAAGGTAAAGCCTGGCTCTGGGATGGTGTGGGATGTTGAAAACGTAATTACTGATGGCGTATTCGGTTGTCCGCTCTGGTCCTCTGGCTGAGAGTCTGCAGATGTAAGAACAGCCCACAAAACCTTGGCGGTACACGCAGTGCACCAGCCGAATACATGAGCGACCTCGGAGCAGCGCGCCGGTGACGCCACTTCTTAGGCAGCACAGGAAGCCGCCGTGTAAACATTCTTGCGCGACAGTGACAAATGGCGTCGTCCAGTTCGTAAGTGCTTGAGCGCAGCGACGGCTCCCTCAAGCCCAGCGCGGTCACTCTTCTTCATCATCTATGACGGTAAGTTGAGCAGGAACTTTCGTAAGAAGTTTTTTTGTTCGTCAAGTGTTTGGAACTGTGCTGCAGCCCTATCGCGCGTGTTGTCCAAGGAGCGCGCCGCCAGTGAAATTTTGCACCGACGCCTTGCTTTTTAGGCGCCTGTATATCTCCCTAACTTGAATTCCAGTTTATAATATTAGGGTACTATCAGTTTTAGCTTGGAAGTTTCGCTTACTTGCAGTAAGCGTACCACCCGCTGTATGTACTGCTCCTGTATAGCTCCTGTGGGGGGCGTGCGCTGGTTTTAGCACTGCTTGCATTTCATTTGAAGTCATGTGCTAGTGCGTTTTGCAGACTAAGCATTATTCACTAATGAATGCCATCAGTTACACTGACGTTTTCGTATGTATCACCAGTGCTAAGCCACCAGCACGAGAAGAAAACTGCAACAGTTGGAGTTTAACTACGTCTGCGTAATTGAGCAGCTTATAATTCCTTCTGCGTTGAGTGTAAGCACTTCGTAGCCCGCGTCCTGTGTTGGACGCGTTTACAAAAACGCGTTTACATCAGATGCTTGTGACTCCTAATTATTATCAAAGCCGTGTAATTCAAATTACCTATCTCTTATCTTAGGTAACGCACCAAGCCCAGTCTTGTCAGGGGAAGCCAACACTGCTACCAGCGAGGACAACCCGTCTTCCGGTAGGTGCAATCACGTTGTAACGTTTTATGTTTGTTATTGTTGTAGGCTGAATTCAACAGCGAGGCCTTCTGACACCAATGTCACAAGGCGTTGCTTACTCTTCTCCTGCAGTGACAGTTATTAAAATACTTGCATGACCATTTAATCCCCTCATTTTCGTTGCTAGTACATAAAAATATTAGAGCATTTGTAAAAATATTACAGATGCTATAACCCAGCTTTTCTTTATCTCCTGTAAACAGGACCATAAGGAGCAGGCGAGACAAGGCTGTTATTAAACATTTATGCACAGTGTTCAACCGAAGTAGGCCCCATGAAAAAATTGCGCTGCAAACGTGCTATGTACGAGTATATTTCTAAGTAATTACTTCAGATCCTGAAAATTCACGTGACTCTGAGACAGTGCTAGTCACGATTCAAGACAATTGCAAAGCAAAAGAAATACGAAGACATCAATCAGAAAACATGGAGCCGTTCCCGCTGCCAGGTGTCTATGAAGAAGAATTTGCGGCGATAAGGACAGCAAATGACAGCATACAGGCCGAGTGGTGTGCACTCCGTGACATACAAGATCCACTCAAGATACCAGGGATCCCGCCAAAATCATCACAGGTGCTGCCAACATCCCCACAGGAGCTGGCTGTGCTGACCTGTCAGGTGACTCTGACTTTCTCGACACCCCTTCAAGCGTAGTTATTGACTCCGCACCAAGAAGGAAGGGAACATGCAAGGCAGGTCGTCCTAATGCAGGTCGAACGATGCACATGAAGTATTTCTCTGCGCACATACAAAAAATAAATTTAGAGCGAGAAGCAAAAAGGGAAGAAAGAGACAAAAGACGAGAGGAAAGGCACCAAGAGCTGCTCAAACTCCTCAGGGAGCACACCACTGCATTGAAAGCCCTTGCAGCAAAAGAAGACAACATATGAAGCATGGCATTTACAAGTGCATGCCTCTGTATGTGATGTGCAATAAAATTTGTTTTCTTTGCTATGACATCAACTTGTCTGGAGCTTAGATGCAGCTGTGAAACTTGCACACTTCAAAAGAGGCATAAAAATGTTTCAGGAATAGAAAACCCAGTCCCGCACTAAACCTCTTTTAGGTTCAAGATAAGTGACCAACAATTCCTTTATTTTCTGCCTCATTACCTACAGCTGCCCCATCAAAGCATTTCTTTTCAGTTCACCCAAACGGGGAAGGCCACTTTCGCGGCGCGTCTGTCGCTGCCTCTTAGCATCCAGCTATGCGCGGTCCTGTCTGATACGCAGCAGTGTACCTTGGCTCCTTTCTTCCCTCTTCGCCGGTCAAGAGTTCAGCTCACCCAAAGTGGATCCGCGCTCAGGTCCTGGGGCGGTCAGTCGCTCACGAAGGCCTAGCTCAGCAGTGGGACGGCGTGTGGCGGTCTGAGCGGCTCATTTGAGATGCGGCCAGTCGAAAGCTCCTCAGCGAAAAGACAAATGTATATCGGGGGAATTGCGCTTCTCCCCGAGCCCCGGAGAGGGAGTCTCCCGGGTCCAAGAAAGGGAAAAGCGGGAACGGAATGCCTTGGGCTGCGGTGTCGCGGCCGGGCGCGAAGAGCAGCGGCAGCTGCGAACGTGCCCTCTCGCCGCGACTTTCCGCGAGGGAGCATGTGATTATCTCCTGATAACCGCGTGCCCGCTCCGGAGATATCGGGATTCGCGTGCGATCCCACATCCCCCCCCCCTCCTTTATATGAACATTTATCCGCTAAGAGGCCGCCGTCACCTGAGGCTTGCGAGGGACATGCTACTCCGACATCAACACGGTTTGAGTCCATGTTCCTGAGGGAGCAGCTCTAGCCGCACAACGCCGTTGCCGCCGTGTAGGTAGTCGCGAGCCAGGCTGGAACATTGAATGATGGAACGGAGCAGCTTGGCAGTGTGTAGCGGGATGTAGTAGGAGGCAAGAAGGCCGCTGCGTCCAGATCACCTTGCTTCTCGGCGGCGTCCCCTGCCTAGTCGGACGTACCGGGTCCGTGGTGGCGAAAGAACCCTTGGATTTGTCTTGGTTGCTTCGAATATTCTGACGCGATTCATGAACCAGCCTCGAGATGGCGCAGGACAGCTGTCTTCTAATGTTGCCGGAGCTCGTCGCCCTCTGGTATGGTCGAACGTGTTTCTTCCTGTTCGTCCTGACACAGCTCTCTCTGTCGTTGCGCCTCCACTGCACTCGCGGATTTCGGCACGCAAGATCAGCAAAGGCGCACCACCCCACCCCTGGCGATGGCTTGCATCCCAACGCTCCGCAGGGGTCCATTCTGCTCTCGCGGGCTAAGTCTTCCGCTCGGCCTTGAGACTCGGTGCTTCAATGCGGGGTTCGCAATTCGGTCGCGGGGTTGTGCGGCGCGGTTCGGCGAATTCTGCTGCGCTACCACTATTTCGGACGGGAAGCCTCTCGCTGCGCTTCTCAACTCGTTGTTGGCTGCCGGAGGATCCGCTTTTCTCGCCCGCCTGTTGCGTGGTCTGCGTTGCTGACTGCGTATGGCTTGCCCGTCCACACCGGCAGTGGAGACGGTCCTTTCATTTCTTTGCTCGGTTGTTGTTGCACGGCTCCCGACGGGCGGTCTGCTGCTGCGACAAGTTGGTTAGCCTCCCTCACTTCTTCCGAAGAAAAAGCGCGTGCTCGCTCTGGAAACCTGCATGCTTGACGTCAGTGGAGCGTTCCGTCCGATATCGCGCACAATAAAACAGCCTCTGTGAACCAGACAAAGTTAGTTAAGCGAGAGCGCAAGTTGTAACACCGCACTGAGCTCGAACGTCGAGCTGTGCCACCCGATGCCGCTGCCTGCGGGTGCGGCAGAGTATTCTTCTCGGGACATTTGTTCCCTCTGTCGTAGTAGGTTTGAGGCCACAGACATGCACCGGTCGGCTGATCGATCTTAACTTCAATTCCGCCAGCCAATACACGAGTGAAGAGACAGTCTCTCGCACCCGGCATGGTCCCGTCCATTTCGGTGACAGAGAAGCTGAGACTTTCTTAGTGGCGTCGCTTAGGACGTGATTCCGTCTCAACACAAGATAGCCAAGTTTGTAGTCAACTTCACGATGAGAACGGTCATACTGCCCTTTCTGCTCGGCACATGCAGTACTCAGGTTCCTTCGCGCTTTGCGTAAAGCCTCCGTTACCTTCGAGCGCAGCGCAGTCGCGTAATCGGCGCGCGCCGACAAAACAACCAGTTCTGTGCTGCTGCGTTACTAAAGAGTACGTTCTACCGTATTCAACAGCTTCCTCCCAAGGTTGAGGGTGGTGGGTGTATACCCAGTCGAGCGGTTCACTGTCGGCGGGATCGCAAATCCCAAGAAGACAAGTGTCCCACTCATTCTGTGTCTCCGCAAATGCAATGAGCATGGGCTTAATGTTGTAGTTCACACGTTCAGTGGGATTCGCCTGGACATGGTACGTGGTTGTTCTGCTGTGCCGAATGCCGAGAGCTGTACGAGACTCCATGAAGGGTTTGGCAGTGAAATAGCGCGCATTGTCCATTATCATCTGCTGAGGATAGCCGAATCGTGTAAACACCTCGATCAGCTTTCTCATGATTACGCGTGCCGTCAGCTTCCGTAGGGGGAACAGTTCCTACCATTTGGTGAAAGTAATCGGTTCCCGCTCAGTGTCCTGGGGTAAGGTCCCATGACGTCACATGCCGCAATTTGCCACTGTGTTCGGCTATTGATCGGCTGCGTGAGCCAGGGTGGTCGTCGGCCACGTGGCTTCACGCGTTCGCACACGTTGCAAGAGCGGGCGTAGCGCATCACATCCCGCTTCATTCCAGGCCAGGTAGCAAGGCGGCACAACTTAAGGTAAGTGTTAGGGCCACTTGCATGCCCGGCGAGGCACGTATCGTGAAAGTAGCGTAAAAGTGCCCCTCTCAGCGTGCTAGGAATCACAACTTTTAAGGACTAATGTGTATCCTTCTCCGTGGGAATGTATCTCAGCAGGACGCCGTCACAGTCTAGCAGGCAGGAATCCAACGCGCTCACAGCGCTACCAGCTGTTTTGGAGCGCGGCGCACCCACAGCAATACCAGCTGCGTCCGTCTGCGTCGCGGCTGCGCCGCCGGGCTCTCGGAGCCCCTCAAACACTTTCTTGCAAAAAGGATCCCTCCGCTGTGCCTCTAACAGCTCCTTTCTGCCCAACACGCTCCCCACTGAACTGACGCAGTCCAAGTGCTTCACGCTTTCGTCCTGAAAAGGTGGTTCGCCCGCCCTTCCTTCGACACCAGTGCCGTCGCGCATTGTAACATGTAACAGTTACCCTGCTTTTAGGCTGAGTCACTGAGGAGTCACGTAGGGTATTAATGTTACCCCTCCTCACGACCTCAATCGTCGCAGCTGTTATTCCGCTCTCGAGCGCAGTTTTGGTCCAGCTGAGCTGAGCAGTAATGTTACTCTTCTCACAGTCAACGGGCGCGCGTGAAAGTGCGTCCGCCACAACGTTGTTCTTTCCTCTCCTGTAGCTAGCGGTAAAGTCTTATCGCTGCAGGAGAAGTGCCCATCGCGCGGGCCGGCTGCTTGGCTCTCCTAAATGCCTAAGCCAAGTTAGCGCCATATGATCGCTCTCGCTAATAAATGGGACTCATCATTATAGCAGTCGAACTTTTTGAGAGCGAAAATGATCGCCAGACATTCGTTTTCTGTCACGGAGTAATTTTTCTCGGTGGGAGACAAAGAGCGGCTGGCAAAAGCTACCGGGCGCAAGCTACCTTCGTACTCTTGGAGCGAAACCGCTCCTAGGCCAAGGTCACTGGCGTCCGTATGTACGACAAATTTTTTGTTCCTATTTGGTAGTCTTAACTGCGTGGTTTCAACGAGCGCATTTACGAGGTTGCGCAGTGCCGCCTCTTGCTCGGGACCGCACCTCTACTCCCCACCTTTCCTCAATAGCATAGTCAAGGGGGCTTGCATTGCAGTATAGTTTGGGATGAACTGGCGATAGAAGTTCAGCAGCCCTAAAAAGCGCCTCAGTGGGCCCATGTCTGTCGGTGACGGGTAGTTCAATAATGCCTGGACATTGTCATCACACGGTAGAAGGCATCCGCTATCCAGTTTAAGCCCCAGTAGCGGTACTCGGGTTGCTGCTATGTGGGTCTTGGTCGAGTTTAGCGTTATCCCCGCAGACCTCAGACGCTCCAACACGTCCATTAGATGGCGTAAGTGCTCATCGAAGGTACGCGAGTATACCACAACGTCGCCTAGGTAAACCAGAGCGTAGTGCCACGTTGCGTCATCCAAGCCATGATCGATTAGGCGGCGGTAAGTTACAGGCGCACCGACCAGTGCAAAGCGCACACCTGTAAACTGGAAATGTCCCCTGTGACAAGTGAAGGCAGCCTTCTCTCGGTCACAGGGATCTACCTCCACCAGAAAGTATCCTCTGCTTGCATCGAGCGTAGTGAAGTACTTCGCTCCGCCAACGCTGGATACGATCGAGGGAATGCTAAGAAGTGGATATGCGTCCCTGCGTGTCACCTCGTTCAGGCGGCGATAGTCAACACACAGGCAACACACAAAGGCGTCCCATCCTTTTTAGGAATCAACACCACAGGAAAACCCCATAGGCTGTCCGACCTTTCAACAACGCCTGTGTCGAGCAGTTCATGCAGAGCGCTGTCTAGTGCTTTCCTCTTAGCCAAACTCAACGGCCGATGATTGCACTTCCACGGAGAGGCGTCGCCAGTCTCAATTTTGTGCCTGTAGAGCGTAGTGCAACCAGGCCGCTCTGTGAATACGGCGTCATATTAAACTGCTTGAGTCATTCTGCAGCGGGTGGTCTCGTTCGCCCCTCACTGCAGTACACCGTGCCACCACAGTGGGGGTTATAGGCAGTGCGGGAGGCGAGCAGTTCCCCTCCGCGCCACTTTTCTCAGCGCGGCTGGCCGGACGGCTTGTCGACCCGGCCGCAACATTTCTGAGGGACCTTTTCGGGCAATCCTTGGGTCAGTCTGCGCACGAAGCACCATCGAACGAAGTTGCCTCTGACGCTTTTGAAATGTAACGAAGTGTTTCACGGCACCAGATGCTCGCTCCCTATATCCTCAGTTGCAGATGTCAATAACAATGCCCGTCTTGGTGAGGAAGTCTCTACCAAGAATTATAGGAACTGACAGACCAGGAAGAGGAGTGAGGCGTTATCGCCTTACCCGTTTCTCCCATTGCACCACAAGCCTGCTAGGCTTGTGCGCCGTGCCACTGGCGAGTTGGACGGTCACATCACTCTCTCTGAGTCAGACGCCGTTCCAACGTTGATGTTCACACACCTCGCCGAGAACGAGTGAAGCGCTTGACCCCGTGTCCAACAGCGCAAGAAACCTGCGCCAGCCGACTGTGACCTCTATGAGTGGCACTGGCGTGTCGTTGGGTGCTCCGAAACGACAAACCAGTGGGGAAAGGAGTTCGTGTGTCTCACTTGGCGCCGCTGTAACCGCCGCCGGCCATGCAGCCTTGCTCATCGGCGGCCCCGTCCCTTTCCCGAAAGCGCGTGTTCTCAGTTTGCAGGCGGTCTGCAATCCCGGGCCGTGGTGCCCCGGCTGGTTGCGCCTATAACAGAGGACAGTTGGCCTTTTGTCGGGCTTGGCGTTTTGTCGGGCTTGGCGTTCATTGCGTCGCGCCGTTTGACCTTTGTCCCTCACTATCGATTGCTCCCTTGCAGGCTCACTCTCCTCTGGCATCCTCGAGTTGGCATGTCGACCACGATTCTGCATAGCTCGGCCATCGGCCGCGCGTGCTGCACGCATGGCATAAGTGTACGGGTCGAGAGCCCAGTCCGATAAATCCGAACCGCTTCTCAGGGCTCTGTGACTGAAAGCAACCACACCATCTCCCCGGGAACGAGTGCGAAAAGTGTTCCCGTTCCACGCGCATCGCGGCTCAAGTGCGTGTGGCGCTGGGGGTGGACATCGGTATGAGCGCGAGGTGAGTATGTCCGCCTGTATGTGCTTTGCCACCGAGGCCAGCTCATCCAAATCCCTGTACTTGTGCCTCTCAAGCACACTGCGAAGGTGGGATGAGCTTGTCACGTTACTCTTTCCACGTTATCGCAGATCGGAGCAGAAGGGTCAGCGGTACGACAAAGCTCGTTCATCGCCCTTACGTACTCGAGCAAGGATTCGTGCGGATGCTGAGTGCGCCGCAGTCGCGCTGGTAATCTGCGGGCAGGACTTCCTCGCGTAAGGTCGAAATTAGGCCAGCGTACAAAACCACTAGCCAGTAAGCCGGAACCAGCGGGCAGCGTGATCAGTCAGCGACACTGGTACGACGCGTTCCAACATCTCCAGTCAGTCAGCATGCGATCGCGGTATTCGTTGATGCTGATTGAATCATGGTACCCGCTGTAGGTGGGTAAGTCCGCCCTCACTCTCTGCCTGGCAGCTGTGAGGATATCAGTAGAGTGTTCTGCACGACACAGTGTCAAGCTTTCAATCAGGTGCATTGCATCGCGCAACAGCGCCTACTGAGGATCGCTCTGGCCAGTAATGTCTGGCATAGGAGCGGGACGCGTTGAGCAAGTGTGCCGCTGTGGCTCCATGCTCTCCGCAAACTCTGGCGAAGGGCTCAGTGTTACGTGCCTCACGCCTTCAAGGGTACGTCCTGCCGGAGAGAGCGTCTCATGTGTAGCGCTACCCTCTTCGAAGCCGATCAAATTCCCAGGGCTAACATTCGCCGCAGGGCATGACTGAGCGGTAGCAGTTACCGCCGCTTCGAACTGTCACCTGTTGGTAGCCACCTGTGAAAGCGATACAACGGCTGTAAGTTAGCCTCATATGCTGCTATGGTTTGTTCGTGCGGTGGCAGTCACTCACAAAGACTCAACCTGTCACACCTCTGGCCTCACGTTGGGCGCCAAATATAAAGGTATTTCTCAAGTTCGCGCGGGAACACCTGACCCTTCTCTGGATCAAACAGCGCCGGTGGAGTGGCAGGCGCTCGCTAGCAGTTTCGCAGCAGCCCTAACATTCAGACCTGTGATCCCTAACTCGCGGTTCGCAGTGAGTTGCGGCCGCGGCGGGTTCAGGCCGGCGGGACAGGGTGAGTCTCAGACTTGAGGTGTTTATTCACCTTATAGTACAATACCACGAAACAGCAACAGCAACCACAAGCACAAATACAAAACCACAATGGCGGAGCGTTCCGCACGTCTGAGGCGAAAGAAACCGCGTAATGTTGGAACCACAAAGGAGGCTTCTAAGAGTTCAGCTATCCGCACTTGAGCCCTGGGACGGACAGTCGTTCACGAAGGCCGAGCGCAGCAGGGGGACGGCGTGCGGCGGTCTCAGCGGCTGACTTGAGATGCAGCCAGTCGCAAGCTCCTCAGTCGAAAGACAAAGGTGCATCGAGAGAATAGCGCTTCTGCCCGAGCGGCAGAGAGGGAGTCTCCCCGGTTCCAAGAGAGGTAAAGGAGGGTGCCTTGGGCTGTAGCATCGTGGCTTGGAGCGAAGAGCAGCGGCAGCGGTGAACGTGCCCTCTCCTCGCTACCCTCCGCGAGCGAGCACGTCATTATCGCGTGATAACCGCGTGGCTGCTCCGGAGATATCGGGATGCGCGTGCGATCCCAAAAGTGCTGTGGTCGTAGGTTATTGAGGTCTAGGATTCACATGAATATGAAGAGAGAAATAGTAAAATTGGTGAATAAGAAAGAGTCTAACCTAGACGCAGTAGAGTAAAAGCAGATCGTTTGAGGGTGGTACTTGCAAAGAAATATGCAGCCTTAGAACACATAGATGAAGATGACATAGGGGTATTAAATGAAACCGCAATTAGGCTGGCTTCAGAAGTAACAATTGAAGTGGGAGGTAAGGCAATAGGAGGTAAGTCCTACCGAGTAACGAAGAATCTGATAAATAAACGACAAAGAATGAAAGTGTTTAACTAAAGAGATCAGATATAATTCGTCGAACTTTGAAAACTGACCAACAAGGAGAAAGTGAGGGGTATTTGAAATTATAACGTGAGAGAGACTGAGGAAACAGTAAAAGATGGATGCAGCATGAAATCGTTGAGAAGAATACATGGAATGGGACAAGCGAAGGTGAACGCACTGAAATATTAGCAGGGTAATATAAGCAATTTCTAGGATATAGCAAAAGTTGCGGACGAATGGATGGATGGATGGATGGATGGATGGATGGATGGATGGATGGATGGATGGATGGATGGATGGATGGATGGATGGATGGATGGATGGATGGATGGATGGATGGATGGATGGATGGACGGACGGACGGACGGATGGATGGATGGATGGATGGATGGATGGATGGATGGATGGATGGATGGATGGATGGATGCATGGATGGATGGATGGATGGATGGATGGATGGATGGATGGATGGATGGATGGATGGATGGATGGATGGATGGATGGATGGATGGATGGATGGATGGATGTTATGAGCGTCCCCTTTGGAACCGGGATGCGGGTTGCGCCATTAAGCTCTTGATATTATGCTGCCTAATGTCCGACCTACGTAAAGCAATAAAAATGATTTAAAAAGCTTATCAACTCCCACAACCAAATTTTCTGATCCCCTATTGCGAACTGTGCTTTTGTAAGTCTCCGTTTTTTGTCGTTTCCTCACTTTCCTTCCACCAAGCCTCCAATCACCTCTTACTAATCCCTATTGCGGATATGTTTACTTTTCCACTGCTCTCCCTGAACCCCAAGAGCTTGAAGGAGGCCAGTGGTGCCTAAATCGAGCGCTGGGTAGGCGTCTTCGCATTCTAATAAAACATGCTCCATAGTTTCCCTAGATTTATCGCAGCAAGCACATGCTTCTTCTGCCTTTTTATATCTCGCTTTTTAGGTGCGTGTTCTACGGCATGCCTACATGCCTATCTCGTTTCGAAAAGTAATGAGCTTCTCTTTGAGTTATCATAAATTGTTTCTTTCCTGATTTCGTTTTTTTCTCTTAAGTAGTTACTCATGGCAGGTTTTTTTTTTCATTGCCGCCACCCATGAGATTATATCAGCCTCTATGACTTTCCGCTTGACGTTCTTTGTTGCTGCTTTGCGCACCCTACAGGCCGCATACTTGATGGTAAGCGTCCTAGTTGTTTTCTTTCACTGTGATTCAGTGTTTTTCCTGTACAGATACCTCAACACTCTCCCAGCCCATTTACTTCCTTCCATATTCCTCAGTCGTTCTACATGATCAATTTTGCAGCGAGCTTCCCTCACTTCAAAACTAGTCCAGCCCACATCACCGTGCACAGCATGATCTGTAGTCTTCCCTTGAGGGCCCAGTGCGAGGCATCCCACTGACCTTTGGTTCCCGTCGAGTCCTCCTTGTACCTCTGGTTTAGAGCAAACAACCGCATTTCCAAAAGTAAGTCCTGGAGCCATTACACCTTTATACATACCCCAGAGCACCTGTTACCTATTTTATCCCCATAGCGCTGTGTGCTTCATTATGGCTGCATTTATCTTCCGCTTGGCGGTTTTTTGTTTTTTCCTGTGTTTCATTTATCTATTGCCTTCGTTTATCGATATACCAAGGTATTCATCCTCTTTTACCCGAGGTATTTCCTGACCCTGTATCGCCACTGTCTGTTCACTGTTTTCATAGAATACTATAACACCAGATTCTCTAACACTAAATTTCAAACCTAAATTCTCTCCTTCCTGTCCACAGATATGAGCCAGACGTTGCAAATCACTTTGCTTATTAGCTAGCAACCCAATGTCGTCCGCATAAAATAAACCTGGAAGCTGCTGCTCTACTATTCTACCCGCCTATTTGTATGAGAGATTAAACTCGATAATACTTCGTTCCAATGCCCTCTCGATCATCACCATATACATCATAATGAGAAGTGTGGATAAAAGGCACCCCTGCCCCAGTCCCTTGTTGAGGTCAACTTCCTCCTCCCTCCTCATCCCTTCCCATTCAACGCAAACGGTATTTTCTACGTGATCTCCTTCCAAAGCTTTAGGAAATCGTCACTTAATCCCTCCCCTTCCAGAATATCCGAATAAGTATTGTGGTCTGCGTTGTCATACGCTCATGTAATGTCTAAAAAGGCCACACATATCGCTCTGCTTTCTACTCTTGATATTTCAATACACTGAGTAAGAACAAATAAGTTATTATGACAAAGCCTACGTATTGTGAAGCGATTCTGAAGTTCTCCCAGTATGTCATTATTTCCTGCCCATGCTTGCAGGTTTAATTTGATTGCCTGCATTGCTAACCAGTATATTATTGAAAAAATGATCAACGGTCTATACGAGTGAATTCTGTCTTTCTCCGCCTTACCTTTATAAATTAAGTTCATTCTACTTAATAGCCAACTATCTGGTATTCATCTAACTTTTAAAGTTGTTTTCACTGCTCTCAATAAAGCTTCCTTCCTTTTTGGTCCTTGTTCATTAGTTAGACTAACGGGAACCTCGTCTAGCCCTATTGCTGTGCGCTTAGGAATTTTCTCTTCGGCTTTCTTCCAGTTGACATTTGCAAACAGAAGCTTCTTTTCCATCTGGTTCTGTTTCGTGCTCTTTTTTCTTCAAAGAAAACCTCGCCATTGCCTTGGAAAGATTTGGCTGTTATTTTTCGGATGTAATTTAATGAGAACGGTGTACGCTAAGCGACAGCACAGCGTACACCGCACCCTAGCGGCTACCAGGCGTCGTAGGTATAAGTTAGCGTGTCGATGAGTGGCTATGTGGCGAAATGGCGTGGTTAGAGCTCCGGCCGCGTCGGGCGCGTTGACAAGTTAGCAGATGCGCGCAAACGGAATGAGTTGCCGTGGCAGCACCAGCTGGTTGTGTTTGGCGGCAATTAACTTCGAAAATGCCAGAAACGCCGTCACCCTTAGACACCGACTGAGCTAGAGCGCAAGCAACTTCATAGCGCTGTCATCTTTACTAACCTAGAGGTACCCATGCTGCGTGCCTGCAATGTTTTCTGCATAGTTACTCAGAGATAAAGAAAATGATATCTAAATATCCTCTTTGCAACTAATACACGGGGTCAAGACCACAAGCTTATTTTATGCGGTGCAACTGCTCACTTTATCAGTGGATGGAATCGAAGCTGCGCATTGCCTCAGAGCAATTTCTGGAATAATACGAGACTGGCTATCTGGAAAAAGAGTGTTCAATAGGTTACGTACGACAAGGTATTTAATGCGTGAAAAGGTACTGCACCGCAGTGAACTTTTAATGGAAGTATTCCATAAAGTGAGATAACTGCTCTCAAATAGCTACTGACAGATGACGGCAACATTTCACAAATGAGTGGACATGCGAACTAACCTGCAAGTTTCAAAACTTGTTCGTTGTTGCTAACTCTAAAATTTTATTGTTTTTCAGCGGGGAAAACAGGGAGAGGACATGAAGAGCACTTCAAGAAAAATTGCTCGTCGGGCATAGTACGTTGTGGAAGTGCAGATGATTACCGCAACTTTTGCGTCTGCTGTGAGTGTGCTTATTTCATCCTCTGAAATGCAGTCACTTTTTCTCGTAGGCTGTCTGCAAAATTGCCAAAATAATCAGAAACGTAAGAACGTAAATTGAAGATGCGTTCTTTATTTTTGTTTGTTATTACTTAATGCTCCTTTATTGTATGTCTGCATAGCGCTTCTCAGCTAAGTTTAGCAAAGCTGTTCAGCGGATAAAATAATTATATATGCACGTGGAATATATTAGTTCAAGCCCAGCAGTGGTCCGCCGTCAGACCTCTCATAACTAAACCCCGTGACTCTTATAATTTTATTGCACACCTTTTTTGTGTTATTTTGTCGCTTAAACATCTTGGCTAACGTTGGCTGGGATACATGGTATGTAGTGTTTCCTTTAGCTTGAACAAAGTTTTAAAAGCTGTCTGTAGCACATAATACGATTCTAACCCTCGAGCTAAATTAATGGATGAGGCAGCGGTTGCGTCTACGAGAAGTAACGACACAAAATACCTCTTAAAATAATCAATTTATTGTAAGACGCGGGAATTATAGTTAGTGGTTTTGGAAGGAATATCAACTTAGAACGAATTATGAGGATTCTGCCAGTTTCGAAATATGCACCATCAAGCTTTCGACAAAATATGGACTGTTGTTTCACTTATTTTAAAAAAAATGCAATCTTATTTATTCATTTATTCATTCAGAATACCTTACAGGCCTAAAGGGCATCGTGTAAGCGGGTTTAGTTACTACAAGCAAACTAGTAAGGAACAGGGTTACTAAGCAAGTGAGCATCAAAATGTTAGGCAACAAAGTAAATTGCAAAAAGCAGAACATGGTTTCAACGCAAGTGAACGAAAAAAGAATGCAATACAGCAAAAGACGTTAGCGAAATAAGCACTAAAAGACAATTTGAGTGCAATGCGAAACATCACAAAATAAAGAAATTATGGACTTAAACGACTGATGTATGATACAGCACTACTGCAAAAAATTCACCTCAAGCTTGTGAGGAAACGTATTCAAGTTATTGTGAGAGCCAATCACATCGGAAGATCATTCCACATCCGGGTGGCTTCTGGAAGTGTGGTTTTGTTAAATGCATGGTGTTACCAAAGATGCGCGTGAAGCTGAGATGATAATAAAGCCTGCGTGACCTGAAAAAGGGGCGTTCAAGATGTAACTAGGCTATTTTATTACATACCTCTCCCGGAACTGTACTTTTCGCAGAAGTAATGGCCACCTTGTAGTGCAATTAAGCACAACGGTAAAAAGGGGTCTATCTGCCATAGGCAATTTTTGAAAATTTGGGGCAGGTAAAAAATCTCCTGGCATAACGGTGCAGTGTGCAGCACGGAACGAGTATTTATATTAGGAAATAAACCTACAATCGAGGCAATATATATCTGAAATATTGACGGCATTGAAGAAGTCATTCATTAGTGATTCATGAGTCGTATGTCTGCTGATGGTATCTGCTTGTTTTTCGTCTGAAATTATTCTACGTATTGTAAGAATCACCTGGGTGAGGTTTTTATCGGTGTTTGCGAGAAACAGTGTTCTTTCTTAGTGACTGTTCGCAACAAACAGAAGCAAGAAGTGCCATGTTGTAAAGCTGTGCTATTCTGTTTTACTTGCTTTCGCCTAACGTCGTGTTTAAGCGACAATGGACGGGAGTGTGGGTGGAGACCCACTACTTCTTGAACAGCGTAGTGAGACGTCCTTCTCTATTACAAGCATTTTCTTTTTTGTGCAGCTAAGTTACCAATTTTTGCAGGTTAGAAGTTATTTTGATTTCGTGTGTGTCGTTGATAGAAAAGGCGTAGCATGTTGAAGTGAGGAGTGGGGCACCGACCACACCTTGCCCAAACAGTACTACATGCTTTGGTTGAAACCTTTATTTGGATGAATGTGATTTCTAAGATGTTCTAATTATTTCTTGCCTACTTACATATCTCTTCGAAACATTTTATTACAAAAAAAAGAATCTAGCACGCATGTACCATAAGGCAACTGGCCCAGAATTTGCGGCATGAACAGATCTAACAAAACAATGCATAGTTACAAGGGAGAGCAAGTAAATTGAATGACAAGTCGATTTTTGTGACAGAAATAATATTAACTGCTCTGGGACTTAACCACACAATGAGCTACGGAGCCTCCATGCACGCGACTTTCAGTGGGCCCTAGTGATCGTGAAAGCAAATGAAGACTGACGTAAACTGGGGGCCCTGTAACATGAAATTTTTCATTTTAGTTTTATTCCAATTTACTGACCTCAAATTTAAGTAAGCAGTGATGCAAAGATTGGGTGAGGACCCGCCAATCTTTGGGGACCGTTTTACCAGCCCAATCTGCTCGAGGAGGTTATTCTCCTCGTCTAAAGGAGGTTATTTTGGTTCGCTTTGGAAATGAACGTCATTGCCTACCTCGAAATCTTTTTCTTATATAATTGGCTGATGACAGGCCAACAGGCGAGTAGCTTGAAGCCGTAGAGAGGGTTTTGGTGGGGCCGAGTTAGAGTAGTGAAAGTAGATGACCAGATGAGGAGAGCGTTGACGGTGACTGCGATTGGTCCGCTCCCCTTTGTTTAGCTTCCTGTGGCTGGTCAAGCGTCGTGGCGGTGTGCAACGGGGAGATCAAATTCTATTCAAACGTGTTCTCAGTGAAGAAACTTGGCAGTTCGTTGTCGTATACGTGCCGAAAGGGCTCGACAACGTCCTACTGCAAATCATATATTTTTCTTATTCACAAAAAAATCCATTCTTGCCGGCAACCTACACGCAGCTAGGGACATAGCGATCGGTGGGCAGCCACCTTCTATTCCTTGCAGAAGGGAGCAATCTCTGGCTATCAAAAAGAAATTATTCAGCATAATATTTCCCGTTCACTGCGTACACGTCACTTTGACGTTGCGAGGTTTCACAGCTTTACGAGGCTGGACTAGAGACAGGTCAAGTTGTCGCAACCCGAACATTTTTGTACAAAAGCGGAGGACTAATGATGAAAAATAGTTTAGAACGGGAAATACTTTCTTTCTTTTGTGCGGCCTCATCATACATAATTATTCCTACGCATCATATGAGATGGAGTGTTTCCACAGTTTTCATAACGTCGCATGACCAACAGGCAAAGTGGGCGTGGCGCAAACATTTTTGACCACTCATAGAGGGATAATGGTATAAACGGAAAAGAAACAGATTGGACTAGTACGTTGGAGTGCCGCAGTTCATAGAAAGCCCACAAAGAGGATCAAATTATATGAAAAGAGAAAACTGGCATGCACCTAGACCACAGCACAAACCTAGGAAGGAAATTCATATACGGGATTCTCAGAGAGAAAGGTTTGCAATAGACCCCCTCTAACATTCGTCTCACCCGGAACCAATGGCTTTCCGGGTTGGTCGCTCTTCAATCTTTAGTAAGGAGGAGACTAATAAATAGCAGGGTGAAGCCTAAATAATCGAATATTCGATGTATAGGAACGCTGAATGGGGCAAATTAGCTCTGCGGGACCCTGTATGGTGGACAAATTCCATAACATGGAAACATTTGGACCGTTACGAAGCTACAAAGTTTGTGCTTGTCATTGTTCTTTTTTTATGGCGAATCAAGAGCACTGATGACGAGCACTTGTGAACCTCACGAAAGAAAAAGTGAATGCATGGGCGTCATTATTTCAGCTTTCCCACGTATATACAGCGTCCATCAGCAACACCATGCCAATGCTACGAAAGCCACAAGTGGCCGGGAGAACGAAAATAATTGGCTCCTGCTTTTCGTTTAGTGCTAAGCTGTTCGGGTACTTGGTCGAGAAAACAAATTTCTGGGCCATTTGTAAAATGGTCTTTGTTTTACAAACCTCTACGATGACGGAGAAGCAGACTGTGGTGTTATTATCGCCGCTAAAGCGATAGCGGCGGCGCGACTATCGCGGCAGCTTGTTATATCAACCCAGTTATGTGGCCACCGGGCTGCATTCCACTACGAGCCGTCATGGAAGAAACCACGTTTGGTTTTGCTGACGACATCTTCCTTCGTCTGCTGTCCCCCCCCCCCCTCCTACAAAAACACCACACAGACAGCAATGAAAACTGCGCGCAACGAAAACTAATTGTTAATTGGGCGAACCTGTGCCCTTAAAGACATGTTACACTTCAGCGCGATTGGCTATCGAAAATTTGTCCGCTGGTCAAGCGCGTTAGCTATTCATTCACACAGCACAGGTTTCAGCTTAATCACTGGTGACCGCGTTTATTCTAGAATGTTCAACACTATTCACGTCGCACCTACAATAACATTACACTAGGTTTGGCGACAACTTACCCAATAAACCCGCCGAGGTAGCGTAGTGGCTTTAATGTTACGCCCCAGGGTGCGGGATCAAATCGCGTTGGCGGCGGCCGCATTTCGGTGGGGGCGAAATCTAAAAGCGCTCATAGAGTACTCATTGGATGCAATTTATGGAACCTAATGTAAAAATTATGCCGGATCCCACACTGCAGCGTGTCTCATAATAATTTAGTGGTGTTGGCATGTAGAAACGAATAATTAAAGAAAGGCCCACAGATACAATCAAGCAAAGCATACGTGAAAGTTCCGATGCATAGAAGCACGCCTTGCGCAGTTGAATAACTTTCGGTTGCTAGCACCTGAGATGTGCTCCCCGAAAAAAAAAGCACGGACAAATTATAAACAATGTACGCGTGTGAATGCCGCCTTGATAAAAAGCATCGCGGCAATGCGGCAAGCTGAAGAAAAAAGCGGTGTACACCTCAAGCGAGAACTAAAAATCAACTAACAAGTTTGCACAGCCCAATTCTTTAAAGCGATAGTAATAATAATCTTCTGTAATATGCGTGACAACTTCAACAAAATCTCATAGTCCAGTGAACCAAGACAACGGAGTGCCTTGTACGGCGCCAAATAACGGCACAGAAGTTTTCATCGAGTCGACGACAGCGTGTTGGTGTACAAAACCACATACGGTCGCCGGGCTGGTATTCTACATAGCGTCATCGACGATTATAGTGTCGACTGTCGGTTCTTTGCTGATGCGTATGCCGGCGAGTAGTCAGGCTTTTTCTGTGCGCTGTAAATAGGCGGTGACGTCAAGGTTTTCTTCGCCTGCAACAGACGGTAGCATAGCGCTGAGCGTCGTTGCCGGGTTTCTTCCATAAACCAGCTTGAATGGCATCATGTGCGTTATTACTTCCAGTGACGCGTTTTAAGAGAAAGTTACGTATGGAAGGACGGGATCCCACGTGCTGTGCTGACGCCTACGTACATTGCTAACTTGTCGGCGAGGGCCTTGCTCACCCGTTCCTTAAGGTAATTCGTCTGCTTCTCGTAAGCGGCTGTCCTCCTTTCATTTGTCTGGCATTATTGATCAATCGCACGCGCCTGGTTACGCACCACTGCAAAAGCCTATGCCCGTGATCATGACTTCCGGGCACCATGTCGTGGTCGAACGTTCTCGGCGAAGACTTTCGCCATTACTGCTGCACTACCTTTTAGCCACGCATTAGTTTCTAAATGGAGAGTGAGATAATTGGCTGCCATAACGATTCACTTATTTCATGATGCTGACGTTATAAATGGCCCAGTAAGTTTATGCTGATCTGCTGGCACAGTCTGTGAGGAGTTTCGGTAGGCTGCAGGTATACCGCAGGCTTTTTGTGGTGTCTTGCGTTGCTGACAATCTATGTAGGTCATGAGGCATTGAGCTACGTCGCCGGCAAGGCGCCGCCAGTAATACTTCTCCTGTATCCTGGAGAACGTATTAACCGAAGACAGGAGCAATCGGGTGACAGCGCAGGGCCTTTAGAACTACTGGTAACAATCCTGATGCTATGTCGAGCAGGTAGTTGACGCGGACTGGGGAGAAGTTCTTCACAAGCACATTACTTTGAAAGAAAACCGAAGCAAATCAATATTTAAGGGCAACAAGGACAAATTCATTCTTGCCTTCCAAGAACTCAGAAAAGTTTCTTTGTTCCGGGTCTCCTCACTGCTGTTCGGCAAGGTCGTCAACGTTTGATGTTTCCATTATAATGTTATCGTCTCGGTTGTCTTCCGGTGGCGGGTGGATGATGTCGCAGTCAGTCGGGATACGGACACGCATCAGTGTGTCTGTGCGAATTTGTTGACCACGGTATTGTACAATTTTTAGAGTCTGGGGCTTCACCTTGCTAAGTGTCCTGAAGGATCCTTTAAAATTTCAAGAATCCACAACGCGTGACTGTTGCTCATTACATTGAAGGACATATACTATAAAGGCGTGGTCAAAAGCGTGCGAGCTACGCTTTCGTGTGGTATTTCTAACTGGTGAGTCTGTAAATTGCTGGACAATGGCTGTTGAGCAAGAAAATCAGCAGAGTTCGATCGTTGAAATTATATTATGGATGACCTGTATTGGGCACGAATTCCACCACTGCAAGACTTGCGCTAAGAAGTGTGAGGTGGTATAACGGATCACGTAGAGGCACAGCCGCCGCATTGGCTGTGCCGCTAAGAGGTGAGCGGGCTAAGAACAAAAGGTTTAACAACGCTAGGAGAGTATTTGCTGCACTGTGGTCCGCGACTAACCTATGATAAGTATTGAGAAATGAAGAAGTACACATCAAAAAGAAGTTAATCGTTGCGAAGGGCTAATGGACGCCCTGTTGGAGACAAAGTTTGTATAGCTACATAAAAAAATTATTAGCGAAAAACTTCGGAACCACTCAGGTACAAGTATATGCTTTTTTCCTGTCGAGAGCACATATCTGCGCCCTATAGCTTCTGCAAGGGAATCGTCGAGACTGAGATCGTAATTAGAGCAAGGTAGCTTGTGTCTTTCATTCATGGCCCAGTGCGAACAAGTGCATTGCGTATAATTCGCCTTCATGAGTGAAAAAGAAATTGCAGAATTCGGGTATAGATCGGACAGGATATCGCCTTTTCTTTGTTGCTTTCTTTTCTTCCCTCGGTTTTTCTTCTTCTTCTTTTCTTTTCATCGAAGCGCGCGCCTCCCCTTCTAGCGCAGCCTTTGCTGTGGATGGCGCGGCTTGGAGGTAATCTGTAGAGAGTACTAAGGCTAGGCGAATTGAAATTGCTCGTACCTCCAAGTGTCCTGCGTTCTCACAAATCTTGTGTTGGAATCACGTAATCTCGGGCCTAATCTTGCGTCTCACTGACGAGGTAAAATTAATGTTCCCCTACAGACTACACGCGCTAGTCTGAAACATGTAAAGCTGAGAAATCATGTACGACCTGTCGTAAGCAAAGGCTAAAGCACACATTAGCAACCTTGTGAAATTAGTTGGCCAAAAATGGCACGAATGTAGAACTGAACTTCTTGAATGAGCGACGAAGCATAAATGTTTTTCATTGATTTATCTTTTGCTTCAACACTAATTGTGTTTCTCTATAACGTCCCGCTTCGGATCCAGTGAATTTATCGCCAACATATTTGTATATTGTATGAATATTCTTTACGCATATATTTCCCTATTTTGTGCATTGTTTTGTAATTCTATTACGTTTTTACTTTTTCTGCATGTTGACTTTCTGCTGCACATGTATGGAGTTGATACCACTGTATGTCATGCTGCTCTACTGTATGGACGCAGTGAAGCCGCTTCAGGTTTCCTGTCCATGCTCCAAACATGACACATGTCGAATGAAGCTAAATTGAATTGAATATCAAATGTTGGAGGCACGTTGAAGTTGTATGTAGTAGGAAGTGCTCGCTCGCCGCTGCCACCTTTCTTCATCACGCCAGCGTTGTGACAGTGGGTGTTCTCAGCTACACGAGTCATAACCCTTCATGGTTGCCTGTACTCCTGCATCACCATGCATGTTAATTTAATTATTAGGCGAATGTTTAGCACACCTTCTACGGCCGATAAATCTTTACCCCTTACTTCGCGCAGTTGTCTAATATTTTTTTGTGGCAATCAATGATTCATCTGTGATTTTTTCTTATGCGTACAACGGCGTCACTCTGTCACAGAATTTTGTTTAACACTGGATGAGGCCTGCATAAGTAATTCACTCCTAAGCCTAGGAGTACAATACCAACCACCAAGCTTTGTCTAGACATCACCCCTTATCTACACTCTGTTTAACTCTAATATAAACAAGGTTCCTTGTTCAGTTCTCCAAGAAGATTAATGAAGAATGCTATAAGCTCTTATAGCGCAAAAAATTACGAAGGAAAGAAGAATGCTGCATTTATTTCGAAAGCTCAAAAATATGTAGGAAATTAGAAACATTCGCAACACAGTAGTGCGAATGTGGCCCCTTTCTGCAATAGGATGTGAACTTTGTGGGACGTACAGTTCTCCCAAGAAAATAAGAAACGATGGGGACGACACCGTCCGGGCAGTTCCTCTTAACTACGTTACGTTTTTCTAACTTTGCCCGCTTGCCACCCATGAAATGCCGCCTATTTCCTCGAAATGTCAACTTTGTGGCGTTTATCGTTTATTCGGAAAAAACATGAGACTGCGTACGAGTTTCAAAACTACGCTTTTGACGCTCAGAGATATTTGTATGGCTAATTTCTGTGTAGGCTGTAATAGTTCTAAACCATGTGCCACACATACGACGTGGTATAAGAAAGCTTCGATACTGGCTTTGTTGTGAAAATGTTATTTTTCTGCATTGAAGCGATTTAACCTTGGATCTGGTCCTTTTGCGCAATAATGGAGTGCTTGTAATGTTCCAGCCAATTACAAACTGGTTACTGGAACTGCTTTTTTTTCCTGTATGACTCCATAACCCACTCTCTTCGTGCCAATTTTCACCAATTGTGTTAAAATCGGCGACGTTTGAGCTGGCTTTCTAGTTTTCGGGAAAGGGCGAAATAAGTACCAGCATAATCTTACAAGCAGGCTGAACGTGGAAGATAAATCATCCTGTTTTCCCGTAAGGGACTCACGTGTCCGGAGTGATCTCTGCACTGGTAGGTGTACTGTCGTCGTTCATCATCCAGCTCCTCGTGTCCCCCAAAGTGAGCCGTTATCCCAAAATTTCTTCCCAGAAAAGCTTTAGAATTTGGCAGTAAAACACGCTGTTCGTAATCTGACGTTTGGGATGAAGTCTTGATGCATAAAACCATGAATTTCGCAAAGAACAATGCAGATGCACTTTGTCGAGATGCGGACATATCCAGCTTTTTCGCGAAGTACATACATTTACGCGCCTAAATTTTTAAATTGCATGCGAGGTTCTTTTCGAACGTACCGGAACCTCATTCGACGCGTGGGTTCTTACCGAAAGGTTGATTTTCGTTTATTTTTCTCTATTTCAACCACCAACCTCTGAGCCGGGCAGCTATCATGGCAGCTCGACCACGTTGGCTTAGTCTCTTAGTCTATATCTCAAGTAAACCATATTCATGAAGTTCGGCCTAAAAGACAGGTCATTCCTCTGACTTCAATCGCACTTATCTCGCTGTCTTCCGCAAATCAAAACCCACCTCATCAGCCGAAGTGGCAGGGACAAGAGAAAACCTGCGTTTATGCGCAATGACAATATTGACACGTATACTTATCTTTATCGGGCAACCACGTTTCGCAGCCTAACAAAAGTAATCGCACAGCGTGGGACGCGCCTGTATGTACCGAAGTTTCTGGAACGTTATCGATGCTTCTATCTGCTGTCTGTTGTCGCTGAACGTTATGTTATCTGATTGCATCACTTGACGCG
Organism: Dermacentor albipictus; assembly: GCF_038994185.2. Taxonomy (NCBI): domain Eukaryota; kingdom Metazoa; phylum Arthropoda; class Arachnida; order Ixodida; family Ixodidae; genus Dermacentor; species Dermacentor albipictus. The sequence goes on along the minus strand of NC_091829.1, from coordinate 95,742,398 downwards.
AATGGTGTAGAACTTTGTGGAAGGCATGCCGGTCCGAACGATTAGTCTGGAACATTCGATGACTGCTCTATAAAAGCCGACGCGCTTGACCCGCTGATCAGATTTTCGACGATCGCCGAGCGTGTTCGCCGCCATCGTTGCGCTTTAAGTGTAGCCTGTTTTGTGGGCACAGGTTCGCCCAATAAAAGCTAGTTTTGTCTTTCACAGTACTGCTACTGTGTTCTTTAACGTCACTACCACGTGACATGTGGTGGAGGTGCTAGTGCGTTCATGTACCGAACGCCCCCGCAAAGTCGCGATCCAAGCCCAAAGCCCGAGGACAAAACTAACATCGCCGAAGACCAGCGTGCTAGCCGCAGACTGCAAAGACTGCCCCCAGAGCACGGACTTCTGCCTGAAACGACAAAGAAGATAGTGATCAAGACAACCCAAATGGCTGCCCCAGTGTCCCCCGTTATCCTACAGCAACCTCGGGACCCACCAACTTTCCATGGAGCAGCAACTGAGGACCCGGAATACTGGCTGGAGACGTACGAGCGAATCGCGACTTTCAACAACTGGTACTCCGACGACAAGTTGCGGCACGTATACTTCGCCCTAGAAGACGCCGCCAGAACGTGGTTCGAGAACAGGGAGTCGACATTGACAACATGGGACCTGTTCCGTACCGGCTTCATGCGCACCTTTACAAGCGTCGTGCGCAAAGAAAGGGCCGAAGCCATGCTGGACGCCCGAGTGCAACTACCGAACGAGAACGTTGCCATCTTCACGGAGGAAATGAAGCGTCTCTTCCGCCACGCCGACCCGGATATGCCCGAGGAGAAGAAAGTCCGCCTTCTCATGCGTGGTGTGAAGGAAGAACTTTTCGGCGCAATGGTACGAATCCCACCGAAGACCGTAGAAGAGTTCCTTCGCGAGGCAACCAGCATCGAGAAGACACTCGAGATGCGAAACCGGCAATTCGACCGCCGCACGAACGCGACAAACTACGCCGGACTTCAGTCACTGGCCACCGACGACCTGCGCGAGACTATCCGAGCTGTCGTGCGGGAGGAGCTACAAAAGCTGTTCCCATCATCACAGCCTCAGGTGGCTTCGATTGCCGATATCGTGCGTGAGGAACTCCAACAACAACTAGGAGTAGCCCCTGAATCGCCGCAGCCCGAGCCGCAAGCAATGATCTACGCCGCCGTCGCACGCCGTCAAGGCCCCCCTCCGCGACCGCGCCAGGGCCCTGTCACGCCGCAGTTTCGTCGTCCGCCGCCGCCGCCGCCGCCAGCACGACCACCCGTCGCCCAGCGCACCTACCCGAGGAAGACAGACGTTTGGCGCGCTCCTGACCACCGCCCGCTCTGCTACCACTGCGGGGAAGCCGGCCATGTGTACCGCCGATGCCCATACCGGGAGATGGGACTGCGAGGTTTCGCCGTTAACGCGCCGCGGCCACAGATTGGCGAACGACCTCGCGATATCGCCGACTACCTCGCCGCCACTCAGTGGAGCCATCGACGAGCTTCCCGTTCGCCGTCACGAGGCCGCTACCTGTCGCCGCAGCGCCGACCATACACTGGCTCAGCCCGCGGCCGGTCCGTCAGCCCATATCCGGAAAACTAAAAGCAGCAACCGATGGAGGTGCGGTTGCTGTTCGTCGAACTGACGAAGATCCTCCGCCGCCGACGAAGACGACGAAGCAACCATCTCGACGACCTAATGACGACACGCCGCCGTCCCGACGAAGTCAGGAAGCCAAAACTACACCGACGAAAGTTGACTTGACGACGCGACGTTCAAGCTTCAGTTTAACACGACGCAGCCGTGATCCGACGCCAAGACCCAACGCAACGCCAGACAAAGAACCACCGACCTCAGCGTGCTTCTCGACGGACACGCGGTTACCGCCTTAGTGGACACAGGGGCTGATTACTCCGTCATGAGTGGACACATCGCCGCCCAGCTGAAGAAGGTTAAGACTGCATGGGAAGGCCCTCAAATTCGCACCGCAGGAGGACACCTCATCACGCCGACTGGAATCTGCACGGCAAGAATAACCATTCATGACCGAACTTACCCTGCCACTTTCGTTATCCTCCAACAGTGTTCACGAGACGTCATTCTCGGTATGGACTTCCTGAACCAACACGGCGCAATCATCGACCTGAAGTCACAGTCAATAACGCTGTCGGAAGATAAAGCGATACCGCCGGAGAGCCCCCGTAGTCACCATGCCTTGAGTGTGCTCGAAGATCAAGTGAGCATCCCGCCTCACTCCAGCATTGTTATTTTGGTCGGCACCGAAACACCCGCTGAAGTAGAAGGCGTCATCGAAGGCGACCAACGTCTTCTGCTCGACCGTGAAATTTGCGTCGCAAGAGGGATCGCTCGACTGCACGGAGGAAACACGAAAGTGTTGCTGACAAACTTCAGCAACGAGTTCAAGCACATCAACAAGGGCACGACCATCGCATACATCGAGGGAATTGTGGAAACCAGCGATGCCTTTGTCCTCTCGGATTCTGTCGCATCTACCCCGACGACTGTAGTTCCCGAGCCAGACTTCGATATAAGTCCAAGTCTCCCCGTGATTAAGCAGCAACAGCTCAGAAGTCTGCTTCGACGATACAAAAGCTGCTTTTCGACGTCATCGAGGATTCGACAAACACCAGTCGCAAAGCATCGCATAATAACCGAAGAATGCGCTCGACCACTACGCCAGAGCCCTTACCGAGTTTCGACGCGGGAACGTGAAGCTATAAGAGAACAAGTCGACGAAATGCTGCGCGACGACATCATCCAGCCGTCGAAAAGCCCGTGGGCATCCCCTGTTGTCCTGGTAAAGAAAAAGGACGGAAGCCTACGTTTCTGTGTCGATTATCGTCGACTGAACAAGATCACGAAGAAGGATGTATACCCCCTCCCACGGATAGACGACGCATTGGATCGGCTCTGCAACGCTAAATACTTCTCGTCGATGGACCTCAAGTCTGGCTATTGGCAAATAGAAGTCGACGAAAGAGATCGCGAAAAGACCGCCTTCATCACCCCAGACGGCCTCTACGAGTTCAAGGTTATGCCATTTGGACTGTGCTCGGCACCTGCAACGTTCCAGCGCGTCATGGACACGGTTTTAGCAGGATTTAAGTGGCAGACCTGTCTCGTTTACTTGGATGACGTCGTTGTCTTCGCCGAAAATTTCAACGATCACCTTAGGCGGCTTGCAACAGTACTCGAGGCCATCAAGTCATCAGGGCTCACTCTGAAGCCAGAAAAGTGTCGCTTCGCCTACGATGAGCTTCTGTTCCTAGGCCACGTCATCAGCAAGTCTGGAGTCCGCCCCGACCCGCAGAAGACAGCTGCCATCGCAAAGTTCCCGCAGCCCACCGACAAGAAGGCAGTGCGTAGATTTCTTGGCATGTGTGCTTACTACAGGCGATTTGTCAAGGACTTTTCACGCATCGCTGAGCCGCTGACACAGCTAACTAAATGTGACATTGAGTTCAAGTGGGAAACGCCGCAGGCCGACGCATTTGAAGAACTCAAACGACGCATGCAGACTCCGCCCGTACTTGCGCACTTCGACGAGCAAGCCGATACCGAAATTCACACTGACGCCAGTAGCCTAGGCCTCGGTGCCGTCCTAGTCCAGAGAAAAGATGGACATGAACACGTGATAGCTTACGCTAGCCGGTCGTTGTCAAAAGCGGAAGGCAATTATTCCACAACGGAAAAGGAATGCCTCGCCATCGTTTGGGCTACAGCGAAATTTCGCCCCTACCTATATGGCAGGCCATTCAGAGTGGTCAGCGACCATCACGCGTTGTGTTGGCTAGCTAACTTAAAGGACCCTTCAGGACGGCTGGCACGGTGGAGCCTCAGACTACAAGAATACGACATTACTGTAACATACAAGTCCGGACGAAAACACTCAGATGCCGATTGCCTATCACGCGCCCCCATTGACCCGCCGCCGCAAGATAACGAGGATGACGACGCCTTCCTTGGAATAATAAGCGCGGAAGACTTCGCTGATCAACAACGAGGGGACCCGGAGCTAAAAGCCCTTGTCGAGTATTTGGAAGGGCACACCGACGTTGTCCCTAGGGCATTTAAGCGTGGACTATCTTCGTTCACGCTTCAAAACAACCTACTCGTGAAGAAAAACTTTTCACCAGTCCGCGCCAACTACCTTCTTGTTGTTCCGTCGGCGCTGCGTCCAGAAGTACTGCACGCCTTACACGACGATCCAACCGCTGGGCACCTCGGATTCTCCCGGACGCTGTCGAGAATACAGGAAAGGTATTACTGGCCGCGTCTGACCGCCGACGTCGCCCGTTACGTTAAGATATGCCGAGACTGTCAACGACGCAAGACACCACCGACAAGGCCAGCAGGGTTACTACAACCGATCGAACCTCCTCGTCGACCATTCGAGCAGATTGGGATGGATTTGTTGGGGCCGTTTCCGACGTCAACATCCGGGAACAAGTGGATCGTCGTGGCGACGGACTATCTCACCCGCTTCGCTGAAACAAAAGCTCTACCGAAAGGCAGCGCAGCCGAGGTGGCGAAATTTTTCGTCGAGAACATCCTGCTGCGACATGGCGCCCCAAAAGTCCTCATTACCGACAGAGGAACGGCTTTTACAGCAGAGCTCACCCAAGCCATTCTGCAATATAGCCAGACAAGCCACAGGAGGACAACTGCCTACCATCCGCAAACGAATGGTCTCACGGAGCGCCTGAATAAGACCCTCGCCGACATGCTAGCGATGTACGTCGACGTTGAGCACAAGACGTGGGACGCGGTCCTGCCGTATGTAACCTTCGCTTACAACACGGCGGTGCAAGAAACAACACAGATCACGCCGTTTAAGCTGGTTTACGGCAGGAACCCGACGACGACGCTCGACGTCATGCTGCCCCACGTCATTGACGAAGAGAATGTTGACGTCGCTAGCTATCTCCAGCGCGCCGAAGAAGCCCGACAGCTCGCCCGCCTGCGGATCAAGGACGAACAGAGGACCGACAGCCGATACTACAACCTCCGACGACGCTTCGTCGAGTACCAGCCCGGCGACCGTGTTTGGGTATGGACCCCGATACGCCGACGAGGACTCAGTGAGAAACTACTCCGACGCTATTTCGGACCCTACAAGGTCATCCGACGCATTGGCGCTCTGGACTATGAGGTCGTGCCAGACGGCATTTCGCATTCACAGCGGCGCCGCGCACGATCTGAAGTGGTCCACGTGGTGCGCCTTAAACCCTTTTACGGACGCTGACAAACTTCGCCATTTTTGTTCTTTTCTTTGCTACGAGTGCTTTTGTTCATTACCTTCGTTTCTTTGCAGCATCGGGTCGATGCTTTTTAAGAGGGGGGTAATGACACGTATACTTATCTTTATCGTGCAACCACGTTTCGCAGCCTAACAAAAGTAATCGCACAGCGTGGGACGCGCCTGTATGTACCGAAGTTTCTGGAACGTTATCGATGCTTCTATCTGCTGTCTGTTGTCGCTGAACGTTATGTTATCTGATTGCATCACTTGACGAGAATGGTGTAGAACTTTGTGGAAGGCATGCGGGTCCGAACGATTAGTCTGGAACATTCGATGACTGCTCTATAAAAGCCGACGCGCTTGACCCGCTGATCAGATTTTCGACGATCGCCGAGCGTGTTCGCCGCCATCGTTGCGCTTTAAGTGTAGCCTGTTTTGTGGGCACAGGTTCGCCCAATAAAAGCTAGTTTTGTCTTTCACAGTACTGCTACTGTGTTCTTTAACGTCACTACCACGTGACAATATTTGTAATGCGAAAGTGTTTGAATGCACATTAATGAGTTGTTTTTTTTTCAAAACAGAGCCAGTTGCAGATCGTTTTGATTCCTCCTTTTACATCACCCACAAAATGCTTCCCCAAGCTATGTATAAGGAATTTAAGTCTCATGTTTAGTTCTTATAAAGTGGTCAAGCAAAGTTTTCGCTCCATATATAGCACCTAAGGAGGGGAAAAGAAAGATTTTTTATTACTTTTTTCAGCTTCACGCTAAACTACACAATTGATACTTTCGGTGCACATTGCCGCAACCTATGTCCCCACTTCTTCCAAATTTCGAATTGCGGCCACCATTGGCAGTGAAATAAACAAGTATTTAGCAAGTTCAATTTAACACCTAAATAGTCTACATATTTAAACATGTCATCGCATGATGAATGTCAAGTTAAGGCGATTATCATCGAGGCAATGTGGCTGAGCCAATGTGGCCAAGTTCGAACCAACTACGGCAAGCAATCTGTTAATTTCAGCGCTTTTTTATTATGGAACTCGCCACCAGTTGCTTTAAAATTATTGACACTAGATTCATTTATTACAGAATTCAAAAAGTTTCTTTTGAACCAACCGAGCTTTAAAATAACATATTTTTATATGCCGCATAATGCATGCGTTTGAATTTTCATTGGTTAATACTGAAGTGTAAATCAGGCCTAATGATCAGGTATGAAAATGTTTCAACAAGCCCATTTTCTGTTCAATTTGTTCATGTTTCCCTATGTTGCTTAACTGATTTAATTCGTGTTCTACTGTTTTTATAATTGCCACCTTTCTAATTTGTTTTTATAGTTGTGTTTATTACTGTTGCTGCGTTAAGTAAGTTTACTTTTTCTTTCGTGTATATCTTGTAAAGGAGGTCCCAATTCAGTCTCTGACTCCGGGACCTCCTCATGTATATTACATGTAATAACTTCGTGTTTAGTAAATTTAAAATTTGATTCTGATTCTGATTCTTACATCATATTGCCAGCACTGAAATGCGTCATGCATGAGGCTGGTCTCCAGCAGGGCACCTATCTCACGCTTCGCACGCTAACGCTGCGTCATTTAGCGGTGCCACCTGAAAATTAAATTGTGGGACATACGCGATTAAACGGGGCGATAATTTTGTTTGTTTTCCGGAATTTTGGAAAGATCCCCCGTGCTTAATAGCATAATTACTGTCCTTGAGCTGGGTTATTCGAAGAGGCGGACATAATTAACACAAGAAAGCCATACACATAATCAACTAATTGACAAAAATGCAGCAACTAACTTCCTTAGCTAGCATTGCACTGCACATTGGAATAAAAAAATTGTAGCCGGTAGCTTTGCAAGCCGTATACACTCAGAATGAACTTGCAGTATGACACCAGTTTCGAGATATATCCCACAGTGCCAGATGAAGTACATGGGTGTTCCAATTACTTGTCTACTTCAGTACATAAAAGAGTGTTACGTTGAAAAAAAAAAACGTCAGCGAAACAGCATTGCAGTTTCACAGTGAGTTTCAAGGCGCAGAAGTCGAAGTCGATGTGCTTGTGTAAATTTGTTCCAAGTGTATGCGGTTTACAGTTTCATCGACTAGGAATCGTTAGTTGCAATATTCGCCGTAAAATATATTAGAAAATAATTACAAATATTTGTTAATTACATGTATATGTGTCACTTTTTCCTGCATCTAATGTGTGCCTCTTTGATTAATTTAGCTCAGGGACTAGAAATGCGTTATCTGCAAGACGTGATCTGTAAACATTCCGTAAAATTATATTCATAGCCATATATGTGAAGGCAACGCTGCCTGAATTTAGAGGGTGCTGGTCAACTTTCAGTCGGCACACGAGAAATCCTCAATAACCTTTATTGTGATGAAAGAGCAGCACATGCCGATCGGCACACCACTAGCGACTGAAATTGGTGTCATAAAGGTGCATTGATAAGCGGCACGTGCCCAGTGACGGCAGTCGGAGTCATAGAGGTGTATTAAGGGCATTATGCACCCAATGGAACCTAGACAATGAACCAAATCGGCCTGACAGTAAATTTAAACCGTTATCCCTCAGCACCACAGCTCAATGCGCTGGTCACTGACTACCCGACATCCCAAGTTTGCGTGAACACAGAAACGTGCATAGCCCGCAAAAATTGCGTGATGTGTCCTAAGAATGCTAATAGCAATACGATGCCGTTTATTTTGTGCTTCCATAGTGATATACCCGTAGCTAACAGTCAGTCACTCTGATGTATTTGCTGGTTTGGGGAAAAAGCCACATTGATACCTAGGTCCTTTTTTTGCTAGTATTTCTTACTGATCAAACTAACCCATGAATATCGGTTCTTTGTTGCAGATAAAAAATAATAGGACGCCCTGTCTTTTCAGAATGCCTCTTCAGGATGCGTACCTTCTTAGGATGCTTACTTAGATTGTGGTGGTGGAATTAGATGCAAAGCAAATAAAGGCTTGTTAAACATGTGCCTCTGCAGAAACGTTTGTTTTGTAGAATAATATCTATAAACAATTAGAATAAATAAATAGAATAAAAAGAGAGCAAAGGTGACGCGAAAAACTCGCTTGGGTATTTCTATGCGAGTGCTCCAATGTCTCCTCCACTGATCTAATTATCACTTATCGCCCGCTAAAGTATTGAAGAAACTGTTGCACTTACATTTGCACAAACATGCTATGCTCCAGAGCGGAGTAGATATATTGGCAGAGAGTAGGCAGCGAGAGCACGCAGGGAATGGGTAGACGGACGCAGTCAGGAAACGAGTGATTGACTGCCTTGGCACTCTTCTTTGGCAGCTCGCATGCATAGGGTGCAGGACGGGAAACAGAAAAAGAAACGTAAGAAGGCGCAGAAACGTACTGCTCCACAGGGCCGCACTTGCGAACGAACTGGATAAATTTGTATGCAAGGTACGCTGCTGTACGTTTCTGCTATTTCAGAAAAATGAACGCCATGCGAGTTTCTCAAGCGGACAGTTGACGTGTGGCGTGCCGACGCTAATCCGCATTAAAGCACCGCAACGTCTAGACGGCGCTGCGGCATTAGCCGCCGATGAAAGGAACCCTTCTGTACCTCCCGCGGTAGTTGTGAAGCAATTGGGGTTACTCGAGGTCACGCGTATGATGCCGACCGCAGCAGCTACGTTTCGACGGGTGCGAAGCATAGAAACGCTCGTGTAGCAAGATTTAGGCGCATGGTAAAAAATCCCACCTTGTAAAAATTGAAACAGAGTCCCCCCCTTCCACGCACCTCATACGCAAACTGTTGGATTCAAGCGTAAAGTTCCAAAATTATCATCAAGTTTAACCCTTATGACGCGATGCGCTGCACTGTGTGAGTCAGAGTGCAAAACTTCTCGCGCGCTTTATACAATGCACAACAAAGGCCTTAAGCAAGCACGTCTTACCATGGAGTGTCTGTACTACGTAGACAAACAGAAGGGGCGTACTATAAACAACTCATCCCTCAGGTATTGCACTAAACGCTCTTGAGCTTAAACAATTATAGCAAATGCCGCAGAAAGCGTTACACACATGAAATCACGGAGTGCATAGGATCCGTATAATATTTTTCTACATGTCACTGCAATGGTCTCATAAACCATATGGTCCAAAACAATTTGTCGAATTGCTCATATTATGAATGTGAAAAGTGCATTCTAAAAAACAGTGGCAGCTTCGTAGTTTATTAACATATGCAAGTCCATAAATGTGTGCAGCCGCTGATGGGTGAAGCAGCCGCTGATAAGAGAAGCTAGCACGCGAGGCCTGGGCCACTGCGCAGTGTAAATACTGATTTGCACTGGAACCACGCAAGTGCCGCATGCCGCACCACACCCATGCGGCGCATGGGCCGCCGGCGGGCGTCACAACCAGCCAAAAAGTTTAATTTAGGCTGGGGCCACAAAAGCGATTCGCCTCCGCACTGCTCTTGAGAACTGGTAATCTTTCGGAGGAGCAGAGGTGTTAAAGGACGCTAGCCAACTATCGGCAACAGCACACGGCAGTGGCATGTTTTTGGTGAAGTGCGTCGAAGCTTGTGCGTCATGGCGAAAACGCGACTCGTGTACTTTCGCATTGTGTTTTACAGCAGCATGAGTCGCAGTGGCGCGCTCATCGATGTTGGCAACATTGCGCAATTACCTTACCTACGGTAGGCATAGAAACGCGCACACATTTCTGTGCTTACCTAATAAGAAAATCTGTCTGTCTGCCCATCGATCACGTAAGACGAATTGCTGTAAAGAAAATAATGTATATAACAGTGAATTTGAAAGAAAAGACGTTGGCTGTGATAATTTTCGAGCCTGCATCCCTGCGCTCAGAGGCCGAGTATCTTATCCACTGGGCTAAGGATCCAAGCTTGCTAAAGGTGAATATATCTGGACCACGTGAATACGTTGTACATGCCGTACAGAACAAACGTCAAAGCAGAACAGTTCATTGAAAGCTTTGTTTAAAGATTTTCTAATGCTGGACTAAAACCCATCTCTATGACCATATGTAGAGCCACCTTCTAGGTTTGTAGACATAAGGAAATTTCGCATTTTGCGAACATTTACCGGCCAACACTCAACATCCCCGATACGATGTTCCTTCACTGACCGAAATGCCACCGTTCTCTTAAGCGTCATGCACTTCACGTCACGCAACACAGACAGATAAGCTGCCAATGAGCTGATGAGGAGTGAGGAGGCAATATATAGGTCTAATCATGGTTAAATATTGGCTTAAATGAATCGTAGAAATTCAGCAATTCAGATAAGGTTAATATGCAGCGCTATGGGTGGGTAAGGGTCGGATAAAGTTCGATGCCCCTGATGATAACCCATCAGAGGGGACAAGGGTAGGATCATGTGGGATAAGTTGAAGAAGAAGAGATAAGGATGCACAACAAGTAGGTCTATTGCGATAATGTTTATACCAACCAATACGCGTAGATAAGACACCGATTGAGTCAGATAAGGTTTATGCCAAACTGTGCCCAGAGGTTATTTTTTCCGGCTTTGCATCTTGATGTCTGTTGCTGTCTGGCGACGTAGAAATGAACCCTGGGCCAGAAACGAAGGTGATGTTATAGGAATTGTGCGATTGCCAAAAGGCAATACAATCTGATCTGGAGAGCATGAGCAAGCTACTGAAGGTGGTTGAAAACAGCCCTAGGATATTTAAAGAACAGGCTACTACAATTGCTCAATTGACTAAAACAGCAAAACATTTAGAGAGTACACTTCGGCGGCAGCAGGAAAGAATGGACAGCTTTGAGGACAGAAGTGGGCGGAATAACCTAGTGGTATTCGGAATAGCAGCAGGCGAGAGGGAATCTTTAACTGACCTTGAAGCGAAAGTGTTAGTAGGTCTATTCGAAGGAAAGCTTGGCGTCAACTTGAGTACCGTGGAATGAATACATACATCAGATAGGAAAAAAGAGCACCCGGCCTCGACCTGTAATTCTCAGGTTGTATAACAATAGGGAAAAAGCTAAAATTTACAAGCAATGCAGAAAGCTAAAGGGCAGTGGCGTCTGTATTTTTGATGATTTTTCAAAAGAAACACTGGCAAAGCGTTAGATGCTCTGGGATTCCGCGAAACAAGAAAGGGAGAACGGGCATCGCGTGCGCTTGAATTACGACAAACTACATGTGGACTATGACGTCTACATGTGGGATCAATCAAAGCGCAGCCGTGTGAAGGTTTCGCATCCTAACAGACGCCCTACTGCTGGTAGGGGTGACTGACGGAACAAAAAATGTGTTTCGAATGCCTTCCGCTTGATCGATTTGAACGCTAGAAGTTTAGTAAACAAAATTGGAGACTTAGAATACATCCTGGCTAATTATGATCCTCATGTGCTTACAATAACCGAAACGTGGCTGCGGCACGAGGTACAAACCCAAGAGTTTGCACCACCTAATTATTAAATCATACGAAGATGGATGGATGGAAACAACTTTATTCTGAATCCGGCAAATTTGACGACCCAGGCTCAGGTCTCCCATGAGGGGACTTCGAGGCCTTGCCTCGTCGCCGCCTCTCGGTCTTGCTGGACAGCCCACTCTTGTGTCTTGAGGTTGGAGCTGCGCAGAGCGGCGGCCCACTTCAACGCAAGAGCCTCCGGAGCTACTGCCATTGTAGCTGATGTAACCCGACACTCCCACAACATGTGTCACAGCGTCGCTCTAGTCTCCTGACATAATTTGCAAAGAGCAGTCGGGTATTGCGCGGAGAAAATGTGCTGCAATCGCACCGGACTGGGGAAGGTTTGTGTTTGCAATTGTCGCCAGATGACTGCCTGGCGACGTTTCAGCATGGGGTGAGGTGGGGGCAGCAACCGCCTGCCTAGCTGGTAGTGCTTGGTGATGTCATTATACCTGACCAGGCGTTCTCGCGTGTTTTGAGCCAGCAGTTCTGAACTCGAAGAGGCGGTCTCTGATTCTGCGCGGCGGGTCAGTTCTCGCGCAGAGAGGTGTGCTACCTCGTTCAAGTTAATGAGGCCCTCATCGGTGGGGGTGGCGACGTGCGCTGCAAACCATATGATGGCGGTGTTATCGAAGTGCTGTCGACCAGCTTTCCTTAGAATCTGGAGAGCTTCGGAGGAAATGCGCCCCCGCGCGTAGTTGCGAACTGCGGATTGTGAGTCGCTAAAAACTACCTCGCAGAAGGGGTCGGTAAGCGCAAGGGCAATTGCTACCTCGTCTGCTGTTTCGGGGTATTCTGTTGCGACACTACACGCGTGCGTAAGCCGGGAGCTAACGTCTACGACTACCGCCGTGAACCGGTGTTCTCGTGTGTATTCTGCGGCGTCTACAAAGCGCGTAGTCCTCTTTCCACCCAAGGAGCGCAGCAGTGCCTTGGCATGGGCCTGGCGTCGGCCCCGATTAAATTCGGGGTGCATGTTTCGAGGTATAGGGGCGACAATCAGCGTGTCACTGAGGTCAGGTGGAATGACCTGTTTCTGACCGTGTTGGACGTGGTAGTTGAAGCCGAGTTTCTGCAGGATGTAGCGGCCCGTGGCTGTCAGAGACATGCGTTCGAGTTGAGAGGTTCTTTGCGCATCCACAATTTCCTCAAGCGTGTTGTATACCCCCAGCTGTAGCAGACGAGCAGTGCTTGTGGACTCCTGTAGGCCAAGGGCGATCTTGTAAGTCTTGCGTATAAGGGTGTTGATTTTCTCCCTTTCAGTGACATTCCAGTTGTGGAAGGCAGCCACATAAGTGATGTGACTGATTGCGAAAGAGTGTATGAGGCGCATGACACTGTCCTCCTTCATGCCCGTGTGCTTGTTTGTAATGCGTTTGATCAGGCGGGTAGCCGCTGTAACCTTGCCTTCAATTTTGCGAATAACTTCTATGTTTCACCCGTTGGCTGTTATATGCATGCCTAGGATGCGTATCTTCGGGACTCGGGGAATGCAGGAGCCGTCTTGCGTATAGAGGATTATGTCGTCACATTGGCGCGATTCGGCTGTAGGCTTGGGTCGGCGGCGCGAGCGGTAGACGAGCAGCTCAGATTTCAGTGGAGATAGTCGGAGACCTGTGTCTTGGAGGAAGGTTTCGACTGCAGAGACCGCTGCTTGTAAGGTGCATTCTATCTGACCATCACTGCCCTTGTTGACCTACAGGGTGATGTCATCTGCGTACAAGGCGTGATGGAGGCCATCGATCTGGTCGAGGTAGGCCGGGAGACCCAGCATCACGAGGTTGAAAAGGAGCGGGGATATGACCGATCCTTGAGGAGTGCCGGTGCTTCCTAGTGTATGTTCGTCTGATGTCATGCTGCCGACCGCGAGGGTGACTGTGCGGCGCGACAGGAAGTCTCTGACGTAGTTGTAGCTTCGCTCACCCAAGTTGAGCTTGTTTATGCGGCTCAGGATTGCTTCATGTGCTACATTGTCAAATGCCTTTTCCAAATCTAGACCGAGGATGGCCCGGTTGCCACTAGTTGGGTCATTGATAATCTGGTGGTAGAGCTGGAGCATGACGTCTTGAGTGGAGAGGTGTGACCGGAAGCCCACCATAGTGGGTCGGTAGGCTCCAGTGTCCTCGAGGTGGTGGTTCATGCGGGAGAGGAACGCATGCTCCATCACCTTGCCAACGCAGGATGTGAGGGAAATAGGCCGCAAGTGATCGAGGCTGGACGGCTTGCCTGGCTTCGGTATCAAGACTGCTTTAGAGCGTTTCCACGCCTCTGGGATGCAACCTGCTCGCCAGCATTTGTTAATGTATGCCGTAAGAGCGGTTATCGAGGCATCATCGAGGTTTCTTAGAGTCTTGTTCGTAACCTTGTCGGGACCAGGTGCTGATTTGCCATTAAGGTCGTGGAGAGCTGCGCGGATCTCTGACTCGTGAAATTCTTCATCGAGTGTCACATTTGTCTCTCCAGTGTAATCTCCGTGTTGAACATCGGGCCGTTGAGGAAAGTACTTGGCTAGCAGGCGTGTCACGAGCTGGTGATCACTCGTGGTAGCCTGTTCCTTGTGCAAAAGGCGTTGCAGGTTTGCTTGCTGAGCAGACTTGCTCTGCGTTTCCCCCAAGAGGTGACGAAGGAGGCGCCACGTACTGCCATTGTGGAGCTGCCCATCGACCACGTTGCAGATGTCATACCACTGTTGGCGGCTTAAGTTCCGGCAATGTTCTTCCAGCTGGCGATTAATATGTGCGATCTTCTTACGAAGCTTTCGGTTGTGCCTTTGCTTTTTCCATCTTGCGTTTAGTGACGTCTTGGCTTCCCAGAGGTGGGCTAGTCGGCTGTCGATCTTGTCAACCTTGACTTCGGGTGCGAGCGTCTGCGTCGCCTTGTTCATGTCGTCGTTGAGCGTTTGCATCCATGCCTCGATGTCATTAATGTTCTCCTCACCTCTCTGTTCAGCTCGCTGCTTTCGGAATTTGTCCCAGTCCGTCCATTTGAATATCTTAGGAAAAGGGGGTGTACCCGCTTGAGGAATTCGTGTTTCTATGATCATGTGGTCCCTACCGAGATCTTCAAAGGTATTGCGCCACATTGCTTGAGGGATGTTACGGACCGCCGTCAGGTCTGGTGTCGTGTCCCGTGCCGCAGAGGTGCCCGCGCGGGTCGGCGCCATGGGATCGGTAATAAGAGTTAATTCGGCATCATGTAGGTCCTGCCACAGGCGTCGACCTTTGGCGGTAGTGTAGCCATAGCCCCAGGCCTCGTTCGGGGCGTTAAAATCTCCCCCAACCAGAAACGGGTTTGCGCCCGCCAAGGCAAGCGCCCCTCGGAACAGAGAGAGGAAACGAGCCCGTGAGTGAGCCGGATTACTATATACGTTGAGGTGAAATACAGTGTGTTTGCGTGTTCTATTGGGAAGGAGCTCTACAAGCATGTTTTCCGCATGTGTGCCGCTTACGCTGTGTTCTTGCGCTACTGTCCCTTTCCGAATTAAAATTGCAAGTCCGCGATCAATGGGAATCGGCGAGGCATGCGCAGTGTAACCTGGAAGCTTTGGTACGGTACCTACTGTTTCTTGTATCATTATGATGTCGGTTTTGGGTTGCGCGTGTCGGACGTATTGTTGCAGCAGTGGTTGCTTCTTAGTGAAGCCCCGACAGTTCCACTGCCACACCACGAGCTCTTTAGTGGGGCTGGCCATCGTGGTGCTGTACTTGTGCGTTACCTGAAATAGGGCTAGGGTGAATGACTGTAGGGCCCATGGTGGGCATCATTTCCATGCCTGGGCGAAGGCCTATGTGAGTCTCGATTTTGTCTATATGGACTTCAACCCTGTCTGTTCGAGCAGTGAGGTTATTGACCGCAACGCCGATGTTGCGGATCCCGGTTTGAATTTCTGAAAGCAGCTTCCTCATTTCTTCTTGTTCTTTCCGCCAGTCATTTATCGTGACATGTGCTTTGCGCCAATCACTTACTGCTGATTCGAGGTTCTCGAGCTGTTGAGACTCGAAACTGGTCGCCGCGCGTTTCTTTGTGGGCGGCGCCGCACTGTCGTTACCGTTCGCGACGGGAGTCGGGACTAAAGGAGGTTTAGGTATAGAGGTCTGCGCCATCGACTGTTTAATCTCTCGAATTTCTTGGGTTAATTGTAGCACGACCATACGTAATTGTGCGTTTTCGCGCTGCATTTCTTCTAATGTCACATCCCTGGGGTCCCTCTTATTATTGGGTTCTCAGGCAGTAGCTCCCTGAGCCTTGCGTCTGAGCGAGCCCTTAACCGCATCTGCCCAGCTCACCTTGTCAGGTAGGTCCGAATCTTGCTGGCCGGCTTGCCCCGGACGCCGAGAGCTCGAGCGGCTACGGCTCGCCCTGGGAGTTTTGCTGCGTGCCCGGCTCCGAGACGTGCTCTGCCGGCGGGATGGAGACCCCGCAACCGAGCGAGATCGGGCCCGGCCTCGAGAGCGGGAGCAGGAGGCAGGTGGGAAATGTTGGTCGTAGGTCTGTTGCTGTAGCTCAGGGGCGGCATGCGCAGCTGCCCTCTGTCGGTCTCCGCGTCGTTTCTTAACGAGATAGGGGGTCTTGAATCGAACCTTGCAGGCCTTGCAGGCCTTGTCCGCAGTGGGATGCGCTCCCCCACAAAGGTGACACCTTGGCGTGCATGTGTGATTGGGGTCGGGGTTCGAGGCTCCGCACCCTCTACACACACGGTCTTGGGGGCTCAGGCAGACGTCCATGCGATGGCCGACGCGTCCGCACTGGTGGCACACGTCAATCTGCTTTCTGTACAAGGTACACCTGGGCATAGCACCCCCGTAGTACACCCACGTTGGTACTCGGCCACCATCGAAGGCGATGATGACCGACGTGGTCTTGCTGAGTCTTTTGGCCGCTAAGGCATTCGGGTTCCTCTTGTTGACGATATTCACGTGAATGTCTTTCGCGTCTTCTTCGAGAGGAATGTCTCGGACGACTCCCTTGACTGTATAGTCTTGCGCAGTTTCATATGCCCGTATCCTGAACTGGTGTCCGTCGACCTCAAAGCAGTCGAGTCGGCGGTACCGTTCTGCATTAGGAGAGTGAGGGGTACTCACAACGATGATATTGTTACGTAGGATGACGCAGACGAAAAGCTATGTACAAATATATTTACAAGGAAAATACGCTGCGCTAGGCCAAGAGGCAACAGCCCGCGCTACCATCTAATCGTCGTCGTCGTCTTCACACTGCTGGCCTTTCGTGATCGCACATATTGTGCCGTAGCACTACCCCCGGCTGCAAAAGCGCCGTCCCGGAGCGACTAAAGATCGGACTCGGAAGCAGTGTAGTAGGCCTTGAGCCTACTGACGTGTACGACATCACTAGATGCCACAGGAGAGGACGAGGTTGAGCCCACAGGAGCAATTTCGTAAGTCACAGGCGTCACCTGGCGCAGCACGCGGTAGGGCCCTGTGTATCGCCAAAGAAGTTTCTCTGAAAGTCCGACGTGACGAGAGGGCGACCACAGGAGCACGAGCGCACCAGGTGAAAATTATACGTCACGATGGCGGGCGTTGTACTGACACTGCTGAGTGGTCTGTGAGGCCGTAAGTCGAGCACGGGCAAGCTGGCGTGCATGGTCGACGAGGGCGATGGCGTCGCGCGCATACTCGCTTGTTGAGACCGCAGCAGGAGGAAGTGCCGTGTCTAGGGGCAAGGTAGGTTCGCGACCGTACAGGAGATAAAAGGGAGAAAATCCGGCGGTGTCGTGCCGGGAAGAATTGTACGCAAATGTTACGTAAGGAAGGGCAATGTCCAAGTCGTGGTGGTCCTTGGAAACGTACTTGGCCAGCATATCGGTAAGAGTACGGTTTAACCGCTCTGTCAGGCCATTGGTTTGAGGATGGTATGAAGTAGTCAGTTTGTGTTGAATGGAGCAGGAACGCACAATGTCAGCGATAACTTTCGAGAGGAAGTTTCGACCACGGTCAGTAAGCAGCTGTCGCGGGGCGCCATGAAGCAAGATAATGTCACGCAAGAGAAAGTCCGCGACGTCAGTGGCGCAGCTGGTAGGGAGAGCCCGTGTGATAGCGTATCGGGTGGCGTAATCAGTCGCGACGGCTACCCATTTGTTCCCAGAGGATGACGTGGGAAAGGGACCGAGCAGGTCTAATCCAACACGAAAGAACGGTTCCACAGGGACGGTGATCGGCTGGAGATGACCGGCAGGTAGCACCTGAGGTGTCTTCCGACGCTGGCAGGGATCACAGGCAGCAACATAGCGTCGAACGGAGCGAGCGAGACCAGGCCAATAGAAGCGGCGGCGGACGCGGTCGTACGTGCGGGTTACCCCAAGATGTCCTGCAGTGGGTGCGTCATGCATCTCAAAGAGCACAGCCTGTCGTAGATGTTTTGGCACGACAAGAAGAAGATCAGGGCCATCAGGGAGGAAGCTCCTTCGGTACAGAATGCCGCCCTGGAGGACATATCGGCGAACGGATGCGTCGGTAGGTGTAGAGCGCAGACGCTCGATGAGTACTCGCAGCGATAGGTCTCGGTACTGCTCATCGGCGATGTTAGCGAAGGCAGACACAGAGAAAATGCCGTCGGCGGTACTACTGTCGGCGTCGTCAGGCTCGTCTACCGGGTAGCGAGACAGGCAGTCAGCGTCCGTGTGTAGTCGGCCAGATTTGTAGGTGACAGAGAACGAATATTCTTGGAGGCGTAAGGCCCAGCGACCAAGTCTTCCTGAAGGGTCTTTCAATGAGCATAACCAACAAAGCGCGTGATGGTCTGTGACAACGGAAAAGGATCGGCCATATAAGTATGGGCGGAATTTCGCAACCGCCCAAACTAGGGCCAGACACTCACGCTCAGTGATGGAATAGTTGCGCTCCGCGGGTGAGAGGAGCCTGCTGGCGTAAGCGATAACACGGTCGTGGCCACGCTGGCGTTGTGCTAGTACTGCTCCAATTCCGTGACCGCTGGCATCAGTACGGACTTCGGTAGGCGCAGAAGGATCGAAATGGGCCAGACGGGAGGCGTTGTGAGAATGTCGAGTAGATGAGAGAATGCAGAGGCCTCGTTATCGCCCCACTGGAAAGGAGAGTCTTTTTTCAAAAGGTCGGTTAGTGGTCGTGCTATGGCGGCGAAATTCCTCACGAAACGGCGGAAGTACGAACAAAGGCCGATGAAGCTGCGCACATCCTTGACACACGTCGGAACAGGGAAGTGCGTAACAGCATGGATCTTCCCTGGGTCCGGTTGCACTCCGTTCGCGTCAACGAGATGTCCAAGGACGGTAATCTGGCGACGGCCGAATTGGCACTTCGATGCGTTGAGTTGCAGACCGGCTCGCCGAAAAACGTCCAGGACTGCTGAGAGGCGCTCGAGGTGCGTAGCGAACGTTGGGGAGAATACGATAACGTCGTCCAAGTAGCACAAGCACGTGGACCATTTGAAACCTTGAAGAAGGGAGTCCATCATGCGTTCAAAAGTGGCAGGAGCGTTACATAGGCCGAACGGCATCACCTTGAATTGATAAAGACCGTCGGGTGTCACAAAGGCAGTCTTCTCGCGGTCGAGATCGTCCACGGCAATCTGCCAATAGCCGGAGCGAAGGTCAATAGAGGAGAAATAGCGAGCACCGTAGAGGCAGTCAAGGGCGTCATCAATCCGAGGTAGGGGGTACACGTCCTTTTTGGTAACCCTGTTAAGGTGCCGATAATCCACGCAAAAGCGCCATGAGCCATCCTTCTTCTTTACCAGCACAACCGGTGACGCCCAAGGACTACATGACGGTTCAATAATGTTCTTGGCAAGCATTTTGCGAACTTCTGCGTGAATAACTTGACGCTCAGCTGGTGACACTCGATACGGGCGGCGATGAATAGGAGGGGCATCGCCGGTATTAATGCGATGTTTGACAGCTGTAGTTTGGGCTAAAGGACGATCGTTAAAGTCAAAAATATCGTGGTAGGAAAACAGAACGCGGTAGAGTTCACGAGCGTGCTCGGAGGGCAAGTCGGGCGCAATCATTTTCCGTAAGGCAGCGATGGAACAATTTGTCGACTGCGATGGTAGAGAAGTATCGGATGAAATGTCGTCTACTGCAATGGATGCTACTGAGTGATCCTCGAACGAACAAAGCTGGGCCAAAAACATCCCACGTGGCAGCACTTGTGTCGTCAAGCCAAAGTTGACCACTGGCAGGCAGACGGAATTCGCCGTAATAGATAAAACTGTATGGGGTACTGTGATCCCGTGTGTAAGGAGGACGTCTTGCATAGGAGCCGCGATGTAGTGACCGTCGGGGACTGGTGGGGATGACACTAGGTCAACGTAGGTCAGTGCCGAAGGTGGCAAGCGAACGAAGTCGGCGGAACTGAGGCGACTGGGGTGTGGTTCAGTAGGATCCAGAACAGGCAGGTCAAGGCGGAGAGTACTGGCGGAACAATTGATGAGAGCAGAATGTGCGGAGAGGAAGTCTAAGCCGAGGATGATGTCGTGGGGACAGTGGGCGATGACTGTGAATAGCACGATTGTTGAGCGATCGGCGAAGGAGACGCGGGCGGTACACATACCAATTACGGGGGCTGTTCCGCCATCGGCGACACGTACAACAGGCGTCGTGGCGGGCGTGATAATTTTCTTGAGCCGGTTACGAAGGTCAGCGCTCATTACGGACAAATGCGCCCCAGTGTCTATGAGAGCAGACACGGAAACACCGTCTACGTGCACGTCAAGAAGGTTCAGATGAGTGGGCAAAGTCAGTAGAGGATTTGGCGGCGTAGGGAGCAATGCAGCGTCACCTCGAGGCGCTGCATCGTCTAGTTTTCCGGCTGGGAGCGGCGCCCGAAGGGAGTCGGCGAATAGGAGCGACGGGGCTGGGGAGAGCGAGATTGTCGTCGTAAGGGCGAAGGCGAACGAGAATAGGGGCGGTTCGTTGCAGGAGAATCAGTGGCGGCATTATTGGAGCGTGCGGCATAGGGACGAGAAGGGCCACCTGAGGGGTGAGAGTAGGCAGTATAAGTAGACCGGATCGGGGAACTCCAGTGACTACGACAGTGCCGAGAAATGCGCCCGATTCGATGGCAGTGGAAACAAATAGGCTTGTCGTCAACAGTGCGCCACTCAGATGGGTTGCGGAAACGTGGTGGGTAAGAAGATGCGGGACGGGGCGAAATCGAAGAAGCCGGGCGAGTATCAGGGCGATGGGCCGGGCGGGTATCAGGGCGATGGGCCGAGCAGATGGTGTGAAGACCCATGTTTTCAACCTCCTGGCGGACAACTGCCTGGATCAGTGAGACCGTGACTGCAGATGTGTTGGTGGGACTGGAGTCGAAGGCAGCCGGATAGGCGGCCTCGATCTCACGCCGGACGATCCTGGTAACATCGGCAGTGTTGTTGGGACGAGGAGCGTCGGCACAGGAAGATGTCGCTGGGGTGTTGGGCAGACGGGCAAACTGCTGGTGAATACGTCGGCTTTTGGCGAGTTCCAGGCGGCGGCACTCATTTATAACAGCATCCACCGTGGCTACGTTGTTGCAAAAGAGCAAGTTGAAGGCGTCATCGGCAATGCCTTTGAGGATGTGGGAAACCTTGTCTGACTCAGCAGTCATGTGGGTGTCAACTTTGCGGCACAGAGCCAAGACGTCCTGAATGTACGTGACATAGGGCTCTGTTGACGTCTGCACACGGCCGGAAAGCGCCTTCTGCGCGGCAAGTTTTTGACCGTAGGGGTTGCCGGACAAGTCACGAAGCTGTGTCTTAAGTGAATCCCAACTGGTGAGCTCATCTTCGTGCGTGCGATACCAAACTCGAGGTGTGCCACCGAGGTAAAAGACTACGTTGGCGAGCATAATAGTAGGGTCCCACCGGTTATTGCGGCTGACGTGTTCATAGAGGCTGATCCAGTCATCGACGTCTACCCCATCGTGGCCCGAGAATACGCCAGGATCACGGGTAGCGGGGAGAGTGATGTAGGTCGTCGAAGGGGCAGCAGGTGTCGGAGCCGGCGGAGTCGGGTTGTCGTCGCCGGGAGCCATGAAGGAAGGCTCGACGTACCGTCCACTGCGAAGCTCCGTGACGAGGTACAGGGAACGTCCACCTCCACCAGATATGTTACGTAGGATGACGCAGACGAAAAGCTATGTACAAATATATTTACAAGGAAAATACACTGCGCTAGGCCAAGAGGCAACAGCCCGCGCTAGCATCTAATCGTCGTCGTCGTCTTCACACTGCTGGCCTTTCGTGATCGCACATATTGTGCCGTAGCAATATTTTGCTGAATATTTGGGCAGACAATGTCTTCCGTGGCGTCTTGTGGAGATACGTTTGCTGCCCTATATAGGGCCGAAGCGAGCCGGACGACCCCGACTTCTGCAACGTTCAAGCCGCCCCGTGGCCTGATAACTACTTTGTGGTGATCACGTGGAAGAGTGGGCATCTTCCCTGCCTTCAGAACTTGCTGCTTGTGAGCGCGCGGGCCTCGCTGCGCCTTGTTCGTGTCTCCAGCGCCGGTTTGGGAGGCTGATGCAATGTTAGGGTTAGCGCGCTTGCCCCAAGGAGAAAGTCGTGCACGCGGGCCAATGGTGCACCATCCTGCTTCTTCGGAAATCTCGGTGGGTGAGATGTCAGTTCCTGCAACTTGTATTTCCATGGCGGCTTGAAGAAATTTGACGCGCAACCGTAACTGCGGCTCACGTAGCGGCCGGAGCACTAAGCTTAGCAGTAAGCTTAGCTCGGCGGTGCAGCGGCTCGGCATAAATGGTCCAATAAAGCGGTGAAAATGCAGGTCCCACCTTGAAGACGAATATCGGTAGAGTCAGGCTAACTTGCGGGAGATGATGATGCAAAATTACAGAGATATTTTGCATAAACACTGCGAAATCATTTACGAAAGACAGAGCCGGCGTGAAGTGCATCCGCTCCCTTCGGCTTCTTCTTCTTCATCATACGAAGAGACCGTGATGCTCGTGGGGGCGGAGTTGCTATTGCATTCAAGGCCGATATTGACTGCGGAAATGACTGGATTCCAACACATGAAAGCACCTGGTGCAATGTTAAGCTAGATAAAACAAGGATAATTCTTAGAACTGTTTAAAAACCACCTAGATCACCCATTTCCTATCTTGAAGATATGCAGCTTTACTTAGAAAGCTCTAAAAAGCGCAGCTATCGCATAGTCATTGCTGGGGATTTCCACTTGCCAGGGATTCATTGGTCCACGCTTAGCGTTCAGCTTCGCGAAGATGCCCATTGTGAACTACTTCTAGAAATAGCTTTCAGTAAGGATTTACAGCAGGTAGTTCATGAGTACATAGGTGTAGTTGGGAACCAAGATCTATATTAGACTTGGCGTTCCTAGATGGGCGATTTGAAGACTACGACGTATTGGTTGAAACCGGTCTCTCGGATCAGAAGCAAGTTTACGTAGAGATAAAATTGACCGCTGTATACCCTAATGCTGGTATTACTACGCATGTCGTGTGTTTCGATAGAGCCGATGACACAAGCATTATTGATCATCTTTCGCTGTGTTTTGATGGATTCAATTCGACGGATGATGTCAACGCGATGTGGATTGCATTTAGAGATATTGGTTTTCACTGTGTAAACAGATTTGTGCCAACTCTGAAGAAGAAAATAAATAAGCAGAACTCGTGGATGTCGTATCGGCGCCGCCGCTATCAGTGCGTGATCGACGAAAGACAGGAGACGACTGTAGTCCAAAACGCCAGCAAGGGGAAAGAGCCCCGCCTTTACTTCCACAGCCCTTTAAGTAGAACCAGCGTGACGGAAGCGACACGTGGTTCCATGCATGCGTCAGGCGCAACGACTCGGCGCGCCCTGCGGGAGCGTGCTTTCAGCCGCAGAGAAATACATTCCAGCACATCCCCCCTTTTGCAAAATGAAAGTGGTTTTCGTGCATGATATTTAGCACACCCACACATGAACAAAAAGCAAGAGCCCTGAGTGGTAATCTACCACGAAGAAAACCTTATTCATCAATCCCGTATCGAACTGGTCGCTTAACCACTCTACCAGACTTGGTCACAGTCACTGAAGCAGAAGGTACTAAAGTTGAAGTCATAGCCCCCGATGCTAAAGGTAACGAATATGCTAAGGTTGCGGGTGACTCCTTGTTCGTAAAAACCAATTCGGATGAATCACTTTCGTTTGGAAACTCGTAGCTACCTTCTGCCTTCCTCTGTTCTGGCAAGAGGTTGAGCATTCGTCGATTACGCCGCAGCGTACTCCCATCCTGGGTGCGTATGTAGGCCCGCAGTGTAGCGGCTGTGCCTAGCACTGTTGCTCTAGTCTTCACGTCCGTTACCCCAACGGGATCACCAGCTTTTTGTTCAATTCTCGGGTTCTGTGGCGCCTGTTGTAGTACCGTGCTTGTAGCTTCTTGTTGGCACTGTCTCTGGCCGCAAGATTAAGCAGCGGTGGCTGCACTGGACCACGCAGCTGCGGCGTTATTGGAACTCTTGTCCTAAGACGCCGGCCCATGAGGATTTCGGTGGGACTAGGGCCCAGAATGCCTGGGGTTGCCCTGTAGGCAAGCATAGCCAGGTACGGGCCCTTAGATTTAAGGATCAGGCGCTTAATTCTTTGCACCATACGTTCAATTTCCCCATTAGCCTGAGGGTACCTAGCGCTAGTAGTGTCGTGACCAAAGCCATAATCATGTGCAAACTTATCAAACACTGTACAAGAAAATTGTGGTCTATTGTCTGTCACTACGGTCACCGGGATGCCATGGCGTGCAAAAATGCAGAAAGGCAGAAAGGCTAAACGTGCAGAAAGGCTAAAAAGCCTTTCTATCACCGCCTTAGCTTTTGTTGAGGGAAGGAGGGCTACATCCGGAAACCGTGACAGGTAGTCGACCACGGCAAGATAATGACAGTTGTTAATAAAGCACAAGTCGACCCCAACTCGTTCCCACGCGAAACTTTGCGTTGGGGTTGAAATCAATGACTCCGAATTCTGGTTGACAAAGCACGCACAAGTAAATTCTTTCACTTGCTGCGCAAGTTGTTCGCCGATGCCTGGCCACCAGACCAATTCCTTTGCCAAAGCTCTAGTTATCGCATTTCCCTGATGTCCATCATGTAGTTTTTTTAGTACTTCCTTTCTTAGGCACTGAGGTACCACCAGTCTGGTCCCTTTTAGCAGCATGCCATTGCATTCGGCAATTAGTTTTCTTTCCTGCCAGTACGGAACGGAGTAGCAAGGAAGCTTTGGTTTTTCGGCCAGCCTTGGCGACACAACTTAAGCAAGGCTTGACAAACGACGTCAGTCTTTTGCACATCGCGTATTCTGTTAACAAAATTGTCACCCATTTGAAGCCCTTGCACACGTGCTTTGACGAAAGACGACACTTCTGAGACGGTCAGTTCACCGGCTAGTTTATCTTCTTTCGTCGGTGCTCTTGAAAGAGCGTCCGCCGTTATCAAGCTTTTACCGGGAACGTACACAATAATAAAGCGATACCGCATCAGCCGCATTCTGAAGCGCTGAACCCTTGGCGCCAACACATCAATAGGCATTTTGCCAAACAACGAAATGAGACGTTTGTGGTCTGTTTCAAGCATCACCTCAATACCTCTTATGTATTCGTCGAATCTATCGGCAGCCCACGTTAACGCTAGTGCCTCCTTTTCCACTTTCGCATAGCGCTGCTCAGTTTTCGTCACTGACCTTGAAGCAAACGCTATCGGCTGGCGTTCGCCATAGCGTTGTTTCTGGAAAAGGACGGCACCGAGACCGTAAGACGAGGCGTCCGCCGAAAGAATCGTGGGAAGGCGTGGATCGTATATAGCCATGCACTTTGGTGAGCAGATAAGAGATTTCAAGCTTTCAAAAGCCGTGTTCTGAGCAGGGCCCCAAGCCCAGTCGGTCTCTTTCTGCAAAAGCTCCCGTTGCAGGGCAGTGGTTTGCGCCAAGTTCGGCAAAAAACGGCCTAGGTGGTTGGCCATGCCCAGAACACTGCGTAATTGCGATATATAACAGGGTGCTTTCAGCTCTTTAATGGCTCTGAGTTTCGCCGGATCCGGCTATACGCCTTCCTCGCTGAGTAAATGGCCCAGAAAGCTTATGCTTCGAACACCGAACACACACTTTGCTTTGTTTAAGGTAACGTTAGATTGGGACAGCTTAGCTTAGACGTTCGTTAGTCTAGAGTCATGTTGCGCTTTGCTGTCACCAAAAATGAGAATATCGTCCATCAGGTTAACGACGCCAGGAAGGCCTGCCAGGATTTCAGACATTCTTCTTTGAAAATACTCTGGAGCTGATGTAATCCCGAATGGCAACCTAGTGAAACAGTACCGCCCAAACGGTGTAATGAACGTGGTCAATACTTCTGAGGCCTTGCTGAGTCGCACCTGATGGAAGCCGGAATTCGCGTCTAATTTGGAAAACCATTTTGCACCGGCAAGAGAGCCCAGTGCTTGGTCGACAGTAGGCAATGTGTATCTTTCTCTTAAGACAAACTTGTTCAATTGCGTAAGGCCTACGCAGATCCTTACATCTCCCGAGTGCTTTTGTACGGGTACAATGCCGGCACAACACTCTGTTGGCTCTTCGACTTTACGAATGACGCCCATTTGTTCCATGTTCTCGAGTTCTCGTTTTACAAGCTCCTGGAGCGGTATAGGAATCCTGCGCGGTGCGCTTATTGCAAATGGAACAGCATTTGGTTTAAGCCTTATTGTAAACTCCCCGGGCATAGTGCCCAAGTTATTGAAAACCTGAGGGCACAAAACTTCGTAGTTGGGTTACTTGCGAGCCACAGAGTCAACGAACTTGATGACTCCCAACGCTTCGAGAGCCGGCAAACCCAGCAGTACATGGCGCAAAGGACTGACCACATAACACGTTTGGCGCGAAGTTTGTCCCCTCCAAAATATATCCGCCTGAAACTTGCCCAGAACATTTAAGCGGTCACCGCTAGCGCCAGTCAAGACCTTGTCGGCCTTTTCCAAGCTCGTGGGAAGTCCCGGAAATGATGCTGGAATTACGGACACTTCTGCGCCTGAGTCGACCTTTGCAAAAACAGGCACGGAGTTAAGTAATACCTGAACATGGGCGTGGTCGGGGCGCGAGGCACCCCGACCACGCCCAAAGAAACGTCCCCACTGTCCTTTTGTACAGACGACACTTGTACCTTTCGCTGGTAGCCTGGAGAAGTCCCTTTGAGGCACGCCTTGCCGAAGTGTCCCTTTAAGCCGCAGTTGAAGCACCTCTGGCTTCTCGCTGGGCAGGCTGTCCTTGGGTGCGAGTTACCTCCGCAGAAGATGCACGGTCCCTCGGAACGAGCTGATGTCGGCCGGGTTTCCTTGCTGGGTGGCGGGTTTCTGCAGTAGCCCACTGCGTCGACATTGACGTCCTCACATGGCTTGCACGATGTGTATTCGTGGACTGCATTGCAGTTTCGAAGTTCTTCTTGCTGCTGCTGAACGGTCTCTTCTAGGCGGGCCCTTGCCAGAGCTGTTGCGAGAGACAGCTTGGGATCCATTTGGAGCGACTCGGAAAGTTTTTCATCCCGCAGGCCCACGACGAACCGGTCCCTGATGAGGCGCTGCTTGAATTCTCTGAAGTCGCATTTGTCCGCCAAGACGTTTAAAGCAGTCATAAAATGGTCAATTGACTCGCCAGGCATCTGGTGCCGCTTGTGAAAGCAAGCGCTCTCATAGACAACGTTCCTCTCCTTGATGAAGTAATCGTCGAACTTTTTTTTGACCAGCTCAAATTTCTTCGAATCTTCTGCAGAAAGATTGAAGGTGGGGAAGATGTCCCTTGTTTGTCGACCCATGGTATAGAGCAGAGTGCGTACTATTGCCTCTTCCAAGCGCTCATTCAGGCCCGACGCATAGCGATAGTCGTCGAAGTGCAGTATTCACGCCGGCCACTCTGAGGTAGTGTCGAAGTCCAGCGGTGGCGGCTGCTGAAGACCCGGCGGCGATGCAGTGGCCATTGCAGCCTCGACGCTCTTTTCCATCGCTTCTCAAAAGGGGGTGGATCGCATACCTTCTGACACCATGTCATGTCTGCGCCGCCGCTATCAGTGAGTGATCGACGAAAGACAGGAGACGACTGTAGTCCAAAACGCCAGCAAGGGATGGATGGATCCCAAGCTGTCTCTCGCAACAGCTCTCGCGAGGGCCCGCCTAAAAGAATCCATTCAGCAGCAGCAAGAAGAACTTCGAAACTGCAACGCAGTCCACGAAATTAAACATTTAAAGCGGAAAGTTAACCGTGAGAGACAGAAGCCAAAAAAAGATCATAATGAAATTTCGGCGCTCAGCTCTATATTGCGCACAAATATGGCTGCTGCTGAAACAAATTACTACAATGTGACATTAACTAATTTTATGAAGCACGATCCGCAGCGTTTTTGGGGCCATTTGTCGCATAATAGCGTAGGTCCAAGTGGCATTGTCGCTAATGGCAAACTTGTGTCGTACAACTCGCGAATGGCAGTATGTTTCAATGATATTTTTCAATCTGTCTTTACTGACATTTCTGCAGGTGGTCTTTCTGCCCTCTCACTAGAATCCGCGTACACATCAGCAATGCCTAATATTCATGTTTCGCATGATGGCATTGTAGATCTTTTGCTTAAAATTAACGATAAGAAATCTGTAGATCCACACGGCATACCAAATGCCTTTCTGCGCAGATATGTGGAATGGTTAGCTCACAATCTAGAGCTCATTTTTAATTCTTCACTAAAGCAAAAATGGATTCCAGATGACTGGCTAGTCGCAAAAGTGGTTCCGGTTCACAAGTCTGGTGAAAGGCAACATATTGGAAACTATCAGCCAATTTCGCTCACATGTATATGCTGCAAACTACTTGAACACATAGTTTCAAATTCAATCTACACCTACCGTGAAGACAAGAAAGTTTTTTTCCCAACCAGCACGTATTTAGACAGCACATTTCGACTGTCACACAGTTGATAAAAACGATCAACGATTTTTCAGCTTCCTTGAACAATAGAAAGCAGGTCGACGCTATATTTTTCGATTTCTCAAAGGCTTTCGGTCTGTTCGTACATAACTAATTAATTAAAAACTCATGGAAATGAATATAAATTATGATGTTGTTATGTGGATCGGCTCATATCTTACAGATCGGACAGAAACGTTGAAATAAATGGTAACAAATTTAACCAATTAAAAATAACCTCAGACGTTCCACAGGGATCCGTTTTAGGACTACTTCCTTTTCTAGTTTACATAAATGATATTGCAAGTCACATAAGTAACGGCATAACCATCCGCTTATTTGCAGACGATTGTTTATTATATCGTGAAACCAATAATCAAAACGATCAGGCCTCACTTAGTCAAGCCCTTAAAGCTGTAGAAGTCTGGGCCGCAAAAAGTAAAATGAAAATTAAGGAATACAAATCAGTCATGCTCAGAGTTACAAAACAAAGCATGTTATTGAATGTAATTATCAGATGAAGTCAGCAATTCTAACCGAAGCTGAAACGATAAAA
Organism: Dermacentor albipictus; assembly: GCF_038994185.2. Lineage (NCBI taxonomy): Eukaryota > Metazoa > Arthropoda > Arachnida > Ixodida > Ixodidae > Dermacentor > Dermacentor albipictus. Next base: position 95,713,180 of record NC_091829.1, on the reverse strand, counting down.
TATCTAGGTTTTACAATTTCGCAAGACTTAAGTGGGAAATCACACATAGGTAGTACTTGTGGAGCTGCAGAAAAACGTTTTGGTTCCTTCGCTGAAAATTAAAGATAGCAACCACACCCTTGAAATTGCTTGCATGTTTAACGTAGTTTAGACCGACGTTAGAGTATGCCAGTATCGTTTGGGATCCGTTTCAATCAGGATTAATAAAACACATTGAGAAGATGCAGAGAAAATCTGCAAGGTTCATTCTTTCCCGGAATTTTCGTACTGACTCTGTTTCCGAAATGCTGCGGTTGCTTGATTTGCCTCCACTGGCTAAACGGCGGAAGTTGGCTAGACTGAATTTTTTTTTTGTTGTTATCGAAAGGCCACTGCAATATTGAAACCACACCCTATCTTGCTCCCAGGCAAGCTGGAAATGTCAGGTCAAGCAATCATTGCATGTTCTCAATTCCAAAAGCATATCTGGACATGTAGGCATATTCATTTTTTCCCGCGAACGATTAAAGAATGGAACAGTTTGTCGGCGTCTGTTTTGCAGTCAAGTAGCATTAAAATCTTTGAGGAATGCGTTAAAAACCTTTTTTGAAATTGAATCTTAGTAGTGTCGTGGAGACGTTGTCGCAATATTCTAGAAATACATACAATAGTCTTTCTTTTATGCTGCTTCCGATATAACTGTCACAATGTTACAAACATGTATTTCTTTGCCAAAAATTGTATTTGTATTTGGTCTTTTGTTTTGCATTGTATTTCCAACATTCACTGCTTCATGTCCTGTTTACGTTTGTAAGGTGTTTACACTTTTTACGCTATGTGCAAAGTTGCTGTCCCCACCCTGTTACGGCCAAGACGGCGAACAGTATTTGAAAATAAATAAAATACACAATGGTCGATAAGGGTCGGAACCAGTGGCATAAGGTTGATAATGACCGATATGGGTTCATAAGGGTTTATACTGGCCGGAACAGGCTTCATAACATCGATAATTACAAGGGCTGCATGGCGATGAGCAGGCAGCACAATCCTTACGTAGGATTAGAGAACTCCCAGAGAAGTTTCTGCGTGAATTTTTTTATGTATTGCTGCCTGATCAAGTTGCAACATCTGATATCTCCATGTATTCGGCTGCGTCCGGTGCGATGGCACATCATTTGAACATGTGCTAGCGAAAGCTTGCAAGAATGGCGCGTGTAGACACACACATGTACACACAATCCACCCACCCTCGAACAGACACAAAGGCACGAACACACACACGCACACACGTTTTAAACCAGTTACAAGCGGACTGTCTCAGCAACAATGTTGCACGCAGTAGCGCCGCGGCATTGTTCATTAACGTCCTCCTGCAGATGGTGCGATTATCGCTGAACACAGTTGCTTAAATAGACAAATCACTCAATTTATCATGAGAACATGCCTGATTCCTCAAGTTCAGTTTGCTAGTTAACTTGGGCTTCGCAGGTTACGTTTCTTAGTAGGTGCCAAGTTAAAAAGTGACCCTGCAATCAGTTAAAATTGATTATGACAGACATAAACTTAATATATACATGTGTAGTAGTCACCCTATGGAGTTATATTTATCAGATATGTTTTAAATAAAAGAACCCTTCTATGAAAACAATAAGTCACATCACCGGCAAGACACGATTGGGAATAAAATTGCATAACATGCACAATTCTTGTTCGTGAAAAAATGTCACTGAAACTAGAAGTAGTATTATCTCATTCATGCCTTAGAAAACGAGACAGGTTTACGGGGCCACATTAGGCAGTAATGCCCAACTAAAAATGCTTGGGTGGCCAAGCTTCTGCCATTGCACTCCTTCACCATACCCCTTTCAGTAGTTAAACAATATACGGTCTAATGTCAAACGTCATGGAGGCATGTTCCATCTCATCAATGGTGCAAATAAAGGGTGATAGCCTTCAGATCATTTGATTCTGTCAGGATGCATGCATGTGTTCTCTTCATTATTTCCCTTAGATAAAACAGAAGCTTGAACGGAATGAAATAAGTCAGTGAGCATAGCAAACTGCACTCAAGTTACTTGACTGAGCTGGAAATGGGCCGAATGCCATTCATGTATTGGTAATTGACCTAGCTAAATAAAGCCACTATAAATAAGTAAAAAAGTACGTACGATAACATAAATGGGTGCCCTATACTTCTGTTTCATCTCAAAGGAAACCAAGATTACCACGTGACTAAGCTTCGCAGTCGGCGCCGTGACCTCGAGTGCGAAAACGTTGACGCAGCAAGTGCATTTGTATTTCATTTTCTTGACTGGTAACTGCTTACGAGTGTAGATTGCAATAAAATGAAGCACAGGCTCATATAATGCAGAAGAGAAGTCGGGCTGAGCGTTAAGCCATGCTTGATGTCACACGAATTCCAACATGCAGCAGCTTGTAGGCAATAAAATCATGTTCATGTTCATTGAGTCTGTGGAACTTGTGTGAACCTCTAATGAAATACCACAATGTTTTAATTTTGGACATTAGGTCGTCAGCACCATGTACAGGGCAGCACAAGAAAGTGAGCTAATGGTGTGATTCTTTACTTTCCTAACCAACAAATAGTTTTTTGGGTGGATCTTTGGGACGAATGCACAATACGTTTTGCTTAAAACTGCAATGTTGAAGTGTTCTGTTGTCACCCAATCATTCCATAAGTAGTCCAACAATGCAGATAGCCCCATGACCAGTGTGAAACGGAGCACATTAAGTAGCCACAGTGATTCAGCCTCTGTGCTGGACATATTATCGTTACAAGACAAAACATGTGTAGTGAGAAATTGGGCACAAATTCACATGTACCGTACAAATTCGCATTGTCACAGCCTACTAGGAGACGGGAACGCCCATGTAGAGGACGTATGAAAGCGATTTATCAGAGGAGTCAAAGTGTCGTCGTTGCACTGTTTTTCTACTCGCGCGTTACTGCAGCGCCGTTTTCATCGCCTGGCACATACCCTCGGCGACCATATAGGATGCGGCATTTGCCCCTCCTTTGGAAAAAAGGCATCGTCCCGATGCACCAACCTCCGAAGGCTGTGCACAGACGGTGCAAAATTGAGGTCATGAGGATACGTATGGCTTCAAACGAAGCACGTGCACAACCTCGGGCAGATTCCGCCGGCGTTTGGAGCAGTTATGGCTGTCAGGGTCAACTTCCTAATTCACATCTCTGATGCGGCGCAGAACTGTGTACGGGCCGAAGTATCTTCGCGGGAGCTTCTCAGACAGTCCCTGCCGACGAATCAGAGTCCAGACCCAAAAATGGTCACCGACATTGTATGTGACGGGTCTGCGTCGAAGATTGTAGCATCGACCATCGTATTCCTGTTGTTCTTGGATTCGCAAATGCGGTAGATGCCTGGTTTCCTCTGCGCGTTGCGTAAACTCCTGCGCACCAGTCTCGTCGTCAACGCATTAGAGAGGCAGCATTGCGTCCAACATTTTTGTCACTTCCTAGCCGTAAACGAGGTTCTAAGGCGTCACGCGTGTTGTCTCTTGGCAAGCCGTGTTACACGTAAATGTAACATATGGTAGAATATCGTCCCTGTTATTGTGGTTGATGTCGATGTACATACTCATCATGTCTGCCAGCGTCTTATGCAAACGTTCTGTCAGCCCATTGGTTTGGGGATGATAAAGCCGGGGTCTCGCGTTGAGTGGTACCACTTAGTCGCAAAACGGTATCCAGAAGGGCAGCCATGAACGCAGATCCTGTGTCTTATGACCACTGCGCGAGCGTCATGCCTTATTACGACGGCTCCTGATGACGACGGATGAAAAATCGCGCTGCTTCGGCTGCAGTTCCACGTTGGATAGCACCTGTTTCGGCGTATCGAGTAAGGTAATCTGTGACGACGATTATCCGTCTATTTCCGGCAGAGACAGTGGAAATGGACCTAAAAGGTCCATGCCAATTTGTTCGAACGGTGCTTGCGATATCCGAACAGAATGCAGCAGTCCAGCTGGTTTGCAGGGTGGGCCTTTGCGGCGCGGGCAATTCAGGCATGATTGTTTGTAACGTTTCACGATCGATTCAAGTCTCGGGCAATAGTACTTTAGCCTAATTCTTGCCAATGTGCTGCCAATGGTAAGTGACCAGCAGTCGGTTCGCTGTGACAGTATATGTAGCTGCTGACACTAGGTGAAAAGTTCTTTTTATAGAGAACGTCGTGGCGCAAGCAAGACGAAGGGAACCCTCTCGCGAAGAACCACGGCACACTGCTTATTTTCCCTCTAAGTTTTCGAAAAAAAGGAACCAGTTCTGCGTCCTCGAGTTGGTGGCGTGAAACGACGACAGTATCTACCACGCCTAGAAAAGTCGCGTCATCATCGTCGTGGACTGCAGTCTGAACAGGAGACCGAGAGAGGAAGTCGGCATCGGTGTGTCGTTTCCCCGATTTGTATACAACCGTCAAGTCGAACTTTTGGAGCCGAAGACTCCAGCGAGCAAACCGACCACCTGGATCTTTTAAATTAGTCAGCCAGCAAAGTGCATGATGATCACTGACAACGGTGAAACGCGGACCATACAAGTATGACCGAAATTTCAGGATGGCCCACACCAGTGCGATACATTCTTTTTCTGTAGTGCAGTAGCTGGCCTCAGTCTTTGATAGCGTGCTGCTGGCGTAAGCAATCACTCTGTGGGGATGTCGCGGCTAGCGAAGGACGAATCCCAACATAAAAAACGTAACGCGTCTTTATTCGGCGAACGATGTCAGCGGACGGGCGTACCAACGCTAGGTTCGTCACAGTAGCGGATGGTAGAAGGCGGCTTTTCTCAGCCAGGCAGCCTGTTTTTATAGCCACCGTCGGTGATGCATACCTCTGGTGACATTGCGGTGGCGCTATACTTTATCGACCATGCAATCCAGCGTGCAGCTGTGGTATGCTTGGCCAGAAGATAAGATGGAAGGTGCGCAGAAATATGCGCAGAGTGTGTCGCAACATCACCCCCCCCCCCCCCCGCGGAGTGGAGAGCCCTCGGGGCTTGAAAAAATCTGGACAGCGTACGCGACGTCCGCTGCGCGCAGTGACGGAAGCAGGCTGCGATGTCGGCGGTCGTGGATGGACGTCTGTGGGTGTACTGGTATTAGCTGGTTTGGCGGAATCGGTGTAGGCCGGCTTCAGCCGGTCGATAGACACGCGGATGGCGTTCCCTTTAATGCGCAGGGTGAAGGTTTTGTCGTCGCGACGGATAACTGGGTAGGGTCCGCTGTAAGGTGGCTGTAAAGGCCGGCGGACGGTGTCGTCGCGGAGAAAAGTGTGCGAGCACGTTGCCAGATCCTTGAAGACGAAGGGCGCTGTCTTACAGTGGTGAGCTGCAGGTGACGGGCGGAGGGTAGCGATAGTGCGTCGGAGCCGGGCGATGAAATCGGTGGGATCTGACGTCGCAGTGGTGGATGGCGGTGCAGCGAGAAATTCGCCTGGGAGGCGGAGAGGTTCCCCGTAGAAGACCTCTGCGGGTGTAGCCTGAATGTCGGGCTTAAAGGTGGCGCGAAGACCTAGGGTGACGGCTGGGATGTCTTCAGGCCAGGTTGAGTCCAGGTGGCACATGATGGCTGCTTTGAACTGTCGGTGGAAACGTTCGATCATCCCGTTGGCGCATGGGTGGTAGCTGGTGGTCCGCGAGCGTTCGAACCCGATGGTCAGCCCGAGCAGCCGGAAAAGGTGCGATTCGAACTGTCGTCCTTGGTCGGTGGTGACGCGGCGAGGGGGCCCGAAGCGGGCAATCCAGCCGGCGAAGAAGGCCGAGGCGACGTCTTCCGCAGTGATTCCCTCGAGGGGCCATGCCTCAGGCCATCGAGTGTACCGATCGATTGCAGTGAGGCAGTAGCGATAGCGTCCAGCTGGAGGCAAGGGCCCTATGATATCAAGGTGGACGTGTTGAAACCGACCAGAGGTCTGGGGGAATGCGCCGAGTGGTGAAGTGACATGCCTGGTCACTTTAGCGCGCTGGCATTGAATGCAGGAGCGTGCCCAAGTGCGGCAATCACGCTGCATGGAGGGCCAGACATAGCGGTCAGCCACGAGGCGTGCAGAGGCGCGTATGCCGGGATGGCTGAGATTATGTAGCTTGCTAAAGAGGCCACGGCGATGGGAAAGGGGCACGTAAGGCCTGCTTCGTGCTGTTGACATGTCGCAGTAGATAGTCTTTGTCGATTCAGGTATGGGGACTTGCTGCAGTTGTAGCGAGGACCCGCCCTTAAGAAGCTCCTGCAGTTCAGCGTCCGTAGTCTGAGCCTCGGCGAGGACATCAGCTGTTATCTGTGAAGGGCTAATAGCTGCCACACGTGAAAGCGCGTCGGCGACCACGTTGTCCTTCCCGCTGACATGTTGGATGTCGGTGGTAAACTGGGCGATGAACGAGAGCTGGTTCTGCTGAACCAGTGGGAGTTTGTCGTGGCGCTGAGAGAAGGCGTAGGTCAGAGGTTTATGGTCGGTGTAGATAGTGCAGTGTTGAGCTTCGAGAATGCGGCGAAAGTGCTGAACTGCTTCGTATATCGCCAGAAGTTCTCTGTAGTAAGCTGGCGAACTCGACGGCGCGGGGGTCGTGGTTTCGTCGGTGGGACTGGCCGCAGAAGGGGTCGTTTTGCGAGCTGAGAGTTTCTTGGAGAAGAACGCCAAGGGATGCCAGGTGTTGTCTACGTGCTGCATAAGGGCGGCGCCTACGGCGATGCTAGAGGCGTCCGTGAAGAGCCCCAAAGGAGCGTCTGGCACAGGATGGGAGAGAAGTGTGGTGGTGCAAAGAGCAGCTTTCCATTTTTCAAAAAGTTCTGTTAAAGGCGGTGTCCACGTGATGGGTTGGTTTCCTCGTAGACCAGCCAAGGCATCATGGAGGGGAGCCTGGTACTCGGCTGCGTGTGGCAAGAAACGCCTGTAAAAGTTCAGCATGCCGAGGAAACGGCGAAGGTCTTTAGCGGTGGTTGGTTGAGGGTAATTTTGCATGTCTGAGATGCGTTCAGGTAAGGGCCGAGTTCCCTCTGATGAAACTTCATGGCCCAGGAATTTGACGACTGAAGCGCCGAGCGTACTTTTTGGGACATTGACGAGAAGGCCGTGGTCGTCGAGGCGTTGGAAAAGCAGACGAAGGTGCCTGTGGTGGTCGTCGGCTTTGCGGGAAAAGACCAATATGTCATCAAGATAGACGAAGCAGAAGTCGAGGCCGCGGACGACTTCGTCGATGAAGTGTTGAAAGGCTTGTCCAGCGTTCCTCAGGCCAGAGCTCATGAAGGGAAACTCGAACAAGCCGAAAGGAGTAATGATTGCAGTTTTCGGGACGTCGTCCGGATTAACGGGTGTCTGCGTGTAGGCCTTGACCAAGTCTAGCACGGAAAAAACGTGGCAGCCGGAAATGCGATGTGCGAAGTTCTGTATGTGGTGAACGGGGTACCTGTCCGGAATTGTGCGGGCGTTGAGGGCACGGTAGTCCCCACAGGGCCGCCAGCCTTCGGTCTTCTTAGGGACGAGGTGAAGTGCTGAGGCCCATGGGCCGTCGGAGGGGCGGGCGATTCCCTCCTGGAGCATGGCTTCGAACTCTGCTTTGGCTATGCGCATGCGGTCCGGGGCAAGGCGACGGGCGCGACAGAAAACCGGGGGCCCTGGGGTGGTCCGGATGTAGTGCAAGGTGGTATGCTGCACGTCGCGTGGCGACCCGCTGGGGCGCGTCAAACCGGGCCAAACACATTCAGCAGAAACGAATGCTCAGAATAATATACAATGTAGCATATGACCACCCATCTAAACCGCTCTTTATGAAAGACAACATAATGCCGATTCATGATCTGTACGCATACCGCCTAATAACTAAATACATTACCGAGGTCAAAAATAACGTCTCGTTCATTGCACAACTGGCATCACTGCAGAAAGAAATTTCGCCTACACAACCAGAAACACCGATATTTGGCACATACATTCATTCAGAACAGGTTACGGACAACATATGCTCAGGAACACTCTTCCACATCTCTTAAACCTGTGCCAACATTACAATTTAAATCTCCAACGCACCCGGTCAAAAGATTTGCGTCATTTTGTTTCACTTATAAGTGAAAGGGTGGCACTTTCTGTCTGAAATGTACGACATATTATGCACATCACTTTGTTTTTTGAAATTGTACATTTTTGTAAAAATTGTCCTTTGTAATATTCCTTTTTGTCTGTACTGATATGCTTGTACTGTTTGCCTTTTTTTCTAAACATCATGTATTGTATCGGGGAGGCGAGAGCCCGTCAAGCTGGATATGTAGCTTTTTCTCTCCCCCTCCCACATCCTTGAGATGGAAAATAAAGGCATTATTATTATTATAAATTCGGCGAGGACGGCGTGGTATGGCGAATTATGTTCGACGCTGAGTACTTTGATGCTTGGCTGGTGGGTAGTCGTTCGCTGTCCTGGCGCAGAACGTCCCGTTGTCGCGTCGATGAGACGGTCGTGGCGGCAGTCCGGAAGGAGGTTGTAGTGCGCCAAAAAGTCTGAGCCGATGATTGGCTCTGTGACGTCGGCGATAACAAAATTCCAATGATGGTCACGGCGTAGGTTTTTAAGCTGGACGTGCAGGCGGAGCGAGCCGTAAGTTTTGATAGTGTACCGGTTTGCCGCGCTGAGCTCGAAAGACGTAGAAGGACGGGGACCTTGAAGGTGGGCTCGCGGGTAGCAGCAAATGTCGGAACCGCTGTCGACAAGGAACCGCTGCTTTGTAACTTGGTCGGTGACGAAGATGCGACGGCCTCCAGGTTGGCAGCTCGCAGCCGTGGCTACGAGCTGCCGTTGGCGTTTCCCTGATTTCTAGCGGAGCAGGGCGGTCGACATTGCCGTGCTCTGTCCCCGAAGCGTCTATGGTAGTAACACCGGTCGTCGTCACCAGGCTGCTGCAACGGGGTAGTGTTCTGGCCACGGCTTTGCGAGTGGCGCATCGGGAAGTGTTGATCCAGGCGTCGTTGAATGGAGCTGAGCTGTCGGTTGATATCGTCGATACGCCGCGCAAGCTCTATGGTGTTCGGCGGTGCGGCGACAGCCTGGACGGTGGGCGATAACGGTGGCAAAGAGACCTCAATGACGCGGTCAGCGATCCCGGCGAGTTGGTCGAGAGGTAGCGTAAGCTGAGCCTGCAGAATTGCCTGGACGTGCGGTGGAAGTCGTTGAAGCCAAAGTGCTCGCAGTAAGGAATCCTGGACTTCCATGTTGCCCGCGAGAGCACGCATGTGGCGGAGGAGCTGCGAAGGTTTGCGCTCGGCAAGTTCTGCGGACTGAAGTTGTCGCACCTTCCGGTCATCCGAGAGTGACAGGCGGCGAATGAGTTCCGTCTTGAGGTGTTCGTAAAGGTTGGCCGTTGGTGGATTGGCAAGGATATCCCGGACCTCGCTGGCGTAGCGGGCATCGAGGTGGGCGACGACATAGTCGTAGCGGGTCCGGTCTTGTGTGATGTGCGCAAGAGAGAACTGGGCCTCGACTTGGGCGAACCATACCTCGGGCGAGTCGGCCCAAAACGGCGGAAGCTTGACAGCGACACGCCAGACGCCGTGCGGGGCAGCGTGCGGGATGCCGTCTGCCGGGGTTGTGGCGTCCTCGGCGGAACCGGCAGGATGCTGCTGCACGGAACCATTGAGCTGGTCGTGCCGTTCCTGAAGCTGTTGCTTTTGCCTCTGGATCACCTCTTGCTGCGTGTGAAGCTGTCTGTTGAGGAGTTCCAGCTGTCGTTGAAGGGCGTCTTGTTCGTCCATGGCGATGTGTTGTTGTTCGGTGTCCGGGTCACCAGATGTGGGGATGTCGCGGCTAGCGAAGGACGAATCCCAACATAAAAAACGTAAGGCTTCTTTATTCGGCGAACGATGTCAGCGGACGGGCGTACCAACGCTACGTTCGTCACAGTAGCGGATGGTAGAAGGCGGCTTTTCTCAGCCATGCAGCCTGTTTTTATAGCCACCGTCGGTGACGCATACCTCGGGTGACATTGCGGTGGCGCTATACTTTATCGACCATGCAATCCAGCGTGCAGCTGTGGTATGCTTGGCCAGAAGATAAGATGGAAGGTGCGCAGAAATATGCGCAGAGTGTGTCGCCACAACTGTTTCGATGCCATCCTGCCGCTGTACAAGCACTGCACCAAGGCCGACTATACTAGCGTCGGTATGAAGAATCGTAGAAGCGTCTTCATCAAAGTGTACGAGGACGCGAGGCGCCTGCAGCCGTTGCCGCAGGTCGCGAAATGCCCGTTGCTGGTCTTCACCCCACACGAAGGGGACATCTTCTCTGGTAAAATGTGTTAATGGCCATGCGATGCGCGAGAATTCCGCAATAACCCGTCGGTAGTAGGCGCAAAGGCCCAGAAAACGTCGCCCGGCCTTTTTAACTGATGGCGTCGGCAAATTAGCAACGACAGAGGTTTTATCAGGGTCAGGTTGGAAACCTTCACGACTAACGACGCGACCGTGAAATTGCAGCTCTTCAAAGTCAAAATGGCACTTTTCAGGTTTTAAAGTTAGGCCAGCTGAGTGGATTGCTTCGAAGACCATATTTAGTCTCCGTAAGTGTTCCTCGAACGTTACGGAGAAAACAATCACGTCGTCGAGGTAGACCAGACAGGTTTGCCATTTGAGGCCTGAGAGTACAGTGTCCATTAGTCGTTGAAACATTGCTGGCGCAGAACACAAACCGAAGGGGAGCATCTGAAATTCATAAAGTTGGTTGGGCGTCACACAATTCATCTTCTCACGGTCTCTCTCCCCGCAGGGGCGTCTGCGTCAGTAGGCGTTTGGTGTGTTGCGACACCACGGACCCGAGCACATGAGGGTTGGACCCTCCCGCGTGTAGCCGTGTGCGGCTTAGCCGTGTCTGGAGAAAAGGGGATCCTGGGGGTTGAGCTGAAGCTGGGTGTTTGGACCTTTAAGGCCCCCCGGCGGAGGCAAAACACCTCTTTGGGCTCTGCTTCGCATAGACGGCACCTCCAGTCTGACCCACCTGGAGGAAATCGGCAGTCGCCTTTTCCTGTCCTCCTCTCCAATCTTCGTCTTTCTCTACCACTTTTGCATCTTTCCTGTCTTCTCTTCACTTCTTTTATTCGGTATTTCCTGGCGGCAAGGGTTAACCTGGTCTAACTATCCAAACTTGGGTATCTTATAGTGGGTTATAGTGGCGATGCATGGCTGGCGTCTTCAGGCTTCCAATCCTGTAGCGTCCCCTTGTTGGGCTCGGTGGTGGGTGGCCACCATCGCCGCCGAATTTTCCAATTTTTTATGGCAGAAGCTTTTCCCCCATTACCTGATCGCTCCCTGAAGAGGGGGCGCACCGATGAACAATTCAACTTCTTTATGCAACCGAAAGTGTCCTTCCCTAAATACCACGTTGTCCACAGTCAGCACGAAAAGAAGACAGTCCGAATGATATCACCATTTCTTGTAGCAAAATCCATCACTGAAGCAATTGGCCCAGGTTATAAAGTAACGAAGACGGGAAGTGGCGATCTTCTACTCGAAGTTCGCGACAAGCCACAGTACGACAAACTTTCAAAACTTGTAGCATTTGGGGACATTCCCGTTTCTGTAGGCCCACACAGGTCGATGAACACAGTGCGCGGTGTCATCTCAGAAGATGACCTTCTCGAACTTACCGAAAGCGGCTTATTAGAAGGATGGCAAGAGCAGAACGTCGTCAAGGTACAAAGGATAAAAATACGGCGAGATGACAAAGAAATACCAACCAGGCATATAATCATCACTTTTGGAACTAGCAACTTACCAGATGCAATTGAAACAGGATACTGCAAACTGCGGGCAAGACCATACATTCCTAACCCACGCCGATGCTTTAAGTGTCAGCGGTTCGGGCACGGTTCGCAAAGTTGCCGAGGGCGCACTACTTGTGCAAAATGTGCATCAAAGGAGCACTCGACCGACACTTCCACTTTTGCACTTCCGCCGCACGTTGCGCTAATTGTGAAGGGGATCACCCCGCATACTCTCGTTCTTGTCCATCCTGGAAAAAAGAAAAACAAATCATCGAAATCAAAGTAAAAATGAACCTTTCCTTCCAAGAGGCGCGCAAACGCTTCTCCATCAATCACTCTAGTCCATCCTACACCGATGTGGCGCGCCGGGGGGCAGCGCTACATCCTTCGGTGGCCGCCCAAGTCACACGGAGTGTGACGGCGGTCACGCCATCAGCCCCCCCGGCTGGAACAGCCAGCGCTGTACCGGCCCCCACAAAGGAGGACCAGCAGACCCTCGGGCCTGTTGGACCCAAGGCCACTGCGGGTGCAGATAGGCCCACCACCCCCGCGAACGTGCCCGCTGCGCAGGCACTATCCGCCGCCTCAGACGAGGTGATGGATACAAATACAAATCCGGCGTCTCAGACGCCGAAGGAACGGCGCAGCTCCCTTGAGCGCGCCCGGAAGATAGAGAGATCTCGTTTCACGGGGCCTGGAAAGGTCTCGTGAGATAATCTAATCCATATTTCTTAGACACACAGCACAAAACACATACATTATGGATACACAAATAATACAATGGAACGTCAGGGGTTTACTCCACAACCTAGACGACTTTAAGGAACTCTTACATAAGTACAGTCCAAAGGTGCTGTGTGTCCAAGAAACACATCTTAATCCTTCACGCACGAACTTTCTCCGGCAGTATACCGTTTATCGAAAAGACCGCAACGACGCCCTCACCTCGCCTGGCGGCGTGGCGATAATAGTAGATAAGGGTGTCGCTTGCCGGCAACTACAGCTTAAAACAACTCTAGAGGCAGTTGCAGTCCGTGCGGTACTGTTTAATAAACTGATCACACTTACCTCTGTATGCATCCCCCCGAACTACCAACTTTCAAAAACAGAATTTCACACCTTTATCTATGAACTGCCCGAACCATACATTGTCGTTAGAGATTTTAATGCACACAACACCCTTTGGGGAAACCGTCACTGTGATGCCAGAGGACGCTTAGTTGAAAACTTCCTCCTGACTACAGATGCTTGCTTGCTTAATGGAAAGAACCTACATTTTATAGTATCGCAAATAAAACATTCTCATCTATCGATTTAAGCATCGCATCGAGTTTACTCTTGCCACATCTGGAGTGGAACGTAATTAAGAACCCCTACGGGAGTGATCATTTCCCCATTGTCATAAAACTAACAAAAGGTGATGAGTGCTCTCCACATGTCTCCCGATGGAAAGTCGATTGTGCCGACTGGACACGATACAGGGAGCTGACACATTTGACTTGGAACGATATCGGTAATCTTTCTATCAAAGATGCAGTGGCATATTTCACGGCGTTCATAGTTGATGCGGCGTCAATATGTATCCCCGCAACAAATGGATCGTCCTGTAAGCGACGTGTTCCATGGTGGAACGACCACTGCAAAAAAGCGCGTAGAAACCAAAATAAAGCTTGGGACAACCTTCAAGACTCTCCAACTACAGAGAACTTGATAATTTTCAAGAAACTAAAGTCTGAGGGTAGAAGAACGCGGCGCCGTGCCAAAAGGGAAAGCTGGCAGAGATATATTTCTAGCATCAACTCTTATACTGACGAACAAAAAGCCTGGAACAGAGTGAATAAAATCAAAGGTCGGCAAACACATCCTCTACCGTTAGTAAACACGCAAGGAAATACTCTTCAGGACCAAGCGGACTCTCTAGGGGCACATTTTGAAAACATTTCTAGCCCATTACATTACTCCGATGCATTCCTTAGATACCAGAAACAAGCTGAGAGACTGCCTCTGGACCTAAAAGGAAAGTGCAATGAATCCTACAACCGTCCTTTCAATATGGCTGAATTTCAGGCTGCACTACATAGTTGCAATAAATCAGCTCCTGGAAGCGATCCACTAATTTACGAGATGATTCAACACCTACATCCCGAAGCACGCAAAACACTCCTCTCTCTTTTTAACGCCATATTCTCTGCCAGCTACATCCCGTAAGCCTGGAGGCAAGCACTCATAATCCCTATTCTGAAAGAGGGCAAGGACCCGTCTTTGGCCAGCAGCTACAGGCCTATAGCCCTAACGAGCTGCCTATGTAAGTTTTTCGAGAAAGTTATTAACCGTCGCTTGGTGCATTTTCTTGAAAGTAACAAGATACTAGATCCCTTGCAGTGTGGCTTCAGGGAACATAGATCCACAACAGGTCAACTTGTCCCTATTGAGACAAATATCCGGGATGCCTTTGTGCACAAACACTTTTTCATATCGGTATTTTTAGACATGGAGAAAGCATATGATACTACTTGGCGTTTCGGAATTCTTCGTGATCTAGCTGGAATGGGCATCCGAGGCAACATACTAAAGGTGATTCAAAGTTATCTGTGCAACCGCACATTTCATGTTCGGATTGGTAACGTCCTATCTCGTCTATTTACTCAGGAAACAGGTGTGCCACAAGGTGGAGTGCTGAGCTGTACTTTATTCCTTGTAAAAATGAATTCGCTCCATACTATCATACCACGTACAATGTTTTATTCCGTGTACGTGGATGATATCCAAATAGGTCACAAGTCATGTAATCTTAATATCTGCGAGCGACAAGTGCAGCTTGGCCTGAATAAGTTGTCTAAGTGGGCAGAATAGAACGGCTTTAAACTAAACCCTGAAAAAAGTACGTGCATTCTCTTCTCCAATAAGAGAGGCGTAATACCGGACCCCGCTATTGACCTTAATGGAGAACGACTATCTGTGAGTCATGAACATAAATTTCTAGGCCTCATTTTAGACTCCAAACTAACCTTTATCCCACACCTAAAATACTTGAAACTGAAGTGCTTGAGGACAATGAATTTACTGAAACTCTTGTCCCGCACATCTTGGGGAAGTGACAGAAGATGCCTCTTGAGCTTGTACAAAAGCCTAATACAGTCACGTCTTAATTACGGAGCCATTGTTTATAACTCTGCCACGCCTAGTGCTTTGATGATGCTTGATTCCGTCCACCACTTGGGTATCCGTATCGCTACTGGTGCGTTCAGGACTAGCCCCGTAGAAAGCCTGTATGCTGAATCTAACGAATGGTCCCTACATCTTCAAAGAACATATTTAAGTCTCTCATGCGCCCTCAAAGTGAAATCAGATTTCCATCATCCATGCCATTCAGTTATTTACGACCTACCTACGGCTAGGCTTTTCCGTAACCGCCCAGGCACTAGACCTCCTCTGTCCCTCCGATTGGAAGCATTGTCCGAAGAAACGGGCGCGTCGATTGTAGAGAATGTCATAATGGCAACTACGGGCCTTGCACCACCCTGGGAATGGAAGACTATCGAATGTGACGTGTCGTTTGCAGAAATATCAAAACGAGCACCTGAGGCACACATACGCTCATAATTTCTTGAGCTTCAGGACAAGTATTCTTGTGCTGAATTTTACACGGATGCCTCTAAGTCCCCTTCTGGTGTTGTTTACGCAGCACTAGGACCAGCATTTTTAATATCCGGTACATTGAACCCACATACAAGTATTTATACAGCGGAAGCGTATGCAATACTCTCTGCAGTAAAGCACATCAAGCAAACGAATCTGACTAGGGCTATTGTGTTCACAGACTCATTGAGTGTAGTCCGAGCCTTAATGAATGTACGTATACATAAAAACACTGTCTTTAGTGAACTGTATACATTGTTATGCTCAGCTTATAGTACTAAACAAATGATCATCCTATGCTGGGTACCTGGCCACTGTGGCATAAAAGGCAACGAAGCTGCTGACGAGAAAGCTACTTCAGTAGCTTTTAGTGACACGGACATAAACCTACCCATGCCAGCCACAGATGTTAAAGCATACTTGCGTCACGAGCTGAAAATACACTGGCAGCAACAGTGGAGTACCCAGATATCAAATAAATTGCACTTGATAAAACCCAAATTAGGATATTGGGTATCGGAGAGAACATCACGATATAACGAAGTGCTTCTTTGCCGATTAAGAATGGGACACACTTACGGCACTCACTCTTACCTCTTGACTGGGGGCATCCCCCTACTTGTAGTAGGTGCAGCCAAAATCTTACAGTGCTGCACGTCCTTATCCAATGCCCTGCAATAGAAGCACAGAGGAAAAAGTATTTCATTTCTGCATATCGAGAGAATATTCCTCTTCACCCAAAATTTTTTCTTGGCAATGAACCGCTTTTTAATCCGAAACTAGTTTTAGAGTTTTTAGCTGGAACAGATACGCTGGAAATCATTTGGCGAGAGAATTTTTAGCGCGCGTATGCCAGGTCTGGATTCAAAGGCTTCCTTGAAGCTAACGTGTCTATGTTATGTTGTATCGCATCATGCATTTAACGAAACCCCATTACCATAGCTCACAGCACTACTTGGTCAGTGTCATTATTTTAGCCACTGTATATTTTACGCCATCCACGGCAACATATTTTAGGCCTTTCTACAGCCATGTCACATATACCATGAGAAATTAATTGTATAATTCATTGTCCACACCATCCATCATGCACTGTTAACATTATCTTTGTCATGGCGCTCTTTGGCCAAACCTGGCCCTTGCGCCATAAAGCACCACACATCATCATCACCTCACGGTCTCTCTCATCCACTTCTATTTGCCAGTAGCTGCTTTTCAAATCCATCGACGAAAAGTAACGTGCGTCTCGTACCCTGTCCAGTGAATCGGTGATAAGCGGTAGTGGATAAACGTCTTTCTTTGTGACCTGAGGTGCTATGCAGGATGCGCCGAGTTTCTTGTTCTCCCAAGTTTTACCCGAGTTTGCTCGACGGCAGTCAGTGAACGGAGATAGCGTGGAACGCGCAAAGGCTGCAGGCAAAAAAAAATGTGTAGCCAAAAAGCCACGTATGACAACATGAGCGCACCCTGCGCGGGACGCTGCTTTCACGTTTCAAGCGAAGACGGCTGCACAACGAAACGCGCCAGCACCGCGTATTGTTATGAACGGATTATCGCAACTTAGCGATACCGTGACCGTCCCGCTGTCTGGCTGCACACTTGCCGTGAGCCGCTTGCCACACCTTTCCCAGGCGCGTCAAGGGCGTGCCTCCTCTTTCGGGCACTATCTTTCTATCCTCCATCGAATGCGAACCTACGCTTTCGCTCAAACGAATACGTTAAAATACAACAAATGAAATAACAAACATCTTTATTTCTTTAAGTGTCTGTTTTTCGTTTTGAATGCTAGAAATTTCTGGTGACAAACGGAGATCGAGCAAATTATTAAATTTAGGACGTCTTGCCGCGAGTGGCGACAGTGAGGCGAAAGCTTAGAAGCGGATAGATTGAAACGGGCCGCACGCACAAGGCAGTTCATATGGTGAGAAGTCGCCTAGGGGCGCTACAGTGCTATTCTCAATAAAGTCAGTCATCACCACTCTTTCTCTATTAGGGGAATAGAAAAGCAGCGCCGTGGTACGGCTGTTTATCGCAGGCGCTTTAAGGCCCCCGCTTTACCAACCAAAAACGGCACACCAGTCATTAATACGGGAGCAACGGTTGTCGCTGCAAAATGGCGGTCCGTAGTGCCCGTAGTGACGCAGTTCAGTGAAAATGTACCAGTTTATCTTTGTGCGCGAAGCCTCGGCAATACATTGTGAAGAAGTGCGTGCTTCCCAGCGACACAATTCATCGCTTGTCATCGCTTGCCCGGTGAAAGCGCCTCTGAGCGCATGTACGCAGTATTGGAGTGTTTTGTGCACACCAAGGTGCTTGCGGAGTACTTATATTGAAGCCAGCAGCGATCGCAGGAGGATGTCGTAACGACACCGCAGCAATCACATTTCGGCAGGTGATGGCTCTTGTGTGCAGTTATGAAATGAGACATCGAACTGAGGAAGGCGTTGGAACTGTTGAGTGCGCAGTGCTTGTGATGAATAAATGCCATTGCACTGGGTCTAGAAGAGCGAGCGATTCTCGGACGCTGATCGTGTTTATGACGCTGTGGCTCCGATACATCACTGATGACAGAGAAGCCATCTCAAACGATGGCTGCGATACGCACTCCTCAGCATCGTTGTCCCCCTCGGCGCATCGACGCATTGCAAGCAGTTACAGTGACGTGCCGATAATTATTTCCTGTGAGCTACGTCGCCACCGTGCAGGCAATGAGACCGTGCTGTGGGGCCATCTAAGCCCGAGAAAATATATGCATAAGCCAGCGACAGTCAACGCTTTGTTTTTGATAGTGTTACGTAGAAAGACGCAGACGACAAGCTATGTACAAATATATTTACAAGGAAAATACGCTGCGCTTGGCCAAGAGGCAACAGCCCGCGCTAGCTTCTAAATCGTCGTCTTCGTCTTCTTCCTGCTCAGCTCTTCGTCAGTGGGAGCATACCCCGTAGCACTACCCCCGGCGGCAAAAGCGCCGTCCCGGAGCGACTAAAGGCTGGACTCTGAAGCAGTGTAGTAGCTCTTGAGCCTACTGACGTGCACGACATCACTAGACGCCAGAGTAGATGACGAGGTTGAGCTCACAGGAGCAATTTCATAAGTCACAGGCGTCACCTGGCGCAGCACGCGGTAGGGTCCTGTGTATCGCGAAAGGAGCTTTTGTGAAAGTCCGACGTGACGAGAGGGCGACCACAAGAGCACGAGCGCACCAGGCGAAAACTGCACGTCACGGTGGCGGGCGTTGTACTGACGCTGCTGAGTGGTTTGCGAGTCCGTCAGTCGAGCACGGGCAAGCTGGCGTGCATGGTCGGCGAGAGCGATGGCGTCGCGAGCATACTCGCTTGTTGAGATCGAAGCAGGAGGAAGTGCCGTGTCAAGGGGCAAGGTCGGTTCGCGACCGTAGAGCAGATAAAAGGGAGAAAATCCGGCGGTGTCGTGCCGGGAAGAATTATAAGCGAATGTGACGTAAGGAAGCGCAATGTCCCAGTCGCGGTGGTCCTTGGAAACATACTTTGACAGCATATCGGTAAGAGTAGGATGGTATGAGGTAGTCAGCTTGTGTTGAGTGGAGCAGGAACGTACAATGTCGGCGATAACTTTCGAGAGGAAGTTACGACCACGGTCAGTGAGCAGCTGTCGCGGGGCGCCATGAAGTAAGATAATGTCCCGCAAGAGAAAGTCCGCGACGTCAGTGGCGCAACTGGTAGGGAGAGCCCGCGTGATAGCGTATCGGGTGGCGTAGTCAGTTGCGACGGCTACCCATTTGTTCCCAGAGGATGACGTGGGAAAGGGACCGAGGAGGTCTAATCCAACACGAAAGAACGGTTCCACAGGGACAGTGATCGGCTGGAGATGACCGGCAGGTAGCACCTGAGGTGTTTTCCGACGCTGGCAGGTATCACAGGCAGCAACATAGTGTCGGACAGAGCGAGCGAGACCAGGCCAATAGAAGCGGCGGCGGACGCGGTCGTACGTGCGGGTTATGCCAAGATGTCCTGCAGTAGGTGCGTCATGCATCTCAAAGAGCACAGTCTGTCGTAGATGTTTTGGCACGACAAGAAGAAGATCAGATCCGTCAGGGAGGAAGTTCCTTCGGTACAGAATGCCGCCCTGGAGGACATATCGGCGAACGGATGCGTCGGTAGGTGTAGAGCGCAGACGCTCGATGAGTACTCGCAGCGATAGGTCTCGGTACTGCTCATCGGCGATGTTAACGAAGGCAGACACAGAGAAAATGCCGTCGGCAGTACTACTGTCGGCGTGGTCAGGCTCGTCTACCGGGTAGCGAGACAGGCAGTCAGCGTCCTTGTGTAGTCGGCCAGATTTGTAGGTGACAGGGAACGAATATTCTTAGAGGCGTAGGGCCCAGCGACCAAGTCTTCCTGAAGGGTCTTTCAATGAGCATAACCAACAAAGCGCGTGATGGTCTGTGATAACGGAAAAGGGTCGGCCATATAAGTATGGGCGGAACTTCGCAACCGCCCAAACTAGGGCCAGACACTCACGCTCAGTGATGGAATAGTTGCGCTCCGCGGGTGAGAGGAGCCTGCTGGCGTAAGCGATAACACGGTCGTTGCCGCGCTGGCGTTGTGCCAGTACTGCGCCAATTCCGTGACCGCTGGCATCAGTACGAACTTCGGTAGGCGCAGACGGATCGAAATGGGCCAGAACGGGAGGCGTTGTGAGAACGTCCATTAGATGCGAGAATGCAGAGGCCTCGTTAACGCCCCACTGGAAAGGGGCGTCTTTTTTCAAAAGCTCGGTTAGTGGTCGTGCTATGGCCGCGAAATTTTTCACGAAACGGCGGAAGTAGGAACAAAGGCCGATGAAGCTGCGCACATCCTTGACACACTTCGGAACAGGAAAGTGCGTAACAGCATGGATCTTGCCTGGGTCCGGTTGCACTCCGTTCGCGTCAACGAGATGCCCAAGGACGGTAATCTGGCGACGGCCGAATTGGCACTTCGATGCGTTCAGTTGCAGACCGGCGCGACGAAAAACGTCCAGGACTGCCGAGAGGCGCTCGAGTTGCGTAGCGAACGTTGGGGAGAATACTATGACGTCGCCCAAGTAGCACAGGCATGTGGACCATTTGAAACCGTGAAGAAGGGAGTCCATCATGCGTTAAAAAGTGGTAGGAGCGTTACATAGACCAAACGGCATTACTTTGAATTGATAAAGACCGTCCGGAGTTACAAAAGCAGTCTTCTCGCGGTCGAGATCGTCCACAGCAATCTGCCAGTAGCCGGAGCGGAGGTCAATAGAAGAGAAGTAGCGAGCACCATGGAGGCAGTCAAGGGCGTCATCGATCCGAGGTAGGGGATACACGTCCTTTTTGGTAACCCTGTTAAGGTGCCGATAATCCACGGAAAAGCGCCATGAACCATCCTTCTTTTTTACCAGTACAACCGGTGACGCCCATGGACTACATGACGGTTCTATGATGTTATTGGCAAGCATTTTGCGAACTTCAGCGTGAATAACTTGACGCTCAACCGGTGACACTCGATACGGGCGGCGATGAATAGGAGGGGCATCGCCGGTATTAATGCGATGTTTACCAGTTGTAGTTTGGGCCAAAGGACGAGCGTTAAAGTCAAAAATATCGTTGTAGGAAAGCAGAACGCGGTAGAGCTCACGAGCGTGCTCGGACGGCATGTCGGGCGCAATCATTTTCTGTAAGTCGGCGATGGTGCAAGTTGTCGACTGAGATGGTAGAGGAGGATCGGCTGAATTGCTGTCTACCTCAATAGATGCTATTGAGTGATCTTCGAATGAGCAAAGTTGGGCCAGAGACATCCCGCGTGGCAGCACTTGTGTCGTCAAGCCAAAATTGACCACTGGCAGGCAGACGCAATTAGCCGTAATAGATAAAACGGTATGAGGTACCGTGATCCCGTGTGTAAGGAGGACGTCTTGTAGAGGAGCCGCGATATAGTGACCGTCGGGCACTGGTGGGGAACACACTAGGTCAACGTAAGTCAGTGCCGTAGGTGGCAAGCGAACAAAGTCGACGGAACTGAGGCGACTGGGGTGTGGTTCAGCGGGATCCAGAACAGGCAGGTCAAGGCGGAGAGTACTGGCGGAACAATCAATGAGAGCAGAATGTGCGGAGAGGAAGTCTAAGCCGAGGATGATGTCGTGGGGACAGTGGGCGATGACTGTGAATAGCACGACTGTTGAGCGATCGGCGAAGGAGACGCGGGCGGCACACATACCAATTACGGGGGCTGTTCCGCCATCGGCGACACGGACAACAAGCGTCGTGGCGGGCGTGATTATTTTTTTTCAGGCGGGTACGAAAGTCCGCGCTCATTACCGGCAAATGCGCCCCAGTGTCTATAAGAGCAGATACAGGAACACCGTCGAGTTGCACGTCAAGAAGGTTCAGATGAGTGGGCAACGTCAGTGGAGGATTTGGCGGCGTAGGGAGCAATGCAGCGTCACCTCGAGGCGCTGCATCATTCAGTTTTCCGGCTGGGAGCGGCGTCCGAAGGGAGTCGGCGAAAAGGAGCGACGGGGCTGGGGAGAGCGAGATTGTCGTCCTTGGGGCGAAGGTGAACGAGAATAGGGGCGGTTCGGCGCAGGAGAGTCAGTGGCGGCATTATCGGAGCGTGCGGCATAAGGACCTGAAGGGCCACCCGAGGGGCGGGAATAGGCAGTATAAGCAGACCGGGTCGGGGAAGTCCAGCGACTTCGACAGTGCCGAGAAATGTGCCCGATGCGACGGCAGTGAAAACAAATGGGCTTGTCGTCAGCAGTGCGCCATTCAGCTGGGTTGCGGAAACGTGGTGGGTAAGACGATGCGGGACGGGGCGGAATCGAAGAAGCCGGATGGGTATCAGGGTGATGGGCCGAGCAGATGGTGTGAAGGCCCATGTTTTCGAACTCCTGGCGGACAACTGCCTGGATCAGGGAAACCGTGACTGCCGGTGCGTTGGTGGGGCTGGAGTCGAAGGCAGCCGGATAGGCGGCCTCAATCTCACGCCGAACGATCTTGGTAATATCGCCGGTCGTGTTGGGACGAGGAGCGTCGGCACAGGAAGAAGTCGCTGGGGTGTTGGGCAGACGGGCAAACTGCTGATCGATACGTCTGCTTTTAGCGAGTTCCAGGCGGCGGCACTCTTTGAGAACAGCATCCACCGTCGCGACGTTGCTGAATACGAGCAAGTTGAAGGCGTCATCGGCAATGCCTTTGAGGATGTGGGATACCTTGTCCGACTCAGGAATGTGTGCATCAACTTTGCGGCACAGAGCCAGGACGTCCTGAATGTACGTGACATAGGGCTCTGTTGACGTCTGCACACGGCCGGAAAGCGCCTTCTGCGCGGCAAGTTTGTGACCGTAGGGGTTGCCGAACAAGTCTCGGAGCTTTTGCTTGAACGAATCCCAACTGGTGAGCTCCTCTTCGTGCGTCCGAAACCAAACTCGAGGTGTGCCACCGAGGTAAAAGACTACGTTGGCGAGCATGATAGTGGGGTCCCACCGGTTATTTCGGCTGACGTGTTCGTAAAGGCTGAGCCAGTCCTCGACGTCTTCCCCATCTTTTGCCGAGAATACGCCAGGATCACGGGGAGCGGAGAGGGTGATGTAGGTCGTCGAAGTGGCAGCAGGTGTCGGAGCCGGTGGAGTCGGGTTGGCGTCGCCGGGAGCCATGAAGGTAGGCTCGACGTACCGGCCACTGCGAAGCTCCGTGACGAGGTACAGGGAACGTCCACCTCCACCAAATATGTTACGTAGAAAGACGCAGACGACAAGCTATGTACAAATATATTTACAAGGAAAATACGCTGCGCTTGGCCAAGAGGCAACAGCCCGCGCTAGCTTCTAAATCGTCGTCTTCGTCTTCTTCCTGCTCAGCTCTTCGTCAGTGGGAGCATACCCCGTAGCAATAGTATAGTGCGCAGTAAATCACCTATGACAGTGCGTTGTGCGTGCCTTATGTCGGTGGTGAATATTGTTGATGCCTCTTAGCTCGGCACCGCGTCACTGTGGCCGAAAGGTAAGTTGGGCGTGGCCCAACCGTGGTGAGTGCGCGCACAAGAGTTACATGCCTCGCGCGGTGCGTGACCTCTGGCTTTGATTGACAGGCGAACTCGTGCTGAACTCGTACATCGCGAAACCCCCTCCGAGTTCAACTCGGGAACATGGCGGCGGCAGCAGCAGCCTGTGTTATTTCATCCAGCGGCAGCAAGCGTCAGTAGACCGTCTGAACCTGTTCACGTACATGACCGTCGTGGAGTTTCAGCGTCATTTTCGCCTGTCGAAGACATCAGTGCGCTGGCTGTGTGACGAGCTATGCGAACGCTCTCTTCTGTGGAGGCAGCGTGGCGGGCTTCATTCGCACACTGTCGAAGAGCAAGTCCTTTGCGCCCTCCGTTTCTACGGGACTGGGAGTTTTCAGGGAACCGTCGGCGCCGAGCGTTACATTGGACGTCATCAAACTACTGTGAACCCCTGTGTCAGAGATGTCTGATGCGCTTATTGATGCGGCAGTGCGGAAGCGGTGGCTGGCTTTCCCGAAGAGTGCGGCTGAGCGGGCATTTATAAAAGAATGCTTCTTACTTCGCGTAAACAATACGAGCGTAGTTGGGTGTGTGGACGGAACGTACGTAGGAATTAAGGCGCCTTCGATGTCAGCGTTACTGTGATTAGCAATGAAGCAATGTCTAGACACACCATATTGCCAAATTTGTCACTTCTGTGTAGCCGACTTAAATTTTGTGTTACCGACATCACACATGCGGCAGCCTATGATAGTGACTTTTTCGCTGGTTGATGACTTTTTGCCTATTCTTCTACTTGTCTGTCAGGGTGCCTTCCAAATGGCTCACTTTTGGGGGAAAGAGGTCAATGAAGTATAAGTAGATAAATGAATATCACAATTTGTGTGAAGTACCCTGTGAATGCTAATGTCATAAAAAACTTGGTTTTTTTATGAGATTACATAGTACTTAGTACAAGTTAGTATACATATTGCTGAATTTTTGTCATGCGTCATCTGTCGGCCGCACTATGAAACAGCAAGGCATTGCACAATTCGTCACAGTGCGAGATGCGGATGTCGCGCCAAGCGGGTTGTGCCTATGCATTTATGGTGAGATGAAAATGCATTGAGAATCTTAGTGTGCTGGCTTGCGTAAAGAAAATACTTCAGAGTGTTTGCTGTGTTCGCTGTTGTTGCATGTGCCAGTGGTTCAGTGTATTTTCTTTTGGGGGGTGGGCAGCGTTATTCTGTAAGGACATATCGTATATTTTCGTCCCCTAATGGGGCTCTAATCCTTCAGCAGATCCAATGCTCTGCAGAACTAGGTGTGCGTGAAGATGTCGTGAACCACCAAGGCAAAATTACATATCGGGAGAAATGTGGTGCAGGTGTCAATGAAAAGCGGGTCTTTAACGCGCCATGATAAAAATAAAGGTTTCAGAGGGAATAGACCTTTTGTACAGCTTTAGAGCAATGATTACACAAACTGTGACATGCTCAAACGTGTAAAAGCTTGCCGCAATGCCAAAGTAGGATGAGCGATAAGTAGCGTGTTTTGGCTTTGAACATGCCTTGTAACTGCTGCCTTTATTGTAAGCCTCGCTGTCACGCCTATACCTCCGGCACTCCCTTTACTGAAAGGCAGCACTGTCTTTCTATTGGTGTCATGATGATGATGGTAACGGCAGCAGCAAGGCTGGTTAATGCTTGCCCCTTTGATTCCTGCGAGTTTAGTGGTACAAAATATGGCACATGCATACACCTGTGCTGCAAAATTCTACGCTTGTGTTGATTTGTTGGAGAGCTAATTCGTGTTGGGACATTTCAAAGATGTGTGCCATTGCGGCTTAATAACTGGAGAATTGGTGAGGTTGAAGACTGCTTGTATTGGTATAGAAGCTTGAAGTTGAATTGAATAACAATTCGACGGGACACAAAGAAGAAAAATACACGCAGCAGAACGCTCTGCTGTGTGTGTTACTCTCCTTTGTGTGCCTTTGAATTGTTGCGCGATCCAACTTCAAATAGAACATTGGGCTTCTTTGGTGCAGGAGCGAGGAAGTGTGAGCTATTCGACACCATGCCCGTGCCTTGCCACACAATTATGGAAGTCTGAAGGTTTGCAAACAAGATTTTGCTTTCAAATCCACCTGCTAGTGTAATGCAAGCACTGATTGAAAGAACCGTCACACAAAAATAATGGTGGAGTGAATGGCCTTTGAAAATTTGTATGTTGACACTAATGACATAATAAGTGCCACACCGAACTCGACAATTGTACTGGACAGAGCAGTTTGTTTCCTATGTGAAGCACAAACTTCCATTACATGCTGTGCAGATAACCAAGCTCAGTTTGTTTTAACGTGGTACACAACATTCACTGTAATCTGTTTTCGATTCTAAAGAAGTGCCAAACATCAACTCTTTTTCATGCATGTCATGGGAGTATTTGGCGAGATCTTTTTACAGCCCTTCAAATTGGAAGTGTGGCCAGCCAGCTCTGCTTGGATGCCTTTATAGATTTCTTTTCCTGATCATTCTGTGCTATCAAGTTGCTAAAGTCTATGCAACCAGTGCAAGGCATTACGTGATTCTATAACCGGATACAACTTTAGGAGGCCGCAGAATCTGCACTTCAACGGCAGGTTAACACAAGCCTGCACCAATGGGCACACACTCTACACTGACGTTATGCCGCCGGACGCACTAATACCCGCTCATTGGAGAGGGACTATTTCTTTAGACGTGGAGGCAATCGGCTGCAGCACTTTGGTCATCTGGGCGGGGCCTCTCCTGTCTTCTGAAGTTGTATCCGACTAGAGGATGCCGCTTTTCATACAAAACAAAAGGACAAAGTGTACAATTATTTGGCCTATGAAATGGATACATCACAAGTGAGCTATGCATGGGCTTCAGCTGTGTGAAAATTAGTACATGCAAATATATGACATTGTTAACATTGTTAAAGAATATGTGGTATCGAACATGCATGTAATGGCACGTTTAAATCGGGGAGTGTTGCATCGATATGCACAGTCTCTAGGAGATAGCATTATTAAGCTCATGCTGTTTCCTGTCTTTTCATTGTGAAATACACACACCGTTCATCTTGTGGCTAATCAACACCCACAGTATTCTTGCACATAGAAATAACAAAGAGCACAATGACGTGTATGCTGCATTAGTGCCTTTGTCATTTACACGGTCCAACAGTGGCACAGGTTGTCTTAAGTTTTTGCCCATTTTGAAGAGACACCAAGTGCGTGTTACAAGTCTCCTAATATGCACAGCACAATGTTTACTGCAGTAATTTTATTCATTCTCTTGAATAATAAGCAAAACAATAAACTGACAGCTCCTTTATAAGGTGTGTTCTGGGGGCTCGACTGGAGAGCAGTGAGGGCACTGATGCTACTGTTGCAGAGCAGCCCTCTGGACCTCTGCCACACTCTCAAGAGCACGTGTCCCTGGAGGCACTCAACCGCCACCAGGCGGTTGAGTGCCTCCAGCAGCAGAATGTATTGCTGCAAAAAAAGTGGATTGTTGGAATGAATCAACCGCATATAAACCATTATTTGCAAAGAAAAATGCTCATTGCACTATTGGTACTAAGTGCCCTTAACTGTGGAAGCCTTTAGTGTATACATAATAAAACAATTTGTCGGGACAACGTTGCTTTATTTTTCATAACGGGTTGTTTTTTTCAGAGCCAATTGTAATGTTTATTAGTGTGCCAGCAGCTGAGGTGTCCTCGTACCTTCACGAGTCTCTACTGTCACCACCACAAACCTATTTTTGTTCACTGCAAAACCGATGTCGCTCCCTACAATCCTGTCTTATGTTAGCTGATTGCATCCTATGCCTACAAACATCATATTTTTGTCCCATTACGCAATTTTCTACCATCCTCTGCTACAGTTCACTCTCCTTGATATCCATTCTGTCACGCTTGTGTAGTCACCTGATATGAATTGGGAACAAGTGATTGAAGACGTGCATGGTCTGCCCACCGATTCCATTTTTTTCTTAATCTCAACTAGCATATCAGTTGCCACGGTTTACTACGCCACTGTCTTTCTGCCTTAATGCTATCTCCAACAATTTTTGTTACTGCACAGTCCTCTACTTCTCAAGTTTGTTTGTTAACCTCTAGGTTCATGTACCATATTGCATAACAGGTAGAATGCAGTGATTCTACACATCTTTCAATGATATCGGTAACGTGGCGATCACTATTGTGTAAGGCCTCCCATGTGCTGTTCAACCCATGAAATTTTCGTATAAGTTTCCTGCTTTATATCAGTACCTGCTATTGATATTTCTCCTGGATTAACATACTCTTCCACAGATTCTGCGGGCTGAATGTCACTGATGAATTTCT
This sequence comes from Dermacentor albipictus, assembly GCF_038994185.2. Taxonomy (NCBI): domain Eukaryota; kingdom Metazoa; phylum Arthropoda; class Arachnida; order Ixodida; family Ixodidae; genus Dermacentor; species Dermacentor albipictus. The sequence goes on along the minus strand of NC_091829.1, from coordinate 95,685,423 downwards.
GTTATCTCACGAAGTTAGTGAAGGTCACCTTTATCTTTTCCATATTTTCGCGGCCCCACGTACATGTAAAAGCACGCACACTCATTGGTTCTCAATACCGTTTTTAAACTGCAGGACATTCAGTTCGTTACTACGAGAGTGACTTAATCCATGCACAATTATTAAGCTAAATATGAAACAGTAGAAATATACTTATCTGCAGGTTGTCGATGTCTCCCTGACTGTGTTGGCTGCGAGATCCATCGCCGGCAACACCTCCTTGTCGCATCGTAGCTATATCGGCTGTCTTCTTTTTGCACACACTATGCAATATTCGTAACGCTCGCAGTCACGCAGAGCGGAGGAACTCAGCACACTTACAGAAGCAGCACCGGATAAGGGTTTTGTTGAGGATTGTGCCGTGAACAGTAGGTGCGCGTTGCGATCTGTAAAATCGCCGAAGCTATTGGTAGTCTTTCGGGGTCCACGGAAAGATTGCTCACGGAGGAATAGAACTATCCAAGAAATAGTGATCATCGTCGAGCCTGATCACTACGTCGCGCACTGCAAGCTCGTTGTCCGAGTTTGTGTACACTGGGCCTCTTCGATGTTTAGCCGCCACGCTCACCCGATGAATGTATGTGATGACGCCACCACAGCATTCCCTCATGGTATAATGCGAAGCGTACTAAATTACAAATGAGTTGAATACACATTCAGTGTACATCTTGTAAGCCTCAAAATGATTTTTAACCATGGTAAACAAACTAATAGTATTATACTAAATGCAGTTGTTTTACAACTCGCTTGTGCGCGTAATGCACTCGATGGAATGACAAACAAGTGAAAGAAGGCACGACCATGCACCGACGGTATGATCACGTGAGCCCTAGTTTGTCGACCGCCCAGAAGGCAACGCCCAAGAAATGATAGCCACCGAGAGTGAACCTAGAAACTGGAGGCTTGTCGAAAGATAAACGGTGTCTCGGTACCATTTGTGCTTTCATCTTGGGGTATCGCCAGAGCTCGTGAAGATGCTGAGTTTCGCCAAACTCGGCGCATCCTGCATAGCACCCCAGTACCTGATACAGCAGCACCGTCTCACCACACTCACAGACACCGCATGTCCCACACGTCTAGGATACAGCGTCTCCCGAGATACATGCCCTCTCCTCATCCTCATGAAAGGGATACGACAAGCTACCTGGCACAGCATGGAGGAAACTTTGGGCAGTGATTACTCACTACTTGCCACCACATTGAACGTTACGCATGCTCGTCTCCCGATAAAAATGACAACACTCCTTGATTGGACAGCTTGTCGCAATGAGCCAGTGGATGACTCCTCAGAGGTTATTACAGATCTCAAACAGGGTGTACAAAAGATCCAACAAAATGTAGAAAAATTCAAATTCATTATTTCTGCCTTGTACAAATTCAGACAGCGGAGGTGCAGAAAAAGCTGTCAGAAACAGTTTGACAAAGCCGCAGCCCCCTTTCGCTTGGCAGTGGCTTCACAGCAAGGCTTTAAACAAAGGTAATTGCAGTCTAATAACACTTATACATAATGAACAAATACAAAAGAAAACAAAACGAAATTATGCAGTATTCAGAAAATATTCACCACAAAGAAAAACAGAATCTACATGGTAACATACATAGTACGCAAAGCACTGTTTGACGCACTGAAAAGATCAAAATTATTATGTACATAAGCATTTAAGAGGGAAGGAAGAGTGAATTGTGGGCGTTCTCTACCGGAATTTATTCGAGGGGTTGGCACTACCCACTTCTCCCTATGTCTTGTCTTGTAGGTCGCTTCTCGGGTACGTAAATCAGCAAGGTAACGTATGTGGTTTACGTGTCTCTGTGTTTCCAGTTTAAACCGAACACTTAAGCGGTATTTGTACAAGTTGTGGATTTTCAACACACTACTTTGCAGACACAGATCCGCGCTCGGTGAGCCCCAGGGGACATTGTGAACATAACGAAGGAACTTCTGCAAAATGTAGATGCGCTGAAGACAGCTCATCGTGGCTTAGCCCCATACTAAATGGCAATAGTTTAAATAGGAGCAAGAAAGTGAATTGTAGAGGAGTAATTTTACTGGCCTTGGAAGAACGTATCTGAGCCGGCCTACGATCCCAGTTATTTGAGCCAGTTTTTTGTGATAGGGTCCACGTGATTTTCCCAAGACATACAGGAGGAGAAAACTACTCCGAGACATTTAAATTGCTCAACCACATCTATAGGTCGTGAATTCAGCTTAATCTCGAGGGGCGAGGGAACTGGCTTATTTTTAGGTCGGAATATGACAGCTTGTGTCTTCTTTTCATTTATACGCATGCACTTGGATTCAGACCATTTTTTAATTCGGTCATAGTGTCATTGCATTCTCGAACAAGAAGATCTAAATCATTTCCAGCAAGAAAGATGCTAGTGTCGTCAGCGTAGATAACAAATTTAGCAGTGGAGTTAATGTCGGACATATCATTAGGGTACATATTAAATAGTAACGGTCCCAATATACTGCCCTGTGGGACGCGAGAAGTAACAGATTTTAGTTCAGATTTCATATTGTCTATGCAGACAGCCTGTCTTCTATGGGATAAATATGATTTAAGAAGCGTTCGAGCCTGTCCCCGAAAACCATAACACTCTAAGTTATTTAGGAGTATGCTGTGGTTCCCTAAGTCAAATGCCTTCGAGAAGTCCACGAAGACACCAATAACGAAGGCTTTCTTTTCAAACTGTGTTAGTATGTATTCCTTTTGTTCAAGTAGCGCTAATTCGGCAGATTTATTTTTACAAAACCCAAATTGATTCGGTGACAGAAGATCATGCTTACTTTTAAAATTCGACAACCTAGTATATAGAACTTTCTCAAAAGCTTTTGAGAATATTGGGAGTATAGATACGGGTCTATAATTTCCTAAATCATTGCGGTCTCCCTTTCTTATACAGAACGTTTACTTTGGCTATTTGCATTTTATCAGGAAATGTGCTGGTAGCTAAGCATAAGTGAAATATATTTGCAATAACAGTTGCAATGACTCCTACAACATGCTTCAGAGGCCTTACTTGAATTCCGTCTATGTCATAGCTACGGCTGTTATTAAGGTTTGGTATTACTGATATAACTTTTTCTGTTGTACCCGTGTTCAGAAATATCGTTTCATTATTGTAAGAAGTAATGTATTTATTGCAATCACGTGGCGTGTTGCTATGAGCTAGGGTTGTAAAAAAGTTGTTGAAGGCATGTGTTAGCTCTTCTCCAGATACATCTTAATTATCTAGTTTTAGCGTACTTGGGGCAGCTTGTCGTTGTTCACGTCTCAGTAGAAAATTTAATCTTGACCACAGCAAATCGTGTCGACCATTTCTAACTTCAAGTAATTTAGCGTAGTATTCCGCGCGTGCCTGGCGTAGTTTTTTTGTTAACCTATTCCTGTATTTCCTAAACATCCGCAGGTCATCTGCTGAACGAGAACTTAAATAGATTTTGTAAAGCTTGTTTTTCATTTTAATTTCTTGGCGTAACTCAGAAGTTACCCAGGGTTTGCGAGTTTTACGTTTTGATCCACGATCTTTTAATGGGAAGCAGGAATGATAAAGCTTTTTGAATACTTCGAGAAACTCATTGTAAGCCTCGTTTGTGTCACTAGCAATGCCAATGTTATCCCAATGAACTTGTGCCATTGAGTTGCGAAAGGAATTCAGGGCATCATTAGTTATACACTGGTACTTTGCTTTTTCCTGTCGATACTTTACCGCTCCAGTCTTATTTATGCTCATGAATACTGGAAGGTGGTCGCTGATTGCGCATGATATTACGCCTGTTTCAGCTATTGGTTGGGAGGAGTTTGTAATCAGCAGATCGAGAAGAGACGCACTTTCTGGTGTGAACCTTGTTGGTACTGTAACGCGGTTAACATATCCTTTCGAAGACAAAACCGTGTTAAGGTCACTAGTAGTAACACTATCCCTCAACAAGTCAATATTAAAGTCCCCTCCAGCTATTAGTGTGTATTTGCCATCTTTTATAAATGAAAGAAAATCATCATAAAATTCCAAGAACCTAACCATATTTCCCTTGGGAGGACGATAGCAAACCGAAAACACGAATCTGCCAGTACAGACTGATACGATTTCAAGATCATCAGTAATTAGGCAGTACGAGTCCAACTTGTCGCACTCAATGCCATTAGACACCAGTAAAGCAACTCCCCCGCGGTGGCTGGAGCGGTTCAATTATTAAGTTTTATAGTTAGTCATCGTAAAAATATCTCAGTCATTGGTGCTCCATGTTTCACTGATCATTATCAAAGAAAAAGTAAATGAAAATTCGCCAAAAACTCTTCTAAACACATTGTCTTGTTCTTTACAGAGCATGCATTTAGGTGAATAGCGTTAAGCAATGTCGGCGCGATACATGAAGTAGTGTGGTTCGGCAGATAATAACACATCTGCGGCATTTTGATTATTTTTATGCGAAGCATATTACGAGAGCTCAACCCAGCTCCTCAGGCACGGCGGTGTCGCCTTCAATGACCTTTGACCCCATGACATACCACGTGACACCGTGACGTCACGACAGAGGAGAAACAGGGCTCCAACTCGCGCCGTCGCTCGCGGCGTCGCGGCGGTATATAAGCAGCTGCGCTTGTTTCTAGGTGGCTTTGGCTCAACTCTTGCAAGATGGGCTGGGTGGGAATCGAACCAGGACCTCCGGAGTGTGAGACAGAGACGCTACCACTGAGCCACAAGTACGATGCTTCAAAGCGGTACGAAAGTGCCTCTAGTGAATGCGGTGTTGCCTTAGAAACGAGCTGTTCTAAGGCTCAGGCGTGCGTCACTTGCTCAGGCGCACATTTCGTTGCCGCGCCGAACGCTGCGTTGCTCGACGCTCACCGCGTCCAATGCGGGGCGCGTAGTCACTGCGCCGTAGCCCATTGTCTTACACCCCTTGGCGGGTCGACGGGAACGCTGTCACGTTCCACTCTTGAAGGCGAAGCAGAGTAACGCATGAGTTGTTTCTTCGTCTAGCCGAACAAAATATAGCCAAGCAACAGCACTAAAATAAAGGCTAGTATGCTTCGCATCCTGGGCTTAACCTTAGCTATGCTACAGCCATTTTTTTCAAGACGAACACAAAAGACAATATCAAACGATGCTACAATCGATTCAAGTTGTTCTTTCCCTTCACATGGATGGCGCTCACACCCTCACTTTTACGAACGAAAACTTTTCCATTGATATACCAAGTAAACTTATATCGTTTATCTTTGGCGCGTTCTTTCGTTGCGTGGAGCAACTCTCTATTGCGGCGTCTTAGGTTTTCTTGCACGAAAATGGCTGGCTCGCTGTCCTTAAGGTTCTTTCTATCCTTGATCCATTTATCTCGTATTGCTTGATTCGTAAAACGAACAATGATGCCTGGCACCTTATCACGTTTAGCGGGAATGCGATGAACAGTTGCAATGCCTCATTCCATCAAGTGAGGCACCCGAAGTTTATCAGCCACGTCATATAATATAACGGTAAGATCCTCGTTGGCTACTTCTTTAATCCCGTGCAGTTACAAGTTCAGCTGCCTGCTTCTAAATTCAAGGTCATGCATTTGTTCTTCAAGTTGAGCTTGGACAACCTGATTTAGGTCATCTTTCTTCTCAAGCTCTGATATTTTCTTTTTCATCTCCTTTATATCGGCCTCTTGATGGCAGAACTTTTGCTCAATTTCATCGAACTTCGTTGATATGAAGTTAAGAGACTCTTCCATGCTCTCAATTTTTCCTGTCAGGGGCATCAGCTGTTCTAGTTTTTGGTTAATTGACAGGAGGGCAAGTTTAATATCTGTTTCAGAGCCATTACTCTCTTTACTGCACATGTTGCTACTTCCAGCACTTCTCCATGATGGGCATTGCCACGTTTTCTTTGCAGCCTCGTTCTTTCATTTGAAGGATTTTTTCAGTTAAACCAGCACATTTTCCAAAGTGATAGGCGTGCTCGCACTTGGAACATTTGACAAGTGGCTCATCATCGGGGATGAGCAGGCTACATGTTTTACAGGAATCAGACATTGTTCCAAATGTACAAAGGTTATCGCACGATGCAGTTCAACAATACTAACGCAAAACAAATGGCAAAAAAAATCACAGCAGCAGCAGCGAAAGTACTATTAAATAAATATTATGGACACACAGTGCCACTAACCCGCAAAAAGAGCAGTTTTTTTAGACGTTGTTCACGGCTTGCAGCCGCTCCTGCCAAGTGACCGGCCGCTGCATGTGCTCCGCTTTTCTTTGGTCGAGCTGCCTGGTTGCGCATGTGCAGAGAAGACTGGCAGACAATCCCTCGTCGCAAGTCCTGATAAAGGTGGAATTTGCAGCCACGGGCAGGTCCTCGCAAGGGCATATCCACGTGAAATTTCGCAGCCAGTAGTCGACGCAACACTTCCTTTGCTCCGTCGGTAGGGCCTCGAAGCGGATGGCACTGCAAAAAGAGCAGATTTTTTTAGACGTTGTTCACGGCTTGCTGCCGCTGCTGCCAAGTTGATCTGGCAAGTTGATGCCAAGCTGCCAGACATTCAAAACAGATGACACACGCCACAGACATACCGGCCATAGACCCACATTATTCTCAGCTGTGGGAAGCACGTCGAGGCCTTGTTAGAAGTTGGAAGCGTCAAAAACACTAAATGTCGTGTAAACATAAACTAAATGTAGCGAAACTCATCGAAACCACGGAATGTTCTTCTGCGGAGCTCACCCGTCACAACTGGTGACACCTATGCCAACAAGCTGCAGGGCAATCTTAGCACGGCCAAAACATGTTCGCTGCTACGCCATCTTCTTGACCCAATACCGTCACAACTGGCGACAACTATGCCAACAAGTTGCAGGACCATCTTAGCACGGCCAAAACATGGTCGCTGCTACGCCATTTTCTTGACCCAATACAAAACACGGCAGTTAGCCAGCAAACAATCCAACGTATCCTCCACAACCAACCGGGTTCTGATGACAATATCCTCAAGTAGTTGCGGGTGCGGTATATAGATGATTTCAAACCCGCACAAAGACGACCTCCAAAGTACACCGGAAGCGGCAATTACGACCCCGAAAAGCCGATCAATATCACTGAGGTGCAACAAGCACTCCATACACTCTCACGAAACGCCCCCTCCCCCCCCCCCCCCGGGCAAGGACAAAATAAATAACAAGGTCCTGCGCAATCTCGATGATGGCACCATTCAGTCTCCTACTTACCCCTTTAATCATCATTGGGAAGCGGGTACGCTACCAGCAGACTGAAAGCACGCGGACATCATAATCAGTCCTAATTCACGCAAACTCTCAAGCTTAGAAAATATCAGACCAATATTACTGACTTCATGCTTAGGTAAGCTTCTAGAACATGCCATTCTGAACCGACTTCAACCTTACCTAAAATGGAGCGACCTGTTTCCCGAGACAATGCTCGGATTCCGGCCCCAGCTTTCTACCCATGACATCCTTCATGAGCTGAAGGAACAATTCCTTGAACACATCTCGCCATACAACACCGGAGCGATTTTATCACTCGATCTCCAACGAGATTTCGACAATGTGGCTCACCATACCATCCTTACAAACCAAAGCCTCACGAACTGAAATCGTAATATATACAAATACATACGGGCCTTTCTAAGCAACCGCACGGCCCCAATAGGCATTGACTCACTAAGGACCACGACGTTACCTAGCTGCAATAAAGAAGCCCTACAAGGTGCTGTTCTATCACCCACCCTTCTCAACATTGCTATAATGAAATTACTTGTCAAACTCAACGCAATGCCAGGAATAAGGCATGGAATATACACCGATGACATCACTATCGGGACCACCACTGGTTCCGAAGGAGAGAAAAAAGACGCCCTTCAACAAGCGACGAACGCCGTGCATCAATATGCAAAGACCGGTGGCATCCCATGCTACCCGAGAAGTCAGAACTATGAGTCGTTCGGCAGAAATCATGGAGCAAACTAAATGAAATACCCTACATCACACTCAACTTCGACGGAAAGAAATACCTACAGTATACCGCGACCGCGTTCTCGGCCTCCACATACAACAGGATGGCGGAGGTGAATACACCATCCAACGTCTCAAGCAGGCGACTTTCCAAACCGTGCGAATTGCCAGTCGCATCGCCACCAAACAATACGGACTGAAAGAAAACGACACAACACAGCTAGTCCAGGCCCTGATAATCAGCCACATTGCCTACGCTGCCCCGTACTTACCATCACTCCCAAGGAGATATGTCAATTAGACGTAATTCGTCAGAAATCATACTAGCAAGCGCTTGGCCTACCACAGGGAACAGCGACACTCAGGCTTGAAGACATAGGAGTCCATAATGTTATATGAGAAATTATAGACTCGCACCTCAGAAGCCAGCGAGAATGCCTAGACCTCACACTAACAGGAAGAACAGTCCTAGCAGGCCTATGCTACCCCACAAACGGCAAAGACCACGAACAAGCAATCCATCTGGCCCCCAACTTCCGGCAGCACATCAAGGTAGCCCTGTCCCCAGAAGCACACACCCGAAACATCATGCCGGTCGTCGCCAAGCTCGCACGAAGACTCAATAGACAAAGTATGGCAGACTCGCCACCACACAATAAACAGATGCCGCGCAGTACTCCCAAAAAGCACCCATGACGGCTAGCGTTGTCCACCACACCCTCCAAGAGGTGGTCTTGTGGCAGTCTGCACTGCCAGCGTCCTCGTAGCCAAGGAGACAGCCAACGCCTTGGCCATCAACTCTAGTCTAAACGACGAGTACGTCATATTTGTTACGGACGCCCGGGATGCTTGCGGTAGCTGCGCGAGAGGCAAAATATCTTCAATCGCCGACAGAGTGCTCAAACAAGCCTCCCTATTCCCGAACGTCGAAATAGTTTGGACACCAGGACACGAGTCCCTCCGTGGAAATCAGCGCGCGCGCGCTGTAGCCCGAGCTCGTGCTTCCTGGGCACCACAAGAGAGGGATACGGTTGCATCTATGGATCCCGTACCTTTAGAATACAACTCCACAAATTGAACAGGCGACAATGTCCACCTCCGCACAAAACCCTCTCACGTGAAGACGCCGTAACATGGCGACAATTACCAACCAATACATACCCCCATTTAGGCAGACTATACGCAATACACCCTACACTATACTCATACTAATGTCCCCTATGTAACCACTACGCCTCCCTATATCAAACGACATGGGCATCCCCCGACGTCAGGGCAGCCCCGCAAATACCCAACCCCACACCCGAGCATTAAGACCCTATGTTGACTAGTTCAGGCCCTCGTAACCAGCAGCGAATGGTACGGCGGACCCAGGAGACCGCAAGAGCCGCAGGACCCCTGGAATAAGGGCGCTTCCAGCTGAAGCAGAAAGACGCCTACTCGTCCTTTCTTTTTTGTTATTAGGTGCTTTTCCTCTTGCTTAACCTCCTCCTGCAAAAAGTTCAACTTGTAAAGGGAAATCCTTTCTCGTCGAGTTGCGACAACCTTGCCGTGTCCGATATAATTTGTTGTCTTTACTGTGGGCAGACCTCTATGGCAGTGCAACCGAATAATCACGGCTAACGGTATTACGGAACGTCTCAAACGAACAATCACAACAATGCTGTCGATAGACGTCTCTAACGATCACCGCGACTGGGACGCCAGGCTGGCCTACGTGACGTTCGCCTACAACTCGTCCTCTCATGACACCGCAGGACATTCACCCTTTTATCTTTTATATCGTCGCCACCTCACATTGCCATTTGACACCATACTCCCTTCTCTGCCCCGTGTTGCAACTGATACGCTCGTGAAGTCATCGATCGCGCTCACGTGGCGCGTCAAGTCGCCGATCTCGCTTATTAGCCTCGCAGCATGTGCAAACAGAGCCTTACGACCGGTGGCATCGCGATGTTCAGTTCGCCCCAGGTGCTTGGGTGCTGCTTTGGTCACTATGTTATCGGGTGAGCCTCTCCCAGAAGCTTCTTTCCCGCCACACAGGGCATTATTAATTCCTACGTCAAGTTAACGACGTTAATTACGAGATCGCGCCGTTACAGTTTCATCTATCCTCAAGTCCGCCACCTATTAACGATGTGCTGATTTCGTGGTTGAAGCCATACTTTGCTCGCACTTCTTCGCCTACCATGCTCCGATACGGCGCTTCACCACCCGGTGGTCTTTTTACGGAAGGATGAACGAAGAGAGGAAGAAGAAAAAAAAGAAGAAAAGAAAGAAAGGTTTATCTTTTTTTCAGATTATATATACAATTATATACATACACAGCAGGAATGAAAAAATAGCAACAGTAATTGTATACACAAAGTTGTTGATTGTTAATTCACAAGTCAACTAAAAGTAAGTGAATACATCAGAGTACCAAAAAACAGTGTAAAGGGCACAATTCAAGTACAGGAGACTGCACATCTCAATCTAATGATGTGTACTTTGATGTCAATTTCTTTTACGTATCCCACAAACAATTGCAAACATTATCGAATAGAACTGAACTGGTTGATAAAGCATACATTGTATGAAATTCAATACGTACATTATCAACATATAATGAGCAAAAACGAAAGCAATATGACATTTCAATGCACATAAAAACAACACAGTCGCTTTATAATAATTACACAGAATACGCAGAAAACGGTCTAAGCAATATAATCCTTGCATTGTACAGATCTATCAAGAAATTGGTGATTTACTCTGTCTTTAACAAAGAAAGAAAATATTCCTTCAGGGCACTAGTGAAGTTCGAAGAAATAATGACTTTCGCTGGGAGCCCGTTCCAGGCGCGCCTGTGAACCGTAGCATACGCTCTCCTTATATATTGCTACACGGTGCGAGGTTAAAATGACCTGCAGTTAGATTTCTTCCGCATGGCAAGGACGAGTAAAATATGGATGAGCTGAATGGGTGGTTTCATCTAACAACCGTATAAGCACACAATCAAATGCCCTGCTGACGTAAAGAGTCAAACGGTAATATGCGATAATGGTGGAATAATGAGGCCGAGTGATCGTAATTCTTAGAATGAGACAAAATTCCTATTGCGCGTTTTTGGAGCCTAACAACCGGATTTAATATGGTTTTATACGCCCAGCCCCACGAGTCGATGCAATACCTTAAGTGAGTTTCAATAAAAGTAAAATACATAAGTAATAAACCTGAGGTGTCAAAGTACTCGCGGGCTAGAATTAAGCCTGAGCAACCTGATGCCAATTTGGACCAGAAGCTCTCTATGTGATCTTCCCATTGCAGGTGTTTATATAAAAAAAAACCATGTCGTTTGTACGAACTTGTCTGATCCAATAGGATGTTATTTATATGTATCTTTAAAGGTGTAGTATCTACTATTTTAAAGCGTGACTGAAAAACAAGATATATTGTTTTGTTTGTGTTAATTGATAATTTGTTAGCCGAGAACCAAGAAGATGTTAGCCATGCCAAGCTGGCTGCTGCGGGTTGGGAATTGTCAGCCATCTTAACAACTCAGCCTGATTTTGTATATGTATTGTAAGTATAATCTGCTATACTCCCACCATCCCCCTAATAATATTATCGAGTACGTATACATGCGATGGCTTCCATTGAACTCTGTCACACTGCTGAAATACCGATTCAGGATAAATCCAGAGTAGGGGGCTATGTACAGGAAAACGCGAAACGTAATGGTTGATGCCGAACGCCAATTTAGTAACACAATCCTTTGACTTTCCCAATATGGCCACAGGTAAATATCCTTTGTGGTTTCCTAGAAGTACACTTACGGCATTTCTGACGTATAAGGAAGCGCCGCCAGGCAAAAGTTCACACTCTAACGTCTTCTAAAATAGCGGCACACATGTTCTTCAACCTTTCCCCTCGCAGCGGCACAGATGTTTGAGAAATGCCAACCGAGCGAAAGAAGCAAACAAGTGACGCCAAAAGAGTATATCGTGGAGACTGTAATGACGCAGCGCTGCGTAGATCAACCCATGCTCGTATTTGAATTCCTCGCGTACACAATCGGCCACCGCTTTTACACCACATGCGCCTCCGTACAAATATTATAATGTTTAATTTTGAATGCTTTCTCCGCGAGTTGCAACCACGTTTCTTTATAGGGTGTGATTTGTAGGCTTTACTGCGGTGCCACCCCTAAAACTGTCGCCTTCACTTTTGTACAGCATAAACATTTGGGCATATATGCACCCCTGGTAGAATTGATGTTCCCACATGCCAAGGGGTTTTTGAGAAGACGAAGTAATTTTTAAACATTGACTACGGCAGATAGCTCAATTCTAGTCGTTGAGCTGGCCTACACTAAGAGGCGAACATCACTTGCTCGAGTAACCTAATATGCACAATTCTCATTTCAAAAAAAAATTCAATGCTTGCGTTATCAACAGTGGTTATGCACCCGTCTAACCGTCCGTCCTCGGTGTGCATACCAGCCATCGGTGAGAGTGAGAAAAAAAAAACACTTCCCTTTTGGATGGAACCCAAGGTCGATTCAAATAGGTCACGAAGCTTCGGGCGGAAAGCGGTTCAGTACAGATTGTCACCGACATCAGCATGGGGGGTTATGGGAGCAGCGATTGAAGCGCGACTATATTTGGAGGGAACAAACATTGGGAAAGAAAAACGCGTTCTTTAATTCAAACGAGACACAGTTAGATTCATTCAACGAAAATAAAATTCATGGTCAATTTTATATATTCGTGATGAGTTAAGAAAATACGTTTAATTTTATTATTATTAATAAATGCATTTCTTTTCAGCGCCCATCGCTACAGGGGGCGTTGACGCCACTATCACTCGCAGTGCAATGCACGTCTTGAAATGGGCAGAAAGGCGCACTCGTATCACCTGTTGAAATACGCCCCCTCACAATTTGTGCTTTCTTGCTTGTCGAAGTTTGCCTGAATTTGGTGACGCGGGTAGCTTCATTGCTTCTTAATCTGTTCAGTCAAAAGTAGTGAGTTACGACCGCCAGATAATTGTGTAGTTGTTTTCGTGCGACTGCTCTGGCCGACGGGCTTGGCATCCGACAATAGGATCAGCACTCTACATCTAAAGCTTTCGTCGGCCTCCAAAAAAAGTATGTTCTGTGCAGGGATGCGATTTCGACAACCGTACGGCTGGCCTTTTCCTGCATCGCTTTCCACGCTGAAAGCTTGAAATGCCCATCAAGATGAATGGCTGGGCATTTGAATATATAGCTCCACAGGAAGAACAACAAAACAAATTTCGCGCCTTCGAAAACAAAATGACGTCACTTATGCTTTTAGCGGACATGGCGTCACGTTATTTTTTCTTCCGCCGGAAGTGTTCCACCACATACATATGGCGCTAAGCCCCATGAACCGGCGATGGACCGCCATGTTTTTAACGTATGGGCTCCTATGGAAGCTTCGCTACCAGGTATACTTACCTTGTGGAACCCGCGGAGGTTGAGTGGGCGTTAGCAAGTCTCACTGAGCCACGCCAGCGCTATATTTTATTCAGATATGCTACTAAGTGTATAGAATGAAATGATATTTGTCACTTCAAGTACCAAATTTTAAATTAGTTACATCTCATAAGTTGATCTATATTTTCCCTCTGTTCTTACCTTCATTGATCATTTTGTATTCTACAGTTTTATACATTATTTAAGAGCAGGTCCCCTTGAGAGTTTATACTTTGCGACTCCCTTCTGTACTACATTTCTTTTGTAATCGTACTAACGTTCAAGAACAATAAAATTGACTGATTGATTCACATATCAATTCCTTTATTGGCCGAATTGTTGATATTTGCCAGAACTATCTACAATACATTGCTACGGGTATGTTGGGAGTATAGAAAGAGTGCATTTACAATGTATATATATATATATATATATATATATATATATATATATATATATATATATATATATATATATATATATATATATATATATATATAGAAAAAGAGCCAGAGTAGTTAATATGGATGACCACCAACGACACGCAGTCACGAGTGTTGATGACGACTTTCTCTCGCCTGACGAGGTGAATTACGAGGAGTGCGCCACCGACGCTGAGAACGCCGAGGACATCAGCAAGCAAGGTCAGTGGCAAATAGCATTATCCCTACGAACGCGCAAGAAAATAAGACAAGCGCGGACCACCGAGTCGGATGGCGGGGTCAACCACCCCAACCACGAAGCCTGGATGGAGCAACGCGCCGGAGACGCTCGGCGCGTCGCGCTTGCGCAAGAACACCGGGGGCGCTCTATCTCCGGAGGAGCAAGCGACGAGGCCCGTAACGCAATATTACCTACAGGAGAGATAACTATGAGACGACGCATGGCGGAAAGGGGCCACCCACGCCGAAAAGCACCCCCTCTACCCAAGAATGACATGAAAATCATCATTAGACCGAAACCAGGATTGGCGATTCGGGAATTACGCACGCATGAGGTATCCAGAGCAAAGGTCCAGGCGTGTGGCGGACCTGCAAATATCAGAGGAGACGATTTCTTGCTGCGGATACGGCCGGGCTCTAACATCGTCATAGCAAGCACACCCGAAGAACGAACAGCGGAACAGATCCTGAGAATCAAGGAGCTGGAGCTGCGAGGCAACAGACATTCTGTAAACACCTACATCTCCACGCCTGACAACCTCCTTAAGGGAGTCATACACGGACTGGAGCCTGGAACTACAGAAGAGGAACTCATCAACAACCTAATAGTGCGGACGCAAGGGGTGCGAATACTCTACGCCCGTATGCTTGGCAAATCGAGGACGGCAGTGCTGACGTTCGATGGCCCCATCGTGCCACGCTACGTATATTACTACGGTGGCGAGAAACCATGTATACCCTACCAACCCACTCGACAATGCTGCAAGATATGTCAAAATCAAGGACATAGAACGGATGTCTGTCGAACGCCCACCATACAGGCTTGTGCGAAATGTGGCCTCCGCGACCCACCAGTGGACGATGAGTGTGAGCCCAAGTGTGTTCTGTGCGGGGGAGCTCATCCTACAGCGGCACCAGAGTGCACCAAAAAACTGAAGCGCGTCCCGCAAAGGGGAAGACAGCGTGTGAGACAACATAACCAGGCCACAGGGACCCCCAAGAAGAGGTGGCTCAGTTCGGACCGAGAGAACTCTGACTCGCTGGAGAGGTTCCGCTCGCGTACCAGGTCGACCTCCCGAGGCCGATCCAACTCTCGGGGCAGAAAACAGGAGGAGAAGCAAAACAACAGCCAACAGAAGAGCAAGAAACAACCTCCAAAGAATGAAGGCGACAAAAACAAGGTGAGCTGGTCAGCAATAGCCTCCCAACACACACCTCAAACAACTGCACAGATAACGCGCCTAGAACGAGAGCTAGAGCTCATGAGAGTTCGCTTAGGCGACTTAGAGCGTGAGAATGTGATGCTAAAGCAAATTCAGTCGCAGCAACAGAACACACAGGCTAAACCGGCGCAGTCAGAGCACGCTTCGGGGCAGGCTGTACAAGCACCCCAAAAGCGCCCTAGAATACACTCGGTCGAAACACTCCAGACACAAATCCAAGCGACTTTCGAGCAACTATTACCCTCAATAGCGCAACAGATCACCCAACAGGTGTCAGCCCAAATAACACAACTAACGCAACAAATGACTGAGTTTGAAGTGAAGTCCGACAAAAAACTCCAGGCTCTGCAAATTGAAATCATGAAAACGGTGCGTAAGCAAATTACCGGAGCTAACATTAGAGAGAGAGCCGAGAAGCCATACACCAGACCAGGGCTGGCAGCCATTGCACAAGAAAGCAACCATGCCTAAACATAAACCAACTATAACAGAAAATTGCGAAATCTGGCAGTGGAACTGCCGTGGATACCGGCGGAAAAGGGGACTTTTAACACAGCTGGTGAGCTCACAGAGCGAGCCACCAGCTGTCATAGCCCTTCAGGAAGTCGGATCCCTTCCAACCCTTCAGGGATACGAGGTGTTCACACACCCGGATTCGGAGAAAGCAATAGCAACATTGGTAGCGAAATCACCGCAATCAAACACGATCCTTTTACCGATACGGATATTAACCATTTGCTAATAGAAATAAAAAAAAGGCCTGAACAAAAAGAGTGCCTTTATACTAAACATTTACAGCCCACCAAGCCAGAGAAAGACAAAGTTTGACAGACTTTTGCAGGAAACTGCCCGCCTGGTAAAGGGAAGACCACTGGTGATAGTAGGTGATTTTAATGCAAAAGATCCTAGTTGGGGATACCCGAAACAGGACGCTAAGGGCAGAAATATCATGGAACAAACAGAACAACTAGACATGACAATTATAACGGATCCTGGAGTGCCCACTAGACAGGGCAACAGTGTGAGCATGGACACCAGCCCTGACCTCACGATAGTGCAGAATTGTGAAGATGCGCAATGGATAAACACCCTAAATCATTTAGGCAGCGACCATTACATCATCAGCACCACAATTCGGACTGGGAAAATCAAACGCCACATAGGAATAGCCAAAATTACAGACTGGGTGAAATACCGCTGGATGCAGAGTCAGCAAAGCACCACAATCGATGATTTAAGTAAATGGTGTGAAAGTTTAAGAACACAAAAGGATAAAGTCACAAAAGAAATAGCCCGCACATGTGACATACCTGTGATAGACCCTCACTTACTGCATCTCTGGGAGGCACGCAGAGGACTAACAAAAAGATTGAAGCGACAGACACAGAACCGGCAGCTAAAAGTACGCATTGCAGAAATCACCCGCAAAGCAGAAGAGTACGCAACGCAACTAACTACGTCCAATTGGGAACGCTTCTGTGACTCCCTTAATGACACACTGAGTACCGCAAAAACTTGTCGCATACTAAGAGCAATTATGGAACCAACAAAAACCAAGAACGAGGGCTGTAAAGCGGTGGAACGGCTAATCCATACGTACCCAGGGACGGAACAAGAACTCAAAGAAGAATTATATAACAAGTGCTTCGGAACAGACCCATCTCCCCCACCCTGTGTGACCAATTACGGGGGGGCGCCTCACCCCGAACTCGATAAACCCATCTCCATCGAAGAAGTTAGAGCTGCCATAGCGAAAATGACCCGAAAAACAGCGGCAGGCAAAGACCGGATAACTAATCCCATGATTAGAAACCTAAGCGATGAGGCGTTACAGGCCTATACTACCTTTATAAATGAACATTGGCAACAGGGTACTATTCCAAAGGAGTGGAAGCACGCTCAAATAGTTTTAATTCCGAATCCTGGCAAGAAATTAGCAATTAGTAACCTTCGACCAATCTCCCTAACTTCCTGTCTAGGGAAACTGTTTGAAAGAATAGTAAACTGTAGATTACAAAACTACTTGGAGGACAATGAAATCATTCCAGACACTATGTTTGGATTCAGACCCAAGCTCTCAACTCAAGACATCCTCCTACAGTTGAAGGAAGAAGTTTTGACAAATGTACCAAAATCCAGCGAACACGCTGTCATGGCCATAGACACAAAAGGAGCTTTTGATAACGAAAGCCACCAAGGAATACTCGATGGCCTGGCTGAAATAAACTGTGGAGAGCGGATATACAACTATGTTCGCAGCTTTTTAAACCAACGAACTGCTGAGGTTAAATTTGGCGCAGTAGAAATCAAGACTTTCAAGGCAACCAACAAGGGTACTCCCCAGGGCGCAGTGATCTCGCCAGCGCTATTTAACGTGGCCATGATAGGCCTCGCAAGAAAACTACAAGCCATCCCGGGTATCCAGCACGCCCTATACGCGGATGACATTACAGTCTGGTGTGTCACCGGGTCGCTACGTGAAAAAGAAGAACGATTACAAGGAGCTGCCTGTGAAATCGAGACATACGTGCGAGCCAGAGGGCTGCAATGTGCGTCAGAGAAATCGGAGATAATACGAGTCTGGAAAGGCAAAGGGAATCGTTAAGTCCCGATAGACCCTGCCCTTAAATTGGAAATCAGACTTGGCAATGATGCATTACCTGAAAAGACCACAATCCGGGTACTAGGCATGTGGCTACAATCAAATCAACACTGCCAACACGGGCTTAACCTCATCAAGACGGCAACACAACAAGTCGCGAGAATGATAAAGCGGGTAGCCACGAAAAGGACGGGGATGAAGGAATCAGACACCCTTTGCCTAATAAGAACTCTGGTGGTTAGCCGCTTCATTTACAGCTTGCCGTATTACCAGCTAACGAAAACAGAGAGGGATGCGATCAATTCGTGCTTAAGGAAAGCCTTCAAGATCGCCCTACAAATTCCGCAGTGCGCCCCAACCGAAAAACTAATGTCTCTAGGAATTCATAATACATTCGAGGAACTGGCAGAAGCTCAGCTGATAACTGAAAGAAACAGACTCGCACAAACGACCACGGGTAGGAAACTCCTTGGCAGACTCGGGTATCACGAGCTCCTTGAAAAACATAACCAAACTAAGGCCATCCCCACAGTAATCAGAAACTCCATCAAAGTGGCGCCAATACCCAGAAATATGGACTCAACTCTACCTGCAGGCAGAAGAGAAGCCAGAGCTGCTTACATTGAAAAAACGCACGGTGACAAACCAAACTCCCGCTTCGTGGACGCGCCAAGATACCCAGGCAAGCAGAAAAGAACGGTAGCTGCTGTCACTGACTACATGGGCAGAGAAATCATCAGCGCCTCCACTCACAACACCACTATCGTGGAAGCAGAAGAAATCGCAATAGCCCTTGCTATCAAAGCGACGGAACCAAACCAACAACAAATAACCATCCTATCAGACTCTCAAGCGGCATGCAGAAGCTACCTCAGAGGACGAGTATGCACCGCAGCCTATAGGATTATACAAGATATAAAACCCCGAGCCAGATTTCACCTTTTATGGATACCCGGTCATGAGGGAATCAGGGGAATCGAAGAGGCTGACAGAGTAGCCCGTGCGCATGCTACACCCCACGGGTGCTCACAGGAAGCCTCTGACGACCCGATCCCGATTGACCAGAACTACTCTGCAATTTTAAACTATCACAGAGGAAATCGAATGAAGCTACCACCCCCAGATAAGAATGTCACTAAAGAAGAACAGGTTATATGGAGAAAGCTTCAAACCTATACATATAACAACCTGCACATTCTCCATAAAATTCATCTGGAAAGATATACGGACACATGCCCATGGTGCGGAGCCACGCCAACCTTAGACCACATCTCATGGGCATGCA
Source organism: Dermacentor albipictus (assembly GCF_038994185.2). Lineage (NCBI taxonomy): Eukaryota > Metazoa > Arthropoda > Arachnida > Ixodida > Ixodidae > Dermacentor > Dermacentor albipictus. The sequence goes on along the minus strand of NC_091829.1, from coordinate 95,666,178 downwards.
CGGCATATCCACAAAAGACAAACACAGAAATTACGGAGCATACACAATGGGAGGCGGCGCTGTCCAGCTCACAGGAAGAGGTCCAAAGGGCCATCATCCGACAAGCAAGACGGCGCGCGGAAGCCAGTGGGGCCCTTGTCTAGGGGCTCCACCCATTGAGCGTTTCATTCTACAATAAAGTTGTTGTTCTGTACTGCAAGCGAAGTGTGGCTTCAGCCGCGAAACCTGCACGACATCAACAGGCGTAGGACTTGAGGATGCATCAAGCTGTAGTAGCGAAATCACCTAATTCACGTCGTTAACTTGACCTAGGACGTTATAAGGCCTTGTGTAGCGAGAGCGAATCTTCTGGGAGAGGCCAACCACCGGAAATAGTGACCAAAGGAGCACCCATGCACAAGGCGTGAACTTAACATCGCGATGGCACTGGTCAGAACGCTCTTTTTGTATATGCTGCGAGGCTAATAAACGAGGTCGGATTCAAGTCATCCGACCTCGTTTATTAGCGTGATCGATAATTTCACGAGCGTACTCAGTTGCAACACGTCGCACAGAAGGCAGTATGGTATCAAACGGAAATGTGGGGTTGCGACGATACAAAAGATACAAGGGTGAATGTCCTGTGGTGTCATGTCGGGGCGAGTTGTAGGCGAACGTCACGTAGGCCAGCCTGGCGTGCCAGTCGCGGTGATCGTTGGAGACGTCTATCGACATCATTTTTGTGATTGTTCGGTTGAGACGCACCGTTAGCTTGTGGGTGGTAGGCGCTGGACAGCTTGTGCTCAGTGGCATAAGATAGGAGGAAGTCTTCGACAACTCGAGACAAGATCGACCGGCCGTGGTCTGTAAATGACTGTCAAGGTGCACCTTGGTGGACAATGACGTCGTGGAGGAGAAAATCGGTGACGCCTGTTGCGCAACTATTCATAATGTGTTTGTTATCACGTAGTGTATGGCATAATCAGTAGTGTCGGCGATCCAATTTGCCTCTAGTCGTCGTCGGAAAAGTGCCAAGTAGGTCAAGGCCTACGCGAAAGAACGCCTCAGAGGGAACTTCAATCGGATGGCGTCATCCGAAACGTGGCAGGGGAGGTTTATTCCGACGCTGACACATTTCGCATGTTGCGACATTATGACGCACAAAGAGGTAGAGACCGGGACAGAAGAACCGGCGTCGTATGTGGTCATGTCTACGCTACGCAGAAATGTTTAACTATTATGGTTTTCGAAGTCTTTTTTTAAGTTAGTAGAATCTTATCTCCAGCAGGGCATGCAGCACGTAGTTATAAACAGTTTACGCCTCTGATTTGAAACCAATTATCGCAGGACTACCACAGGGAAGCATCCTGGGCCCCTTGCGTTTTTGTATTTATATTAATTAATTAGTCAGTATTGACGAAGAACTAATTTATTGCATATGATGACGATAATACAATTATTGTAAACGAAAAAAATGCTGGAGATGTCATGATTAAAGCCAATGAGGTGCTGCGAAACTATCATCTTGGAGTATCGCGAACTCGTTCACAACAAATGTTCATGAAATGAAGGCTGTATTTTTAGGCCAAAAAACAAAAATATATAGACACGTGCGTTTTTACAGCATAGAAACTACAGATTTGCTTATTGTTCCTTCCATTATGTGTCTTCGAGTTATATTTGAGCAACATTTATTGTGAAATGCTCACTTGGAAATGGTGATGGCTAAAGTCTCTCGAATGATTGGAATACTATGCAAGTCGCGGTTTTTTTCTTCCAGAAAGTACTAAACCTTTTACAAAAATATGTTTTTATGCACTATTGTGTGCTTGTGTGGGGCAATACAACGCTTTTGAACATCAATGTACTGCATAGAACGCAGAAAAAGGTCGTGCGTTGTATACTAGATGTTGCTTACATAACGCATAGTAGTCCTCTATTTGAAAAGCTCGTTTTCCTGTCAATACTGAACATTTATAAACACATGTTCCTTCCAAATTATATGACCAGTATTCAAAGAAACAACGGCACCCTAAAACGTATTTCCAAATAGCAAAGCATAAGGCGGTCAGTACAAAAAGTTCTGAAAATAGAAACTACCGCAGCCTTGAACAAAAGTATACTTACTAAATTCTACGCTTTCGACTACCTTACCGTTTAAAAAAGGAAAAAACACAGTAATGCTGATTTCTATGCTAGAATAATCATATATTTATATGTAAACATATATATAGACGCTTGAAGATTCTGTGAAAAGGCTCCATTCTTGTATAATGATTTTTCTACTTTGCGTATCAAATCGTTCTGGGTATGCTACTGTATGAAATAGTTTCATATATTGTCTTATAATAGAGATATACATAGTGCTGCATTTTTCTTATTATTTCTTGTCTATTATGTGATGCATTCATGACTAGCTGTATTTATGCGGATTACTCATCATGTAGGGATTAGTTTGTTCTAATACTTGCTCACAGTTATCATGAAAAATGTTTCGCAGTTATTGCTGTGAAAGTCCTAGATTTTCAATTTCTTTTGTATATAACTGTGCTCATCCTTTGTTGTATTTGTTGCTGCCTGTAAAACGGGGCCCTGGACCACGTCAAGCCTTCATCCCACGTCACGTCAAGCCTCAGCATCAGTTGTATGTTAAAATAAATTTTATTGATATATCGCGCACGCTTTCGACATCGCTTGTGTAGAAAGAAGGCACGGATAGCACAGACATATTAGTCCTTGGTTTAGCCAAATGATAGTGCGACTGCTTCATATTATAGTGTACGCCTACGTGCGCTGGCTTCCATTTAACTCTGAACTGTAAGTCACACTGCTGAAATGCCGATGCAGGTCAAATTCAAGGTAAAGGTGTATGTACCGGAAAACGCGACATGTAACGGTTGACGTCGAACGCCCTTTTACTGACACGATCATTTGTCCTTCACAATATGGCCTTTGGTAAATCGGCTTTTTGGTTTCCCAGAAGCACACTTACGGAATTTCTGACATCCAAGCAAGCACCTCTAGGCAAACGTCCACTCTCTAAACTCTTCTAAAACAGTGGCGCACCTGCTCTTCAACATTTTTTCTCACCGCGGCACAGATGTATGAGCGAAGCCGACCCAGAGAAAGAGGCAAACAAGCTACGTCAATACATCATATCATGGGGACCGCAATGAGGTGGCGCTACAAAGATCAACCCGCGATCGTATTTGAGTGCCTTGCTTACACGATCGCCGCGGGCTTACAAACTACATCCACATACGTTGAAATTTTTTCACTTTTATGGTTGAATCCTTTCTTAGCGAGTTCCGTATCGGGTACGATTTGTAACCTTTACTGTCATGCAAGCCCTAAAATTGTAGCCTTTTGTGTGGTGCAACATAAAACTTCCGACACATGTGTACCCCTGGTCGCCATGATGTTTCTATATACAAGGTGTTTCTGCGAAGAATAAATAATTTGTTAACATTGATTACGGTAGACAATTCTTGTCTTTGAGGCGGTCGACTCTAAGAGGAGGATAATAACTGCACGGGAAAACTGAAATGCATAATCTTCATTTTCACAAAATTTCAATGATTTCGTTTTTACCACCGGCCAGAGCGCCATGTAACCGCCGCCGCCACCGGTGTCCTCAGCAGCTATTGCCACGAATGAGAAAGAAGTGAAGCAAGTTCCACGCCATGAAAGCTATCAAAACCGCGAAGCTAGTGATCGTTTTCTCAAATGCGAACTCGTGTTTAGCTCGATTTTCATAAGGTCTCTTGTCTCGTTGCAGGGGCGTAGCCAGAGGGGGGGCTCATGGGGCTTCAGCCCCCCTCGAAATGTTTTCGTGCTGTCCATGCACCGCCCAACCAAGCAATCCCGGTGCCGGAAATCATCCTGAATTTTCTCTAGAATGTCTTTTTCACGCTCGAAAAGACATTTCAGCGTGAGCCTTGCGAACTTGGGTTGGATTTCGCGGCACAACCATGCACCGGGAATCACATAACGCCAAGCAGCCCCATCCGAGCACAACGTTTCAAGGGCGTTTTGATGGCGAACGGGCTCGTCACGGCATCTTGCGGAGGCCGCAGAGTCTACGCAGCGCATGGATATCAATTCCGAAATTTATGGGTATAAAGTTCTCATAAACTTTTGATGTGAAATGTGCATTGACATTTCCAAAGTTGTGCTTTAGATTTTCAATTGCGGAACTTTGGGGGTTTTATGTTACTGTGAATATTGGACGCCAAAGGTGCATTGACTTTTCTAAAGTGTTACATCGGACCATACAACGAAACAAGCCAAATCAACACACTATCAGACAAGTTGACAAAGCCCGCAGCTAGGTCGGATGAGATGAAGCGTTGTGGTGTTTCATTTGTGCCGTCATGGCACATAAAGATATCAACATTTTTTTTTTGACCTACGCCAAAGCATCTGTGTCAAGACACTAAAGTCAGCCAAAGTAACTACGTCCTTATTTATTTCTTCTACTTCGACTTTTATTCGCGAGGACACATTGAGCCTCTTCAATTTTTTTGTCCTCGCTACCCTACCTACGGGCTGCCAGAGCGTTTTTCTCGTGTTGCTCCGACCGCCACGCGGCGCACTTCGGTGCGTGTTTCGTTTGCTCTGGCCGAGTGGATTTTCGTCTGGCAGAGTTTTAGACGCTTTCTGGCTAGCAGTCGAAAAAAAGAAACAATGGTCGCTCGCAGCCATCACTGTGGAGACTCAACGAATTGCACCGCGTTCGCTTGAGGGCAACCTCCCCGGGAAGTCTTGGCTCGCCGGTGTAGGATACCGAGGAGTATGCGTATGGTTCTCTGTGGACCAAGCGTCTCACGTTTTTTTTTATATTCCTTCGGTAGCCACATTAGGTGCGCAAAGTAGGCATTCAATTGTGGCCAACATATTTGCCTTGTTTTTTTTTATTTCGGTGCCCCCGCCCCACGAAAGGAAAAAAATACATTGTTGCGGCGCAGCGAATTGTCGCATGGTGAAAGTTCGATCTTGTTACGTCTTCCTTTGCGGCAAGTAATGGGCCAAGGGATGCTTCAGTTGCCGGATACTCTTATTACATTATTGCGATAGCAATTATATGGACACTCCAATCGCATTCCTGCCGTCACCGTCGCCCTCATGTTTCCTATAAAGTCCAAGGGCGATAACATGGTTACCGAGCGCCGCATGCTGTATGTGCGACTGAAAACGTACGGGAAGGGGGGGCTAGAATGGGTGAGCCGACGATGGTGACTCAGTCTTGTGCGCGCAAAGGAGAAAAGTGGAGAGCAAGCTAGTCATCTTCCGTCGCGCGATACATCGGGGGTAGTGAATGGAATGGGGGCCGTATCTAGGATTCTGTGAATCTGTGATTGCGCAGCATGTGTATTTGCTTCGTTTCACGCATTAAACACCATGACATTTCCTTAGGTACGTACATTTATTGGAGACTTATAAGCATATTTATATATCTTGTTGGAAGATATTGTGCATACATGCAGTGAACTTTGTTTCCCGTGACACTTTTTTGCCTTTTATCAAGCTGTATCTTCGCATTGGTATATTCTATTGTATCTTCGTATTTCTAATGTACGAAGGCGAGTAAAATGAAAGTGAGGCAACCCACCCCGCGCAATAATTGTTCGGTCCATTATCTGCGAGGCATGCACGTGACACAGAGGCATCTGTTACGAAAGTGACACGCAGGCGTGAGTGTCAAGGTTGTTTAATGCTCTCATACACAGGGTTGAACATGGTTGCACGAATAATGTTCGCTCTAGAAGTTGAGCAGCGTGGTGCCCTGAGGTTTTTGACAGCTGAAGGTATTTCCCAAAAAGAAATTAGTCGCCTTATGGCTGCCGTGTACGTTGAACATTCCATTTCACTGGCCACTGTGAAGCGTTCGAGCAAATGGTTCAAAGAAGGACGTGAAAGTTGCAAACGCGATCCAAGGCCGGGCCAAAACGATCGTGCAATCACCCCTAACAAAATTGCAAAGGTTGATGAGCTGATGAGACAAGAACGGAGGATAAGCATCGATGAATTGGCAGATCGTGTGAACATCAGGCACGGTTCGGTTCACGCCATAATTCATGAACAACTCGGTTATCCATTCTTGTGCGCGCAACGGTTGCCCCAGATTTTGAAGTACCGCCAGAAGACAGAGAAGTTCTGCAGCGCTGCTTTGACTCATCTGATCCGGTCTTACAATAAGGGTGACGACTTCTTGTCTCCAATTGTCATCGAGGACGAACCATGGTGCCACTTCTACGAGCCTGAAACACGACAGCAAAGCTTACACTGGAAACGTTCGAATTCCCCACCCCCAAGAAAGGAAAGGCCGTCATTTCCGCCGGAAAGGTGTTTGTAACTTGTTTTTTCGATGGTCAGGGGCCATTACTGATAAAATTTGCTAAATCTTGAGAGGCTATCAATTTGTTTCGTTATTGTAAAACACCAGATCGGCTGCGTGTCACAATCAAGAACAAACTACGTGGAACATTGACGGATGGGGTCATCTTGTTCCATGACAATGCCGTCCCCACGTCCCTGATGTGGTTAACACGAAACTGGCAATGTTCAAGTGAGAAACGCTGCAACATCCGCGATACAGCCCAGATCTGTCGCCATGCGACTTCCACTTTTTGGAGGATTTGAAAAAAAAAAACCGCTCAAGCGAACCAGATTCGTGTCGGACGATGACGTGAAAGAGTCGGTTGCAGACTTTTTGAATCAGCAACCCAAGGAATTTAATGAGACGGGAATCACGCGACTCGTTGGACAACGGAAGAAATGTCTAAATGATCGTGGAGACTACTTTTAAATAAGGTACCCCGTTTGTCATATTCGTATTGATTCACTTTCATTTGACTCGCCCTCGTTTATTTTGCAGAACTCCTGCTTTTTATACGTGCTCTCTGTTGCGACTATAACTTCGGTGCAATTACTCAGGATACACGACCGGTGAAAGCTGCTCCTGCGTAATACATTGGAACATGTGACAGCGTCATTGAGATTTTTCACTGGCCGTTGCATATGTACAAGAATCTAAACAAGGTTCTTGAATGACAAAGTTTCATTGCAATATTTGTCCCTAGCTTGTTAATTGCATGGCCCTTGCATTTTTCATATCAGCGGCATGCACTGCCTTGCTGGTTTCGAACTGATATAGTCCCAAAGTTCGTGTGATATTTTATTTACTTATTAAATAGAGAAAAAACATGGAAGCTTGGATATGGGTTATTTTGGGCACAATTTTTGACACATACAAGTATATTCTTTTATGAAAAAAATACATATTTTATTTGTTTTGATAGTGCGTAGCGTTCAAGAATTTGTTTGCAGCATATTCAGTAATGACAATGCAGTTATTATTCATGTATTTTATCCCCAGACAAATTGTTTAAGAGGAAGCTTTAGCTCGCGCCCAACTGCGACGCGGCCTATTCAAATACATGTAAAAACGCAGAAACGCTTTGCTGTGATAACCACCAGATCGCTTTTAATGAAATTTGTTGCATTTGAGAGAGAAAGTAAAATTTTAGCGTCTGTTGGAAGCGGAATTTTGATTTAGGGCCTGAACATTGTTTAAATATATTAAAAAACTCGAAAGTTAAAAAAAAAAGACATAGAAGCACGGCGTTCACAAATTAATAGCTCTGCATCAAGTACAGATGTCGCTGTTCAGTAAACGGCATCTATTATAACAGTCAAAGCGGAGAAATTTGGTGTGTCAATTCATATCTTACGTGAATTGGTTACGTAACATTCTGGTTACAAAGATTCTGCGAAAGCCGTATTTCCATAATGCTAAATTTGTTGCGATCCACGTGTAACATAGAAATTTAGTCCGCTGTAGATGTACTATTAGGTGCAATTTACAGACTTGTGATATCATTTTTCATTGCTGAGTTACATGGTATTAAACTTGATAGTTTAGGTTTCTGAAAATTTGCGATATTGGTGAATTTTAATTAAAGAATTGACAACCGAAATGAAAAATTGGAAGCCAACAGTCACTAGAACTTAAATTTTTCTTTTAAATGCAACAAACTTCGTCATATTTGGTGCATTGGTTGCCGAGAAAAACGAATTTTCCTTCTACATGTATTTAGATACGAGCCCCGAACTAAAGCTTCATTTTAAGGAGGAGGCCGAGCTGCAATGTGAGCCCCCCCCGAACGAAATTTCTGGCTACGCCACTGTCTCGTTGCCGTCGTTTTGCTAGATTCGAGCTTCGGTTCCGGATTGAGCCCACCCTTCAGCTGCGTCGCGTTATGATCAAACCACAGTTTATCACAGACCTCGCAGCTGTGGCCGCACTCATGGTCACGATTCCTAGTTCCAGATTTTTGCAAGTCAACTGACTTAGGAGGCTGTTATGAAGATTTCTTGGCGGAATAGTAGCCCTAGTGAATCCCATGCTACAGTGGAAACCAGGAGCTTCGCAAACGTGAAACAGGTTAGTTCCTATTGTCACCGCTCACTTGAGACAAGAACGGCGAGCTGTATTTAATCGAGACAATTAGAACAAGCGCTCAGTTCAGGCTTCTTCTTCTCTAGCCCCTCTCAGCACACTCGAGGTCGTCGTCCTCGTCGTCGGCGTGATTGCGCACAGATATCGTCATGGCCTTTGCCACCCCCTTCGTCCAGAAGGAGCATCGTCCCGATGTTTGGCGGGTAGCAGCCGGTGCGCAGCCAACCAGAGAGCGTCCATGTCATTCAGCAAAATAAGGTTTCATCTCTAGCCCCTCTCAGCACACTCGAGGTCGTCGTCCTCGTCGTCGGCGTGATTGCGCACAGATATCGTCATGGACTTTGCCACCCCCTTCGTCCAGAAGGAGCATCGTCCCGATGTTTGGCGGGTAGCAGCCGGTGCGCAGCCAACCAGAGAGCGTCCATGTCATTCAGCAAAATAAGGTTTCATCTCTAGCCCCTCTCAGCACACTCGAGGTCGTCGTCCTCGTCGTCGGCGTGATTGCGCACAGATATCGTCATGGCCTTTGCCACCCCCTTCGTCCAGAAGGAGCATCGTCCCGATGTTTGGCGGGTAGCAGCCGGTGCGCAGCCAACCAGAGAGCGTCCATGTCATTCAGCAAAATAAGGTTTCATGCGCATCATGTGCACAGTCTGACGGCGCCTCGAGCAGGATGGGCTTTCAGGAACGACTTCATAGTTGACGTCGCTAAGGCGTCGTCGAACCTTGTACGGTCCGAAGTATCGGCGCAGAAGTTTCTCCGCGAGGCCTCGGCGGCATACTGGAAAAGACTCTGGCCGGGCTGGTAGACGACGCATCGGTGGTGTTGATTGAACGTAGGCTATCACGGTCTTGCTGGCTAGTTATACGAACGCGCGCGAGCTGTATTGCTTCTTCGGCATGCTCTGTAACATCGGCGGCATCAGTCTCAGAATCGCTGATATAATGATGACGCATAGCATCCAGCATTGTTGTCACTTCAAGACCGTGGAGGAGACTGAATGGCGTCATTCTTGTTGTTTCTAGCCGATTAGTATAATAAACAAACGTTACGTCGGGCAATTTTTCTTCCCAGTTCTTGGGTTTCACATCGACACATATGCACATCATGTCTGCAAGAATGTTGTTGAGGCACTACGTAAGTCCATTACTTTGCGGGTGATAGGCTGTCGCCGTTCTGTGCGCTGTGCCACTGAGTGTGCGAAGAATTTGCAAAATTTCCGCCATGAACGCGGTTCCCCTGTTGGTTAGGATGACCGCTGGAGCACCGCACCACAGGACGACGTTTTCAATGAAGAACTGTGCGGCCTCGGCTGCTGTGCTACTCGGAAGTGCCTTGGTTTCTGCATGTTACTTGAGGTAATCTGTCGCATCTATGATGCACTTATTTCCAGCAGCAGATATTAGGAGTGGGCCCAAAAGGTCCATCGCAATTTGTGAAAACAGTGTTTCCGGCACTGGAACGGGATGTAATAGTCCAACAGGTTTCGTGGGTGGCATTTTTCGTCGCTGACAGTCAAGGTATGTTCGAACTTAGTGCTTCACCTGTGCTTCGAGCCGTGGCCAGTAGTACTTATTCTTGATCCGTATTAATGTTCTTGTGTAGCCTACGTGGCCTGAAATAGCTTCATCGTGACAAGCCTGCAAGATTTCATTGCGGATAGTTTTAGGGACAACTTGTAGATATCTCTTCCCCGTGTTGAACAGTGTTGCGTATGCAGGATGATTACAGGTCCCTTTAAAACAATCGGGGCTTGTTTGGGGTGCGGCCTTCTAAGAAATAAATTAGTGAAGCGAGCTCCTGTCCCTCTTCCTCTTTTTCAGAGATGGTTGCCACATCAACAACTCCTAAAAAGCCTGCGTATTGGTCGTTATCTCCGCCTGACGACTCGATCGGTGATCTGGAAAGGCAGTGCACAAATGCTGGCTTCACGATTTATAGACCACTGTGATGTCGGACTGATGAAGCCGTAGGTTCCAGCGTGCTAAACGTGCAGATGGATCTTTCATGTTGGTCAACCAACTGAGAGAATGGTGGTCACTTATGACTTGAAATGGGCAGCCGTCTATGTACGGGCGCAACTTGGTAACTCCCCAAATTGCAGCCAGGCATTCCTTCTCAGTGGTGGAATAGTTCGACTCGGCACGTTACAGTGTTTTACTCGCGTAAGCGATGACTCGCTCAGCCCCGTCTTGCTGATGAATAAGGAGTGCGTCTAGACTCAGATTGCCGGCGTCAGTGTGGATCATTGTCAGTGCATTCACGTTAAAGTGGGCAAAAAGAGGCGCAGTTTGTAGACGGTGCTGCAACTCGGTAAATGCCGCCTCCTGCTCATCGCCAAGCAGAAACGTGAGATCTTTTCTGGTTAGGCAGGTAAGCGGTGAGGCGATGCGTGCAAAACCTGCCATATATCATCTGTATTATTCGCATAGGCCCAGGAAGCGTCTGGCTGCCTTCTTGTCCGTAGGCCTTGAAAATTTTGCGACAGCTGCGGTTTTCTCAGGATCAGGTCTGACACCTGTGTGACTTACAATGTGGCCAAATAACTGTAGCTCTTCATAAGCAAAGTTGCACTTTTCAGGCTGTAAGGTGAGCCCAGCAGACCGTATGACTTGAAGAACTGACCATATCCGTGTGAGATGTTCATCAAATGTGGAAGGATAAAAATCACATCATCTAGGTGTTCTAAGCAGGTCTTGCACTTAAGGTCTGGGACAACAATATCCATTAGCATTTGGACCATGATTGGGGTGCAGCACAAACCAAAAGGGACAATTTGGATTCATAGAGCTCATAAGGCATCACAAAAGCAGTCTCTTCGCGAAGCCACTTATCGACTTCCTTTGCCAATATCCACTATTTAACTCAATCGATGATAAATAAAGTGCATGCCGTAGTCTGTCGAGGGAATCGTCTATGCGTAGTGAAGGAAACAAATCATTTTTCGTAATTTGAAGGAGCTAGCAATAATTGATACAAATGCGCAGGCTACCATCCTTCTTCTTAACGTGTACCACCGGTGATGCCTAAGGGCTTTTTGACGTTTGGATGCCATCATCTTCAAGCATTTTCTTCGCTTGCTGGTGTATTGTTTCACGCTCTTTCTCAACCACGTGATACAGATGCTGTCGGATGGGCATCGGTGTTTCCTCCGCAATAATGCGGTGTATCGTCAGTGATGCTTGACGCACTCGGAGCGTTGTAGGGAAGCAGTCCTTAAAATGGTCAAATAGTTTCCTTAGACTTTGTTTCTGTTGCGGCGCTAAACCTGGGTCAATGTCAACGACAGGTGCATGTGGCATTGTATCGGATGTTTCCTCTTTCGCCGCGTTCAACACTGCTTTGCAGTAGATATCGCCAAAGTATGCCACAGCGGTGCCTTTACTGATGGGCCGGCGTTCATTGGTAAAATTTGCCTTTAGTACCTTTGTGCGACCACCGATTGGGCTGGCGATAGCTCGAGCGATGGCAACACTTTTGTGGAACAGAAGTACAGGTTATTGTTCGGCTACACCGTCCTTGTTAAACTGTTATCCGTAACTGGCGGAGACAAGACTGCATGATAGTGGTGGGATGCAGACATCGTCGTCGGTGACACGTAACGATGTACGTTTGCGCCCTTCGTGGTTGCTCGTGTTTGTACTAGTTGACAAGGTTATCTCGCCTTCTCGTATGCAAACCACGACTCCAGGAAGAAGTACATTCCAACGATGAGTGAACTGCAGCACCCTTTTAAAATTATAAAAGTGGCGATAAAAGCTTTGGAGTCGTGCACTACATTTTCCTGTAGGTGTGATTATGTGGCCCCCGGCATTTCGAATATAAAAGTTCGTCCACTGCATTTCGATTTTCTTAAGCCAGTCTGCCAACTGCTCACTCATCGAAAAGAAGGTGCCAGTATCAACTAGAGCTATCACGTCGTGGCCATCAATCGTTAAGAGTAGGCCGGCACTCACAAATTTGTCGGCGTTCCGTTTCTCCTCGTTGCTTTGTTGGTTTCTAAATAATAATGGAGGATTTTCGGTGGTTCGACGACTCGCAGGTTTCCCCCCGGAGGTCGCTGATTTCAGTTTCCCCGCCGCGGGCTTGGAGAGCGGCCTCTCACCACGTCGGCGAAGCTGCGACTTTCTGCGAAGAATAACGTAACGGAGATGGTGAGCGCGACCGCAGAATAGCTGAGCTGCCTTGTTCGCTAGTGACAATGTCGACGAGGCGCGGATGTCCCTCTGTAAACTGTCGGGGGGTGGCAGGTGACATTTCCTAGATGCCACCCTGGCGATGAGGGCAAAAACGTTAAATGTGCTCTGGTTCGCCACAGCGAAAACAATTGTCGGCTACCAGCAGTGCGCAATACGTCGATCCTGCGAAGCTGGGATCACCTGAAATGCTCCCTCTGTATGAAGGCAGCAACAGGTGGCTGCTGGTCGTACTGCTGTACTGGCATGGTAGAAAGCGGGCGACGGACAGCGTCTGTGTAGCGGTATGTGCGTGGCTCGAAGCGCGGCTCGGGACATGGTTCAGGGAGTGGCTCAGGAGACGCAAATGCTTGCCGCATTTCTTGGCGGACAACTTCGGCGACCGAAGCAACAGTAAACTCGAACAGTGTCGCAGTTTGCTTCGTAATATCCTCGCGCACAGTGTCTTTTATAACTTCACGTAGTCAGGTCTCGTCTGTCAATGTCAGTACTGCAGCTCCTGCAGGCGCATCCTTGGTCAGGCGTTCGTATGCCGGTAATGCCGGCAGCGAATAGCTGTTCTCTGACAACGCGCAAGAGATGGCTCAGCTTCTTCGAATCAGGTATGTTGGGATCCGCGCGCCAAAACGAACGAGGGATGGCCTCGGCAAACATGAAAACACTTTCGTTGGGTTTCTGAATGCGCAACTCGAGAAGGCGTTGTGCATTATCTCGGAGATCAGGGCTTCCGAATGTATCAAGTAGCCAACAATAAAATTCGTCCCACGTTGTCAAATGTGCCTCACGAGTTTGGAACCATGTCCTGGCTCTTCCTTCAAGAACGTAGTACACATTGAATATATTCTGGTGCGGATCCCCTGATCACCTTAGCTACGCGTTCTTACTGGTCCAGCTAGTCTTCGGCGTCTTGGTATGTGTCTCCCTGGAAGCGTGTGGGGACTAGATTGTTTTGAGCAGTCACATGTGTTGGATTTGCAAGCGCCATTTCCTGAGTCGACGAGGTCGCTGACAATGTTCTTCGCAAGAGACCCCATTCCGGGCACAGACCTTGTAGGCAGTGGCTTGCGCGGTGCACAGGTGTCTCGACACGTGGATGATGTTTTGAAGGGCTGGATGCAGGGCTACTCGCAGGAGTCGTCGCTATCATTAGGCGACGATGCGATACGCAGCCCGTCCACCAGCGTCACGGCTCGAGACAGTTAGAAGAAGCGCTCAGTTCAGGCTTATTCTTCTCTAGCGCCTCGCTTGCACACTCGATGTCGACGTCGTCGTCGTCGGCGTGGTTGGGCACAGATAGCATCGCGGCACAATTATACAGGAAATATTTGTATGATAGGAGAAGTGCGGAGAAGCCTCCGCATACTTGAATATATTGTTCGAGGAGCTTTTTTTATTTATACGGAACCTCAATTTGACGGTCATACCGAAGTGGACGCCGATGGCAGCACTGCGCACGCAGTCAACGTATACTTATAGGAGGAGGTCCCCATTGATCAACTGCTGCCGAGCAAGAAATATCGGTGGCAGCAATAGTTCTACGTGCCCAACGTAGCTTTGTTAGGCTTGTAGCTGCTTTTTTAGTAGCGGTTATAAAAGCGTAGCAGATTCTCCCGCACTGTAAATGGGAGAGTAGATAAGGATGTTGCACCGACTACGGTAAAGGAAGATGAAATGTTAAATACTTGGTGTACTTGTGTAGTTGCCGCGACGGAATAAGTATTTATTGTTGTTGGGTATTTCAAGAATAGTGAGATAAATGGATAAATGTCTACACGTGTAAGATTGCGTTGTCGACAGAATAGGCCTGGTTGGAATAAAATAACGTTAGGAAGGTATGCACCCTGGACATTTTGATTAAAGACAAATGGAAAGAAAAATAACGAATACAAAATATGGAAAAGAGTAAAAGAAATATTTTATAGATAAACATGTTTTTTTATTGTCTGATGCCCAAACGAAAATATTTTTCAAGTTCTGTATTTGTTTTTGCCTAGATAGATCTGAGTCAGTGGCTAAAATTGAGCAAAAATATGCGTGAGCAGTTTTTTCAGAATTTAGGATATTTGAACCTCACTCGGTATTGAAGAGAGACCTTTAACGTACCGGTTTCATATTAAAACGAAATCATGTATTTCGTTGCATTTGCCTGTTTTTGACAGGTTTTATTACTTTGACATAAATAATACTGGCTCAGAAGAGTGCACCACCAAAAGCAATAAAAACTGATTTTTTTAAAATTTCAGGTAAGATATTCCTGCATCCGTGACCCACATATCCAAGAAGTGACCAGCTCCCTGGTTCACTAGAAGGGTTGGGCAGTATCAAGTATATTAGCATATTCAGGTACTACTTGCATGCATTGTATCTGTATAATGCTATATTGAACATGTGAAGGAGCATGTGTATGTTCGGTGCACTACTTTTGATGCACATTATCTTCAGGTAGGAGTACACATACCGCCATATAAGCGGAGATGGCGAAAATGCCCGAAGGCACACAAATGGGGGAAATAAAGTTCATTTTAAAAGGCAGCAGTTACATGTAAATTATTGATGCAAAGGAATGAATATGTTTAGGATTATAAGCAACCAACAACGCTGCCCCACTTACAAACCCCTTTCTTTTCAGGAGTAACGAATGGCGAGCTCCAGACCACCTCCATAGAAAAAAAGTATTTTGCAGCGCATACACAAAATGCGAGAAGTAGGCTTTTGGTAATGTTATAACAATTTATTAGAGTAATGATGGGAACATTGCTAGACAGAATCTAAGGACTCTTGTGCTAAGCCATGAGTGCTCATGATACAATGCTGAGCTTGATGAATAACGACTGAATAACCAATACAGACTTGCGGGACTGCAAGTGGGAATGCAACTTGCGGGAATGCGGGAATGCAAGTGGAAGAAACTGCGGAGAGTCTGAAGGCTCTCAACAATTTTTTTTTTTTTTGCATGAGAGTGGATTAGACAAGAGTCATTGAAGAATCTTGGACCGCGCAAACTTTCACCGCCATCTTCACCCTCATAATAAACGTATCCTCTATTCTTTCCTGCTGCGCCCATTCCCTTTCGCAACACAGCCGCCATCCCAGGCAACAGGTCTGCAAAGATCTTAATAGATCAGTTTCTCCCTCAGCTGGGAATTTGTCTGTGTTCATGGAGGCAAAATCTATGCTGCAAAAAGTGAAAGTAGTCGTGCACTAAAAATTTCAAGTACAGTCGATGTGGCTAAAATAACCTAGCACTTCGAGCACTCAACATGTATTGTCACAAACTAGTCGCGCCACTGGAGCAACATGCATTCATACGTGCCAATAATTTCAAGTATTTCACATGAACTGCAACTCGGTGAACAATAAAACTGATGAGCTGCAGTGCATTTTTGCCGCCTTCAATTTTAATGTGGACGTTATTGGGTTAGTGATACTTGGTAGGTAAGTGAATCAAGTTTTTTGCTAGTGCAAAAGTTCACGCATTTTATGCAAAACAGACGTGGGCACAAAGGGGGTGGGGTGTCACTGCAAGTGTTGAACACACGGAAGATTACGGAAAGCAAGAAATTTATGTGATCCAGCCCAGGCATTGAAATGGTAAAACTAGAAGACGCACACAGTGTTTTTATAGCAAAGTTGTATACCGCTAGGGTTCCGTGAATTTTTGTTGTCCATGCAAAAAATTATCATCATCAATGTCTCTTACCGCCGTTAGCATTGATACTCCCGTAAGCAACCGAAAAATGCTATGGCGCATGGCCCCGTAAGGATGAGGCTGCAAAAACTAAGCAAAGGAAAAAAATGTATGTATGTATGTATGTATGTATGTATGTATGTATGTATGTATGTATGTATGTATGTATGTATGTATGTATGTATGTATGTATGTATGTATTGTATTGAATTGTGCATGCATGTATGTATGAATGTATGCATCTGTTTTCTCGTCTACCTGGGCCGTTGGAAAGACCGTGGTCGAGTGGATAGCGCATCAGACTACTGTGCTAAGTTAACAGGTAACAACATAGGTCTATCCGTATGCGGCAATATGTACATGCAAATCATTCCTCAGAAAAATCTGTTTCATGATGTCGACAAAGCTGGCCCTAGACGAGGGACTCTGTATATACACCCCTGTTCGAGGAAACTCATTTAGCCGACTTGGAGCACCGGGTATGTGCCCCTCGGTCTGTGCTGGTCTTCAAAGAACTCCTTTGGACAAAGGCGCGAATAGTCTTAAGAAGCTAAGAAAGCAAGCTGTGCCAGAAACGAGTGTTCTAGAAAAGTTGGAATGCTTTCCCCTCATTGTGTCGGCACCGAAATTCTCAGGACGGATGATCTTCAGCCACTGATGAAACTCGTTACATAGCTCTAACGCCTGTCGTATGCTTCAAACAAGTCGCGTGAAACTGAGCCTATATGCTCTGGTAAAGACAGCGGGTAATGTATATTGAGCATCAAAGAGGAAACTCTTGAAAACCATTCAAAAGAGAATTATTTTGAGTAGGTTGCATTGATGCATTGAATGCAGCCGACCTGCGTTGTTTTGAGGAAATATTGCCTAAAACAAAGCAGGTCCTATGTCCTGAAGATAGGCTTTCAATAATACCATTGTGCATCACTCCGTCCTCGCACAACGTCTACTGACAATCAACCCGACGATTGACACATGCTTCTCCTTCATTTGTTATTTTTCAAGAAAAAAATATGTGGCGCTATTTTTTCTTATTATCTCGGTAAGGGTGTCATTTATACGTACATGACAATATAACAAACGAAGTGCATCAAAAATGTTAAGAAACACTTGCAATATGCTCGTGAAAAATTTCGTATTTATGCCTTTTTCGCAATGTTAAACATCTGAATGAAGCTTTACTGGTCTTACCTGTTGATTGAGAAACAAAACCACTTATGAAAAAATACCATGGATATTTTCTATATAATTTGTTGGAAACTTATCGGCACATTAGTACACGGATAGCTATGCAGAAAATTGGCTAGGTATAGCATGTTCTTTGGACTAGCAAGTACAGCCGTTGACCGGAATAAAAAAGGGAGTTATTGTTACTGGTATGGGAAAAATGTGGATCTGCTGCTCTCGATAATATTTATCTCTCGAAATGGCACATACCCGTTGTTTTTGGACGCGAATTGGGGTTGCATTGTCCTGAAGGTACTCATTTTGCTCCATTCACACTCTAATTGTTAAAAGAAATAAAAGATTAACTTCGCCTGTCTTCGAAAACTTCGAAAGCCGCATCCAATGCCGGTTCTGAAATTCAGAGGAGGAGGGAATACCAAAACTCTTGTTAGTGTGCCCTAGGAGAAAGGTAAGAAACCCTAGATGGTGAAAATTGTACCGGGCCCGTTCTACGCAGTTTCCCACATAAGCTAATGACAAGCTTAGCGATCCTAGACGCGGTAATTTATTTTAATTGTTAGTCATGGTCTTTTGAATGTACAAAGGAAAAGCGCTCATAAATTGTGCGGTAGCATCCCGGTGTCAGATGCCTCAAGAATGTTTACTGCCTCTCTTTGCAGCTCTCTACTTTATGAGAGCCAACTTTGTTGTGCTTTTGTGCATGAGCACAGAATAAAATTCTGACTTGAAAGTTAAGTGCTATATTAAAAAAGTGAATTTTAGTTTTTCGTAGACCCAATGAAAGGGGCGTTGAAACGCAAAAATTTTAGTGGTTTGCATTTTGTGCAGTCCTCGAAGGGGAACCGTCTAGACGTTGCTTCGGCAGTGGTCTAAACAAAATAGGATCTCATTTATAGTCATACCTTTCAGTCGATAGATTACGCTCAAACTCAAGTTTTTTTCATGTTCTCTTATTTTCTTCACACCGCGCACATGACATCCAGATACCTGCGCTTACTATTCATTGCGTGTCGTTCATTCGCACCTGTTCATAAATTACTGGTCCTCAAGTTATATCGGAGCCTGACTGCTGTGACTACACGCAACCGGCCTCCACAGTCTCAGAAGCGAGATGAATTGGTATTTGCGTAGCTTGCCCGCGCGCAAGAGCGCACAGACTATATCGTTGGTTTCTCTATAGAAGCGTCCGTTTATGTCGCGCAATCCGTCAAAGAGCACCGCGTGGTTCGCGGTCCCATGCAACAAAAGGGAAGCGATGCCAGATTTTACCTCACGCAGTTTACCATGAACCTGTGCTCTTCGACACGCTATGCTATTAATCTGGCTCGAAAGAGAATTGGGGAGGCTCACATGAAAACACACACAAAAAAATGAATACACACGTTGACGTGGCGCCCATCTACGCCAATCACGGCGCGACTGAACCACGCCGAAAACCAGTGGCGGCTTGTTTAGTGAACCAATGACGACTGCATCTGCGCCGCTGTCGTCTCACTGTAACGTCATCGGTGCGGTATGACGCACTCCAGGAGAGGTCGTACCTCCGGCATACCTTTAAGATGTTCCTATCGCTGTTCCTTTGTTTTAAACAGAATTGGCTGCGGCATTCCGTTCTTCATAGAGGTACGAGCACAGCCCCAACTTTGTTTATTAAAACCACCTGTCCCCTATTTTCTAAAATGTTATGAGCCACTTCCGATGACGTCAGTGATAGATGTCATGTTCAGCTGCTAGCAGGACAAAAGCTGTGTAATTAGCCAGAAAAACGTTAGTATGAGAAAAAAAAGTAATAGTAATAAAGCAACATAAATCGTAGCCTGATATTTAGCAAGCAAGGCTCCGCGTAGTTTCTTGCTGTATTTTTATCGAGACGTTAGATATATAAAGCAGTCTGTTGCTTCGAATGTTGCACTCGCAGAGGTAAGTTTGACAAAGACTTGAGCGACATGACCAGACGAAATCAGGTGAGTTCAGGCCTTGATAGCTGAGAAAATTACCTCGTTTAGCTTTGACAGCGCTCTCACAAGTGCCCTTAGCCGTATTGTAGTGCTCCTCTCATAGCATATGCTGTATATTTTGCCACCTGCATGTAGTGCAAGCTTCAAGACCAAAACGAAAGGCAGACGGGAATGAAGTTCGGTAAGTGTCCATAGATGCGCTCAGTTTCACAACATTTTTAACAAATATTTCCATCTTATCTGTCTGTCCTGACTGGCAAGGGCAGACCTCCAGCAGGGCGGTGAAATCGATATGCACGCTTACACATGGAGGAGAAGTGTTCGTTTGTGCTAAATTGTCCACAGAAAGACGATGCAGAAAAATGGCATCACCGACATATGTATATTTATGTATATACACGATATATATATATATATATATATATATATATATATATATATATATATACATATATATATATATATATATATATATATATATATATATATATATATATATATATATATATATATATATATATATATATATATATATATATATATATATATATATATATATATATATATATATATATAGGAAAAGTTAGGCAGGTCCGGTAGGCATACGCCTAGTTCGCTGAAATGACGAAGCGGCACCCTTAGGCAAATCGCATGTTTAGTGGTTTAACGTTTCGGGCGTGGCACGGCTTTCGTCAGTATAAACATAGATAACAGCGTACAGCCGCTTTTATGGACATGCGCACACAGGCTTAGTCAGCAGTTCATGCACGTGTATACTTGCAAATAATAAAAGAAGAAAGTGCAGCAGCAAGTATAGCTTAGCACGCTAAATGACATCTATGAAATATAATTGCAGTGCCACGATGATTGTACATGAAGTTACAGAATGATATCTATTGCGACATGGCGAAACTAGGGACAGATGGATTTGGCATGCTTTATCAATTCTGCACAAGAACATGCACGCCAAGATATGACAGAAGGGCGCGACATTTTCGCTACGCTCTCGTTGATGCCGGATGACACAACGTTAAATTGATGAATGAGGAAGGATTCTCATACTTCTACGTCATGCTGCCATTTGAAACCTGATTGCATTACTGTTACATTGATATTGTCAAAGGTATGACCTGGCAGTTGAACATGTTTAGATAATGGCAGGTGCGGCAACCTGTTAACGTGTTCGTGTGGTTGTTGAATCGGATACGAAAAGACGTTTCGCTCTGATCGATATACTGCATATGACACACTAAACATTCAAGCAGCTAGATGATGTTAGTACTCTCGCAAGTGAAGGGGACGTTGATTTTAACCGAAATATGGGATGCTGTGCTTCTAGCAGTCTTTGATGTGGTCATATGTGTACAAATTTTACAATGGGGCTTATCGCAGCGATAACAACCAGCAAGAGCAAAAGGCTCATTCTTTGAGAAGGTTACTAGGTCACGCAGATTCCTAGAGAGACGATAGACCACTCTTGGCGATTCCGCGAAGATGTTTTTAAAGTGGTCACTGGTTGCCAATGAGTTATAATGCTTCCTCAGAATGTGCGACCCGTTAGGAATAGATGCGGAGTGGCCGTGCTGGTGCATCCAATGGCTCTGCGGTTACGGTAAAGTGGACGTCGACGAAAGTTTGCTGGAACGCGAGCATTCGCGGGCAATCAACCGATAGAATCCGACCCCGATGTTAGCCGACATATTAGTTAGCTTCAAAGACACTGTGACAGTATGCTTCGATAACCATGAAGGTGAGCCTGAGAGCTGAGATATCTGGAAATAAGAACTACGTGACTTGAATGGAAAGCCCGCTGGTCCCAAGATCGCCGCAAAAAAGATGCTCGCCTCACGTGCGCGGACATTCAGACAATCTTATTTTTTATATATTCAAGACGTGATATCGCTGTGCCGAAAGGTCGCTGCCGAGATGCCGAAGCCCTACAAGGTTGGGAATATCCTGAAAGGGATCGACAACGACGCCTTCAACCTTTAAATGTGAAAATTTTTGCTCTACAGTCAATGCCTTCATAGAAGACTGCCGGTGTTTGGAAGAGTCTAAACGCCGGCGCATAGGACGTGTTTGCCCGGCTTTCATCACGGTACTAACTTCCTTTTGCGAAGTCCACACAGCACTACAGCCGTCAGTTCGATCAGATTGGTTTACTCAGATTGAACGCCGTGAACGTGAGGGCTTGACCTCTGCTGAACTTCACGTCGTGGACTCGAACTCGACTGCGACTCGATTTGTCCAAGCTATTTTATGTCCAGCAGCAACTCGCCAACGCGGACATTCATTGTGCATTCTTTGCCATCCCAACACAAACTTCGTGGCATGCGCTCTCATCCTATCGAAAGTAGTGATTCCCTTCCTAGTATTGCGACACTGCTGACGATCCACTGATATGCTTTAATTATCACCGTATCGGCCACGTCAACCGTTACTTCGCCACATTCAGGCTCTCGCCGCGTTGTGCCCTTTACCGTCGTGTGCGTCGTGCAACGTCGTGTGCCATTTACCGCAGTCCGGATAGCAACTGGTTCCCACATTTAACCCTGTTGTATTTCGCCAACGCCGATGTTCCCACACAGATTAATAGTAGCTTCCCGTCACCTTGTGGTCACTGGTCACGCTCATCTCCAGGCCATCGCCCGTCATCCCCCTTTAGCTCTGCCCGTGTCTGTCAGGAAAACTAAAGTGAAACACCGAAGATGTGAAGCTGCATTGACAACTTCCACCTCAAATATTGTTCTGACGCTGCCCACTACTCGGAACTTCTTAGCCGTTGATGTTGATAAAGACACTATTTGTGCTCTTATCGACACCGGGGCCCACATCTCTGTAATGAGCGCAGGTCTTCGTCATCGTCTTCATAAATTACTCACCCCTGCCACTAGTGCATCCTACGAATCACTGATGGCAAAACTTCTGCCATTATTGGGATGTGAACCACCTGTCTCTACATTGCTGGTCATCGTACGTCCGCCGAATTTGTAGTTATTGAGAAATGCCTCGCGGCCTACACCTTTGGATTAGATTTTCTGTCCACTCATTTTTCCATCATTTATTGTGCCACCGGTGCTCTGCTGCTTGAGCTGCCGCATGTTCCCGATACTCCAGCTGAAATACCACTACGCCTGGGATCTCACCATGACGTTCGATGCGCCCCTCAAGCTGCAACATGCGTTACTTTGACGTCTTCGCGATGTTCGCGATGACGACTGCGTCTTTTCTGCCATTGTCAACGTTCTCAGCCCAAGATGTCACACTTGCTAATACTATTGTTTTCGTTGCTGACAATACAATGGTCGTTCCCGTTCTCAAAGTCAGCCTGTTGACTAAGGTTATATCTCTACGCATGTCGCTGGCCACTATTTCCGTGCTTGATCCCTACACGATTTGCACTTTCGATGCAGATGTTTCGCTGCGTTCTTAATCCGTCAACTACGCCTTATTCTCTCGACGACTTTAACAAGCGGCGTTCCTCCACATATGAGATCCCGCGCAAGCTAAAGATTTCAGCGGCGCCGTGGTGTCCTATCGGGACATCTTTATTTTTCACGACCACCCTCTAGATCAAACATTTGTCCTGACTCATGGAATCAAAACCGCGGACGCAAATTCTATACGCCGCCATCCGATCAAGTGCCGTTTCGCAAATGTCAAGTCAACCAGAACGACGTCACCAAAATTATTAAAAAAGACGGCATCGTACCTTCAGCTCGCCCAGTGGCCTCTCTTGTCGTTCCCGGGAAAAAAGTCGCAGTTTAGCCCGGAAGGCGAAACATCGATTACGATAGCAAACTAGTAGACAGCTACACGAAGCACGGATAGGGGATTTATCGGCCGTATAAACTTGGAAACATTCGCTTACCAACCTCAATTCACAAGCATATCGTGTCATCGCGCAAAAGCAAACATGAACACATAACACTCGAAATGCGCGGACACTCGCTGTCAATACGATAGTGGGAGCAAGGGTGGCAGCAGCAGCAGCAAACGAAGTGACGTTCCTGCGGTCTATCGCTTCAACGCAAGAGCGGAAAGAACACAGCGCACGCAGATATGCCTTTCAAGACACGGCGTGCGCGACAACGTGTGGCCATGCAAATTAGAGAGTTGTAGGCGGAGTTGAGCTGCCCTGACTGCCCGCTTTCCTCCATATGTGGCGCGCGAGATTGAGCAGCGATCGTAAGTCCCCCTGGCACCTGGTCGCAAAATGCCCACTTGCTGCAAGAGCACATCTGAGCAAAGTATCTGAGCCAAGTAACTCATAACGACGACTACTGTCTGCCTCACATCGATGACTCGGCTACCTTCATGGAGCCCGATAGTTTTCGTCTATCGACTGGCTATTGGCAGACTTCAGCCAACCCTACCGACCGCGGAAGAAAAAAACGTACTTTCTTAGTCCAGTTGACCTGTACCAATTGAAGGTCATGTCGTTCGGACTGCGTAATGGCCTAGAAACTTTCGAAAGTATGATAGACTCTCTACTGCGGGGATATGGGTTGTTGGCCAGACTATCCTATTTACATGGTACCCTTGCCTACTGACCCACGTTTTACATCCACTTCATCCATTATTCGGCCGTTCTTGCGGTTTTCTGTATACCTGCTCTTCAGCTCAATTCAGCCAAGTGCCGTTTTGTGCGACGCCAAATAACAATGCTTGGTGACTTTGCCAGTGCTGCCGGCGTTCAATGAGACCCCGAGAAGGTGCGAGCTGAGCACAGCTGCATCAAGCATCTCACGTTCATCTACAATGTTGATATTATGTTGTGGGCACATATCGCCTTTGGGTTTCATTGTCTTGTTTCTAGGCAGTGCCATCGTTTAACCTGGGTTAATTTTAACTTTATTTTGTAGGGACCATGGTTTATTGTTACTTAATCATAGATTACATCTTTCTTCCAACTCATCTTCATTTTAGCCAGACAGACAGGCTGGCATCATTTGCCTATATATCAATTACATTGTTCTGTAGATGTTTAAAATCTCATTTATGTATAAAGACGGTAAAATGGCGGACCTTATACGCTTCCCTGCGGGACACCTTTACTGATCAGCAATGAAGATGAGTCACAGTTTTCAAAAACATGCATTAAAATCTACCTAGCAAATATGATTTATCTAAAGCCAGAAGAGTGCCCCGAACACCATGCATTTCTAACTGATGCAATAGTCAATTATGTATAAGGGAATCAGAATGTTTAATGAACTCTCTATAGAAACCTACCACACATAGCACGCTCTCGATG
The DNA here is from genome assembly GCF_038994185.2 of Dermacentor albipictus. Taxonomy (NCBI): domain Eukaryota; kingdom Metazoa; phylum Arthropoda; class Arachnida; order Ixodida; family Ixodidae; genus Dermacentor; species Dermacentor albipictus. The sequence continues at coordinate 95,641,450 of NC_091829.1, read as the reverse complement.
TTTTCTCAAAGGAAATAATTTTGCCTTAACACGGCTAACTACATTGACATGCTTTTCCAGAAACCAAACACGGCATCACTGATAGTATCAGTTTTATTTTAAAGAAAAGCGAAGTGAGCTCAGTCATCTCCGGTTGTTTTCTGCAGCATTCACATGCCCCACTTAATTGAGAATATTTAATTGCGAAAACGGAACACAGGCTGATTCATTTAATATCCATCTCCACGCCCTCCTGTGCGTCTAAAGTTGATTTGAATGCATTTTCAAATTTTGCGTAATTAATAAAAGGTTGCACATGACTATATAAACTGGTATGACTAACGCCAGATATACACGTCGAACGAAGAACGTTTATTGAACAGTACGCAGGAATATATATAGGCCCGAGAGGCGTGATAATGCAGCACGGAATAATGCTTCTTTCAAGACCGCGATGACGTCACAACAAAGCGCCGCGCTACCTTATAAACTAGGTTACAGTGTAATCATTTCAAAAATTATAGGGAGGTGATCAGTGTTTGTTCCGTAATCACCAGTCTTCCAGGAGTCCGAAATGCTGCCACCTCTATGTAACAAAAGTATGTGCGCTCGCATTTAAGCAATAGAAATAATTCAAGAAAACTCATTTCCCTAAGCTTTTGCCACACGCGTCCGTTTGGACACCCAACGATACATGATGAGAATACCTTATCAAAACAAGTGGTCAAACTGTGAGATTGTTGCTATTGTTGCTTTTTTCGTTGCTGTTGCTTTTGTATTTCCTGTATTTGTATCGACCACCCAGTTGGACCGTGCATCCGCAGTATTCTATAAATAAAAATAAAAAAGTCTCGCTTAGTATGATGTACTCCTGACTGCAAGCAATAGAGTTATTGAGATAACGGGTATGTTGCACTCCAGCGGGGAAGTACATGTTAATTATAGAAGAAGGCGTACAGTCAGAAAATATTAAATATAGTGTTAATACTTCACAGTCCGGTGACATTTTCTGGTATGGTATAGTAGCATTATGGCAGGTTATAGTAGCTTACAGTATAGTAGGTTTATGGCTGGTATACAAAATAAACTACACATACTGCCTAGGGACAGGTGGTCAAATCGAAACATCGGACATTTTTTAGATCAAAAGTCTGACCAGCAGTGAGGACTAGCTTCCTGTAAAATAAAATTATGTGGAGAATATTTAGAAGTACGATATAATAAGTATGTTGCAGCGGAAAGTATGGAATGACAGTTACACTGAATTACTGTTAAACTTCCTAAGGTGAATACATCCGAGAAGCCCAGACTGCTTGGTCTAAAACGCTCTCTTTAAAGAAGTCCTTCTTAGTCGGAATTTCTCTCACGCAGTTTTTTGCCTTGTAGTTGGTCGGAAAGCTACATATTTTCTCTATCGCCGATCTTGTTCGTTGAAGTCATAAGTTTAAGTCATATCTACCTCTTGAGATTTTCCATTCCATATGTATCGGAGAGACCGATATGGTCGACTTTCTCAGAAGTTGATGGCTTTGATGAATCGTTATTCCTGAATGGCTGCGCGGTCGATAGTTCAATAGGTGGACTCCGCGGTAGACCCGACACCGCATCCTCAATACTGGCTTTATTAATTACTTGAAGCCACGGAGCTAGTTGAGAGGACAGCGCCAGCGGGTGAGATTTGTCACAAAGCATGTCATTGCTTTCTCCAACGCTTCTGCTACGGAAGCTCCCACAACCTGTGAGATTGAGTTTTCCATACACATTGTTTGACGGGCCGTTATACCAGCATACCCTTGAGTGCTCCTCTGAATTTCTCCAATGGCCTCACGATGAGAGCATCGAGGTCTATCAATTACTTCAAGGATTAGCATTTCCTGTGACCTTACAGGGCAGTTATGCACATCTGCAGGGTGAGTACCACTGCAAAGGCAGCATCACTCATTTCGGAACGAACAGCCATTTGACTTATGGCCTTCTGCGCAAAGCCAGCATCGTGTGTTGGACCTGCAACCTTTTATGGAGTGGCCAAAGCGCAAAGAATTTAGGCACTGAAGAACGCGGGCCTTGATTACCCATGGGCGGTTCAATGAAGAAAATGTAGCAAGGACTGTTTCTATGGGCATGCTCTTACAATCAATGACACGGCTGCAATGATACGCAGCAATCATGCCTGCCGCTGAAAAAGTCTCCAACACTTCTATGGGACATAGACGTATGTCGACACCGCAGACTAGGCCTTTAGTACATGCAAGGTGATGAGGTGATACTGCTCACTGGTTGTGTTGCAAAAAAATCGCACTTCAATAAATCATGAACACAAGCCTGGTGTGATGAACAGCAAAGAATGCCCTCACGGCCGAACTGTCGAACCACCGTGATTTCTTGAAAATTGGCCGAGGCCATCCGGAGATCGGTTACAATAGCCTTAGGATTCTTCTTGGGAATAACTCCGCCATCACTAGGCACCAAAGCAACAGGTACGCTGCACGTCCCACTGCATAAGAAAAGCTCCACCGGCTACTGAGAGGGAGGAACAAAAGCCGACCTGAAGGAAGCCTCATGACCTGGCGATGAGAGAGAGACATTGCAGACAAATAGGAAATTACTGCGGCAAGTTAACAGATATCGAAGCAAATGGTCAAATACAATTAGGTAAATTCAAAGGGAAAAAGAAAACCACCAGCCACTTGACAAGAAACAGCGTTCGATGCAGCCTCCTGGTCCCAAAGAGCGAGACACCTTGTGTTGTCTTGTCCACAGATTGGATCTACGTCTGAAACTTCGTCTTCCCCCACGGTTAGCACTAGCGGGAGAAACATTTCTGTGCCGCGGGTAGCTCGGCATGATGTTTACTAATTCCCATTCATTACTCATTGGAATGGCCGACAGCCCTGCATGCGACAACTATGGCTGCGAGGAGACGATCAAGCGCCTCCCATGTGCACGTCCCCATTGCGATATGGCAAGCAAACTGCTTGCGACAACGCTCGAAAAACTGGTCGATCGCCCCTTCACAAAGGACAAAGTTCTCGGACACTGGCCCAGACCTGTTACGTCAGTTAAGGCCTTAGGTTGCTCAAGTCCTTAAGGGCTTTCAATTCTGCGACAGACTTTTAATGTTGTAGCGTGTAGCATCACGTTAAATGGGGAGTTTGTTCACTTTATTTTTATTTGTTTCTGCTTTCACTTTTATTCCCTGTAACGCTTTCCCCAGCACAGGGTAACCAGCCGGTGCCTACAGTGACTAATCACCCAGCCTTCCCTTTTCTTTTATCTTTCTCTCTTTCTGTTTTTCTCTCTACACGCTTAACATTTGTCCTCCCGCCCCTCCCGCTTACCCGCTTCTCCCTTTTAAATAAAGGAACTGCAAAGAACAGCGCTGAATAATAGGATTTATATTGAGTTGAATTGCAAGATTTTCAAGCTTGGTACTATATTTGTGAGCGGTGTTGAATATACCATGTCAGCAACGCGCGAATTAGCAGGTATTAAATCCGATGCGCAGGATTGAGCCTCCCTTTGGTTTAGACTCCAATGCTTCTATACAGATCTGGCTTTGAAGTTACTGCTGTTGGCTCTTGTACCGTTTGTTCACGGCGGTGGCAGTTCGACGGAACCGAAGCCTCTGAGTCGAAAGTACGCAAGTAAAACGTCTCTTCCATTCTTTTCTTGTTCGTCTTTCTTTTACCGTTTGAGTTTTCGTTCTCATTTCTTTTTCTCCTGTCAAGACGTAGTGACCAACTGAGATGGTTACAGCTGCTGGACACTTCATTTCGAAGTTCGCATGAGTGCGAGAACCATTCTTAAAAAAATTAAAATTAAAATTATGGGGTTTTACGTGCCAAAACCACTTTCTGATTATGAGGCACGCCGTAGTGGAGGACTCCGGAAATTTCGACCACCTGGGGTTCTTTAACGTGCACCTAAATCTAAGTACACGGGTGTTTTCGCATTTCGCCCCCATCGAAATGCGGTCGCCGTGGCCGGGATTCGATCCCGCGACCTCGTGCTCAGCAGCCCAACACCATAGCCACTGAGCAACCACGGCGGGTGGAGAACCATTCTTGTTCGTTATTAAAGGGCGACAATTTGGGAAAGTTGGCTACTGAGCCCGCTATGCGAAAATAGTTACTAGCACAAACACACACACACACACACACACATACATTAAAAAAAAACTACAAAAGAGAATAGTTCAAAAAAATTATTCAAACGTTTCGCTATATCACAGAGTGAACATCTCTAATTACGTTCCTTACACTAATACCAGGGTTTCCTGCGAGGACCTTAAGGAATTTTCAAAAAGAAATTGCCTGCGGTATATAGCACATTATTTGACCTTGAAGTGGTCCTCTCGAAGTGCTGGACATTACGTTCACGAGAAATTGAAATGTGCAATAGAATAATTGCGAAAAATTCACTAATACTATTCTTAACTAATTACCTCACAGCACACATTGCAACATACATATTCCAGGGAGTGAGAGTGCAAGACCTATCCACTAGTGAATCATTCTGTACGTGACAGCATTTTCGAGTCATGCCCCGTCAAACTTGAGGTGAAAAATGCATGTCAGTTTCACGTTTTTAACAAAACGCATTATTGCAATCAAGCCGAAAATTCACTCTACCGCCAGTGTATTTCGTCGCAGAGCTCAGGAATCTTCTAAAAACTAACGTCATCATGAGATTTCAGTCCAAAGAGAATCACCTTGTGAACCCTGCAGCTACAGTTTGTTAATTGAAATATGCGCCTTAAGTTATTTAGCTAAAGCTAAACAATGAATTTTCCTTAATAGGTTGATCATGCATTTCCATTCTTTTCAAAAACAATGTCCACTCATTTCAGCACTTGCACTCAAAGATTAGGCTTGTGTTGTCTACTACAGGTGATATGCAAAAATTTCTAATAAAATATCGTCGCAGAAACGCGCGGTATAAAGGTCTCGTGTAAACTTTGCGTTTGTGCATAAAAAGAGCCAGCTTATACCCTGTGGTATCCACAATTCTCACATGGGCGGAAAATGTCCAATCGTACGATAACTACGATGGCGTATAACGTATCGACAAGGATAGACATTTTACATATCTTAAGCAGCACTACTCCGAAGAAACTTTCGACATCATGGACATTATGAATAGGGCGAAAGGCTGTCGTCGTGTGCAAGAGTGCGTTTATAAATATATAATATTGATATTACTCTCAGGCAAATGGCCACTGGAAGGCACTTCTGCTTTTTAGTAGGCACTTCAATCAGACAGCAAGCGGAGTATTTGTAAGGAAGGTGTTTGTGATTAGATGTGATAGAGAATGTGCGATTGAAAGGCCGTCCAACTTAGTTTTGCAAATTTGACTAAATTTTATTCACAGTCCAAACATAGCATGTGTAAAAAAATTGGGTTTAGGCGTAGAATATTTCAAGCTTCATGTGTCCGCAGATAACAGTTTTCCGGGTCATTACGCATGTTGCGGAAAATTACGAAATATCTGTTAAATACGCTTTCGAGTTAGCACGGTTTTCAACGCAGCCTAGTTTCAGGACCATCGTGCATATCGAGATGAAATTTGCTAGAAATATCTCATTTGTTTTCGAAGAACCACACTAAAATGTTTCAATAAATTCCTATTTTCGCGCTATTTACTGCTCCTATACCTGCCAGAAGAAGTTTGTTAACGGTTATCTGTAGTCCACTTGAAGTTCTCTATGCTAAACCGAATTTTTCAGAGCAGGCTATCGTCCATTTATAGTTCTCTATGCTAAACCAAATTTCTTCAGAGCAGGCCTTTCCAGTCAACCGGACCTTTCCAGTTGACACAAATGCTTGATGTCATGGAACTTTCCTTTGATATTCGGGGTCATTCGCTCCTCTGTCAACGGAAGTGGTTAAATGTGGTCGACACGGAAGAAAAATCCTCTTTTGTGAAGGCAATGTCATCTCGGGCGAACTCATACAGGACTAGCGTATCTGGAATCTTATCTTGTAATCATGTCTATAAAAGAAAAATGGTTGGTTAGGTAAGGAACAGACGTCCTAGAAACATAAAAATGACATCAAGTGATACCTCTCGACAACATGTACCAGTGGTCAGCAACTAATGATGTAGTAAAAAAAAACTTAGTAGAAGTGGCCGTGAATGGGTTGGGATTTAAGCTTCTCTGTCGCTGCCACCCTCTGCCTTGCTGCCACCAAGTGTCACCTAGCTTTTGCACAGCACCTGGCAACAAATGGGGCGACGTGCCCGAGTTCACGATGTGAAGAACTTCGTCGGAGAAGCAGGGAGAAAATAAAGCACCTGGCAACGATAGTGTGTTGGCCGACTATTGGATGCTGTTGCACTCGGACGAGCATGCCGGGCTGCAAGCCTGAGAGAGGCCGAGTCAGGTAGGCGTTTCAATAACTCTTTCTTGCACACTTCTTCGGAGGCGAGCCTGGAGCAGCCGCTCAAGCAGCGAAAAGTCCTCAGACTGGCGCCGCTAATACTGAACCTGCTAGTAAGAGCGCAAAATGTAGACAAGAGACGAGACAAGAAGACACCACAAGCGCTGCTACTCAGCGCTTGTGGTGTCTTCTTGTCTCGTCTCTTGTCTACATTTTGCGCTGTTACTAGCAGGATGGAAAACCAACAAGCCCAAGCGTGATACTGAGCGTTGCTGCGCATGAAATCCTAAGCACTCTTCGGGATTAGTTATAGCGACCATGCGCTGCGATCTCACTGCGTGTCCGATGCTTATTGGTCATGTAGAGTTTGGGCGCCTACCCAACCACGGGTTAGCCGTGCAGGTAGAAGCGCGCCTTCATACAGTGAAAGCTCGTTAATTCGAACTTCAATAATTCGAATTTATGGATAATTCGAACTGTACGATTTGGTCCGGCCAAGCTCCACAGAAGTCTATGTATAAAAAAGTCCGTTAATTCGAACGCGAGAAGGTTCCCTCACGGATAATTCGAACTACGCTCACCTGGCGCACGGCCAGAGAAAAGCACCTACTGCCTACACACAAGGCTGTATTGCCTCCGAAACGGAGAGAACGGCGAGAGAAGGCAAAATCAGAAAAAAATCTAACCGACGCGGGGTCAGCCAGAAGGCAGTGGCGGCTGCCCCCTCTCCGTTCTACGTAACCTCCAAGACTTCTTGCCCGTTGTGAATCTCGGAGACTTTGCAAATCTTGTACAGCTGCTAATGTTGTGCGGAGGTGGCACGGCAAGCGCCAAAACACAGAGAATCAAGTACGTCGCAGCTGCGCTTGCAATCAAGAACCAACGAATCAGGGCCTTCGCCACCTTCACATGTTCAGCGTCTTTGTCTCGGCAGTCTTCATCGGTTGTGCACTTTTGTTTTCAGCTTAGGAGGTATCGGTTGTCGCGAATCATTGTGATAGTGTTAAGCCTCAGCTAGCGTTCGTTTCGGTGGACATCGGTGATGTGGCACAGTCGGACCCAGAGCTTCGACTTGAAGATGGCGTGTGCCCACGGCACACGCCATCACTTTCTGACACGCCAAATTTCTGACATGCCCTACTGCTTCCAAATCGCAGTGTACTGTTGCTCTCCTTCACTTTCGTTAGTTCGAACTTTCGTTAATTCGAACTGAAGCGGCTTCCCCTTGCGGTTCGAATTAACGAGCTTTTACTGTATTTTAGCACCAGCCACGCCACCGCTGCGTCTCTATGACAATGCCTTTACGCCGCGCCTGAGAACAATAAAGAATAAAGCAAAAACAATTTCTTTTTCGGAATCCAGGGAGTCTGCACACGAGGGTGGGTATTGTTATACAGCTTATCTTGCTGTTTTTTTATACGGAAGTGAGACTTCAGTGTTTTCGATAGGATCCATCGAACGTGCATCAAGCTGCAAGCGCCACGAATTTTTCGCGGTCCGTCACGCGTACCGTCGGCACCCCTCGAACCGGGAGCCCTTTGGAGCTGACATGTGAAAGAAAATGAGTCAGTCGATGCTTGTACTCTTGGACTTCGTAAAAGCAGGCCCTGCTATTTCGTAGTCAGGTTCTTGCGTGTCAATGCACCTGAGTTAAGTAAAGAAAGTCACATTCCACAAACACCATAAAAAGAAGCCAAACAAGACCGCGCGAGTAACGCCACATGCAGAACATTTCATATTCAGCCTACATATATGAACAGAAGTGGCACTAAAACAACGTGCTGGTAACTTCCAGAAAAGGTTACAAAACAAATATTCATACTCCCGTGTCATTGCTGCGTATTTCTGGAATGACACAGCCCTGCTCATCCCATCTGTGTTGCCACGCATAGTCCCCTTATTGTGCTTGACGATGAGCCCAAGTGGTCGCAAAGTGAGTTTCCAACAAAGGAGTCAGTTATTTTCATTTGATATTTGCTGGAGCCACTTGCGTGATCAGAGGCTACTGGCAATTAATCGCAACCCTGTCAAATAAGAATTCTTTCTCAAAGCCGCACGTTGCGATTACTTTCCTTTTGAATTGTGATTGTACGTTCCTGCTCGAATTATAAATTTTTGACTGATATACACTGTTAAAAAACGCTCACATCATATCATATTACAGCACAACGACCTACAAATTTCTTATGCCAGGAAGTTACTGTAATCATTCATGATAGTAATGGAGCCGTAATTCCCAATTAACATTACCAATGCCGCAACTGAAGAAATTACATTTGAAGCCGTAGTGCTCCTCAACATTGCCAATGAACCCTCTGAAGCCGTACTTATTTTCCAAAACTACAAATACCGTACCAGTGGAAACTACCATAAAAGCCGTAGCACTTTCCACCACTGACATAGCCATACCACCAATTAAAACCTTTAAGGTGGTAGTTATAGCGACTTTGTCAACGCAATACCACGGGTAAAATGTTATACAACATGCAAGTTCACGGTCGCGACCATAAATGGCACATCAGCCATCTCACCTATGACACATCGAGACTATAATGACGCCGGGGTGAATTTGTGTGCTTATTGTGCTCTACAGCATCCTTGACGAATAACGAGGGAGAGGGAAAACTTTATATCTGGATAATGAGAACTATAAACTAATGATACACAAATATACAGAAGGAAGGGAATCACAACACCAGCGATTTCTACTGGCGCTCGTGTATGTGACTCTTTCCCTCCTGCTTTGTGCAGTTTTATGCATCGTTGTAGCAATCTGTTAGGCAGCCAAATTACAGCGGAACTCATACGGTGAAGAGTTTATTAGAAATGAAACATGTTAGTCAGAATAATGAACGAAACAACCTTTTTCGCTCATATGTGCGCATCAGGAGCCCAAGCTTTCTTGGTGAACTTTCTCCTTTTATTTATAGCACCACTAAATCGTTTTTCATGCAGTAAGGATTGACAATCCATAAATGTTTCTCCGATGCTCCAGAAGCCTTTGCAAAAACGAACACAAGAAGGTGAATTTTCACTCGTGGTCTACTTGAAGAACATGAACAGCCTGTCTGGAGGCAACAGCGGAGCTAAAAATGAAAAGCACGGAATGTGAATCAGTACATGAACTCAACCAAAAGATAATGAAAAGACTCACAAAGCTCCATTTCTAGTTGAAAGTCCAAATTTCCACGCAAGATGCCATCGTCCTTGAGTGGGCACCTTTTTTTCTATTCATTTGTTGGCATGTGCCCTCCTATTCGCGTATGCCAACGAGGTAACTGGAATTAATATGAGATATGCAGGTGACAAATGCACATAAAACACCCAAACAAAAACAATTGTAACAACTAGCTTATACCTCCAAGTTTATTCCGCTTCGCCTACTAAGCCTCGAGCGTCAGTTGAGCCCCTGCCATTATCAAGACTTGTTAAGATACACACAGATGTCAGCGGCCACACAACAATCGTCTCTCCAAATGTTGGTGGTCATGCTAGGCTATTCCTCAGTACAATGGAAATATGTGTAGCCATGATCGTATCCATACGTCCAATGAATTCTGGGGCAATTAAATTCACCGAACAGCAACGTACACCAAATAGGGTGCCTCTTGGTTTGTTCACTCATGATATCTTTAAGTTTCCCTTGAACATGGCCAGGTCCTAAGTGTAATCGGCATTCGTGGTTCAGTGACACGGCTAGTACATGTGTTTGAGGTTGTGATTCATTACAGTTCGCGCACTGCGGATAGGGGAATCGTTCCGCCATGTATAGCGTAGGCGTTTGGGTGTCGGGTATGTATTGGTTTGGAGTGTTCTCAAGGTGAGTGCTTGTGGTTACTTGACAGCGGCATGTGGTGTGGCAAATTCTTTTCAGCTGAGGTAGAAGTGTTTAGTGAGCTCATTATATGTGAGTGGGGCATCCCTGTTCTCTCTGTCCCTGTCAAGACCCGTGAGGGCGGCACTGCGGAGACTTAGTTCTCGCTCGCTCTTATAGGCCCTCTCGTTGACACTCAGCGAGCCTTCTCGATGTTTCCAAGGTGTGCAGCGAACCAGAATATTGAATGGAAGTTGATTTTGCTGTTTGATACGATAGATAAAGCTTGCTGCGAAGTTACTCCTTTGTGAAAAGCTCGGAGAATGACAGTATATGTGTGGTCTCCGGGGATCCGTTAACGGCGGCTGTGTGCTCGACAATCTCTGCGTTCTTTGTGATAACCGTGTCTGAGTTAACTGTCTCGTCCGTGTTGTCCAGGAGAGCTACTGTGAAAGCGTTTCTGTCTGTGTGTCTTGCTGCAACAGCAAAACAAGCTCTCTGCTTTGGTTTATGAATTTTGTGGAGAAGACTAGCCCTTCGGGTTAGTCGTCATTCTGTCTTGCGGTCCGGATGCATATTGCATGGTAGCGGTTCGACTTCGAAGCGTTTACTCGTGTTTAACGGGATGTCTCTGTGTAGTCAGTTGATTTTATGTTCATCGAAGCCGAACTCCTGGAGCAGTGCACGGCCTGACCTGGTACCCGCCAGTCTAGCCAACTGAGCTCTTTCCTGTGCCTAAGCTATCTCCTCGAGTGTGTTATATGTGCCAAGCTGCATTAAGCGTTCCGCGGTTGTGCAGCTCGAGACACCCAGTGCCTGTTTGGCGATCTTTCTCAGTTGGATATGTAGCTTTGCTTTTTCAGAGGGCTCACATTTGTGCATCGCCACCCCATATGTGAAATGGCATAAGGCGAAACATCTACGAGCCTGAGTTATTTGTCCTCTTGGAGACCTTGTTGTCTATTAGCGACTTTTTTTATTAGCCTCATGGCATTGTCTGTCTCTGTGATAAGTTTGTTCATCGCCTTGGTATTGGCGCCATTGGCTTCAATTGTCATACCTAGAATTTTGATTGAGTCTACTATGGGAATCATTCCTCCACCTTTAGTGTGAAGTTTGATGTGGCGGTCTTTGGCGTATAGCCAGCCCATTGGTTTGGTCCAGTTCTCATTGGCGCATGAAGGAGAAATTCTCACTTCGTTGGATCGCATTTGAGTCCCGTGGGCTCAAGGTAATCTTCGATCGTAAGAAGAGTATTTTGTAATGCCTATTCAATGTGGCCGTCGCTGCCACCAGTACACTTTACAGTGACATCGTCAGCATAGATTGCGTACTTCATGCCTTCCATGTCACTGAGCTTCCTGCCTAAGCCTATTAGGGCTAGGTTGAAGAGGGTAGGGGAGATAACGGACCCTTGTGGTGTCCCCTTGTTGCCTAGCGCTAGCAGCCGCGACGTTAGTCGGCTAACCTTAAGCGTTTTCGTCCTGTCTGGAAGGAATGAGGTGACATATGCGTGTAATATGGCGCCCAGGTTCAGGTTGGAGATGGTACTGAGAATGTATTCGTGTGACAGGTTGTTGAAAGCCCGCTCTAGGTCGAGTCTTAGGATAGCTTTAAGGTCTCTGGAGTTTCCGATGATTTGATGCCTGATCAGCACCATAACATCCTGCACGGATAGCCCTGCCCGGAAATTAATCCCAGTGGGTGGGTACATTGGCACTGTTTTCTAGCTGTTTGGTAAGGCAGTTGAAAATGGCATGCTCGGCGGCCTTACCAACACACGAGGTGAGTGAGATTGGTCTTACATTATCTGGGCCAGGGGTTTCGCTGGGCCTGGGTATTAGGATGGTGGTGGATATTTTCCGACCGTGTGGGGGGGGGGGATGTTGCCCTGCTTCTGCATTGAGTTGATTCGTTTTGTGAGATACTCGATTGATTCTGTGTCTAGATACTTAAGTGTTTGAAGACATCGGGGCCAGGGACTGATTTACTACTGTAGTTGTGAAGGTCAGTACGAATTTCTTCTACCTGAAACTCTCAGCCTAGTTCCGGGCTGTCCGCGCCAGCATAGGTAGGGTATAAGCCGTTGCAGTTAGCGCGAGCCAGCGATATATATTTGCTCACCTACTTGACAATGTCAAAGTCAAAAATATTAAGAATAATAAGAATGAACTGGGGCGCGTTTGGGAGGCATTCTCAGTTCATGAACAGCAGGTTGCCATGCTCCCTGTAGAGAAAAGTGTACAACAGCTGTGTCTTATCAGTACTCACCTATGGGGCAGAAACCTGGAGGCTTACGAAAAAGGTTCTACTTAAACTGAGGACGATGCAAAGAACTATAGAAGGAATGATGGGTTTAACGTTAAGGGATCAAACGAGAGCAGATTGGGTGAGAGAACAAACGTGAGGTAATGACATCTTACTTGAAATCAAGAAACCGAAATGGGCGAGGGGGGCGTGGGCAGGTCATGTAATGAGAAGGCAAGAACCGATGGTCATTAAGGGTTACGGACTAGATTTCAAGAGAAGGGAAACATAGCATGGGACGCCGGAAAGTTAGGTTGGCCGATAAGATGAACAAGTTTGCAGGGACAACATGGCCACAATTGGCACATAACTGGGGTAGTTGAAGGAGTATGGGAGAGGCCTTTGCCCTGCAGTGGGCGTAGCCAGGCTGATGATGATGATAATGATGATGATGATGATGATGATGATGATTGCCAATTAGGTCTGTGGGAGTAGAATATTTAGCGCCACGTGGCTTGCTTTATCTATGGCGCGATGCTGGCTAGATTTGGTGCTAGTGCTGTCTACAAGGTGTTTAAGCAGGTCCCAGGCGCCATTGTTTCGCATCTGCCCATCTGTGGCGTTGCGGACATCGTCCGTTTGCTGCCTCGAAAGCTTAGATCAGTATCCCCCTACTTGCTTGGTAAACTTCAAATATTTCTTTCTTAGCATGTGGTTAAAACGCTGTCATTCCCCCCTAAATGTGAGTGACTGTTGGCCTCGAGCATGTGGACTAAGTGGCTGTCTACGCTGCCCATTGGCAGGTGTGTCTCTACTTCCGAGGTGCCAGCTTTGTTATCATCGCTGATTTGTTTCACCCATTGTTCTTGCGTGGATGTGAGTTGGTCTCTGAGCCTATTTTCTCTGATTTCTCGGAATTTTGCCCAATCTACAGAAGTGTGAACTCCAGCGACTCGTGTGGCTAATGAAAATTTAATTCGTTTATGCAGTGGTCACTCTCTATATCCGCGAGGAGATTACGCCAGCAGAATTCAGTGGCGTTCCTGACAAAGAACAGGTCAGGCGTCGGGTCCCAGCATGTAGAGGTGCCTGTTCTGGTAGGGAATTCAGGGTCTGTCGCAAGGGTGAGATCTAGTTCGGTTGCGTTTTGCCACAGATGCTTGCGCTTAGTTGTGCCATATTTGTAGCCCCAGGCGCTGCCGAGAGCATTATAATCTCCGGCGAATACAAGCGGATTATCACCTGATTTGCTACATGCTTTTTTCATGAATAAATTAAATCTGTGGGTGTTCATTGGAGCTGCAGTACATTTCAGCTAAGAAATAGCTTTTAGTCTGGCGGTTCCTAGGAATTATTTCGGCCATGATATGTTCCAGAGTACCACGGGGTACGTTGAGGTCGTGTTGCATGTGGGTTAGTTTGCTGTTAATTATCGTAGCTATCACGTTACGAGCACAGGTTTCTGCTATGACGCTATATCCTGTGAGTGTGGTGTTAGCCCTATTGATTTCCTGTATGGGAATTATATGTGGTGCATCACCTGTGGCGTGAATATATTCCTGTAAGGGCGCCTTTTACCTGTATATCCCCTGCAGTTCCCTTGGCAGATTCTAAAGGGTTTAAAGTGATTGGCCACGTTGTTGAGTGTGTGTGCCGTCAGATGCCAAAGGTTGAACCGTACGTAGAGCGCTTGTGGGCAATCATTTTGGTACCACAGTATTCTGATAATGCGAGACTTGTATTGATCGGTTGTTCGTTTCCATGGAGTGCAGCCTTAGGTCTAGGTGAGTGACTGTGGCGTGGATGTGTTCCATTTGCGGTATTATTTTATTCTGACCTTGCATGAGTGCGTTGAAGCTTTGAAATAATTTGATTAATGTCTCTGTGTTATCTGTGCTCGGTTCGGCTAACTTGGTGTACGGTGTGGCCGAGCTGCTTAACTCTTAGCCGGGTTTGATGCTGGTTCGACTAACAGTATGTCCATTGTTTCAATTTCTGAGTTGTTTTATTTGCCTTGTGCGGCAAGAGAAGCTCGAAGTCGCTTAATTTCATCCATTAGGTTACCAACCATTTTTCCTGAGTTCCAGGTTGCTGTGTTCTAGTGTTTTTATTGTGTCAGAATTGTTTTAGGATATGGTGGCGCCGCCGAACCTACCTGTTTCGGTCGTTGTGATTGAAGTCGCTGGAGCCAGGTAGCTCCGGCTCCCCATCCCGGCTGGCCGCCACGTGGCCGTGTGGTCCGTCGGTCCGCCCCCGCACGTTGAATTGGGTCCTTGTCTCGTGCTTGTCCTTGTTGGGTCCTCGGGATCAGCTTTGCAGTCCCCTAGGTTGGCTGTGTGACCTTCCTCCAATGGTCCTTGGATCTGTTTCTTGATCTAAATATTCCGCGGGCTACCTTGCCCCTGCTTGGTAGAGATAGGGCGAGCTCAGGGAAATGTTGCTCGTTCAACCTGAATGTGCTCTTTGATCCCTTGATTCGAGGTAAGCGTTGCTCTGTCCTCGGTTATACGTTTTCTAACGACTTAGGGAAGTTGGAAGCATTGCCGGCATTCCTTGCAAGCCGTAATATGTTCCTCTTCGCATAGAGACAATCGTGGGGTGCAGTCATGTGCTTCTGTGGAATATGGTGTTCAACAGACCTAGCAGGTGGGCTCATCTGGTGATGAGCTGACATTCACTCGATGTCCCAGTCGTCCGCAGGCATAGCAGTTGTCTATCTGCTTCCGGTATAGCGCGCAGCTTATGATGCCCTTGCCATATATTATGTAGTTTGGAACTTTACAGCCGTCGAAAGAAATGACGACCGTATAGGTCTCTTTAATTCGTTTGGCGGCCAGGGCCAGAGGATTATGCGCATTAACAATGTTGCGGTTGAGTGAGGCTTGGTTCTCTATGAACGGGATGTTTCTAATAGCGCCTTTACAGGTCTCGTGCGGTGCCGCCCTGTATGCGGCAGCTGAAGAGTGTGGTCATTGATGATAATGTCTCTGATAGTGGCATACTTGATTGCATTCTCTACGAGTGGCGTGCTGACCCCAACTATGTTCCGTTACAAGTTATGGCATATTATATTATTCGCTCGCTTGGCGGCCTCAAGGCAAGCCAGCGTTGTTATCGCATCAGCACTCGTGTGATGCCCAATTTGGCAATATTAGATCGTCCACGGATCCTGATGATGATCTTAATATTGTTCGCAAGCAATGGAGGCCTTTCACTCTCTCTAACAATGCTTTTTCTAATGGTAGAAGCTTTGCCATTGCTTTCCTGTCGTGGTGATGTCCCCGTATTGGAGTATCCTTGGTAAAACGCTCCCCCTTGATGGCCTCACTAGCCCTGGGCGCAATAATTTTCCAGCTGGCGATCTAGTTGCAATTCTCAGGGTCGATGTCTTCTCCTTCGATGGCCGATCTAATGTCGCTGGAGTGGGGCAACGCGCCCGGCGCGTCACCGGAACGCTAGATAAGTGCCGTCCCATGGTGAGGCCTACCACCGTGGCCGAACTCGTCGCACGTGATGACAAAACGGGCCGTAAATTGGTCGAAAGCTCACTCACAGACGTAAGAATGGTGTCTACTCATAGCAAGCAACTTCACGGGTCAGGCCATCACAAAAAGAGGCCCGGATTCACAAGATTTACGTGTGAAAAGTGTCGAAATATTGGGAGGAGATGCGAGTGCGTATTACCTGTTCGGCTTTGGAGTGGGATTTGGAGCGCTGTGTGCAATTTGCCGCTTAATATCCTAATGAAGTAAATATTTATTGTTTATTGGTCGTCTTGCGCCTAGTAACATTAGGTGTTTTCATTTACTGAGTATCTAAGCTTGCACAGGTTTTACGAAGTAAATAATTGGATGTTTAGTAGCCACATGCATTCTCTTATTTTCACTTATGCTGAGTTTCGCTAACTTAAGAAAACGTTTGTGAATATCAACTCGCCCGAACTACCACCTCTGTAGATTCGTTTAGGTGATTTCAGTATGATGTGGATTTATAGGTGAAGGCACATAGTGGCAACGACTCCTTACGCAAGAATTGTTGGTAAGGGAAAACTTCGCTCAATCGTGATCACGAACAATGCCGATCAGCCATTGATTAGAGCAATTACGATTTGTTTCTTTTTCAATTCAGCCTCTGATGTAAAAAAAAAGGTTGCCGGTCAACCATAGGGCGTCGAGGCTTAACAGCTTTCCTAGTGGAATATTTTGTTTCTCCCATAGCATCATCAGATATGTAATATTATGCCCTATAAATATTGCATTGACTACTGCAGTACGGGAGTGGGAGGACATTCGCGAGGAGCAAGCTTAATTTAACGTCACAGTTCATACTTTACCGCTGATTTTGTTTGGTCTTGTTTCACTTGAGAACTGGTCTGTATATCAATTGCAGTGCTGCGAGAGCAAACCATAGCAGCTAGTGCTGCGATTCCGTTATCCAGGTGCTCTCTGCTGGCACTACGCTGAAATGACTGAGAGGTGAAACCTCCGTGAAAGCAGTGCTCAATTGCGCGCGCGTCTTGGCGATAGTTTTGCGAGCACTTGAGGATTTTGATGGCGCAGAAGGCGGACATAAATCCCACTGGGGAACTGAGCCTCTACTAATTAACTCAAAAAAGCTGTATTCACGGCAATTCACAAGTTTTTAAATCTGTGAGCATTTCTGTGCCTACTCAGGAAAATATTTGGCCCCCCGTAACGTAAAACGAATGCAATGGTTCACGCGCCCCAAACGTTGGTTCATAACCACGTAAAGCAGAGGCTACAAAGGCCCAGCAAAGTGAAGAAAACAGTGCATTCAAACAAGGTTCTGAACTATCAATAAAACATTGCATACCCATCTCAGCAATTCTTGTGGTTGTGGTTTTGCAACAACTTAGCTGAAAATCCATGTTGATAAGGACCGATAATAGTAGATAAGAATCAGATCATGTTCGATAACCTAATAGCTACCGATGAGGGTTGACAAGTCACATCAAGTTTCATCAGAGTGATAATGATCCAGCACTGCATGGAGCTGAGCTGGTAGGAGAATGTTTACGCGTGCTTAGACAACTTAGCAATGGTAATGGGTGCTGCGGGATGTGTGCATCATCCTAATAAATACAATATTCAGCAATGCAGTTGGCTTCAGCTGATTCATTTTTTATGTACGCTTACAGTTATGGCGAAGTTGCAGCACGCACAGACAAAGTGAAGGGTAGCAGACAAGATGCACTGCTACAACTTTAACAAGCTTCATAAACCACCATTAGGCGAGATATAAATAATTATGATCGGTGGGTATAGGTGCCAAAACCACAGTCTGATTATAAGCCATGATGTGGCGTAGGAATGCAGAATAAGTATGACCACTATTTTTTTTATCTTCCATTGTGCCTGAAACCTAGATAGAGCATTTGAATTACTTCCCGATCAAAATGCAGTCGCCATGGCCGGGATCGAGCCATTGACGTCGAGCTAAGCAGCGTAGCTTCTCTGTAACTTGCTTACCTAGCCTAGTAGACATAGCCTTTACTGTTCACCACGTATTTGGGTAGATATGCTTTTGGCTTTTTAAGTTGCGATGTTCAGTTTTCAATATCACTGATGTAAGTGCGCCGGGTAAATAAGGAGACAATAAAAAAAAATATTTTCTCACGTGAGACATTGTTTACTTTGCAGATTTCCCAGCAGCTTACTCGAATAATTGCATTTTGGACATAAACATTTACGGCTATGAAACAAGGTTTTTTAAGTGTAATGTTATGTTCTCTTCCAGCACGAGAACAACAAAAAAGGGTGTGCATTGCAGCTGCAAACTGCACCAGCGAAGCACAAATAATGTTATGTTTGTTCGACGGCAACAACACTGACTTCAAGGATACAAAGTGTGGTAAGTGTTCCGTTCAGTTCGAATATTCTTATGCCGCGTTGTACACTAACATTTAGAATATGGGGCAGATGTTGGCCCCATATTATAGTATGGCAATACAGAATAAAAAGCAAAAAGAGGAGAAATAAGAATTTTAGATCACTGTTTGAAATCTGTCTCTGTGACTAGCCTGGATGCACAAATGTAGAGCGAATGCAGTAAAAACGTTGATGTTGCATGCACTTCAAACCTTATAGCGGTACCTGTACCAATCCGCACTGCGTGTTATTTATTTGTCATTCTTCAGTTTGAATGAATTCAAAAAATATACAAGTCTTTATGTTACATTACTTGACTTCGTATGGATTACCACAGCAGTTTGTTAGCTTATTAAACTAGTGAGTATATTGTACTTTTTAATTAGAAACCCTGCAGCAAGATTTTCCAAGCATAGGTTCAAGAGAATGATCACACAAGATTAGTTTCGTGTTTCCGTATTACCAGGTAAATTGGAAGAACTGCTGTCAACTTATATAACCAATTCACCTCACAACGCGCGAGAATGCTCTGCGCTCTTCTCTTTGGAACTCCTGTGCCACGAATTAGGCTGTGTTGATGAAGCCTCCATTGCTCTTCCCTCTGTGCACAAGGTAATGCGGGATTGTGCTTTGCGTAAATCCCTATTCAACGAATGTCTTTTGAGTAGCAGGGGCAGTGAGTGGCTGCTCCCTCGAGCGATATATTGATATTTTCCTACCGGGCCTATTCAGCATTGTTGACTGAGCGTCGATAGTTTGAAACGCCGCTTTCGAGAACTTCCGCACCGTTCGCGGACACACTGTCCTTTCGCACTTGAAGGGGAAAAAGTACAATTTTGTTTTCTGTTCAGCATACTTTTTTCCTATAAGGCGGTGGTTTTCAAAGCTCTCCGAAATTTCGCGATCGTCAAAATAGAAAACAAAAATGGCTGCCTCTGAGGGAGGTGCGTGCTCTTCGGAATATCGCAGACCTCGCGATTTCACTGCGTCTGAGGCTGATTTTATCGATGGATGAAGGAGCAGCGAATCCCAGAATGTTCCCTTTTTGTCAAACTTTGGTTCTGAGAGCAACGACCACCCAAACTAACAAGGAACATCGCCTGCCGCAGCCTTGCAAGCCAAATTGTAGTGCAATGTTCTCTAGCACTAAATCCTGAAGTGAAGCATGTGTTCGAACTAATCGTGGGTGACGTCCAACTTCTGCCCAGCAAGGCTCAATGGCCGGGCGGCGACAAGTGAGCTGGTGGTAGTGGTATGATCCGTCAACTTGTGTTTTGCGGGCATTGCATCGTTTCGGGGCTTCGTGAGTTGTGGGTACTCAGCAAGTATTTTGTCCTACGTTTGAACCGGCCGAAACTTACGGATGCCAGATAAGGAGAGGTTCGACT
Source organism: Dermacentor albipictus (assembly GCF_038994185.2). Taxonomy (NCBI): domain Eukaryota; kingdom Metazoa; phylum Arthropoda; class Arachnida; order Ixodida; family Ixodidae; genus Dermacentor; species Dermacentor albipictus. Next base: position 95,621,753 of record NC_091829.1, on the reverse strand, counting down.
GCAGGCCAAGTACATAGAGGGATTTGACGTTATTCTTTATGCTCCGATCGCGAACACTCACATCTTGGTCGAAATGCCTGAGGAAGCCCACTGCTAGTATCGCAAAGCTGACGTCTGCGGTCACAAGCCCCATCTGCGCAAGCGCAGGAGTCCGATGTCTAGCATTCTCGACCGGAGACCATACCACACGTTGGCGTGTAGCGTTAGTGTGGGCTTGGTACGATGGTAATCTGCTGCCATGATGGCAAAGACAGGCAGCTCGACTCCAGTGTCGATGAAGAGGCGGGTGCCGGTGATGCGGTTGACTACGAAGAATAGGTGGCTCGCTCGAGGGCAGATGTCGCACTCCACTGTTAGCGACTGGTCGTTGTGTTTTCTTTCCACGAACAGGGCTCATTCAAGCAACTTGTTTTTTCGCGAAAGTGGCGATGGTACCAGCACAACTACCACGGCAAGATTCTTCGTGGAGTGCGTGATTGTGAAGCCGAGCGATAGCGCGTCACTGTTCCCGCCAGTCATCAGCTTCTCCAGTGCAATGGCAAGGCGGTCGACTGTTTAGTCCAGGTGCCAGTGGTGGTCTCCTAGTGCTGAGACTCTCAGAGCAGCGATAGTATGCTGTGCCGAAGACGAGCAGTAACATATGTCATGAGCGAGTGCAGCTACCCGATCAAGGCTCACCTCGTCGGAAGCCGGCGGGACCATCCGTATGAACTGTAAGAAGCCTTGCAAGAGAAGCTGGGGCAAAATTGGAAGTTGGCTCTCGTTTACCAAGTGCTTCAACCATAACTGACGCAACTGGTGCGGCATTTTTGACTGTCGTTGGTTGCCGAGTTTCTCGTAGAGGAGCTGTTGGAGCCTACTCTGTCGCGATGGCTCGAGACTCTGCAGGAACATGCGTTGCAGGTTTTCGCACGCGCTGGGCGAAAGCGTGCCCACTAGCAAGTCTTCTATGGCATCAGCAATGTAGGAGGGTAGCGCGCTGACGACGTGCAGGTACTTTGCTGTCTGTGAAGTGATGCGCCGGACTTGAAAACGGGCCTCAACTTGCATAAAGCAAACTAGGGGATTCTCGGGCCAAAAGCTAGATTGCTGATGCTCTGCGAGATGACAGTAGACGTAATCGGGGCATCGTCTCTGTCAGCAGGAGTGTAATATGGCAAGTGTTCGAGATGAAACATAGAAGTCCAGGGCCACCTCTTGTTCGGAGCTTGGTTTCGAGAAGGCAAGGTATACATGTTCTCACAGCTTGACAACCGAGCGCCGACTTACTTTATTCAAGAGTAATAGCAGGTTTGCCGAGTGGCTGTGGTGGCGCCCCAGTGAGGCAGCCACCCTAGTTCCAAGAAAGAGCAAGGAACAATGACCCCTGCGGCGAAGCAAGGCCATGTAAACAGAATTTCCGCGAAGCGCGGACAACATAGTGACGAACAGTCACTACAGTTCCATTACACAGCACCATCTATAGCAAACAACTCAACTGAGAGAAGTCAAGCTCCTGCATCATTTTTTTTTCACATCTTCTATCACCCCGTATTTCATCTAATTTGCGGGAACCTTTTTGGTTTAGTAAAGGGCAAAATTTACGAACCAGGTAACTTTATTGTCTGCACGTGTCGCAAAAAACATGGCGAGCTTTTTTCGCTGACTTGTTATGTTAGTGATCGTCAATTGTCCACTAAAAAAGCAGTGTGAACTGCGGTGCCCTATTTTTGCAAAGAATGAATTTCCTGGTTCAATTAGGGCTTCCACCTTTGCTCAGACAATAGATCGACACCAAGAAGGGGAGGGGAGAGTTCTGATAGCTTTCATATGCAAAAACATAAACTAATTGAACACAATTTAATGTTGCAATATGGTGAGTTATGATGATGCAATACGTACCTGAAGTACATAGGTAGTGGCAGAAAAAAATCATGCGAGAGAAGCACAGGATGTTAATCAAACTTAGGAGACCCGTAGCCATGGTATGGTGGTGGTTCGGGGCAGCATTTAGACCAGAAAGCCTCCTGCACAGGGATGAGTACGTCCGAGAGTAGGAGCAAAGCAATAAATATTTATTTTTGAGGTTTTCACTGCCTCCAGATATAGAAGTCCACTTCATGTAGGATCACTTTAAATGTTTGAGCTCACCCCCTGCCTGGGAACACATAAAGACACGTCAGGATAAACTCACTCGACAAAAGACATCCGCTAGTTGTGCTCGCTGAGTGTCTGCAGTAGGGAATTTGATGACTTTGTCTCAGCCAATGACTCGCGGTGTCGTTCGCAAAATTCACATCGCACCATTGCACCGAACTTCTCATCCATGGTTGCGCGTTCATTACCGCATAAAACAAAACCTCGCGGCAGTTAGGGAATCCGAAGTCGACGCACATTCCACGGAAGTCCTCGGCGCTGTCCCCTTGCCTCAATTAGTCGAATCTCCATGACAGTCTACTTCCAGCTACCAGCGAAGCCTCGACTTCATGGTTCTTACCATGTCTGCAGAATGAGGTGGTTGTTTCATTTTGAAAGAAGCTTCTTTATAGACACGACGAGCGTTGGCTGGCACAGATGAGCGGGCTGTATTTCGGGAAGCAGCCAAGGAATGTCCATTGCCGCTTTGAGACTTAACAGGCTCGTCCGCCACCGGGCCATCAGACCTGAGGCTGACCAGCTGTCATATTGTCTGTAGCGTTGGTGTTCCGTCGTGGTATGGGGATTTCTCCATGAAACATTGGCCAGTGACATACTTCAGCCTCAGGTCTCAGTATTCGCTTCGATGTGGCTTTCTCCCCTGGAATGCACAGGCACCCTCACTACCACAGGGCAAAGGAAAGTGTCATGCTCGCACGGAGATTCTTCGGGTTTAGTGTATAAATCAACAAATGAATCACTCACACTGATGAACACTAACTTCACAATCACTAAACTTTCGGTGAAACCCACAACAAGATGATACCAGCCTTCGCAGCATTCCCACAGCATCCGATACGGAATAGTCATTCCCAGCGACAAAGCGCTAATGGCACGTGAGCGCTCGAAATCCGCCTAAATCAATCAGCTTGGTTTGACCCAATAACTTGGACCAAAAATTTTCTGTCACCAAAGCGACCTTTCACTTTCATCGGTGCTCAACAGAACCACATTGCTGTGCTGCGAGAGGGCAAAATAACAATACACAATATTGCTCTAAATATTTCAGAAATGAAAAATTATGAGCCATTCACCCTGAGCAGGTGGATGGTCAGGAAGGCTGTGTAGCACAAGGCAAACAAGTGACAGAATTCTCAACTATGACACAAATTTATGGTCTAGACCAATGGTCATCGTTCCGAAAGCTACTCACACCCATTTATATTCATAAACCCGTGTTCATTTGTGTTATACTTTCGTTATACACATTCGCGCTTTCATATCGCGATAAATTGAGTCAAATAATTTTAAACGGAATTCATCGCACTTACTAGCAGCTGGCCAGTTCCTTCAGTGCCTTCGCAGAGGGAGGGACTGTATGGAAACGATAGGATGATGAGGGGCATTGAAGCCAGCTATGGAAGAAGACGACGACGAAAGCTCAAGCGATATATTGAGGCAAATAAGTTCAGACCGCAATCAGCACACTTACTGACAGTGGGCCAGTGGCATTGGTGCCTTCGCAGAGGGAGGGGAGTATTTACCCACTGCTGCTGCTGATGCCTAGCACACCGCATCGGGGGTGGTTCAGAGAGTTCGCATACATGTCAGCAGCGTGGCAGAGAGTAAAGGCAATGCGAGAAACTCGTTCACACCTTTGCACCACGTCGAATGTGAACAATTCTTTCAGGAGCTTCCCGGGCGTGAACAAGTTAGCCTCTTGACAGCTGTGATTATGCGCGGCCCCCACAAAAGCGTAGCGAAGATTGCAGCGCTTACCTTTCAACTAACGTGCAAGTCCACAGGGAAGCTAGATAGGATGATAGAGAGGAGGGAGAGAGGGGGCACTGAGTTGATAGAACCGATGCAATTGCGAAACGAGGGGGTGAATGCCTTGGCACTCTTCGCTCGCAGTTCGCACACAAGGGGGCGCTAACGAGGCAAAGCAAGGAAACAGCACTACTATAGATACGACAGCGGTTCCGATCAAAAGGTTTAAATTTAACTTTAAGGAATTGTACCATATGTTTATCCTATCTCTGAAAAATAAACGCCATGCAAATTTGTCAAGCGGACAACCTACGTCGGGCGCGCAGAATCAGAGCCGAATTAAAGCGCATCGTAGGTTCTTGGCGACCCTACGTAAGCGATTAATCGTCATATCAACACTTCTGTGCCTTCCGCGGTAGTTTGCAGCTATAGCATTGCTCGAGGTCACGAGTTTCATCCCGGCTGCAGCAGCCGCATTTCAGCGAGGGCGAAATTAAAAAATAGCTTGGGCATTTTGATTTAGGGAAACGTTAGATGACACCACGTTCTCAAAATTGTTCTCGAGTCCACCAATAGGGCGTGGCTCATAATCCGATTGTGGCTTTGGCACGTACAGGTCCATAATTCAAATAAAGTTTAGTACTTCGGTCCCGCTGCAATGAGCCATGTGATGCAATGACCATGCTCAAACATAGAGGTTATGAAGCATGGTGCACAACAACCCCTCAAACAAACACCTCCCCCATTGTGCTCTGTAGACTAAGCAGACAAGCAGCAGTGGTGCACTCAAGATAACGTTTGGTATCAACTGACCGATCTCGTGTTGGACTAAAAGTTGAACAAATAAATATGCGCCGTCATTATCACCGCTGGCTGTTGTCAATCAACGCGAACAGCACAGGATGCATAGCATACATGGATTTCCACAGTGAATGGGATCCACATATTTTATGTTGTCAAATTCATATACATATAGAAGAGGAAGAAAAGTTTAGAAAATACATCATGTTGTATAGCGAAATGTTGCGCTGGAGCTTTCGGTAAACTTGCCTTGCATGAGTACTACAGAGAGCAGGGGCAAGCTACAGATACACATCAACACGCAGTTGTCCTTGTTCAGTGAGTCGTTTTGTGGTTGTCACTAGTACTGAGAGAATTACAAGACGAAGATATTCCCACCTAGCAGAACAGTTCAGAGATATACCAACTCCAATTTCTAAAATATACAAACGTAGTAGGTTACATTTCTCGCAGCATGAAGCTCTATTCTCCCGCAAATGTAACGTGATAATTTCGTATCGTTATCATTTAAATTCAGGGTCATTTTAATTTAGTGTAGGATTTCTAATTGCTAGTAATAAGCAACTAGTAATCCATTTCATGATTACTTCCTATTAAAATTGACTTATGTCCGACACCTTTAGGGAATGCATCGTGTTTATTTGGCCTTCTGTTTTTTTTTTTTTCAGTTCCAAGATTTGGTACGTTTATTTGTACCTTACTTCTGTATTTCTTTACTTTTTGCAACGTAAGTGGTCTGCTTAGTGGCTAATTTTGATTTGTGGAGTTTACCTTCCCCAAAGTCAAGAGTGTATTCTTCCGATTGACGTAGTGGATGGATGCGGATTAAGTTTGAGCGAAAACAAGGTGCACGAACGTTCTTACATTTACGTACATCTGAGTGCAACCGCAGGGGTAGGGAATCGGGCCCTAGACATCGCACTGAGAAACACCACGCGACCAAGTTTTTTTCAGTCACGTTGCTTGTATGCCTTTTAATAGCACGGCATTCTAAGCATTTGTCGCTGAAATGACACCGTTTGCTAAAAACCAATGCGACGTAAAGCAATACACCAGTATAAAAGAGCTCACATTGGTGGCAGCGTTCACGCTACAATTACTTGAATGATACCAGAATGGTGTATTGGTTGAGAAGTAAGTGCAACTGAACAACAAATAGTTCTCTTAAGAAGAAAACAGGGGCTCGTCAATAGAGAAACTTTAGCCTGCAGGCCACCAGTCTTCAATTTACGACGTCTCAAAGTAGTTGCCCGAAACAGATAGGAACGCGGCATCGCTCTTGCTGGGGACAGTGCCGCAGACTCATCGAATGTCTAGCGACAATTTCGGTAGCGCAACGGTGAGTAATAGCATTGCTAACTCTTTTTCAGCAAGCACAAGGCAACTGGCCCTTCCTGGCGCTAGGCGCTACGTCTTTGTCCGGTACTCGCGAGCACGACAGTGAAAATACAAAATGCTGTTTCGACGCTAAGTATTGACTCGAACCTGGCTCTATAATGTAGCGTAACGGAGGCTTCAGGTTGAAGAAACCAGAAGCTCTGATGAGTGGAGAACAATATTCACTAGGCTTACTGGCAATTCAGCAAAACGTATTTGCATCGCTGAAAAGGAAAAGCAGAAAAGAAGTTAAGCCTTTAGCAACAAACGTCTCGTTGAGCTTCGTTTCCATGACTCAGAACAGCTTCTTTTCTGTCTGCACGCCATCATAACACCTCTGTTCAAACACTCTCTCCTGGCGATACCTCATCACACACAGCTGACCACCCACCAGGACGACAGCCAATGAAGTAACAGATTATACACTGTCGCATACGGAATATCGAATCGGAGAACCCCTCCCTCCTTTTTCCAGCGGGCGCAAAGGCGGAAAGCGGATGTGGCCATGGGAATGGGAGAGGAGATCTTTTACTCCCAACTGGTCTCCTTCGCGGCTTCTAAGTTGAGGGCAGGCAGCCGTTTGAGGCGGATTTCTTCAGGGAAACGTTCGAGTCCTTCGCGTCATCTTGGCCTACCTTGCAGTGGCAAGTAACTTATTTTCCTTGCGTCTCACTTTGTGCTCTGGGGGCAGCACGTTACGGTATCATTAGCGGCACCAAGCCTCGTGTCGGCACTGTCCTTCTACAATCTTCCCAACGTTGCTCTCGCATTGTACTCTTACGCATGACTGACAGCATATTGGCTATGACAGTCATAACAGCTTCGTCCCCGCGAAAACAGTAACTGAAGGTAGTAGTCACCGCGCTTGCACGGAGATACGGCTTCGTTTTCTCCTGATGAATGCCAGAAACTCGTCATCGATTGCCCCATTTTAGGGTATGCCGCGGACGAGATTCTTCGAGCTGTCTGCGAAACTCAAGCACGTACTGAAGCAGCATTTAGCCCCCTTCGGACAAACCTGCTTCGCTGTTTGCAAATTGCACACATTCAAAATCTTCTGGATTGGTTCATGAAGCTAAACATTTCGACAGAATTGCCTGTCTGGTTGGGAAATTGATTAGAACTTGAGACTGACTCCAACCAAATAACTGAATTTTATTAGCCCGACGTTTCGGAGCCCATTCGGCTCCTTCTTCAGGGGGTTGTTCTTCGGGGGGTGGCGGTGTGCCGCTTTTAAAGCGTCTTTTTTTTTTTGAAGAAAGGAGGGGGGGGGGAACACGGGAGGTGGGGAGACACTCCACAGACGGAAAGGTGGGGGGGAACAAAAGGAAAGGGGGGGTTGTGTTGTTGACCGCTTCCAAGGTGCTGCGATGACCGGTGCTGGGTCGCAACTTAACGCAACTTAACTTCCGACGAAATAAAAGCAGTGAGAACGCTGAAAGAAGATACCAACATTGTGATCCTACCGGCGGACAAGGGGAACTCAACCGTTGTTTTGAACATAAAGGACTACGAGGATAAGGCGTCCGCCCTACTTGACAGCCAAGATTACGAGAGACTAAAGAAGGACCCCACTACGAGAACTCAGTCTTTGCTGAACAAGACGCTGATTGAAATATTCCGCAGCCACCCAAATTCTCGAAATCTCTACCTAAAATTAATCTGTAGGAACGGATCCGCTCCAGCTTTCTACGGCTTGCCAAAACTCCATAAACCCGGAATCCCCTTACGACCAATCGTAGACTTTTCGTGTTCCCCACTACGATCACTATCCACTTACTTGCATCAGATCATATCACCACTCACCGGAAGGACAGCATCGCACGTGCGCGACTCCGAGAATTTCATCAAACTCACATCAAAAATCCGTATCGAAGATGATGAATGTCTGGTCTCTTTTGATGTAATCTCACTGTTCACAAGAGTACCCATTAAGTTGGCTGTTTCCGCAACTAGAGATGCACTGGAACGTGACGATACGCTCAGTGAGAGAACCCCTTTGAGTGTAGACGAGATCTGCCGCCTTCTCGAACTGTGCCTGTCCAATACCTATTTCACCTTCCGAGGCAGCTACTACAAACAGGTTAAAGGAACTCCTATGGGGGCCTCAATTTCCGTTGCCATGGCTAACTTGACTATGGAGAGCATCGAGGAGAGAGCGTTAAATACTTTTTTCCCGAAACCAAAAGTCTTCCTCAGGTACGTGGATGATTGTTTTTGCATCGTGAAGACGAGCCAAGTCGAAAACTTGCAGAAACACTTAAACTCCATAGACCCGGATATACAGTTCACATATGAGCGCGAACAGAACGGATCACTCCCATTCTTAGATGTACAAGTTACACGAAAAGACGGCATTCTAAAATTTTCAGTCTACCGAAAACCAACCCACACAGGCCGCTATCTTCATTTCCAATCCGACCATCCGGCAAACCACAAGGCGTCTGTTGTAAATTCTTTATTCAAACGAGCCGAAACTCATTCCTCATCGGAATCGGATCTAAAGAAAGAAAAGAGAACGGTTCTCAACGAACTTAAGAGGAATGGCTACACAGATGACTTCATTCGAAAGACAACCAGACAACAAAAAAGAAGAAGCAAAATGCGGGACCTTCAGCCGTTTACTTCTCCCCAACCCCAGAAGCGAGTATCCATCCCGTACATCAGAGGTACCAGCGAAGCGCTCAGCCGAATATTAAAAAAAGAAGGCCTCAAAGTGGCGCACAAACCAATAAACACTTTCAATATCCTCCTCCCTAAACCAAAAGATCGTCCACCAAAACAAAAAGCTCAAGGCGTCGTCTAGAAAATCAGTTGTGCTGACTGTCCGGCGTCGTACATCGGGGAAACCAAAAATCTAAAAGAAAGGATCAGACAACACGAGAACGACGTCAGGACATTCAACCGTATTCGCAGCGCCGTCGCTGAACACTCTGAAGTCGCCGACCACAAAATTGCTTTCAAGGAAACTGAAATCCTTCAAACAGAAACGAACTGGCGAAAGAGACTACTACTGGAGTCATGGCACATTCAGAATACGGAGAATAACATAAACCGTGTGAAGGGGAACCTACCCTCGGTCTATGTCCATGGCCTTGGCGACATGACGAAAAGAAAAAAAGGACGCACAGCCAGATAGACTCCCGCTCGTTTCACCAACACAGAACGTCGGCGCGACCCTGTAACCCTCCCCCCCCCCCCCCCCGCGGCCCATCAAGGGCACCCTCGTGAGCACTCCACCCAGCACCGGTCATCGCAGCACCTTGGAAGCGGTCAACAACACAACCCCCCCTTTCCTTTTGTTCCCCCCCCACCTTTCCGTCTGTGGAGTGTCTCCCCACCTCCCGTGTTCCCCCCCCCCTCCTTTCTTCAAAAAAGACGCTTTAAAAGCGGCACACCGCCACCCCCCGAAGAACAACCCCCTGAAGAAGGAGCCGAATGGGCTCCGAAACGTCGGGCTAATAAAATTCAGTTATTTGGTTGGAGTCAGTCTCAAGTTCTAATTCTGGATTGGTTCATGCATATAAACCAGAGGTTCTACATTGGAAATCTAGATACACAATTGCACAAACAAACTGATGTAGCATAATTGACACAAAGCGCAAAAAGCACGACGACAACAGAAGGTAACGGAGACACAGTTCTACTAACAACTGAATGTTTATTGCACAAGGTTACCACATATATACCATCGTACAATAGGCCAATATCGTAACATAGATTTCACTCCGGCACAATCATCCACTGGAGACAGCTACGGCGATAGGAATATGAATAGCTTTTTTGACAGCGACAAAGATCGGCAACTTAGACTGATATCATTTCTAATCGTTTCGAATGCCTCGGTGATCTCCCTAGTGACTTCATCTCGGTGGCTAGATATCAGCTTTGATTTGTCAAACAAGGGTTTACAGCCACAACGCGAGCAGTGTTGTAATTGTAATATGTTGCGCTATTGGCCTGTTGTGCGATATAAATGTGGTAACCACGTGCAATACAAATTCAGTTTTTACTAGCGCTGTGTCTCCGTGCTCTTCTGTTGTCTTGCTTTCTTACGCTTTGCCTCAAGTTATGCAATACCAACTAGTCCGCTAGTCTGTTCTCTTGAACTTCATTCCCAGTTCTTGGGCTCTAATAAATGTATGAAGATCGATTTAAGCATTCTAATCTCAATTACGGCTGCCGCCATCTGCCGCTCCCGTTCAATATCCTTCAGTACCCGAAAGAGACCGCTTCCGCATGAAGTACTTATGCTCTTTCATGGATTCAAGCCTTCATTTGGTCAACAAAGGAGGGTGCCCAGAGTTTTGAAGTAAGAGCTGTTACGACAATCCCGTGTTTACAAGTCGGCCCTCTTCATTCGGGTGTGCCATGCTGTGGCACAGAACCCAGCCCGTATGAAATGGGTGGAATGGTCTCTAGTTTCGGACAGCATGACGGAATGACTGTGGCAGTAAACTTTCCTGCAACTTCGGGCCGACCTGCCGCAGAAGCCCCCTGTTACCCGGAACCTCATCCACAGAGTCGGAACATCCACCTTCCGGAGAACGTGTGCAATGTTCTCAACCGAGGACCGAAATTTGCTGTTCAACGATAATAAAATCGGCTCCAGAGCTTCTTGCCGTGGTGAGGAAGAATGCTGGCAGAGCTCCTGACAATGGCGCTGACTGCTACATTTCAGAGGCGGCGGACCTACTTGAAAGAACTGTTGCACCAATCAGCACGAACGATCTGAACAGTACAGTTGCCTACCTCAAGAACGGTTCGTTATTTTTAGTTCCTGGTGATAAAAAGGTTGGTTTCACTGTACTTGAAGAAGGCACATACAACGCTAAGGCATCGGAAGCCGTAAACTTTGCGTTTGCTAAGCGGGAGGGCGTGTGCCTTCAAAAAAATCAGAAGGAGACGCGTAGACTGTGTGAGAGCTTTATTCTAGATGCGCTTCGTCGGAGTTTACACAAGACAAAGGGGATATGTTTGTAAATGTTCTTTTCTGCGAAAACACGCAAAAATGGGTGCCCATTCCGTGTTATTGTGTCACAAAAGGGCTGCTCGAAGAAATCTGTAGCTTGCTTTTGCCAGCGAAGCTCAAAGCTTTAGCTCTTGACGACCCGTTTAGAGTCAGCAGCTCTGAGCAAGTGATATAATTTTTAAAAGACAACACTCACGTGAGCTCTCCCTTCCCTCTAGACATAAAAGATTTGTTTTACTTGTTACCTCAAAGAGTGCTACTTCACTGCGTGGAAGGCGCCATTCAAAAACATGGCATAGTGGGCTTCCAGAATGAAGTTGGTCTAACCACTAACCACTTTTTATAACTTTTAAACCTTTACTTGTCTTCGATGTTCGCCTGCTTCGGATGACTCAACGTTTTTACAGCGAGAAGGCGTATCCATTGGATCCTGCCTCGCGCCTCTTTTAAGCGACCTATTACTCTCTGATTGCGATTGGACTCTGCACTAGCCTGAAAGGGTCAAATGTTGTAAAAGTTTTCAGTTGGGTCAACGATTATCTAGTATATTTACAATGTGACCATGAATGCTTGGCTTCAGCCATGCCTGCTCTTTGTTAATTTTCTCGCAAATTCCTCCAACGTCTTATTTTTTCATGTTAGGAACGCGCTAATAGCTCCATTGGGTTTTGAGATCTCGTGCTTGTTTTCAGAAGCAGTCCGGTGTGTTGGTGCGACGAACCTGGAGGGAAGAACGTCATTCTACCATTTTCATGAGAGCATTGCAAACTATTTACGCGAGGCATCACTATTCTTTGCTTCAGAGACGGTCGCCTAATATCCTGCCATCACTTGGTACGCAGAAGCTTCGAAAACCAGGTTTCGCGCCTAAGTACAGCTGGCTACCACTTGCCAATGCTGACAGCAGTCGATGGCAGCATGTTAAGGAAACGTGATCACTCGGAATCCGCTGCACAACAGAGCAGAAGCAGAAAGGTGGTTGTGATGCCGAACTTGCAACAAGCTAGCCACAACATCAAAAGTGCCGTCACACTTTGGCGACATCATAATGAAGCCAGACTTGACGAGTACCGATTGTTTATCACATTGACCACATCAGTAAAATACTCTATTATTCATAATACCCTCAGCGTCAAGCGTCATATTCAGGAGAGTGGTTATCGTAACGCATAAGAACATGCGGACAAAAAGGCAATTATACAAAGATAAACTATTATTGTTGTCTGAGAGTTTGCGATTTGCTCACTGGAGGGGCTGTTAAAACATTATTTGAGATTATACACAAATGGCGGGGGGCGTTGGTTAAGAATGTAAAATACAAGAATGTCTGCTTAGATAGTATCAGCTCAAACTGCTTGAAATCGTTGATTTCATTGATAGGTACGACGTCTTTGGAGAGATAGTTCTAATGAAAGGTTACGCGCCGCCAAAAGGCTGCCGAACAGATTTAGTCTCACATTATTCAATACGAATCCAAGAAAGGTGATAAATTAGAGGTTATGTGTACAGTGGTTGAGATATGGGCTTCAAGAGCAGAGTGAGATGGCGCTATACCGCGTGAAAAAGAAGCCAAACAAAAAATTTCGCGAATATACTGGTGCAGAGAAATACAATATAAACATGTAATGATGGCATGTGCACAAGCATCATACAATAAATAGGCGGTGCAGCACTTGGCTAAATATGGAGGCCGTATAGCCCAATTTATGCATCAATTCAGAAAAGTCTCTGGAATAAAGCGAGAAAGGGGGTGAGTGTCCTGTAGCTTTCGCGGGACAAGAAATTGTAATGCTTCAAAACGAGTTGCATTGAAGTCAACTTTCAATAGACGTTCTCCATCAAGTGAGGTGGTTTCTTTGAATTCACAACCGACAAATGCTGCAGCAGCTGCTTTCCCTAATTACTAGATATGTAGAACTAACATCGGAAACATTAAACTTACCCATTTTTGCTAACAGTGCTGTAATATTATGTTTCAGAGTTCGATGAGAAGCATTACCCAATAGACCGTGGCTCTCACTGGTACCATCACTGCAACAAGGGCAAAGTTTTTTGTAGTACTGCAGATTACGGCCATCAGATTTGTCTCTGCAGTTAGTATGCTTTTTTATTTAACCCTCTGAAATGTAACAAAAAAGTTTTTTAACAACTCTCCGCAATATCGTGAAAATGATCAGAACGTTAGCACATATATTAGTAGTCTCTTCTTGAAATCATTGCTCTTTCTTCATAAAGTGTTCCTTTTGTTGTTGCGTGGCACTTAATACGGCACTTTTTGCAGCACTTGACGATTATTTCAAAAATGAAACCTCAGACTGAGATAAAATTTTTAGCTCCACTGTTGAAAACATTGTAGAAACAGTGAAATGGTGATTCCTGTATTGTATTTCTCCTGAAATAGTAGGATATTTATGCTAAAATTATACGGATTCGGTTCTTCCTCATGATTGGTTTCGGCGAAGATTTCATTACATGAATCCCTGCTGAAATCGCTTCCGCGCGGATTCACCCCATAGTCCGGCATGGCTATACAAGGTTGGTCTAACCGCGTGTCCTTTATGCGATACTTGTAAGACTTTAGGTGTTGTAAAACGCAGTTTCTTTCGGTGCCCTCGACGTGTTACAGCGCGTAACTTTTTTTTGGCTCACTCATGTGCATAGAGCCTCAAAATTTTGGTGTGAACACATGGTGTTTCCTCGTAGGCCGCGGGCATCTAGGAAGGAGGTTCCCCGACTCCTCCTGCAGGTTTTAAGTGATGTAGCCTTCGCCAATGGTTGGTAATACTTCACACCTTAATTCCAGGTCAATGTGTCAGGGGGGTGGGCTACCTGGCGCTGCATGTCGCGCGGAATATTTCTACGGCTGCGGCCTTGTGTCCTATTCCGCCTCGCTGTTCGTGCCATCTGGTTCACTTACATCGTGCCCTGCGTCTGACCAACGGCCAACTTTTCTGAAAAGGGGCGCTCGGGCTGAACAGTGTCCGGTGTGTCTTAAAAGCCTAGATCCGCCTACAGTATACAGCATCCTCCATCTCCTCTTAGTGCTTGCGAGAAACGCTGTGCGCGTTTAGCGACTCTTTGCAACCTGACAAGACAAGGGCCACAATAACGTCAAGCTGTACCATAGTCATTTAACTCCGTTCGCGGCAATTAGAATAGACATAAGCTTTGCCGTGAACATGGCCAGGAACTCGCGACTTCTTTAGCAGCCAAGTCAAGAGCTATTCTCGTTTGTAGCAGTTTGCTTTCTTTTTTTCAGCGAATAGGATTGCCTACCATGGCAGGTATTCTTTAATTAGTCGAGAGATAACCTACTAGCAAATAAGAACAGGGTTTGTAGCGGGCCATTTCATTAGCCAGAAAGTAAGTCACTGGTGCAGGAGAGACTCCAGCGCTGTTGAAGTGGCAGAGCTGGTGCCTCGAACACGGGACGACTAGGTTGGAATCCTGAGGGCGCCGGAAGCCAACCTGTTCTTCACCATGATTAGAGGTGCGTCATGGTCTGGCATTCGGCTGCTGATATGAGCGCTCATCTCAAAAGGAGGCGCTACCCTACAGGAGTTGAAGGAGCGAATCGCTGAACTGGTGGCGAATAGCGGGACTGGGAGTCAGGAGCATTCCTCTGAAGTTTCGCCATATTGGAAGGATACTATCCCCGCCAATGGCAGAACCATGCCACGTGGCCAGCAAACCTACACGCGAAGCAGATCGGCCGGTGGTCTAGGGTACGCCACGGATTGTCAATAGGGGACCTAGGTAGGGGTGCACAGTTCTGAGCTAGGCATAGCGGCTGCTGGGACGTGCAGAAGCCCCTTCTGCGCAAGTAGTTTGCAGATACAGAAAGCGAGGAGTAGAAGCCGCTTGAGGGCGTCTAGGGCACGCCTTAAGGCGCAGGTCTTGGCCCGGTGGCGAAGGCAGCGTATGCGAACGTAAGTGGCGCTGAAGGTGGCTCATAAGCATAAGGTAGTGCGTCGCTTACTAGTTCATGTTTGACCCATCGCAGTTCCGGAGACAAAGAGAACTCAGACGACGGGCTAGCAGGCAGCAGTGACAGCTGGTGCGTGACTTCTTCGTTAACGAATTGATTGCTTTGATCGAGGAACAAAGAATGTGCGGGAGCAGCACTGGAATTGTCAGTTAAAGCCGAAACCGTGTCGTCTGGCGCGACAGCTCGGGGCGTTGTAAAGCGTTTGCGGAGCTCATCGTATCTCTGGCACAGGGTAATGACCTCGTCAATCGTTTGAAAATTTTTGGCCAAGAACATTTGGAAGGCGTCATCCTTTATGCCCTTCATGACATTCTTTATCTTTTCAGAGTCGGATATAGTGGGAATAATGCGCCGGCAAATGTCAACTAGGTCTTCAATGTAGCTGGTGAAGTATTCACCCTTTTGCTGACTGCGACCACGCAGGCGTTGTTCTGCGCAAAGCTTGCGCACAGCAGAGGGACTGCAGACTTCGTTAAAACAATGGGTAAATCCTGTCCAGGTGGAAAGGTTGGATTCATGATTCCGAAACCAGAGATTAGCGACTCCACAAAGATAGAAGATGACGTTAGTTTGTTTAGCTGCGTCATCCAATTTGTTATACGCGCTCATGCGATCGTATGACGAGAGCCAATTCTTTACGTCACGGTCGTCGCTAACGCTGAAGACTGCTGGATCTCATTGGCGTAGAGCACCGGAGCAGACGACAGGCGAGGCCAGGGGAGGATCGGGCTGCGCGACGTCCTGGGGCATGGCAGAAAAAGAAGGGAGCGCCCGGCTGTAGACTTACATGTTGGTAAAGGGCCCTGCAGGTCCGGTAAATGTCACAAGGCGTTATAGTATAATTCGTAGAACCCTCAAGTAGTAAAGCACCGACCGAAAAGTAACGCAGCTTACGCAGCACAAGCACAATGCTTCCAGCCACTCGTCGTTGTCGTCTTTCTCGAAGCAGTGGCTGCTGCTCGTTCTTCTCCAGTACAGGTCCGGTGGGTAGCCCTTCGGGCTGCGTCGCTGAGGTAACAGGATTCAAAACCAACCCTCGAACCAACTTAGCTCTGTGTATGTGGCAATGTATACATACGTGCCGCTCAACGACCCTCTTTAACGTCGTCCTGGGTCAATGTACGCACGGCACTGCGTAGACAAGTCTGTACGCAGAAACAGCTTGACGCCGACTTGAAGTACTGGATATGTGGCAATGGGTCTAGAATGAACCTTCCTGACGCCAACATGAGCCACCGGATATGTAGTTGGTACGTGTGTGCCAATTTTCAGTCTCAGTAACTAGGCATGTGTCACTGAAATAGTTCCGCTCTACAATGAGAAGAAATAAACCCTGGATATCTCTGATGTTGAGCGGGAATTCAAGCCCACGTCACGAGGTATCGCCAAGAGTAGCAACGGGATACATTAGCAGGCAGGGCCACAAATGCACCGCGTACGTGCCACTTTTCTATAAACGGCTTTCACTCCTGTGCTTTAGTAAGCTGTGTCATGAATTCATTTGTTATTTACCGCTCTTCAGTGAAACTCTTGCCAACTTGGTACACTGGATATGTGCGACGCAGTGTGCGGTGGGCTAGGGACGAATTCTGAGCTTCCGCAGGCACCGGTAAACCAGGCTTTTTGTCTCTGAGGCCACGTGCGGACGTCTCGGCAATGCCACTAGTTGGCACAAGATGTCGAAGAAATCCCTAAGGGAGCCCGGTCACAGCATGGCGCGTTTCCTTCACTCGCACGCATCGGTACCCTATGCATTTCGGTGGCCACGCCCAGGCTTCGCGGTGGTGTTGTTAAATGGCGCAGAGTGCTCTTAGGGAAGAGTAAAAAAGGAGTCCCGCGGCAGTACATGGCCCTTACCTAACTCGTTTCAATGGTGCCAATAAGTTGTGTCACTGTATTGACTCAATGAAAAAGCATTGCAGTCAAAAGTCGCCATCCCATGGTTTCTCCCGCAATTTTATTGTCCTTGAAGAGAGGCACACGCGCAGTGGCACATGCCCAGCAACAGAAGAGAGCGACAATAAGATTCATGCGAGAAGGACAGATGCCCACTTACGCATGCTCGTGTGCCTAAGTTTGTGTAAAATGATTAATTGAAGAGCCGCACATATCCAGTGTCGCACGTCTAGCAACCCAAATTCAATCCACCGCTGTTTATTAAACCGTAAGCCATAGGTGGCTCCTTGCAATGCCTCACACCTAAAGAACGCAGCGTCTAGTCTAGTGCAACTGTAGGCCGTGTGCCACGCCGACTAAGCCGCCCTAGTCCAAGGACTCGAGGTCGTAAACTAAACGGGGTACTATAGGACCCACCTCGCCCAAATTGCCTGATATCTTTAATAAAGTTTTCACTCACTCTAGTCGAGTGGTACAAAATATATCATCGGCATCAATCGCTCATACCCCCGTAAGCAAGCGAAAAGTGCAATGGCATGTTCTCCCAGAGGGCAGATGCTACAAGCGCTCAGCAATATCAAGCGACCAGTGCACACATTGATCGATATCTCCCATACAACACACATTACCGCATGTGTTTCCCTAAAGAACAAGGTTAAAACAAGCATCTCAACCATCAATAAAGCATGGCATACCCAATTTATAAACAAACATATAACATTTGTTAACGTATCTTTTAGCTCTAATGCATTCATTGTAAGATGGTTTCGCATTCACCTTGCCAGCATAGAAAAAAGCAAACGTTCAGTACAGATGACCACAGTGGTGTTGCGCCTAAATATACCGTTAGGCTATACGCTCTCTGCTGATTGTGGAAAAGATTTGTCGTCTTGCTTTTTTTAAGATGTTCTTCTTGCCCCAACTAATGCACGAACCCCCCTCTTTCGTTACAGCGCCAGAATATTTGGATACCTGGGATCCTTAGAACGCCAGGCATTCTTATTGGTGATGGAAGGAAATGGAGGGCAAATAAATGCTTTTGAAAAATGCACCTGTGTAAAAATTTTGTTCTCTACAAATACACTGAAATTCGTCACTGAAAATCAAGAACAAATTGCTCTTGTAATATACATTGCAAGAATCGTCGTTATACCAGCATACACCTCACAATAAGAAAAAAGTGGCTGACTTTTAGCTGTTTGAGAAGGAATAATTCCAATATTAAGGAAACGAAATATGCGAGGTTTTTTTCTGCATGCCACTGCAGTGTACCAACAAGAAACTTAGGAAAAAAACAAATTCTCTCGCACCTTACTATATACGCAGGCTTAGCGAAGTGCAAAACATTGGCAGCGATAGCAAAGTAGACGAGAAGTTCCCTCAGTCGGGATCGTTGTTCAATTCTTTTGGGCAAGTAAATAAACTAAACATTCCTCTACTGGCAAAACAAACATATTGGTCACACGCGCACAGAAAAATGAGAACACGCCTTCCTCAATCAGTGCGTGCACTCGTATTTACAGAGCTGGCATGATGAGCGTCGACAACGAGGAGCGAATGCTTCACTTTGCCGCTCGCTTCACTGTTTTTTTCTTGTGCCACTGCTACTAAGCCCATAACATTCCAAGTGCAACAATAGGCGGCCAACAAGGTAACGCTCGCAGAAGCAGGAGCCATCTCTGTAAGCACGCACTTGGGCTCGCGGGTCGTATATGCATTAGGCCACTCCTAGAGCCATGTGCCGCAACGGCTGCGCTGAAGGAGAAATGAGATCACTTCTAGAGTGTGATCGATCACCTGACATCTAGCAGAAAGCTCTTG
This sequence comes from Dermacentor albipictus, assembly GCF_038994185.2. Classification (NCBI taxonomy): domain Eukaryota; kingdom Metazoa; phylum Arthropoda; class Arachnida; order Ixodida; family Ixodidae; genus Dermacentor; species Dermacentor albipictus. Next base: position 95,603,013 of record NC_091829.1, on the reverse strand, counting down.
AGAAGGTACCACTAATCAAGCCGCCCTCCTCCTCAGTGCCCAATCACACGATTGCCCACGCAACCTAAGCAAACAGCGCGTCGACCGTCTATGCTGATGCACTTTGACTTCACGTGCAAAATGGTGGCGACAACGACAGCCAAATTTGGCGTTCAGTGTCAACAAGATTATCGCCATAAAAGATTTGCAAGCGTCTCAGCAATGCCACCTTTTGTGCGTGGTTTTGGTCTACGTAAAGAAAGGATTCAGTGGACATTGTAGCACATTCAGTTGTTGCGGCCTACACATAATACCGACTGGCATGATGCCTAATGCCTAACAGCCTAATTTAGTTTCGATTTTGCAATGCTGCTAATACTACCGAACGATTCATCAATGGAAACACGAGATAAAGGAAATGTTGACATTATGTAGCAAAGTATAATTAACGAGGGCACAATGAAATAGTCAGACAGCATTTGCAAGTGAACATACATAATTTATTCATCCTGTATACTCTATACTTCACAAAAACAAGTAATCGGTGATAAAAAACGCATGCAGAAGCGAGTTCACGATATGAGTTCGGCTTTATTTCAGCAAAGTGCCATCATAAGTTTTCGATACAGAAACATTCTAGCAGGCAGCGTTTCGTTCTAGTTTCTTTTCCGAATCTAAATCTTCCCCCACAGAAATGAGTCGTCTGAATTACAGGCTGACATAAGTAATGTCTCACACTCTGAGCAATCGTTAGTTGAGATGGGAGTAAATTACTTGTCCTCTAGCACTTTCCCCGATGAGAGTTCAATTTACACTGCCTAGGCGGAGTAAACATCTGACTCCCCTGTTTAAAGGAAGTGTTGGGTGGACTGATGGGAGTATATATTTACGTCCATCGGAGAGTTTTTGCAGGAAGCTATGGGAACACATGCTGACTTCTATCAAGGAGCTTATGCAGGAAATTATTGGAGAATATGTTTACATCCATCGGGGAGCTTTTATTAGGAACTATCGGGCATATGTTTACATGCATCGAGGAGCTTTTGCAATGAACTATTGCAGTATGTGTTCACATCCACTGATTACACTTTGCAAGGAATTCTGACAGGATATGCTTGGATCAGTCGAGGAGCTCTTGCCGTGAATTATGAGAATACATCTTTTTTACATTCGTGATGAAGCTTTTGCAGTGTAATACAGAAGTACTTCTTTACAGTGATCAGGCAGGTTTTGCAGGAATATATGGGAGCATCTGTTCACATGACTCAACTAGTATGCAAATTTGAGAACTTATATTATTGATTTTCCCTACTGGTATACACACAGTATATTGGTTTCCAAGCTGGAAAACGCAAATTAAGTGAAGTAGTACTTTGTAGAAAATAAATTTATTGCATAAGCACATAGGCTACGAAGAAATGGACGACACGAGCACAGGTTTAGTCATGACCATATGAAATACATCAAGAATACCTGAATACATGGAAACCTGCCACAAATGCCTAAACAACGTGCCTTACATTCATTGTGAAAATACCGTAGCTATAGCAGAGCATTCTTTAATACTCCAAGACAATGTCATGCTACAAGAGGTAAAGCAAAGTGTAAAGAGGATATCAATTTTCATTGATACTGGCATGCGCAATAGTGTTAAAGCGGTAAAATCTTGCGAAAACGTCAACACACTTATTGCACTACAAAACTAAATGATAAGGAAAACGAAAGTCCTGGTAGGCAGTAACAGTGCCATTTTCCAGTAACAAGCTGGCACAGTTTAGTAAATAAACTAGAGTTCAGCTTTGCTTTCTGTCCCATATTACCCAAAGCAAAACATTCATCGATGAGCTTTTTTAAAAACGTTATCTTCACTCACCTTGTCAATTTTCTTGAGTCATACCAGTTTTTTACACCCTCACAACATGGCTTCCGCAAAAAGTTTTCTTGCGAAACACAGCTTCTAGTCTTCACTAACGACCTGCATCATTTACTTGATTCTGGATTCACAATAGACTGTATTTTTTAGATTACTCCAAAGCATTTGACAACGTTAGTCATCATTTACTACTTTTTCAGCTCGGCCAGTTAAATCTAGATCCCAATGTTCTAAACTGGATTGGAGCTTTCCTTTTTAACCGTACTCAGTTTGTTTCCGCAAATAATGTTGATTCCCCAGTCCGGCCAGCGCTATCGGGAGTCCCCCAGGGGTCTGTATTGGGACCATTACTTCTTTTAATTTTCATGAATGACTTACCCGATAACATTTCATCATAGATTTGCCTATTTGCGGATGACTGTGTAATTTATCAGAAAATAGTTAACCAAGACGATGTTGCCTTACTTCAGACCGACTTAAATACTATAGATTCCTGGTGTCAAACGTGGAACATGGAATTGAACATTTCGAAATGCAAATCAATGCGCGTATCCCGCACATTATTAGCATCACCATACTATCATCTTGATAATACGCCTCTTGAGTGTGTTTCATCTTAAAAATATCTCGGTGTTAACATTTGTAGTAACCTATCATGGAACCATCATGTGAGGCACGTCGTCACCAAAGCTAACCGATCACTTGGGTACTTTCGAAGAAACTTCTATATAGCACCCCCATCACTTAAAAAGCTTCTCTACACAACTTACATTCGTCCGCCACTTGAATACACATAATCTATCTGGGATCCCGGTGGTACTACACTGATAAAAGAACTTGAAAGAGTGCAGAATCGTTCCGTTCGCTTCATCTTATCCAATTATGACCACACAGCCAGTGTTACCATGATGAAGACACTACTTAACCTTCCAGAACTTACAATTCGACGTAAATAGCCCGGCTCGCTCTTTTTCATAAAACTTACTATCACAACAATCATCTCCGCAATCAGTTCATTAAATCCCCTCCTTTCATTTCATCTAGAATTGACCACCTCCAAAAAGTTGATGTCCCTCGTTGTAGAACTGTAACCTATTCCCATGCATATTTACCTAGAACCACCCCCGAATGGAATCAGCTGCCACGAGCAGCTACAGCTATCAAGTATACAACACGCTTTAATGATTTCTTGAATAACATACTTAATATTGCCTAATTATTTGTATTGAGTTTGTCTTGTTTTTTGCTTATTGTTGTTTTAGTTTTAGATGTTCAAATTACTCTGCTTTATGTTGGATGCGACTGTTTCAGTTCATTTTTGTATTAAGATGGTGATTGTTCATGCTTCTTATTGTGACTGTATCAACTGTTTTTCGCATTATCGTCTGTAATATGCCCCTCCCCTCTGTAGTGTGCAAACCCTGAGGGTAAAATAAATAAATAAATAATAATTGGCATGGCCGCAGCACACACGGCAACATGCTGAGCAATCCTTTTTGCTTTGAGCTGCAGGTCTTTCTCGGAGCTCTGCTGGCGCCGCATGATTTTCATCAAACGACACGTGGCGACCATTTTCAAGAATCTGATGCTGTATCAGTGACACTACTCTGCGGCGGTGTCATCTCAGGGCCGGATCATCCCTGGCTTTCAGCAACCATACCTTTGACGACATCGGCGACGTCATGTCACGTGGCACTCCCAACGACTATAAGACTACCGCCGGAGCCGTTCTTCGCCAGTGGGCATGGCAGCAGCAGACACGGCAACATGCTGAGCAATCCTTTTTGCTTTGAGCTGCAGGTCTTTCTCGGAGCTCTGCTGGCGCCGCATGATTTTCATCAAACGACACGTGGCGACCATTTTCAAGAATCTGATGCTGTATCAGTGACACTACTCTGCGGCGGTGTCATCTCAGGGCCGGATCATCCCTGGCTTTCAGCGACCATACCTTTGACGACATCGGCGACGTCATGTCACGTGGCACTCCCAACGACTATAAGACTACCGCCGGAGCCGTTCTTCGCCAGTGGGCATGGCAGCAGCACACACGGCAAAATGCTGAGCAATCCTTTTTGCTTTGAGCTGCAGGTCTTTCTCGGAGCTCTGCTGGCGCCGCATGATTTTCATCAAACGACACGTGGCGACCATTTTCAAGAATCTGATGCTGTATCAGTGACACTACTCTGCGGCGGTGTCATCTCAGGGCCGGATCATCCCTGGCTTTCAGCGACCATACCTTTGACGACATCGGCGACGTCATGTCACGTGGCACTCCCAACGACTATAAGACTACCGCCGGAGCCGTTCTTCGCCAGTGGGCATGGCAGCAGCAGACACGGCAACATGCTGAGCAATCCTTTTTGCTTTGAGCTGCAGGTCTTTCTCGGAGCTCTGCTGGCGCCGCATGATTTTCATCAAACGACACGTGGCGACCATTTTCAAGAATCTGATGCTGTATCAGTGACACTACTCTGCGGCGGTGTCATCTCAGGGCCGGATCATCCCTGGCTTTCAGCGACCATACCTTTGACGACATCGGCGACGTCATGTCACGTGGCACTCCCAACGACTATAAGACTACCGCCGGAGCCGTTCTTCGCCAGTGGGCATGGCAGCAGCAGACACGGCAACATGCTGAGCAATCCTTTTTGCTTTGAGCTGCAGGTCTTTCTCGGAGCTCTGCTGGCGCCGCATGATTTTCATCAAACGACACGTGGCGACCATTTTCAAGAATCTGATGCTGTATCAGTGACACTACTCTGCGGCGGTGTCATCTCAGGGCCGGATCATCCCTGGCTTTCAGCGACCATACCTTTGACGACATCGGCGACGTCATGTCACGTGGCACTCCCAACGACTATAAGACTACCGCCGGAGCCGTTCTTCGCCAGTGGGCATGGCAGCAGCACACACGGCAACATGCTGAGCAATCCTTTTTGCTTTGAGCTGCAGGTCTTTCTCGGAGCTCTGCTGGCGCCGCATGATTTTCATCAAACGACACGTGGCGACCATTTTCAAGAATCTGATGCTGTATCAGTGACACTACTCTGCGGCGGTGTCATCTCAGGGCCGGATCATCCCTGGCTTTCAGCGACCATACCTTTGACGACATCGGCGACGTCATGTCACGTGGCACTCCCAACGACTATAAGACTACCGCCGGAGCCGTTCTTCGCCAGTGGGCATGGCAGCAGCAGACACGGCAACATGCTGAGCAATCCTTTTTGCTTTGAGCTGCAGGTCTTTCTCGGAGCTCTGCTGGCGCCGCATGATTTTCATCAAACGACACGTGGCGACCATTTTCAAGAATCTGATGCTGTATCAGTGACACTACTCTGCGGCGGTGTCATCTCAGGGCCGGATCATCCCTGGCTTTCAGCGACCATACCTTTGACGACATCGGCGACGTCATGTCACGTGGCACTCCCAACGACTATAAGACTACCGCCGGAGCCGTTCTTCGCCAGTGGGCATGGCAGCAGCAGACACGGCAATATGCTGAGCAATCCTTTTTGCTTTGAGCTGCAGGTCTTTCTCGGAGCTCTGCTGGCGCCGCATGATTTTCATCAAACGACACGTGGCGACCATTTTCAAGAATCTGATGCTGTATCAGTGACACTACTCTGCGGCGGTGTCATCTCAGGGCCGGATCATCCCTGGCTTTCAGCGACCATACCTTTGACGACATCGGCGACGTCATGTCACGTGGCACTCCCAACGACTATAAGACTACCGCCGGAGCCGTTCTTCGCCAGTGGGCATGGCAGCAGCAGACACGGCAACATGCTGAGCAATCCTTTTTGCTTTGAGCTGCAGGTCTTTCTCGGAGCTCTGCTGGCGCCGCATGATTTTCATCAAACGACACGTGGCGACCATTTTCAAGAATCTGATGCTGTATCAGTGACACTACTCTGCGGCGGTGTCATCTCAGGGCCGGATCATCCCTGGCTTTCAGCGACCATACCTTTGACGACATCGGCGACGTCATGTCACGTGGCACTCCCAACGACTATAAGACTACCGCCGGAGCCGTTCTTCGCCAGTGGGCATGGCAGCAGCAGACACGGCAACATGCTGAGCAATCCTTTTTGCTTTGAGCTGCAGGTCTTTGTCGGAGCTCTGCTGGCGCCGCATGATTTTCATCAAACGACACGTGGCGACCATTTTCAAGAATCTGATGCTGTATCAGTGACACTACTCTGCGGCGGTGTCATCTCAGGGCCGGATCATCCCTGGCTTTCAGCGACCATACCTTTGACGACATCGGCGACGTCATGTCACGTGGCACTCCCAACGACTATAAGACTACCGCCGGAGCCGTTCTTCGCCAGTGGGCATGGCAGCAGCACACACGGCAACATGCTGAGCAATCCTTTTTGCTTTGAGCTGCAGGTCTTTCTCGGAGCTCTGCTGGCGCCGCATGATTTTCATCAAACGACACGTGGCGACCATTTTCAAGAATCTGATGCTGTATCAGTGACACTACTCTGCGGCGGTGTCATCTCAGGGCCGGATCATCCCTGGCTTTCAGCGACCATACCTTTGACGACATCGGCGACGTCATGTCACGTGGCACTCCCAACGACTATAAGACTACCGCCGGAGCCGTTCTTCGCCAGTGGGCATGGCAGCAGCAGACACGGCAACATGCTGAGCAATCCTTTTTGCTTTGAGCTGCAGGTCTTTCTCGGAGCTCTGCTGGCGCCGCATGATTTTCATCAAACGACACGTGGCGACCATTTTCAAGAATCTGATGCTGTATCAGTGACACTACTCTGCGGCGGTGTCATCTCAGGGCCGGATCATCCCTGGCTTTCAGCGACCATACCTTTGACGACATCGGCGACGTCATGTCACGTGGCACTCCCAACGACTATAAGACTACCGCCGGAGCCGTTCTTCGCCAGTGGGCATGGCAGCAGCAGACACGGCAACATGCTGAGCAATCCTTTTTGCTTTGAGCTGCAGGTCTTTCTCGGAGCTCTGCTGGCGCCGCATGATTTTCATCAAACGACACGTGGCGACCATTTTCAAGAATCTGATGCTGTATCAGTGACACTACTCTGCGGCGGTGTCATCTCAGGGCCGGATCATCCCTGGCTTTCAGCGACCATACCTTTGACGACATCGGCGACGTCATGTCACGTGGCACTCCCAACGACTATAAGACTACCGCCGGAGCCGTTCTTCGCCAGTGGGCATGGCAGCAGCAGACACGGCAACATGCTGAGCAATCCTTTTTGCTTTGAGCTGCAGGTCTTTCTCGGAGCTGTCCTGGCGCCGCATGATTTTCATCAAACGACACGTGGCGACAATTTTCAAGAATTTGATGCTGTATCAGTGACACTGCTCTGCGACGGTGTCATCTCAGGACCGGATCATCCCTGCCTTTGAGCGACCATACCTTTGACGACATCGGCGACGTCATGTCACGTGGCACTCCCAACGACTATAAGACTACCGCCGGAGCCGTTCTTCGCCAGTGGGCATGGCAGCAGCAGACACGGCAACATGCTGAGCAATACTTTTTGCTTTGAGCTGCAGGTCTTTCTCGGAGCTGTGCTGGCGCCGCATGATTTTCATCAAACGACACGTGGCGACCATTTTCAAGAATCTGATGCTGTATCAGTGACACTGCTCTGCGACGGTGTCATCTCAGGGCCGGATCATCCCTGGCTTTCAGCGACCATACCTTTGACGACATCGGCGACGTCATGTCACGTGGCACTCCCAACGACTATAAGACTACCGCCGGAGCCGTTCTTCGCCAGTGGGCATGGCAGCAGCAGACACGGCAACATGCTGAGCAATACTTTTTGCTTTGAGCTGCAGGTCTTTCTCGGAGCTGTGCTGGCGCCGCATGATTTTCATCAAACGACAGGTGGCGACCATTTTCAAGAATCTGATGCTGTATCAGTGACACTGCTCTGCGACGGTGTCATCTCAGGGCCGGATCATCCCTGGCTTTCAGCGACCATACCTTTGACGACATCGGCGACGTCATGTCACGTGGCACTCCCAACGACTATAAGACTACCGCCGGAGCCGTTCTTCGCCAGTGGGCATGGCAGCAGCAGACACGGCAACATGCTGAGCAATCCTTTTTGCTTTGAGCTGCAGGTCTTTCTCGGAGCTCTGCTGGCGCCGCATGATTTTCATCAAACGACACGTGGCGACCATTTTCAAGAATCTGATGCTGTATCAGTGACACTACTCTGCGGCGGTGTCATCTCAGGGCCGGATCATCCCTGGCTTTCAGCGACCATACCTTTGACGACATCGGCGACGTCATGTCACGTGGCACTCCCAACGACTATAAGACTACCGCCGGAGCCGTTCTTCGCCAGTGGGCATGGCAGCAGCAGACACGGCAACATGCTGAGCAATCCTTTTTGCTTTGAGCTGCAGGTCTTTCTCGGAGCTGTGCTGGCGCCGCATGATTTTCATCAAACGACACGTGGCGACAATTTTCAAGAATTTGATGCTGTATCAGTGACACTGCTCTGCGACGGTGTCATCTCAGGACCGGATCATCCCTGCCTTTGAGCGACCATACCTTTGACGACATCGGCGACGTCATGTCACGTGGCACTCCCAACGACTATAAGACTACCGCCGGAGCCGTTCTTCGCCAGTGGGCATGGCAGCAGCAGACACGGCAACATGCTGAGCAATACTTTTTGCTTTGAGCTGCAGGTCTTTCTCGGAGCTGTGCTGGCGCCGCATGATTTTCATCAAACGACACGTGGCGACCATTTTCAAGAATCTGATGCTGTATCAGTGACACTGCTCTGCGACGGTGTCATCTCAGGGCCGGATCATCCCTGGCTTTCAGCGACCATACCTTTGACGACATCGGCGACGTCATGTCACGTGGCACTCCCAACGACTATAAGACTACCGCCGGAGCCGTTCTTCGCCAGTGGGCATGGCAGCAGCAGACACGGCAACATGCTGAGCAATCCTTTTTGCTTTGAGCTGCAGGTCTTTCTCGGAGCTGTGCTGGCGCCGCATGATTTTCATCAAACGACACGTGGCGACCATTTTCAAGAATCTGATGCTGTATCAGTGACACTGCTCTGCGACGGTGTCATCTCAGGGCCGGATCATCCCTGGCTTTCAGCGACCATACCTTTGACGACATCGGCGACGTCATGTCACGTGGCACTCCCAACGACTATAAGACTACCGCCGGAGCCGTTCTTCGCCAGTGGGCATGGCAGCAGCAGACACGGCAACATGCTGAGCAATACTTTTTGCTTTGAGCTGCAGGTCTTTCTCGGAGCTGTGCTGGCGCCGCATGATTTTCATCAAACGACACGTGGCGACCATTTTCAAGAATCTGATGCTGTATCAGTGACACTGCTCTGCGACGGTGTCATCTCAGGACCGGATCATCCCTGCCTTTGAGCGACCATACCTTTGACGACATCGGCGACGTCATGTCACGTGGCACTCCCAACGACTATAAGACTACCGCCGGAGCCGTTCTTCGCCAGTGGGCATGGCAGCAGCAGACACGGCAACATGCTGAGCAATACTTTTTGCTTTGAGCTGCAGGTCTTTCTCGGAGCTGTGCTGGCGCCGCATGATTTTCATCAAACGACACGTGGCGACCATTTTCAAGAATCTGATGCTGTATCAGTGACACTACTCTGCGGCGGTGTCATCTCAGGGCCGGATCATCCCTGGCTTTCAGCGACCATACCTTTGACGACATCGGCGACGTCATGTCACGTGGCACTCCCAACGACTATAAGACTACCGCCGGAGCCGTTCTTCGCCAGTGGGCATGGCAGCAGCAGACACGGCAACATGCTGAGCAATCCTTTTTGCTTTGAGCTGCAGGTCTTTCTCGGAGCTGTGCTGGCGCCGCATGATTTTCATCAAACGACACGTGGCGACAATTTTCAAGAATTTGATGCTGTCTCAGTGACACTGCTCTGCGACGGTGTCATCTCAGGGCCGGATCATCCCTGGCTTTCAGCGACCATACCTTTGACGACATCGGCGACGTCATGTCACGTGGCACTCCCAACGACTATAAGACTACCGCCGGAGCCGTTCTTCGCCAGTGGGCATGGCAGCAGCAGACACGGCAACATGCTGAGCAATCCTTTTTGCTTTGAGCTGCAGGTCTTTCTCGGAGCTGTGCTGGCGCCGCATGATTTTCATCAAACGACACGTGGCGACCATTTTCAAGAATCTGATGCTGTATCAGTGACACTACTCTGCGGCGGTGTCATCTCAGGGCCGGATCATCCCTGGCTTTCAGCGACCATACCTTTGACGACATCGGCGACGTCATGTCACGTGGCACTCCCAACGACTATAAGACTACCGCCGGAGCCGTTCTTCGCCAGTGGGCATGGCAGCAGCAGACACGGCAACATGCTGAGCAATCCTTTTTGCTTTGAGCTGCAGGTCTTTCTCGGAGCTGTGCTGGCGCCGCATGATTTTCATCAAACGACACGTGGCGACAATTTTCAAGAATTTGATGCTGTATCAGTGACACTGCTCTGCGACGGTGTCATCTCAGGACCGGATCATCCCTGCCTTTGAGCGACCATACCTTTGACGACATCGGCGACGTCATGTCACGTGGCACTCCCAACGACTATAAGACTACCGCCGGAGCCGTTCTTCGCCAGTGGGCATGGCAGCAGCAGACACGGCAACATGCTGAGCAATCCTTTTTGCTTTGAGCTGCAGGTCTTTCTCGGAGCTGTGCTGGCGCCGCATGATTTTCATCAAACGACACGTGGCGACCATTTTCAAGAATCTGATGCTGTATCAGTGACACTACTCTGCGGCGGTGTCATCTCAGGGCCGGATCATCCCTGGCTTTCAGCGACCATACCTTTGACGACATCGGCGACGTCATGTCACGTGGCACTCCCAACGACTATAAGACTACCGCCGGAGCCGTTCTTCGCCAGTGGGCATGGCAGCAGCAGACACGGCAACATGCTGAGCAATCCTTTTTGCTTTGAGCTGCAGGTCTTTCTCGGAGCTGTGCTGGCGCCGCATGATTTTCATCAAACGACACGTGGCGACCATTTTCAAGAATCTGATGCTGTATCAGTGACACTACTCTGCGGCGGTGTCATCTCAGGGCCGGATCATCCCTGGCTTTCAGCGACCATACCTTTGACGACATCGGCGACGTCATGTCACGTGGCACTCCCAACGACTATAAGACTACCGGCGGAGCCGTTCTTCGCCAGTGGGCATGGCAGCAGCAGACACGGCAACATGCTGAGCAATCCTTTTTGCTTTGAGCTGCAGGTCTTTCTCGGAGCTCTGCTGGCGCCGCATGATTTTCATCAAACGACACGTGGCGACCATTTTCAAGAATCTGATGCTGTATCAGTGACACTACTCTGCGGCGGTGTCATCTCAGGGCCGGATCATCCCTGCCTTTGAGCGACCATACCTTTGACGACATCGGCGACGTCATGTCACGTGGCACTCCCAACGACTATAAGACTACCGCCGGAGCCGTTCTTCGCCAGTGGGCATGGCAGCAGCAGACACGGCAACATGCTGAGCAATCCTTTTTGCTTTGAGCTGCAGGTCTTTCTCGGAGCTCTGCTGGCGCCGCATGATTTTCATCAAACGACACGTGGCGACCATTTTCAAGAATCTGATGCTGTATCAGTGACACTACTCTGCGGCGGTGTCATCTCAGGGCCGGATCATCCCTGGCTTTCAGCGACCATACCTTTGACGACATCGGCGACGTCATGTCACGTGGCACTCCCAACGACTATAAGACTACCGCCGGAGCCGTTCTTCGCCAGTGGGCATGGCAGCAGCAGACACGGCAACATGCTGAGCAATCCTTTTTGCTTTGAGCTGCAGGTCTTTCTCGGAGCTGTGCTGGCGCCGCATGATTTTCATCAAACGACACGTGGCGACCATTTTCAAGAATCTGATGCTGTATCAGTGACACTACTCTGCGGCGGTGTCATCTCAGGGCCGGATCATCCCTGGCTTTCAGCGACCATACCTTTGACGACATCGGCGACGTCATGTCACGTGGCACTCCCAACGACTATAAGACTACCGCCGGAGCCGTTCTTCGCCAGTGGGCATGGCAGCAGCAGACACGGCAACATGCTGAGCAATCCTTTTTGCTTTGAGCTGCAGGTCTTTCTCGGAGCTGTGCTGGCGCCGCATGATTTTCATCAAACGACACGTGGCGACAATTTTCAAGAATCTGATGCTGTATCAGTGACACTGCTCTGCGACGGTGTCATCTCAGGACCGGATCATCCCTGCCTTTCAGCGACCATACCTTTGACGACATCGGCGACGTCATGTCACGTGGCACTCCCAACGACTATAAGACTACCGCCGGAGCCGTTCTTCGCCAGTGGGCATGGCAGCAGCAGACACGGCAACATGCTGAGCAATACTTTTTGCTTTGAGCTGCAGGTCTTTCTCGGAGCTCTGCTGGCGCCGCATGATTTTCATCAAACGACACGTGGCGACCATTTTCAAGAATCTGATGCTGTATCAGTGACACTACTCTGCGGCGGTGTCATCTCAGGGCCGGATCATCCCTGGCTTTCAGCGACCATACCTTTGACGACATCGGCGACGTCATGTCACGTGGCACTCCCAACGACTATAAGACTACCGCCGGAGCCGTTCTTCGCCAGTGGGCATGGCAGCAGCAGACACGGCAACATGCTGAGCAATCCTTTTTGCTTTGAGCTGCAGGTCTTTCTCGGAGCTGTGCTGGCGCCGCATGATTTTCATCAAACGACACGTGGCGACCATTTTCAAGAATCTGATGCTGTATCAGTGACACTACTCTGCGGCGGTGTCATCTCAGGGCCGGATCATCCCTGGCTTTCAGCGACCATACCTTTGACGACATCGGCGACGTCATGTCACGTGGCACTCCCAACGACTATAAGACTACCGCCGGAGCCGTTCTTCGCCAGTGGGCATGGCAGCAGCAGACACGGCAACATGCTTAGCAATCCTTTTTGCTTTGAGCTGCAGGTCTTTCTCGGAGCTGTGCTGGCGCCGCATGATTTTCATCAAACGACACGTGGCGACAATTTTCAAGAATTTGATGCTGTATCAGTGACACTGCTCTGCGACGGTGTCATCTCAGGACCGGATCATCCCTGCCTTTCAGCGACCATACCTTTGACGACATCGGCGACGTCATGTCACGTGGCACTCCCAACGACTATAAGACTACCGCCGGAGCCGTTCTTCGCCAGTGGGCATGGCAGCAGCAGACACGGCAACATGCTGAGCAATACTTTTTGCTTTGAGCTGCAGGTCTTTCTCGGAGCTGTGCTGGCGCCGCATGATTTTCATCAAACGACACGTGGCGACAATTTTCAAGAATTTGATGCTGTATCAGTGACACTGCTCTGCGACGGTGTCATCTCAGGACCGGATCATCCCTGCCTTTCAGCGACCATACCTTTGACGACATCGGCGACGTCATGTCACGTGGCACTCCCAACGACTATAAGACTACCGCCGGAGCCGTTCTTCGCCAGTGGGCATGGCAGCAGCAGACACGGCAACATGCTGAGCAATCCTTTTTGCTTTGAGCTGCAGGTCTTTCTCGGAGCTGTGCTGGCGCCGCATGATTTTCATCAAACGACACGTGGCGACAATTTTCAAGAATTTGATGCTGTATCAGTGACACTGCTCTGCGACGGTGTCATCTCAGGACCGGATCATCCCTGCCTTTCAGCGACCATACCTTTGACGACATCGGCGACGTCATGTCACGTGGCACTCCCAACGACTATAAGACTACCGCCGGAGCCGTTCTTCGCCAGTGGGCATGGCAGCAGCAGACACGGCAACATGCTGAGCAATCCTTTTTGCTTTGAGCTGCAGGTCTTTCTCGGAGCTGTGCTGGCGCCGCATGATTTTCATCAAACGACACGTGGCGACAATTTTCAAGAATTTGATGCTGTATCAGTGACACTGCTCTGCGACGGTGTCATCTCAGGACCGGATCATCCCTGCCTTTCAGCGACCATACCTTTGACGACATCGGCGACGTCATGTCACGTGGCACTCCCAACGACTATAAGACTACCGCCGGAGCCGTTCTTCGCCAGTGGGCATGGCAGCAGCAGACACGGCAACATGCTGAGCAATACTTTTTGCTTTGAGCTGCAGGTCTTTCTCGGAGCTGTGCTGGCGCCGCATGATTTTCATCAAACGACACGTGGCGACAATTTTCAAGAATTTGATGCTGTATCAGTGACACTGCTCTGCGACGGTGTCATCTCAGGACCGGATCATCCCTGCCTTTCAGCGACCATACCTTTGACGACATCGGCGACGTCATGTCACGTGGCACTCCCAACGACTATAAGACTACCGCCGGAGCCGTTCTTCGCCAGTGGGCATGGCAGCAGCAGACACGGCAACATGCTGAGCAATCCTTTTTGCTTTGAGCTGCAGGTCTTTCTCGGAGCTGTGCTGGCGCCGCATGATTTTCATCAAACGACACGTGGCGACAATTTTCAAGAATTTGATGCTGTATCAGTGACACTGCTCTGCGACGGTGTCATCTCAGGACCGGATCATCCCTGCCTTTCAGCGACCATACCTTTGACGACATCGGCGACGTCATGTCACGTGGCACTCCCAACGACTATAAGACTACCGCCGGAGCCGTTCTTCGCCAGTGGGCATGGCAGCAGCAGACACGGCAACATGCTGAGCAATCCTTTTTGCTTTGAGCTGCAGGTCTTTCTCGGAGCTGTGCTGGCGCCGCATGATTTTCATCAAACGACACGTGGCGACAATTTTCAAGAATTTGATGCTGTATCAGTGACACTGCTCTGCGACGGTGTCATCTCAGGACCGGATCATCCCTGCCTTTCAGCGACCATACCTTTGACGACATCGGCGACGTCATGTCACGTGGCACTCCCAACGACTATAAGACTACCGCCGGAGCCGTTCTTCGCCAGTGGGCATGGCAGCAGCAGACACGGCAACATGCTGAGCAATACTTTTTGCTTTGAGCTGCAGGTCTTTCTCGGAGCTCTGCTGGCGCCGCATGATTTTCATCAAACGACACGTGGCGACCATTTTCAAGAATCTGATGCTGTATCAGTGACACTACTCTGCGGCGGTGTCATCTCAGGGCCGGATCATCCCTGGCTTTCAGCGACCATACCTTTGACGACATCGGCGACGTCATGTCACGTGGCACTCCCAACGACTATAAGACTACCGCCGGAGCCGTTCTTCGCCAGTGGGCATGGCAGCAGCAGACACGGCAACATGCTGAGCAATCCTTTTTGCTTTGAGCTGCAGGTCTTTCTCGGAGCTGTGCTGGCGCCGCATGATTTTCATCAAACGACACGTGGCGACAATTTTCAAGAATTTGATGCTGTATCAGTGACACTGCTCTGCGACGGTGTCATCTCAGGACCGGATCATCCCTGGCTTTCAGCGACCATACCTTTGACGACATCGGCGACGTCATGTCACGTGGCACTTCCAACGACTATAAGACTACCGCCGGAGCCGTTCTTCGCCAGTGGGCATGGCAGCAGCAGACACGGCAACATGCTGAGCAATACTTTTTGCTTTGCGCTGCGGGTCTTTCTCGGAGCTATGCTGGCGCCGCATGATATTCATCAAACGACACGTGGCGACAATTTTCAAGAATTTGATGCTGTATCAGTGACACTGCTCTGCGGCGGTGTCATCTCAGGGCCGGATCATCCCCGGCTTTCAGCGACTAAACCTTTGACGATATCGCCGACGTCATGTCACGTGGCACTCCCAACGACTATAAGACTGCCACCGGTGCCGTTCTTCGGCAGTGGACTTGGCAGCAGCAGACACGGCAACGTGCTGAGCAATCCTTTTTGCTTTGCGCCGCAGGTCTTTCTCGGAGCTGTGCTGGCGCCGCATGATATTCATCAAACGACACGTGGCGACAATTTTCAAGAATCTGATGCTGTATCAGTGACACTGCTCTGCGGCGGTGTCATCTCAGGGCCGGATCATCCCCGGCTTTCAGCGACTAAACCTTTGACGATATCGCCGACGTCATGTCACGTGGCACTCCCAACGACTATAAGACTGCCACCGGTGCCGTTCTTCGGCAGTGGACTTGGCAGCAGCAGACACGGCAACGTGCTGAGCAATCCTTTTTGCTTTGCGCCGCAGGTCTTTCTCGGAGCTCTGCTGGCGCCGCATGATTTTCATCAAACGACACGTGGCGACCATTTTCAAGAATCTGATGCTGTATCAGTGACACTACTCTGCGGCGGTGTCATCTCAGGACCGGATCATCCCTGGCTTTCAGCGACCATACCTTTGACGACATCGGCGACGTCATGTCACGTGGCACTCCCAACGACTATAAGACTACCGCCGGAGCCGTTCTTCGCCAGTGGGCATGGCAGCAGCAGACACGGCAACATGCTGAGCAATCCTTTTTGCTTTGAGCTGCAGGTCTTTCTCGGAGCTCTGCTGGCGCCGCATGATTTTCATCAAACGACACGTGGCGACCATTTTCAAGAATCTGATGCTGTATCAGTGACACTACTCTGCGGCGGTGTCATCTCAGGGCCGGATCATCCCTGCCTTTGAGCGACCATACCTTTGACGACATCGGCGACGTCATGTCACGTGGCACTCCCAACGACTATAAGACTACCGCCGGAGCCGTTCTTCGCCAGTGGGCATGGCAGCAGCAGACACGGCAACATGCTGAGCAATCCTTTTTGCTTTGAGCTGCAGGTCTTTCTCGGAGCTCTGCTGGCGCCGCATGATTTTCATCAAACGACACGTGGCGACCATTTTCAAGAATCTGATGCTGTATCAGTGACACTACTCTGCGGCGGTGTCATCTCAGGGCCGGATCATCCCTGCCTTTGAGCGACCATACCTTTGACGACATCGGCGACGTCATGTCACGTGGCACTCCCAACGACTATAAGACTACCGCCGGAGCCGTTCTTCGCCAGTGGGCATGGCAGCAGCAGACACGGCAACGTGCTGAGCAATCCTTTTTGCTTTGCGCCGCAGGTCTTTCTCGGAGCTCTGCTGGCGCCGCATGATTTTCATCAAACGACACGTGGCGACCATTTTCAAGAATCTGATGCTGTATCAGTGACACTACTCTGCGGCGGTGTCATCTCAGGACCGGATCATCCCTTGCTATTAGCAACCATACCTTTAAAGACATCGCTGACGTCATGTCACGTGGCACTTCAAACGACTATAAGACTACCTCCGGAGCCGTTCTTCGCCAGTGGGCATGGCAGCAGCAGACACGGCAACGTGCGAAGCAATCCTTTTTGCTTTGCGCTGCAGGTTACTGATTTTAAATGTGAACAATGTTACCGAAGTGACGATCGTTTTTTAGTTCTACTGCCCTGCCCAGTGGGTGTTCAGAGCTTCCTGTCTTCTACTTTTTTCCTTATCGAAAGATATGTTGTCTTGCGGCGATATTGAAATCAATCGTGGTCCGACAGAAAAAGAGATGCTAGTGGAAATACTATCTGGTCAGATCATGATCAACTCAACGATGGAATATCTGCAGGCATCCCAGAACAAGATACAGGATAACCTTTTCTTTTTAACTGAGCGGATTGACGGTATTGAGAGGCAGTTATCCAGCCTGAATGTCTTAGCCACAATGTACAAGATATGGAAGCCGCATTATCAGAACTTCAGGGGCAGCTTACTTCAGTTAGAATCCAGATGGACGACTTGGAAAACAGAGGCAGGAGAAATAACCTGATCATTTATGGTATAGAGGAAGATAGCATAGGGTCTGGTCAGGAACTGCAAATGAAAGCAACCCATAATGCTTTTCAGGAAAAAAATTTGCTTTAACGGTGAGTGGCTTCGAACGATGCCATAGACTGGGAAATAAGCAAGCAGGCAGGGTGCCACCAGTCATTCTGAAACTTCTCGACTTTCGTGAAAAAATGTCAATATTACGATCAAGTCATAAGCTGAAAGGCTCCGGAATATCGATAGCCGAGGACTATTCAAATCGAGTTAGGGAGATACGTATGCAACAATGGGAAAGTTGCGAGAGAGAAAGCAGACGGAGCCAAGGTAAAACCAATTTTCGACAAGCTAAGCATTGATGGCGTCTTAATTGGTTGGGACGACTCAAGGGGTTCTCGCTACAGGCTTAAAAAAGTAAGTCTGACTTTTGTCTAAGACGTCTCGAACCCTGAAAGTAATAAATGTCAACTGTAGGAGTATACTCAACAACACCACTCAGTTGGAGGAGCTTCTGCTCTTGCACAACCCAGATATAGCAGTCTTGACTGAGACTTCGCTCAATGACACCGTCTTTGAGAGTGAGTTCGTTCCCACTGGCTACAGTTCGTATCGAAAAGACTGTGATGGTAGAGGTGGGGGTGTTAGCATACTTTTTAAATCATCCTTGCGAATTTTGAGTGCCTCAAATACCCAATGTAGAGTGTATTTTCTGTACAGCTTACTGTGCAAATGCTAGATATGTTATTGCAGCAATACACCGACCCCCTATCTCTACCATTGCCGTATTTGATGAGCTTAGGCAATTTTTGTATCCGAATATAAAACACGGTAATCGTATTATATTATCAGGAGATATTAACTTGCCTAATGTAGACTGGGCAACATGCTCAATTAAAAAAACATGACCATCTAGGGGAAACGATGCTGGACATTGCCTTTGCCTTTGACTTGCAAATTGTGGAACAAAACGCACGAATTCGCGGCAGTTCTCAGTCAAGGAGGAGGAAATAACTTCATTGGGTCCAGAGGAACCCCTCCGCACCCACTCTTGGCTTAGTGGTCGGCAGGGGTAGCGGGCCGCACCCACATTGGGACGGGAAGCCCGTGAGCCCTCGGGAAACCCGAGCTCGTGAGCCCTCGGGACGGGAAACCCGGGAAGCCCGTGAGCATTTCGTGAGCCCTCTGGACGGCCCGGAGCTGGGTCTGGTGGTCGTCGCTTCGCAGGGTGTCCACCCAGTCTTCTTCTTTAGTGAAGACGGTGCCGCTTAATGAGGAGTATTGCCAGAGCATGTGCGCTAGCCAGCAGTACGATTCGCCAGAATCCGGACATTGCGGCTCTACTTCTGGTGAATAACGGCTCAGTCTGCCTCTCGAGGGTAACGACCCTGTCTGAAGCATTCTGAATATCGATGACTGTGGTCTGGTGAGTTTAGCGTGGCGGAGTGGGAAGGTTCTCCTCGACAGCTGATAGTACGTTGTTATTTCGTTGAAGATAAGCAGCAGGCCTCGGTGCTCCCCTCCCTCCCCACCACTTCGCTCGCCACGATCGTCGCGGTGCGTGTGTCGTCGCGCGCGTCCGTGCGCCAACTCGTTTGCGTTGGGAAATTCGGGGTGCACCTCGGCCCCCATGTGGGTTGGAAACCATTTGACGATGTGATGACCCGCGGCTACCTCGCTGCCAAAGACGGCCACCGCTTCCCACAATATCGAGCCCGAGGCGAATGCTCTGGCCACCGATCGCGAATCTGCGTAGACGTAAGGACGTTCGGGGTCCCTCATTGCCATGGCTATTGCCACCTGTTCGGCCACTTCCGACGTGACCCTCTCGACCGATGCTGCGTTAATTATCTTACCATCCCAGCGTATTGAGACAGCCGCGTACCGGTCGCTGCGCCCGTACTGGGCCGCGTCTACAAATGCCACCAGTCCTGGCCAGTTGGCGGTCGATTTCAGAAGTGCTCGGGCCCTGGCCTTTCGGCGCCCCTCGTTCAATTGCGGGTGGACGTTTCTCGGAAGCGGTTATACCTTGAAAGTGCCCCTGACCACCGCGCTGAGCGCAACCTCGCGTGCGCTGCACCCTGCCTCTGCATTGATCCCTGCTTCTTCTAGGATGCATCTACCGACCCTGGTGGTCGACAGCCGCATGACCTGTGCCTTAGTCTGTGCTTCGATGATTTCTGATAGTGAATTGTGGACCCCTAACCGATCGAGCCGCTCCGTGCTTGTAGTGATCGGAAGACCTAGCACCCTTTTGATGCTCTTGGGCATCAGTGTCTCTATCTTGGCCGCGTCTGTCTTGGTCCATTTTAGCACCGAGGCTACGTAATTTACGTGACTCATGAGGAAGGCGTGGTAAAGTCTGATAAGATTGCTCTCGCTGAGCCACCCTCCCCCCTCTGTGGTTCGTCACCCTCAGGATTAGCTGGAGCATGTTCTCCTTTTTGGACGAGAGTTTCATGACAGTTTGCCTGTTACCGCCTTTAGCCTCAATTAGCAGCCCCAGGATTCTTATGGTGACCACTCTGGGAATTGCCTGGCCGGCACTCGTGTGTAATTTGATCGGTATTTGATCGATCGGCGTCAAATTCCCCATGCCTTGTTTCGAGGGCCTGCACAGCAACAGTTCCGATTTGCTGGGTGACAGATGATGTTTCCTCCAGGTACTCTTCCGTTGTGTCTAGGGCCACTTGAAGAACCCGCTCGACTTCTGCGTCGAACCCTCCCGGGCACCACACCATAATGTCGTCTGCGTACAGGGCATGACTGACGTTGGTAACTCTCGTCAGGCGTTCCGACAGCCCTTTCATTGTCAGATTGAATAATGCTTGACCTTTTTTTTTTGTCAGCCGATCAATTAGTGCCAAAACGAACTGCGAGATAGTACCTGGCATATTTTATCACGAGGCTGTACTACTCACCGTTACATACACCATGTCAGACCAGAAATTTGAATGTTGATCTTACCGAAATTTCTGTCGAGCTCAGGATGTATCAATTACTGATATAATATCGCTTAATTTTCACGACTTTTCAAGTAGCACGGAAGATGTAGTGTCGCTGTGGTGCAGGTTTAAAAAAAGTAGTTAAAAAGTGCATTGATCGTTTTGCCCCTTTCGCAATAGAGAATTCGCAATAATCCCTGGATCTCCCGCGAGACATTGCGGCTTCAAAGGAAACGGAAAGGTGTGAAGAAAAAATTTAAAGTCGAAAACATGCAGTCGGTAAGACCAAAGATTGAAGACATTTCTTCTCAGCTTAAAAGTCAAGTGCATGCCGATAAAGAACGCTACTATGATGAATCGCTAGCAAGTTTCTAACCACGGCTGCAGAGAAATATTGGCGTTCTATTTCTACGACCTCCAAGGAATGTGATTTATTTCGTGTTGATGGTAAGGCAGCTCACGAAAGCAAAGAAATAGCAAATGCGTTTAACAAACACGTTAAGTCCGTCTATACAAATGATAATTATGTAATGCCACCTTTTGAAACGTCTGCCGCCTATACCCTATGTTCAAATAAGCGGGCCAGTTATACTAAACATGCTTTTACAAGTGAACACTAAAAATCTTCTGGTCCGGACAACATTACAAACGCATTTTTAAAACGATATTCAGAATGGGCATCAAAGTACTTGCACGTTCTGTTCACAAGGTCATTGTGCAAGGAACAAGTACCGAGTGACTGCAGGACAGCCAGAGTGAAGCCACTGCATAAAACAGGAAAAAAAGCACTGCATTCAAAACTACCGTCCAGTTTCTTTAACATCTATGATATGTAAGCTTTTGGAACACATAATCCATAATCATATCTCAGAATTCTTGGAAAACAATAATTTATTAACAAAGCATCAACACGGACTCAGAAAACGCTACTCTACAATTACCCAATTCGTTTTAACAGAGCACGACTTTGTGAAAGCAATTAAGAATGGAAAACAAATAGATGCAATTTGCGTAGACTTTTCAAAGGCTTTCAACAGGGCCTCTCACAAAAAACTACTTTACAAAATGAGCAATCTACTAAATACTCCAGACTGGTTAATTGGCTCACAGCATACCTTGATGGCAAAGAACAATTAGTCTTTTTTTTAATAATCTTCTTCTCAACGACTTCCGGCAAACTCTGGTGTTCCCCAGGGCTCGGTCCTTGGACCTCTCTTGTTCCTTTCATTTATTAGTGACATGCTTCATGGTATTCCAGTTATGTTTAGGCTTTATGCCGGTGACTGTGTATTGTACTCAGATATAGACCATATTACCGACCAGGAGTTGTTGAACGATGCTTTTCGACAAATTGTCGACTGGTGTGATGCCTGGCAAATGTCGAATAATTTCGACAAAACCGTTTTTATGTCCATTTCACATAAAAAGCATAAACTAACGTTTCCGTACGGTATTATTGACATATTTTTTTCCGAAATAACACATTATAAGTATCTCGGACTCTGGATTACAAATGACCTCACTTGGGCTAAGCACCTTGAATATGTAGTAGGTAATGCCAACCACAAGCTTTTTTTAAGGATGGCTTTGAAACTTTCTACTCCCACTGTAAGCCTACTCGCATATAAGTCTGTAATGCTGCCGATGCTAGACTTTGCATGTGTTACTTGGGACGCTTTTACCAAAAATGGCACTAACAAGACAGGAATCGAGCAATGAAAAGGAGCCCGTTTCATTTATAACAGCTTCGGACGCACTTCAGTGACAGACCTCTTAACAAAAGCAAACCTGCCTCCATTAATGCAAAGAGATTGTGTATCACGACTAAATTCTTTTCAACCTATTAACGCTCATTATAAGACATATCTCAGAGGAATAATTACTTTTTCATCTGGTTATGCGACTAGGCAGCGACATAGCCAAACAACAACCCCGTTTAGTATACGTAATAATTGTTTTAAGTATTCCTTCTCTCCCGAACAGTGGTTGAATGAAATCGTCTAAGCAATGCCCAAGTTTTAAAATGATCACTTTCGGCGCGTGTTTCAAATATTGAGTAATAAATTGCTATATTGCTGTGCCAATGCTATGTTCAAGCTCTGTTGACTTGATTGGCGCTGTTTTCGTTGCCTATGCTATAGTGTTATTTACATATGTATTGCTTCCCACCCTGCTAAAATTCTCAATGGGGATTGCAGTATTGATAAATAAATGAAATAAATAAATAAATTTGGGCTAAGCGAGTCAACAGGGAGGGTAACGAGTTCATTGTATACTACCCCGAATTTCAGACCGGGTAAAGTGCGTGATGGGGTGCTGCTTCATAGCAGCACCCCACCACAATTCCTTGCGCAGATAGACTCTAGGCTGTAGTGTGCACTTTGCAGCCTATGGATCAAGCCCTAAGCTCCAAGCATGCATTATTCTTAAATTTCCTAAAAACATTCACACTGAAAGAAAAAGCAACGTCGGAAGGAAAGCAATGAAAGTGCGAAAATTATGACAGATAAGCTTCTCACAGCCGTCACCCAAGCTGCGTTCCTGATATTTCACCTGGACTACAATGAGGGTGCAAACGGGCTTACGGAGCCTTAAAACCACCATCTCCTCCTACTTCTGAAAAGGCAAAAAACAAGCAATGCTGAACAATGCATTATGAAAGACCATGTAGTCTAGTTTACAAGACAAGTTTGGAATATTCGTTCAATGACATCTCTGGCAGAGTAAAGAAGTAAAAAAATCTTTCAGAGAAGTATGCGAATCTGGCAGTGATACTGCTATAAGAGTTCTTTCGTACCCATTAGAAAAACTAAGGACCTAATTGCTCGCTCCCAGCCTTGCTTGCAGACGACAACCATGCTGCTCCACTCGAGCATGGTCAAGGCTGGTTCTTTTAGTGGTAGCCCTCACATAGGCTACTAGCGTATGGGCGTGCGCTTTTACCTCAGCACCGATAGAAGTTCCTTGCTGACTTTTATCCCACAGGTAGTGTAATGAAATGCCAGAAACAAAAATTATGGATTGTGAAATAACTGTGCAAGTTGCCTATTCAAACGATATATACCTAGGCTGACTTTTATTTTAAAATCGTTGATCATTACATTTCAAAACAAATTCCTGGCTCCAAACCCGCGTTGCATTTAGATTTAATGTAGCCGCAACACCTGTGTGACTCCCCTTAACAGCATCTTTGTAACACGGTTAAAGCGTCAATGGCCCTGCATATGCTGCACATAAATAAAAGATAGGAGAAATATATGCTGCTACCATTATGAAAGTCTCTTTAACAGTGTCTCCTTAAGAAAATGAAGCTTCATGGCACTGCAGATATCACGAATAAATAAATAAATAAATAAATAAGTTATTTAACAACAGGTACACATAAGCAATGAATGAAACAAGTTTACTAGTAGGGTAGACTAGGCTGAAGCACGTTAAATATTACATTAAAATGGCATCAGGTATTGGTTTGAACATAACGCTGAGAACATTGCTATATTTCTGTTTGAACACCACCAGATGGCACTCACTCCTGCGCCTCCCGGCTGGTGCTGCTGCGCCAGCATTTCACAGTTTGTGCATATTGCATGCGCTGTGCTTGTTTTATTTCCTATACGAGAAAAATGCAGGTGTTGGGCTGTGATAGTGTAAACGTTACAATCGTCGTTTGCCTGAAGAAAGTGCTTCGAATTGTCGTATCAACAGCGTGCTGGCCATGTATGCAGAAGGAGCCCCTACATACGCCAGCAAGATAGCTACAGGCGTGCACTGGGCCTCGAGGACACCCAGGCTAGAAAGAAGCACCACACAGAACAGGGGCGCGTTCGCTACGCAGCGAAACGTGGTGCAGAATGCGACTGTATGTAGACAATTTATTTAAAGAGTAAAAGAACCATGACTTCAGACGGGAAGTAAGACGAAGAAGTGAACAGGGTGAGCGGCAACTAGCAGTTGAGGTTTAATACCATGAAACACATAGCTGCAAAAGGTCGCGTCTGCGCAAACCATGCCTTCACGCACTGAAGAACAAGATGTAACGCACGTGGCAGAAAGCAGCCTAGATGACTATGGAAAATGCCAAGGGGCAAAAAACAACTGTCATTGGTTAATGAAAAATGAAATTTCTTAATCTAGGAGAGCCACCAAAGGCTCACTTACACATGTGTCGAGGCAAAATCTGCGCATGTGCGCCGCTTCCATAATTTCTCGCTCAACTCTAGAGTCTCCCCGTCCTACAACGTTGGCTTGATTGAATTTGGGGTAGCAACCTTTGCATCCCTGGTTTATCTCGGGAGATTGGCGCCGCTATTACCGGTCAAGGAGCGGAAATGCTGCCACAGTCTATCATTATTATATTGGCCAGTTTGGCCAACGTAAACGCTGCCGCATTGCAGCGGAAACTGGTACACCACATTCGTGGCACAGTGCACGTACTGGTACACGTGCTTAGTAGTACAGGCGACCTTGCGGGGACCATCCACCGCGCGCCTAAATAGTTGCGATAACTTGCGGAGGGCTGAGAAAATGAGTGATATGTCCTACCTGTTTAGCCGCCAAAATTTTCAGGTTGTGTGTCATATTGTGCACATAATTGTTCGTTACTACGACCACCGCATTAACAACTGTTCAGATTAACCAACATTTCAGAAATTCCTTGCTGACTTCTTATAGTTTCCACGTAAAAACATTTCAGGACTATATACTTCAGAATGCCGAACTTCTCAGAATAACAATTGGTATTTGGTTTTCAGGTGATGTTACACCTTTT
The DNA here is from genome assembly GCF_038994185.2 of Dermacentor albipictus. NCBI lineage: Eukaryota > Metazoa > Arthropoda > Arachnida > Ixodida > Ixodidae > Dermacentor > Dermacentor albipictus. The sequence continues at coordinate 95,577,689 of NC_091829.1, read as the reverse complement.
CTACTGATTTAGTAGATCTTTTAAATTCTATTCTGCAAAACCAACGTTTTTGTACCATCCGTGAAGCCATCAATGGTTTTGACCTGTTGCCTTTCAAAACTGCACTCGTTTGAACATTGTGAATTTTACGGAAATTTAAAGATTTTAGCTGTGCTCTACAGCTCCCGCTTGTAATCACAGCCCCGTCCTTCAAAAGCAGGGGAATTCTATTGGATCATGTATTGCTCCTGTTTAAATAATCTGTCCGTGTTATATTGTGACAAACATATTTCGACATGCCTAGGCACAGTATGCACATCTAAGATTTTACATATTTTCAGATATGTTGATGATTACTGAGTTGTCCTAAAGGATGTGTGGCCTGAGCATTCGGAACAGCTTGTGACCCAAGTGCTTGGCGCTTTTGACTTTTGTTGCAGAAGGTTCAAATTCACGTCTGAGTTACCTGAAAACGAATGTCTTCAGTTTATATCAATATCATTTTTCCGGATGGTCAGGTGTGTTCTTGATGCCATCCACAGTCCAAAAGCCAGCCCTTAGCTACAATTTGCCAATTCCAAGATTGTGAAAAGGGGCATTGCGAAAAAATGCATGCACACTACTCTCAAATAGCTATGTGACGATCAGGCTGCTAGCATCATTCAGCTACAAGGGCTACGCCTCCACAATGCTGGCTCTAAAATTGTTGGCTTCTATAGCAGGAAGTTTGATTAAAGAAATGAGTTGAGAGAGCCAGACATGCCACAATTGGCTTGAAACCGAAAAGACATGACCTGTGGTTGTGCCATACATACATCACCTGACCCAACACCTCAGGAAAGTGGCTGGGAAATGTGGATCCTGGTAGTTTTTTGCCGCCTGATAACCTTGTATGCATGAGCAATATCGTGAATAGTGCTGGCAAGGCAGACTGCACAACATAGGACACTACATGCTTCAAGAAGTTAAGACTGGGTGTGGTGTACATGATGCCACTTTCATGTGCAAAATGTTACATGAGCTTGACTAGCCAATGCGTCAATGAAAGGTTGAGAGAGCATCACACTGCATATTATAACCGCCCTGTTGTGAGCGAATCACATCTTATAGACAATGATAACTTATGTTTAACTTAATGCCGTTCTGTTCGCATGTTTTTATTCGTTTGAAATCACCACTCTCATGAATGCTACGTTAGACCCTGGGGCCATAATGAATTATTAGAGTATTCTATTGACGTGGCGCTTGCGATAAACAAATGGCACTTGTCAAGTCTGTCTTCATCATGAACTCACCAAGGTGCCAGGGCACTTTTCTTCAAAATAGGAGAAACACTATCAAAACGGGTTACAATAACGCCATGAACCTTTCACTGAATTTTCGGTTTCTTAACTACATATCGGCTATAGCCTCTTTTGCAGCCGGGAAATGTAGGGAGATCGTATATTCCAAAGCATTGTACTAGAGGATAGCAACTTCTTTAAAGCGGTAATCAACATCAGAACGCCTCCATATTATGGTATGTTTCCATAGATATCGACTTACGGAGAAGTCCACATTCACTGCGTGGATAATGCACTTTTGAGCATCTGAAAGAACAATAAGTGGTGGTTTCGAGAAAATCTCAAGAAGGGACAATTTTTGTAGTCTGTTGGTTCGTCAGAAGCGAATTTTTAGCGCAGGCAAGGCGATGACAAGAGAAAAATATTACTGCAGAAACTCCTTAGTCGGTAGTCTTGCGCGCATACGTCTCTGACATATCCGCACGCATGATGGTCGCATGATGGCGACCTTTCCTTTAATATATCATCATCGTAATCATCCTAATCACATACAAACTGCAGGACGAAACACTCTCTATGTGACCTCCTGTTGCCCCTGTCTTGCGCTACTTGATTCCTATTTCGGCCTGTAAGTTTCCTCATTTCATCACCCCACGTAGTTTTCTACTATCTTAGACCATGCTTTCTTTCCCTGAGACCCATCGGGTAAGTTTCATCTAGCTTCATTTTTCCCTAATACTAAATAGGACATCGGCAATCTGCGATTGCTCTCTTATCCACACATTTCTATTCCTGTCTTTTGAAGTTGCGCTTAACATTTTTAGTTCCATTGCTCTTTGCGCGGTCCTTAACTTGTTCTCGTTCTTCTTTGTTAGCTTCAAAGTTCCTGCCCATGTGTTAGCACAAGTAGAATACAATGAGTGCACCCTATTGTTTTCCATAACAGTGGCATGATATATATCAGGATTTGGTAATGCCTGTCCGAAGCACTGCAATGTGATTGCTTCTCGTGATTAGGGTTCCCCGCGAGTAATTGACCTAGATAAAGCTACTCGTCGAACGGCTCTAGAGGCAGGCTGACGATCCGGAATTCTTGTTCCCTTTCCGGGTTATTGAAAATTATCTTTGTCTTATGCATATCATTCTACAATCTCACTCTTGCAGTTTCTCTGTTAAAGTCCTCAATCATTTGTTCCGATTCGTTCCCATCCGTGCGGAACAGCCAATTTCATCTGCATAATCGAGGTTGCTGAGATAATGGCTGTCGATCCTCACTCTTGAGCCTTCCTAAACTAACAGAGTCACAACATCTTCTAAGCACGCAGTGAATAACACTAGAGAAATTGTGCCTCCTTGCCTGACCCCTTTCTTCTAAGGCAACTATCTTTGTTGTCGAATATCATAGTAGCTGTGCAAATTTGTTGATATTATCCGTGATATTCACGGATGCCTCCTATACTCCTTGATTACGCAATCGGTGACTGCTGGTTTCTTCACCGAATCAAATTTCTGTTCATGATCTGAATGCCATATTCCGAGGTTGATTGTACTCCGCCGATTTCTCAATTACCTGAATGATGACATTTAGGAGCCTCTTCTTTTGGCTGACTGAAGTGTCGCCCTGATTCTATCGTAAATTATGTTGGTGAATGTTTTATACGCTACTCAAAGCCAGCTTGTGGGCCTCTATATATATATATATATATATATATATATATATATATATATATATATATATATATATATATATATATATATATATATATATATATATATATATATATATATATATATATATATATATATATATATATATATATATATTCAATTCTTTAACGTCTCCTTTCTTATGGATGCGTATAATGTCGGCATTCTTCGAGCTAGCTCCCTGGTACACTTAAGTTGTCATGCAATCTGCCTAGAGGGTGGCATCATTTTCAAGCACAATATCTCCTCGAGCGCAGCTGCCTAGGCGTTTTGAATTCACGATATATTAATGCAAAGAACTCGATTCTGAAAGACAAAGTGCTCTCGGCGGTGGCACTCAGGCCCTGCTCGGGCAGCTAGTTTAGCAGGAGCGGCAGACGAAGCATTTCCAGCTGCTGCGTCGCTCATTGTTCAGAAAGAAAGCGTGAACACGACAACGCCGGCTTGCGCAGAGCGCATTCTCTTGCGGCAGTGGTGCCGCACACAAAGTAGCACACTTTTAGGTAGCGCCTATGCAGTGGGTCTGAAGCCTACGCTCGCGCATAGTTTCTACACTGGACACATACCTGGCCGTGCTGCCCCTCCACTTTCCATTTTACCCTTTTCGCCATACGCTCCTACGGTTTCTTGCGCTACACATTTCTGTCCTTTTTCCTCCTCGCGCCTTTCCTTCCCCGACTGGGCTCCGTGTTCACTTCAACTTTTCGCTGTGCCCGTCCGCTCAGTTAAGCCGACGCCGACGCTTGTCGCAGGTACAGGCGTCTAAGATCTGCGCTCTCAAGAGTTCCCGCGTCTGCTCAATAAGCAAGAGCTGCAAGAATATTAGTGTACAGGACGGCCTGCGGCAGCACAAGCCAGAGAGAAAACGAACTATAAGTGAACTAATCGAAACCCACAAGAACTACTGGACATTCCCTTGGTCGTTTTGAGAACGTATGAAGCGATAAAACGCGGCTTCCAAAGTGACACGAGCCTTCTGCCATAATCTTGGACCTTGTGTTTTGGAAAAATTCGCGATTATTTTGGCAAACAATCCACAACATGAAAGAATTTTAAATATATCATTCGGTACTTGTGATTTTCAGACAACTTCAACGCAAGGTGCTAGTGAGATTAGCTCATGAAAATCAGCCACAAACCTGCAGGGATTGCCTGAAACTTCCCTCTAAATCTGTGCTCACATCGTCGTTCATCTTAAACTAATTATGGGGTGCGGATTCCCGTGGCGCTATTCTTCTTGGGTTTCAAGCAGACAAGATCAACCAAAAAGAAGCACGCTGCCCTTTTACCAGATGTGGGCTCCAGATCATCCCCTTTCCCATTATCTACTTGTTGAAGACAGGCAGTCCAGAGCGGAATTTTTCATTTAAAAGCATAATAAAACGTTTTAAAACGTACACTTATGGAAAAACCACAGTTGCTGCATATGCAATTTTTTTTCAAGAAAACCAAGATAATGTTAAATGGCGGTCTGGGGCGCTCTCTCGACAGCTTATGACATATGGGATGTCTCAGGCGTTTCGCCACGGCCTTTCTCTCAGGGGGCTCGCTTTTAGTAATGGTGGGAAGCCTGTGAGTTCTCCACGGGTTGTCGTTCCGGAGTGCCGTAGGTATACGTCCTCAGCCCCCTTATTTTCAACCTGATGCTGGCTTCTCTCTCTTGTGCGATTCTCGTGGACTTCCGCCACCATGTCTTCATCTACATATGTACTCTGTGGACGTGGGATTGAACTAGAAGCCGTCCATCCACTCGGTAATGCCTGCAGTGATCCCTGGACGAGGTTCTTTCCTGGCTCCGGACGCTATCACTCACGAAGATGGAGGCCCCCCTCGTCACCCCCACAGTGAACCCTGGACAACGCAGTTTGCCACTTCAAGACAATATTACCCTCAACAACGGAGGCTTTCCGCGTCTATCCCAGGGTGGCCATACGTCGTCGAGCAGTTCCGATGTTACTTCGTTGCAACCGCACATTATGAACACGGACTGTGACCTACTTGGACATGCAGACAGACCTGCCGTTCTTATTGGGCGAAAATGGCCAAGCCACACATCGACCAGTACTGAAGTTACAGAAGGTGGCCAGATGTCTGCTGACAGTTTGAACGTCACCATTGGGCATCCATATTTACGCCACAGCGGCTACATAAAGGTTTGTTTACGCGCTGCCCCTCGTGGTCCTGCTTGACCTCCTGGTCCTACAGCCACGGAAAGCTATCTGGATGTCTCTTGACTTATGGAAGACCTCAAACATCGCATCCACCCTACCTGAGGCAAAGGCTAGGCCGCTGTCGTTGCTCCTGCTACAGCGAGGCCTCTATCACGTCAACTGACCAGATCACGGCATGGGTTGGGCGATGTAGCTCTCCAGGTTGCGATGTAGACCTCACTAGCGCACGCGCAACGTATGTAAAACATATGAGGTGGTTCTCGGCCATCCTGATAAATTAGACAACCCGCCACCTTCACCATACCAGCAGACCTCAGTGTGGTCTACTACGCCAGAGGGTCTCACGAGAAGGAGGTAAGCAGCTGCGCCTTGTAACGGGCTTCGGTGTTCCTACTGCAACACCGGCTGCACGGACACCACATCCATACGGACGGTTCCCTGAATACGGACTGCAGTTCTTTCATACCTTTCTCTGTGATCCCTGCCCTTGAGCACTCGGGAGTGTGCAGGCTGCCTTTAGAGGCAAGATCCGCAGCTGCTGAGATGGCTGGCCTGCATCAGGCCGCGGATCGTTGGGCAGAGGATACCCCGTATCCATTGGTCGCAACCCTCTACGACCCAATCGGTGCGCGTGGCTCTTCAACCACTCGAGACCGCTGGCGTTGGCGTCCAGTGGCCCAGTGTTTCCAGTGGCCTGAACCTGTGGCTGCACTTTCCCTCTCGCACACCTGCGTCCAGGGTAGCGGGAAGGCTTACGACCCGGCAAAGGCATTACACAACGCCTCTGAACTCGTGTGCGCAACTCTGATGACCTTCGAGTATCCCACGCCCACGTTACAGAGGCACTTTACGGCAATCCCCCGGGCCCAGCACTAAACTCCCCGTCCCATTTCTGGCACGCGCCTCACGAGGGCGCAGTGGTCTCCCCTGGTGCGCCTCTTCATCAGCTGCTCTTAAGAAGTAAGCCAGGGGTACAGCAAATTCCTGGCTCCACCCCTGACCTGCTCGGCATGTGGCAAGGTCAAAACAATCGAGCGTCGTCTTTCTACTGCCCCTCTTTCTTTATAGAGAGCCCCACTTCTGTTTCCCGACCGGCACTAAGTCTAGAGGACTACGTCTAGAGGACACGAAGTGTTTGTATGACTTGTAAACGCGTCACCTGGCTGTCGCTTGTTGCGCCTTAACACAACCAAAGGCATTCATTAGACGCTTACAACGAGGCAACGCCATCCATTCATCAGCGCCTATCCATAAGTGAACGCAGCATTGACACAGACTCTTGACGGGTCTACAGAAGACCGCTCTATCTACACCTCACAACCTGAACTAAAGATGGAAAGAGCTAACGACGAATGTTACCGTGGGAACGGTTTCGACCTCGGGCTCTCAGATTGCTACGCGCATTGTACACAGGCGGAAGCAAATGTACGACATAAGAGACAGATTTCGGGGGAATTTCGTTACATCAAAGGTGGGATATCGCGACCAATACTGCGATTAGCATTCGCCAATATGTAGTCATCAGATTCCATACTCTGGTCACTTACGAAGACGATGGCATTAAATGCGGACACTTTTGGTGCAGCGAGTGCTGACGTGTCCTGATGTGAACGCAGATGATTAATCTGCTCTTGCATGGAGCGGGCGTCCATATCTGTAGCCTGTGTCAATAATGTAAAATAAACTTTTTCTTCCTTCATCACTACTACCGGGCCTACTCGTCGATGGGCTTGGTAGATTCCTGGTCCAAAGGCCACATCGAGCTGCAACACGGTGACAGCCAAGAACTCTGTGACTACTTCGTCCTTCTCAGTCTTCTTTCTTCTTTATGCCCGCCTCCCCTTTCCCAAGGCGTTGAGCCGTTCTCTTTAATGGAATGCAGAAAATATCACGTGTTACTCTTTGTGATCACCTTCTCCTTCGCTCTACAAAAAAGATCAGAGTTCGGCCTGAGCGATACTTTTCTCTGGCGTGAGTGGTCCTTCACTAGGTCAGTGACGTCGGCATTGGAAAGGATTCACATTGATAAACAGAAAGAAATGAGCGCCTGAACATATTCAGTACCATTACGATAATGTGACGCTTAAATTTGTTGCGTTCCAAAGACTAGTAGTCGAAGCTGTTTATAATAAAATATTTGTTTTGCAGACAAGGAAGCAATTTCATTTGCAACAGTGGGTTCTAAGAAAAAAATTCATGGAAGATAACGACACTCACTGATGGGAATATTGATTGCACTTCTTGCGTATTTCGAATTCACGATATGTTGTGGAAATTATTTTAATTCTTAACAACGGGGTCCTCCCAGCAGATACACGGTGCTTCTGTCCGGGCACCTCGTTTAGCAGCAGTGGCAGACAGAGCATTTCCATCAGTTGCTTCGCTCATTGTTAGGACAAATACCGCGGGCACGGGAAAGCGTCACTCGCACGGAGGGCATTGTCTAGCGTCGGTGGCGCAGATGAAGTAGCACATGCGTAGTGATCCTGAAGCCTATGCCATCGATTTGTTTCCAAATATGGTATGGGTCGACATCCTCACCATATGCCTGGTCGACACCGTAGAGCTCGTTTCGTGCAGCGCTCATCCTTCCTTCTTGCCCTTTCGCCAAACTCCTTCTTCCCTTTGCTCCTCATGCGTCTACTGACCCTCCGCCTCCACTTTCTTCTTCTCGATCACTGCGCAATCTCCGTCTTTCATGCCGCGCGGCGATCTGCATTCGCTGTTTCATTTTTCACTCGGTTTGTTCGCTCGGTTACGCCGAGGGACCCTCACGCCGACACTCGATGCTCAATAAAGGAACGGGCGTCTAAAAGCGCGTTGTCAGTCCGTTATCGGCGTGTGCTGCGTGAAGCCAGTCACCTTACGCCGCGTGAGCTGCGCCAGCCGAAATGCTTCACCTCTAGAAGGTCGCCAGATAAAAAAAGCTAAGGCTGTTATGAGGATGGAGCAAGAGCTATTTCGAGACCGGGTGCGTAGGAGCGCGTTTGCAGCGTCCGGTTACGTTGACTGCACCAGTCCGTCTAAATATAGACGCTGTTTATTCCAAAGTGACGCAGCGTGTACGCGCGCTCATACGAAGTCGGGCTATATTTAGCCCTTCAGAACTGTGCTCGAAAAGTTAGTGTCACCATTGTCCTTCACAGATTGATAAAGTATCAGTAATAATGTTAACTTTTATGACTGTATATTTTAAAGGTAATCATGATTCGTTTGGTGTATAATGTGCTGACTTTAACTACGGAAATGTTGAGGTAGAGATACTTGTGATATGCAAAGGCGCACAAACTTGAAAAGTAATTTCTGAAGAGATGTGGTGTGGGCAGCCTCCTTTCTCGCGCATAATCTTGACGTACTCCCCAAGAAATCGACGCGACGGTTTTTCGAGGTCTCCGAGAATGCTTCTGGGGCACGTAGGTGCATATGGGCCCTGCACTACAACGCCAGACGTCACTCGCGCTTCGCTCTGGACACGTTGCACCATCTAGCGGCACCACTGCGAAATTATTGCGTGGCCTCCAATATGTGTGCTGCACCGGTGAATGAAAACTAAGAATTTTCCGCATTCTCGAGGTAAACATTTCTGGTGCCACTCACTAAAGCTCAGGCCTGTTGTGCGCTCGCTGTGAAAACGCGTAGCGCAGGTTCTACTCCGTGCATCACTTTTTAAATTTTTAATGATTTTATAGCTATTAGCAATCATTGAAGCGTTATTCCAGTATGCCGCATACCCGTGTACCGTGTACGTCTGTCCCTAAACTCTTTCCTGCGAACTGCAGTCACTAGGTAGCCCGTGGTGTAAGGGTACCCAGGTCAAAACTAAGCATCGCATCAATTTGGGTCACTAAATATGTCTCTCTGCGTGTGTTATGATCTTCAGTTACCGCTTGTGACGTCAACTTCAGGGATTAATGAGGTGGTGCTCCTAAATGACCCTGTTTTATACAATCTTGGGCCACTAGGCATGTCCCACTGTCCATAGGCTCGCTTCGATTAATGAGGCCTTGATGCCAAATTGCGTCACCGAGTTATTGCCACTTGGTATGTACTGCGGCTGAAAAACTTTACAGTCACCTAAATGTTCTGATGCGATTTGAACGCGCAGTCATTCCAACTACTTTAATTAATTGGTTATGTCTATGAACCCTAACGCCGCGCATTGTCACATGACCTTTGCAACTCTTTGCTAATCCACCCTAATCCATCTGGCTAAGGTTAGAAGCAACTTTTACTCGCCTGAATTCATCTCAAGTCCCCATATCTCACCTCGCTCTTATTTCTACCAACCTTATGCTACGTTAGCCAACCTAAATCCATTTTGCTCTAATTTGTACCAACCATACTCCATCCTAATTCACTTCAATGCACTTTATGCAGCTTGACACAGTTGACTTCCCCTTTACTCATTTTACTTCACTTTCATTCGGTTTACTCCACCTCCATTAACTTACCATAATAGATCACATCATTGTAACGTCGGAGCCAGATGGCTGAGACGTGACGTGTACAATGACGCAAGCACAGGCACGCCTTTCTTACGCAGACACATTCAGCCACCGTTGCGTCGGCGAAGCGCGCTCGTCTGGCAGCACAAAAGCCCTCGTGCGAATATCATTCACACGCGCAAGTACCGAATTTTCTTTTCAAAGCAATTAATTTACTTTGTTCACAGGAGCCTCCCTGATAAATTTGATGTCAAATGAATATGACATCACATACGTTCTTATTGCAGGGCCCTAGAGCCAGCATCCATCGACATAGAGCAGACCGTGGTGTATTGCGAAGTTTCTTCTCCATTTCTGTATGCTTCTTTCTTGTGTGTGCACATGATTATGTTCGGGGTTCTTCATTTGAATATGAGTATGAACATATGTGATGTAATATTTATATGCAAATCGAAACTAAAAGATCAACCTGTTATATTACAAGCTATTGCTTTCCTCCCCATCAAAAGAAAATGATATTAGGCAATTTTCTACAGTACAGTCCTAAGATTCATATTAACGATTAGCATTCATACAAGAGCTCATCCTTTATTTACCAAGTTTTTAGGACGGGTTCTTCCTTTTTAAAATCAATTCAAGGCTGATCCCACGTAACATGTTGAAGTATACGAAGTGGAAGCAAACAAAACCGAACCAAACGACCGGTCAGCCAGCATTGCAAAACAGGGAAGGAGACAACCTTTAAACAGCTATAGCACCACAGAGAAAGAAAATTGCGTTAAATGAAATATACGTGTTGGCCTACGGTGTCTTCTTGCCTGTAGTATTTCGCGCTGTGCGCAAGTGTGCCAGCGCTACTCTGAGCGTTTATGCAAACTATTGTTTGATTGCAACAGCCCGGAGACGTCAAGATAAATTGTCACTGGCAAAGGACAGACGCGGGCGGCTTTCCTTCGGTGTTCCGTTGGTCCGATCTTATGTATCATGAATGCGCGTCAACTACAGCGCCACTAGGGCGGTTTATCATCGCAGCAGCATTGTGAGTCATCTGCTAGCTTCCATGCCAGTGTTAAAATTTGGTGTGAATCAGCAGCTGCCTCGTTTGCTCCATCACGGAAACACGGTGCCTCGCGTAATATTAAATCATACTAGGATTTTGGAAGATATTCCTCAACGTTACGGAATACAATGTGTCCGCATATAATCGCTTTCACATGATCTATGATCATTAGGTGTCGGCCGCTCTTCAATAAAGAACATTCCGGCAGAACCCCTGTCACGATGAATGTCGAAGTAAAGCTATCAAAATCGAACCCATGTGGCAATGAAGTCCGCGCGGCACGTGCTTCGCTTCCGTGAGAATCGGAAAAATTCAAAGGATGCTTTTCGTCATTGCCGAGCGGCGCATACCCAGTTGGGCATAGCCAATTACCGAAGGTAACATTAAAGAGGTTCACTGAAGGGCGCACATATGTGCTGCAACAAGCCTAGAGACCCAACATGGTATCAACGATGTTGATTGACGATCAGAACAGACCAAATCGCCCATGCCTAATCGTCATCAAAACGATTCATTGAGTGGTTCGCACCCATTAACAAAAACCCATTCCTGTATCCCCTCTTACCCATGTCGGCGCCAAGGGCAGTCGTTGGAGGGTGGCACATTCGTATACAATGCCACGTACTCGCTGATTCAAGGCTGTGAGGCAGTTGGGGTCGAATCCTCTTCCATCAGCACAGCGCCTTAGTGCGATTCCCGTAAATGTGTGGAGTACCTTTGACCAAGGTTGGAGGTAAAATGGCTGTAGACATAGTTAGTCCCCGAAAAGGGTGTGAAGTACACACTATTTAAGTGTGTTAAAATGGGCGCTGTGTACCTAAATTGTCGATTATTGCTGGCTTCAATATTTGCAACAATCGTTTTGGTCTATCGCACGTAATTCTTGATGATATGTTTTATTTAATGATTGTTTCGAAACGCGGCACATACAGAGTAACCAACGTTGGCATGGAAGATGTTTAATAATGCGAAAAGATTAAGACTTGTGTCCTATAAGGCAGAAAATGTAGTGTGATCACGCGATACTTGTAAAGATGTGGACGACGGCAACAAAAAATATCATCGGCAGCAAAAGCTCATACCCCCGTAAGCAGCCAAAAGATGCAATGGCTTATACCCCCTGAAGGCACATGCTACAAGCGCTTAGCAAAATGAGGCGAACAGTGCACACATTGATCCAAATCCGCCATACAACACACATGACAGGATACGTTTCAATAAAAATTAATATTAAAACAAGCATCCGAACCATCAATAAAGCCTCGCATACCTTCATTATAAACAAACATATAACATTTACAAACGTGTCTTGTTGCTCTAATACATTCAATGTAAGATGGTTTCGACTTCGTAATGGTTAGTGTAGAAAAAAGCAAACCTGAAGTACAGGTGACTACAACTGTTTCGCGCCTAACTATACCATCGGGCTATATGCTCTATACTGCTTGTAGAAAACATTTGACGTCTTTCTTTACCTTATTTTCTAACATGTTCTTGTTGCTCGAACTAATACACTAACCCGCTCTTTTGTTACAGCGACGTCAAAATAGGATGCCTTGGATAGTTAGAACGCCAGGCATTCTTAGTGGTGATGGAAGCAGATGGAAAGCAAATAAATGTTTGTGAAAAATCCGCCTATGTAAGAAGATTTGTTCTCTACAAATACATAGAATTATTCACTGATGAGCAAGAACGAATTGCTCTTGTAATATATATCGAACAAAACAACATTGTATTAGTGTACAGCTTACAATTTCAAAACGGTGGCTTAATTTTGGCTCTTTGGGAAGGAATAATTCTACTATTAGGAAAAAAAAATATGCGCAGGTTTTTTTCGACATGCCACTGCAGTGTACAAACCAGCAACTTAGGAAAAACAAAAAATTCCCCCAACCCTTATTACATTCGCACTCTTAACGAAGTGGAAAATACTGGCAGCGATAGCAGAGCAGGTGATAAGTTCCGTCAATAGGGCTCGTTGTACAATTCTATTGGCCAAGTAAATAAGGTAGACATTCCTCTGCTGACTAAACAATCATAGTTTTGAAAGCGCACAGTCAAATCAGAATAGGCCTCATGCAATCACTGCGAGCACTCTAAAATTACAGAGCTGGTACGATGATCGTCGACAACGAGGAGTGAATGCTTCCCTTTGCCGCTCGCTTCACTTCTTGCAGCTGTGCAGCTGCTATTAAGCCCATAATACACCAACTACAACACTAGGCGGTATACAAGGGAATGCTCCTCAAACCAGCAGCCATCTCTGTATGCACACACTTGAGCGCGAGGGTCGAATATGCATTCAGCCACTCCTGGTGTCATGTGCCGCAACGGCTGCGCTAAAGGAGAAGTGAGCAGATTTCTTCTAGAGTGTGATCGATCACCTCACATCTAGCAAAAAGCGATCGAGAATGTGCATAACTGCGAGTCGGCCTAGTTGGAACATATTCATATTGATACTTGTTGTGCGCAAACAAACAGGGACGAAGAAAAGGGGCAACACAAGGACGAGCGCTTTTTAAGCGATTTTTAAGCGCTCGTCCTTGTGTTGCCCCTTTTCTTCGTCCCTGTTTGTTTGCGCACAACGAGAATGTGCCACTGATGAAGTTATCCTTCTCCTTTTTAGTTATCCATCCTTATCCATCCTTCTCAGCTCACCCTATGCAAACAGCACGAAGACCGCTCATCCTAATGCACTTCGACTTCATGTGCAAAATGGTGGCGAAAGTGACAGCGCAATTACGTGTTGAATGTCAATATGATTCTTATCGCCGTAAAATGGCTGCAAGCTTTTCAGCAATGCCAACTGTGGTGCCTGGTGTGGGGTTACGGGAGAAGGTAGTACTATATTCATGTGTGTCGGTCTGAGTGAAATACCAGTTGATACAAGGCCTGTCTGAAAATTACACGATCCTAATTATTTCAGAGATATTTTCTAACAGATTAGTATAGTCTCACTGCTGTAGTGCTGCTAATCCTAAGGGAAGATTGCTCAATTCAAAATACAAATTAAAGGAAAAGTATACGTACAGCAAAGAATAATTAGCTAGGGTACAATGAAATTGTGAAACAGCATTTGCAAGTGAACATACATTTTTATGTACCCTGTATTCAGTATATTTCACGAAAACAAGCATTCGGTGATAACAACACATGAAGAAACAAGCTCCTGAAATGATTTCGGCTGATGTCAGTAAAGCACCATGATAAATATTTCCTACATAAACTTGCTAGCACGCAACGCAGAGTTCTTGTTTATTTCATGGCTCTAAATGTTCCTCCCCACAAAGAAGGCGTCTGCATTACAGAGCCAAATATGTTATGTCCTACACTGTAAACAAAAATGAGCCAAAATGGGAGTGAATAGCGTCCTCTAGCACATCACCCATGGGAGTTTTCTATACTCCGGTTAGGCGCGAGTGAAAATTTTGCTCACCTCCTGAACGGAAGTTTTGGATGGATTTATCGGAGTATATATTTAGGTATATTGGGGAGCTTTTGTACAAAACTATAGCAGTATTCGCTTATATACATCGAGGAGCTTTTGCTGGGAACGATTGGAGTATATGTTTACCTTCTTCAAGGAGCTTATGCAGAGAATTATTGGAGCATATGTTTACATCCACAGAGGAGATTTTGCAGAGAACTATGGGAGTCAATGCTTAAATGTATTGAAGGGTTTTTGCCAGGAGCAATTAGAGTGTGTTTACATTCATCGAGGAGTTTTTTCAGAGAACTATGGGAATGTATATTTACATACATTGAAGAGATTTTGCAGACAACTATGGGAGTATATGTTTGCATCCATTAGGCGTCTTTTGTTGGCAACTATGGAAATGCTTTTTGGCATTCATGAGGGAACCTTTGTAGTGTACCATGGGAGTATTTCCTTACACTGATAGGGGAGGATTTGCAGGAAGATATGGAAGTATTCGTTTTGATGACTCAGCAAGTATGCCGATTTCAGAACATTCAATATCGATTTTGCGCGATGGGAAATACACAATGTAGAAGTTTCCGAACTGGAAGATGCAAACAAAAGTATGAAAGGTAGTGCTTCCTAGAAAATAAGCTTAGTGCATAAGCACACAGGCAAGGAAGAAATGGATGACACGAGCACGAACTCTGATATGTCCTTTTATTCTTTTTTGTCGACATGTTATTTCCCCAAACCACATAGTAGGAATTGAAAGCGAGTTATCCAGCTAAGGTTTAACCGATAACTTATTAAATACATCAATACTTCATTAATACATGGAAACCTGCCACAAGTGCTTTCAGAAGGTGCAATGCTGTCATTGCAGAAATAACATAGAACAGCATTCTGTGACAAACCTACACGTGTAGTAATACGAAAGGTAAAGCAAAGGGTAAAGAAGGCATCATTTCTTGTTGATACTGACATGCGCAAGGTATTTAAAGCAGCAAGAAATGGGGAAGTCACCAACGCACTTATTGCACTTTAAATCTAACTGATTAAAAAACCGGACGTTCTCGTAGGCAATAACAGTGCCATTTTTACGGTAAAAAGCTGGCATAGTGGACTAAATACAAAAGAGTGCAGCTTTGCTTTCTGCCCCATATCAACGAAAGGTAAACATGGTTGCTATGAGAGTCATCAGGCGTGGTGAAGTGCTCAATATACCCTACCCCGACTTTAAGAGTGGGTAAAAGCGCGTGCAATAATAGCAGCAACCCATCACAATTCGTTCACAGGTAGACTCTGGGCTGTAGTGTACACTTTGCAGGCTATGGATCAAGTCCTTAGCTCCGAGCATTGATGATACTGAAGTTTCCTAAGAAAATGATACTGAAAGAAAGAGAATGTCGGCGGAAAAGCAAAGTGAGTGCCAAAATAATGACAAATAAGCTTCTGACAGCCATCAGCCAAACTGCATTCCTGATATTCCGCATGTAGAATGCTGCTGGTGCAAAACGTCTTACAGAGCCTTAAAAACCACCGCCTAGGCCCACTTCAGAAGATTACAATAGGAGAAACTGGCTGTGCTGAACACTGCATTTTTTTTATTGAAGTGAATGTTAGGAGAGGTTGGTGCCTTTATGTGGTGGCACCGGCTACTCCTTGTCACTTGGCTTACGAAACAAATTTACGCAAAAAGGGAGAATAGCGACACTAAATATAACACTCAGTAGAACACCGGATCAATAAAAAATACACAGTCCAACAGTACATGAGTCGCAAAGGTCTGTGCATGAGTTCAGTCCACGTACGCATATATGAAGTCCGATGTTTTGAACAGCCAAAACACACAACAACACTTGTAATACACTCCAAGTACAGGACAGAATTATACGTATTGCGTAAAAGTTGCGATCACCACATAAACCAACTATGCACCACGAACAACGTTTATGTAACTCATTTAGCGTATTCGGATTGTCCAATACTTAATATTTTCCCAAAGTGTTGGTGTCCTCTAAAAACGTTTTCAGAGCAACAAGCGCTCTTTTTTGAAGGCCCGCAGTTGGCCATGGGTCAAGTATCTTTTTTAGAGTGAATGGTCTTCTGTCTAATATAAACAAATTAGCTTGCAGTACCGTTCTTTGTGTATCGTATTTCGAGCACTCGAGAAGAAGATGATGCACATCTTCGTCTGGATGGCCACAAGAACACTGCGGACTAGAGACACGTTTTATTCTGTACAAGAAGTGTCTCGTAAATGCAGTACCAAGACGCAGCCGGTGTACCAAAGTTTCAAATTTTCTGTTGTTTCTTAGAGTTTCTGGCATTGATAAGTTTATACATGGGTCTATTGAGTATAACTCCGAGTTTTTAGTTTGCTGGTCAAACCAGGTAGTTTTGCTGAGACGACAAGAAATCTGTCTCAGGATCAGACGGACTTCACTACGCAATAGGGGAAGATTGGTGGTCTCTGCGTTATTGTGCGCTCGATTCGCAGCTGCGTCCGCTGCAGTATTGCCAGGAATATAGCAGTGCCCAGGTATCCATTGTAATGCAATTACGTGGTCCATTGCGTTTGCTTTGGTAAGTTCTTTTAGCGTCTCATACAATAGCGAAGTGTTCAAAGAATTTTTCTTATTGATCTGTAGTAATGTGAGAGCGGCTTGCGAATCGCTAAAGATAACCCATTTTTGCGAATGTCTTTCTGATGTTATGAAACGCAAAGCACACAGGATTGCAAATAGTTCTGCCATGGTGGAAGATGTCTCCCGGGATAATTTGAATGTTTGCTGTAGCGCTAAATGTGGAATGACAAATGCTGAAGTCGAGGAATTTTTATGACACGAACCATCTGTATAAACGTGGATGTACTGGGGATATAATGAGTAAATTTGGAAGAGTGCCAGTTGCTGTGCGGCTACTATGAACATGTCTCTCTTTGATATAATCCCGTCAACCGATAATTCTATTTTAGGGCATGTTAACATCCAGGGAGGGTAACTTACATCCACTTTGAATAATTCAAATCTTGGTAATAATGCTTTATGTTCTCGAACAACATCGTGAATTTTACTTTTGTTTCTTTCGGTGAGCGCGAGGTTTAATGCTTGCTTCTCGTGTTGGGTTGAGATGCGATAAATATGTCGGCATGTTTCAACCATTCGTATGGCTGGAAATGGGGGGTGACGAGCTTCAGCAATTACTGAAGAACTCGAGGTAGCCTGCGGAACCCCAAGACACACTCGCAGCCCCCTTGCTAGTAAACGCTGAAGACGTTCCTCAGAAGTCTGCGACAAACCATGGAGAATAGGTGCCGAGTAAGCAATTTTTTGTTTTATGAGTGCGTTATGAACTTGTAGTAGCGAAGAGACTGATACCCCCCACGTTGTGCCTGCGAGTCGCCGAAGTACGTTTATTACTGCATTGGTCTGTTTTTCAATTGCGCGGATGTGTGAAGCCCATGTAAGTTGGCGATCAAGAATAACTCCAAGAAATTTATGCTCTTTCACAAACATCAAAGCTTGCCCGTCAAGCCTAAGTTGGAAATTAATCAACTGTCGTCTAGTGAAAGGAAGTACGGCTGTCTTTGCGTATGAGAGACTCATGCCTCTTTCTTTTAAAAAGGTGTCGATACTATCAAGGCCCTCTTGCAGCGTTGTTTGAATGTCTTGTATATTAGCACCAGAGGCCCATATGCAGATGTCATCTGCGTACAGAGAATACCGTAGACCAGACGGGAGCTTTTGTGGCAAGGCTGCCATGACACAATTGAATAAGAACGGACTGAGAACACTGCCCTGCGGAATGCCCTGCGTGATGCTGTGATAATTACTTTCTCCTTCTATTGTTTCCATAAATAATTTTCTATCTTTCAAAAAGTTGGACACCCATCGCAGCGTTCGACCGTGTAGGCCAAGCTCTAACATACCAGCAAGGACGTGTATGTGACTTACAGTGACGAATGCTTTTTGAATGTCTAAGAATACTGCTACTGTCACATTTCCGCAGCTTCGTTCCTGTTCGACGTATGTGGCAATATCTAATACTGCATCCATTGTACATCGAGTTTGTCGAAAACCGGTCATGTGGTCGGAAAACACATGTGTGTGTTCACACCACCATTGCAGTCGACTGTCTATCATCTTCTCCATTAGTTTGGAGAAACAGCTTGTGAGACTGACGGGTCGGTAGGAGTCAAGACAAAGTGGAGTCTTTCCTGGTTTTAGCACTGGAATTACCCGAGCTAATTTCCATGAATCCGGTAGAGTCTCTCTTATCCAGATATCATTAAATATCTCCAAAAGAGTCATTCTTCCTACTGGACCTGCACTGCATTATTGAAGATCCTGTGGACTACATCAGATGACAAGTTTTCAAAGCTTCGTTCTATCAGAACTCGGGAAGAATAAAAATGAAAAGTATACATTTCAGACAAGTATGCCAGTGTGAGAACGATGCTGTTATAAGGGATTTCTCAAACCCTTTAAAAGAACTAGGGATCGAATCGCTGGCTGACAGCTTCGCTTGAGCACAGCAACCTTGCTGTTGTACTCCAGCATGGCCAAGGATGGTGGTTTTAGTTGTGGCCCACACGCAGGCTAATTGCGTCTTGGCGTCTGCATTTAACGCAGCACCCACACTAGCTCCTTGCTGACTTTTAACGCAAAGGTATTGTAATGAAATGTCAGAAAAAAAACTTAACAATTACTCGGTAAAAAACTGTGCAAATGAACTGTGTTCAACCAATGTATATGCGTGGTAACCTTAATTTTAAAATTGGTGATTATTACTTTTCGAAACTAATTCGTGGCTCCGAACCCATGTTCCATTTAGATTTATAGTAGTTGCAACGACTGTGTAACTTCCCTAAACAGCATCTCCGTAAGAAGGTGAAAGCCTAAATGGTATTACAGATATTGCACATAAATAAATAAAATATAGACTTATTATAGACTGCACCCATTGTGAAACACCCCTTAGCAGTGTAGCTGACACACAATGAAGCGTCATGGCATGGAAGATATTGTGCGGAATGGAAGCAGTAAATAAAATGCGCGTATCAGTAATGATATATTGACTAGTAGCAGAGAAATGAGACACGTTAAACATCACATTAAAATGGTATCAGGTCTTGGTGTAAACATAACGTTCAGAACATTGCTACACTTGTGGTTTACGGGAATCATCAAGGAAAGCATGTATAGAAGAATTAGCCAATTTCATGGATTCGAAGACCTACAATGTCATGGGGTGCTTCAAAGTGTACATTCCTGTACGTTTGTTTACTGGAAGAAAACAGAGTAGGCCTCCATTCATGCGAGTGTACCTGCTGTTCTCCGGTTTGTACTGCACTGTATTCACAGGTTGAATACAAACCATCTAGACAAAGGACAGTACCAACAGACGAGATAAAACAAAAAGCAAAAACACAGTGCTGACTGACAATTGTATGAATTCGCTGCAATGCTTTCCCTTTTGCACACTGCAATGAGTAACAGGTAGAGCACATGAGATAATGTAGCGATCATGGCGGTCGGTGAAACCGAGAATGGACGCGTGAGGCGAAGCATTAAGCGTGAGATAAAAATAAAGAAAAACGCGAGGAAGGCGTAGAGCCGCGCATTGATTACACGGACGAGAACAAGACAGTCGTATCTCCACCTGTGCTCTAGACGTGCGAAGTAGTACCTTTGGGGACCACGGACAGGCGAGGGTACGTCCCAAATTTGGCCGGCAACAGCTTCAGCTCCTGAGCCCCAACTCGACTGCGGAGCAAAAGTCTCAGTGGTAAATATATTTCTTTATGCAGGTGGGATGCTGGATTCCAAAAAATATGGCCCAACTGCATCATGAGAAACGACTGTATGGGACTTTGAGTCACCAGTGGGAAATTATTGACTCGGGTTCTTGGACTAAAGCTGTAGAATGTGTATTACGATATGCACCGGCAGAGGATGATTTGACACTTCGACAAATGTCCCATTCAAGAAGCCTACACGGTCACGTTGGTAATAGCATCGCCGGACCCTTTGATCATTGTTCAAGGAGAGAGACATCCATTTTTTTCTTGTTTTTCTTACAAGCAGGGTGAAGAGCTCTCGCGGCAGGTCCATATTTATACAGTTTGGCATAAATCATATGGTTGACGGTTGAATAAAGTTATCTTTATATGCTGCATTTATATTCTTAAAATCTGCAAGGCTTAAATTTATTGTGCCCATATAGAGTGACCACTCTTTCGAATTGCCTTTAGTATTTCTACATGTTGGTGATGTGGGCTTGCAGATACATCGTGAGAAAAGGTGAGTGAGCGCAGGGATACATGAGGTTAAAAGAAAGTAAAGTGAACACATTGCGCCTCTGCGTCCTATGGGCATTTTTGCCCTCTTGTTTGTCTGTGCTCAACCGCTTTTCTACAGAACATGTTCTAAAGGCACCTTTAGCCGTGCAGATGCCGAGGTACGGATGAGGAACCAGCATGGTAAGGAACTTAGCATCGCTTAGTGGTACACTATGGCACCCTATTGTAAAAATGCACATATAATCCCTTTTGTCGGTGTTAGGGACATTTCCCATCACTACTCTTTGTGGTGTTCGCCACGCCTTTAAGAATGTTTATTGTATTTAGGTATTTCTTCGCATGATGCATTATGCCTGGAATGAACGGGGGGCTTCGAGTCATGTGCGATGCCTAAACCTTTGTGTTCCGTGAATTGCCGAGGCGGCTGCGTAAGCTGAAGTTTTTGTTTGTTACGACACCACTGATCCCTCAGGACCGAAATAAAGTTCTTTATACCATATATACCACGGGCCTGTGCACGTGAGGCTTGGATCCTCCCTTGTGTAACTGTGCGTTGCTTACCCGCGTCCGGGGACACGGAAATCCTAGTGTTGCGCTGACGCTGCGTGTTTGGAACGTTAAAGGCCCTCGGGGACGGCAAAACGCCCCGTTGGCGTCACCGTTGTCTAAACGTAACCGCTGCATTTACCCATGGCTGGAAAATCCGGAGTTTCGATATCCTGTGAATGTCTTCAATCGTCAACCCTCTGTCTTTCCACCTTTTTCTCTCTTATCCTCGCTTCCTTTTAATTCCAATTTTTCTAGGTAGGAAGGGTTAACGTGGCATATTGTTTATCGAACCTTTGGAATAACATATTGGGATATGGTAGCTACGTCGACCTGATATGTGCGAATTTTCCAGGCAGTAGGGGTCAAATTGCCGCATCTTTATCCAACGTTTTGTATTTGATGTTAGGTTATGGTAGCTATCTAGTACTACATGTTGGATTTCATTTCGTCTGGTAGCGTTCTAGTGTTTGGTGCATTAGTGCTTGGCTAACGTAATTGGCTGAATCAAATAAATTATTCATGAATTTAGGCAATATTCCCAGCCTGTTTGATTGCCCCTTTTCTGAAAATAGGGCACATCGAAGAAGCGCTCGAATTGTTTTGTCCAACGCATGTAATTCTTGCCACGCTGTCGCAGCCTGCATAACAATATCTCATAGTATACATACATATGTGCCTGCATCCATTTTAGCGTCGTTCTTATGCTTCCGTTGCATGCCGCCGTGATTTTCGACCAGCCTCCGCAAGCCAACGAAGCAAAAGCGGACCAATCGCAGACGCCGTCACCACCACCTTCATCCGGTTATCGACTTTCAGTTCAGTGGCTCGGCCCCATCGAATCCCTCTCCACTTGAGCGTGCTCCTCGGCTCTTGTCAGCCATTTAGATAGCACACGCTGCTCACTGCACTCAATGTTATTTGTTTTTCAAGCCAACAAAAGTCAACCCCTACGAACGAGAAGAGCGTCAGATTGGTCTGTTCAGAGAACCCTGTGGGTGACCGCCTGGTGCTTGCTTCCTTTGTTACGCAAATTTGACGTCACGAGATTTGAATAAAAACATATTGGTGTAGTTTTACGTTATACGGCCCAAGGTGTGTGATGTTACAAAGATGTGAACTCTGTGTAATGGTATACAGACGCTATGCTCGTTGTGTGGCTATGTTCATATCGCGGATGCTTACGACATCGCTTGCGTAGAAGGAAGGTACTGATATCATTGACATATTAGGCCTTGGCCTATCCGAATGATCGTGCGAGTGCTTCATATTATTATGTATGTGTACATGCGATGGCTTCCATTGCCCTCTGAAAAGTGAGCCACTGCTGAATTGCCGCTGCAGGTCAAATTCAAAGTAAGGAGCATGTACCGGAAAATGCGAACGTAAATGTTGACATCTAATGCCCTTTTAGTAACAATATTATTTGACCTTCACAATATGGCCGTCGGTACATTTTATTCGTGGTTTCCTTGAATTTCTCCTACGGAATTTCTGACGTATAAGGAAGTGCCACTAGGCAAACGTTCACACTCTAAACTCTTCTAGAAAAGCAGCGTACATGTCATCAGACCTTTTTTATTCGCCGTGGCACAGATGTATGGCAAAAGCTAACCCTGCGACAGAAGCAGACAAGAGAGAGAGAGAGACAAAGAGGAGGAAAGACAGGGAGGTTAGCCAGTGTAAGTACTGGCTGGCTACCCTGTGCTGGGGAAAGGGGTAAAGGGAGTAAAAGGAGAAAGAAGAAGAGGAGAAAAAAGAAATTAAGGAAATTCACGCAGTACCGCGATACTACACGATACAACACTCAAAGGCGATCGCACAATTCGCAAGTCCTTAGATACTTCAGCAAAGCCTTTAAGGCCTTGAGTGCCGAAGCCCGTCTGGACCAGTGTCCTAGAGCCTTCTCCTCTGTAAAGGGGCGATTGTCCAGTTTTTCGAGCGCGGTTACGAGCACTGTTCTTGGCACTTTGTAGCTGGGACAGTCACAAAGGAGGTGCTGAATCGTCTCCTCGCAGTCGCAGGTTCCGCAAGTAGGGCTGTCGGCCATTCCAATACGGAATGAATAGGAGTTCGTGAAAGCGACGCCGAGCCACAGGCGGCACAGAAGTGTTGCTTCCGCTCGTGGTAACCCTGATGGTAGCCGGAGTTGCAGACATGGATCCAGTCTGTGGAGACGTTCGTTCGTGAACTCACTGGTGTTCCACAGATTCTGCGTAAGCTCGCGGGCGAGAGAGCGAAGACTTGTGGCTGCGTCTGTTCGTGACAGTGGTAGTGGTACAACGCGGGCACCGTCGTGGGCCGATCGGGCGGCGTCATCCGCATGATGATTGCCCGCAATTCCGCAATGACCCGGTATCCACTGGTAGATGACGTTGTGCCCTTTGTTGATTGCTTGATGGTGGAGTAGTCGGATGTCTGCCACTAGTTGCATATTTGGTCCGTGGTTGAAAGGGGACATCAGACACTGGAGAGCTGCCTTCGAGTCACATAAGAGGGACCATGACTGTGACGATTTGTGACTAACAAACTCTAAAGCAGCACGGATAGCTGCGAGTTCTGCAGCCGTCGATGATGTTACGTGAGACGTCTTGAACTTGAGGGTGACAGACTCTGCGGGAATAACCACTGCTCCAGCTGAGCTATTAGAGCAGACAGAACCATCCGTGTAAACGTGGATGCGTTCTTTGTGTTTGTCATGAAGGAATGAAAGCACGGTTTGTTTGAGGGCAAGAGATGACATCTCCGTTTTCTTTTTGATACCGGGAATATGAAGAAGAGCCTGGAGTGGATGAAGCAGACAAGAAGACAAGATGAAGCAGAAGCAGACAAGCGACATCAATAGAGTATATCGTGGGGACGGTAATGACTTGGCGCTGCGTAGATCAACGCATTCTCGTATTTTATTGCCTCGCTTACACAATTGCATCGCGCTTGCAAACCACGGGCACATCAGGGCCAATATTCTAACCTTTGTTTTCGAATCCTTTCTCAGTGAGTTGCAACCACTTTTCGGTATCGCATATGATTTCTAGGCTTTAATGTGGTGCTGCCACCAAAACTGTCGCCCTTACTTTAGTACAATGTAAACATTTGGAAATATATGTACGCCTGATCGCAGTGGTGTTCCGGCATACCAGGTGTTTCTGTGAAGACGACGTAATTATTAAACATTGACTACGGCAGATAGCTGAATGCTTGTCCTTGAGCAGGCCTACTCTAAGAGGCGGACGTCACTTGCACGAGAAATCTGAAATGCACAATTCTCATTAAAAATTCAATATTTGCATTATCAACAGCGGTTATGCGGGCGTCTCACTGCCGACATCTCCGCCGCGGGTGTGCGTAGCAGGTCTCGATGGTAGTTAGAAAAAAACGAACACTTCCCGCTCGGATCAAACCCGGGCCAGTTCATTGGGAATCAGCAAGTGTCATTGAGCCACGCCAGCGCTATATTTTTTAGGTATGGTACTAAGCCTATTGAATGAAATTGTATGCGCCGCTTAAACTACCAGATGTTTGATTAATTATTTCGAATATGTTTATCTGTACTTTCCCGCTGTTCTTGACTTCGTTGCTCATCGTATATTCTACATTTTATGCGAAGCATGTTAACGTAGGTTTCGGGCCTTCGCGCGACGCCCGGCGGTGGCCACCATTGACCCTGAAGTAGGGTCACGTGACATGACGTCACGTGATGACGTCACACCGGCTGCAGATAGGGCCTCATATCGCGCCGTCGGTCGCCTCCCGGCGGTGGCCATCATTGAACTTCAAGTGAGATCACATGATGTGACGTCACGTGATGACGTCACACCGGCTGCAGATGGGGCCTCATGTCGCGCCGTCGGACGTCGCCCGGCGGAGGCCTCCACGCTTCGGTTCGCGCCGTCGCGCGCGACGCGGCGGCGGCGCCACCATCGCTGCATCACGTGATATGTGACGTCACGCCAGGGATGAAGCGGCGCGCGCCCGCCGTCGCGTCAGTCTCTGTGCCGGCAACCGCGCCAGCGTCTTTGCGCCGGGCGTGTATGCGGTCAAGATGCCTCCAAACCCTAAGGATACGCTAAGGTTAAGCCCAGTGGATACGAAGCATCCACTGGGCTTAACCTTAATAAGCCTCCAATTTTTTATGCGTGTTATACCAAGAGGTTCCCGTGACAGTTTCTGCTTTGCGACCTCTTTCTGTACTACATTTACTTTGTATTGTGAATATGTTTAAGAATAATAAAATTGATTGATTGATTGATTGATTGATTGATTGATTGATTGATTGATTGATTGATTGATTGATTGATTGATTGATTGATGTGCCGGAACTATTTACAATTATATGAGCTCCAGGTGGTCATAAGTGATCACTGTATACGCAGAGTACGTACAAAGAAAACGTCACACAAAACAACTTTCATCGTAACAATAAAACTTGAAATGAGAAGTTAAACGCCTAATCAAAAGTTTACACCCATGCGGCTGACATTCTTCTTGATTGTAAATGTTCTTTCAGCCTGGAATCTTTGGAGTAAAATGCGATGTTGGGGAAATTTTTCTTTCGCCATTTCGGTATTGCATACATACTTTCCATAGGTTATGCAGGCCTAGCAATAAAAACATATTGTATGCTACATAACCACACGGAACAACAACATATGGGATACTGTTAGAATTTACACGAAAAGTGTCTTGCACAATTTTACGAAGGACATCCCAGAATAAAGTAACATCATTACAATCAATAAAACAGTGCTTCATAGTTTCCAGCACGTCAAAACAGCCATAGGTAATTACCGAACCGAAAAAGAAATTTACAAGGATTTATTATTGATGTTGTCACCGCCGTTTACCGATCAATATACATAATATTATCATGAGATGGCCTACTTGCAAGACTGCGCTAAATGCCAGTTTCACCTTCTACAAAAACGTTTTTCAAAAATTACACACTATCGTAACATGATATAGCCTATGTGCTGTTGGAATAATATGAATAGTATATGTGATGGTATATAAATGCCGTGTACGTTGAATAGTTGGTATGATGATATTGCGCATGCTTTTGACATCACTTATCTAGAAGCCTCGGATAGGACTTACATACTAGTCCTTGGCTTAGCCAAGCTATAGTGCGAATGCTTCATATATTAGCAAATATGCTATGGTTTCCATTGCCTCCTCAATAGTGAGCCGCTATTTAAATGCCGCTGGAGGTCAATTTCAAAGTAGTGGTGCATGTACCGGCAACTTCGAAACGTAACGGTTGGCGTCGAGTGCCCTTGCAGTAACACGATCACTTGAACTTCACAATATGGCCGTTGCTAAATATTCTGTGGGTTCGCACTGAACTACACTTGCGGAATTTCTGACGTATAAGGAAGCGCCACTAAGCAAACGTCCACACTCTAAACTTTTCTGACACATTGATA
The DNA here is from genome assembly GCF_038994185.2 of Dermacentor albipictus. Taxonomy (NCBI): domain Eukaryota; kingdom Metazoa; phylum Arthropoda; class Arachnida; order Ixodida; family Ixodidae; genus Dermacentor; species Dermacentor albipictus. Next base: position 95,551,350 of record NC_091829.1, on the reverse strand, counting down.
CAGCTGTTATTTGGCCTATTGCTCGCCACGGCACCGATGTATGAGGGAATCCAACCCAGCGAGAGAGGCAAACAAACGACATAAATAGGGTATATTGTACAAAGTAAAGTGAGATGACGCTAAGTAGATCAGCCCACACTCATTTTCGATTGCTCTCCTTAAACCATCAACTCGCACTTGCATACCAAATCAAAATCCTCGCTGATATATTCAACTGCAAATTCTACCTGAACTAAATGCCATCAGAGAAGAAAACAAACGCCTTCATGAAGAAAACAACAAACTTCAAACGCACATTGCAGGATGATGCGCCAATCGTACTGCCACTCAGCATTTCGCACCAATAACCGTAACCTCAATGTGATCATCTTCGGAATGTTCTGGACCCATGATTCTCGCGGAATCAGTAAAACCGACAGAAATTGCACAATTCGAAGAGAAAGTCGATGTGCTGCAACGGCAGCTTCAAGCAATACAGCAAAGCATCCAGAAACTGGCAAGTGTACTTGAAGAAACACGGCTCGCAAAAGATCAGCGACGCAAGAAACTGAGAACACTGGTACCACAGGAAGAGGTGCCGAGCAGTGCAGACGTATCCACGTCGGCTCCCGCGTTCTTAAATATTTTTGGGCGCCTTTCCAAGAAGAAGCTTGGATATATATACCTCACCGGAACCGCCAAGTTTCAAGGAATCCACCGATGCCAGAGTTTTATAGGTGGGTGGACTTTTCGCCATATTCTGAGGCTTTCGCTCTACGATCACGCCGACGAGGGAGCTAGCCTTAACGGGCACAGCCTGCTCTCGGCGCTGCGGTGCAGGCAGGCCTGCCTGTAGAGGCAGTCCCACGCTCGCGTTTTCCCGTCTCTGTGCGCGACTGAAGCGACGACACGTGCGTTCATCGAAAGCGACGCAATGCCCGAAGTCGTAACTGTGGAAGGCATGGACGTAACCCAAGCAGATCTCAATGGTGCGGGGTGGATCACTGCCCTCAGCAACCGTAAAAAGCAGGAGACGAAGAGGCCGCCATTACGAGATGGCCAACGTGGTACCGTGAACAAGACGGCTGGCTACCGCACTCCCAAGGGACTGGCTAAAAGTCTGTTGTCGCAAGTAACGGCAGCTTCGCGACTTCCGAAGCTCCCGAAGGAACAGATCAAGGTTATCGTGCGCCCCAAGGGAGGCCTCGACGTATCAAAAGCCGACGTAGTACTGCTCGCTCAAGCCCTGGCCATGGCGGCGGCCCTACCTGAACATCAAACGAAGGAAGACACCGTGTGCCCAAACAAGGTACAGAATATTTTAATCATCGCCGCTCCGCACGCCTCTAATGCGAGGGCCTATGCGAGACTAAATAAAATCCATACCAAGTATGGCGCCTACGAAGTCTCGGCGTACGTCGCCGCCCCCGAAGATACGTGCAAAGGCGTAATAAGGCACATCGACCCCTGTCACGATGAAGCCACGCTCAGAAACATGATTGTGAATGAAAGAAATCCCACGGCACTAGAAGCCAGACGAATCAAGGACTCGCACGTAGTCGTGATTTTATTCAGAGGCATGCGCGTGCCCAACCACGTGATCTGCGGCACAGCCTTGTTGCCATGTTCTTTATACCGACGCCAAGTCGACGTTTGCCATGCTTGCGGCCACGTAGGCCACCGTGCCGACGTTTGCATCAGCAGCGAGGAAGAGAGAGGTAAATGTCGCGGTTGCGGAAAAGCAAAATCGGACAACGAAGAAGAACATCAATGCACCCCCAAGTGCGAGGCGTGCGGTGGGCCCCACGTCACCGGAGACCGAACGTGCAAAAAGCGCTATCAAATCCCGTACATCGTACGATGCCGACGCCGAAGACGCCGACAAAGAGCAAGGAAGGCACAACTGGACGAAGAATCTGACGTCACCGAGGTAATTGGCGACATCTCGTCAGTTGCACCAGCTGCGTGGAGCGGTTCCATCCTAGGTACCCGATCTCTATCCGGAGGGCGCTCACGCTCGAGAAGGAGAGAACCCAAACCGAGGCAAGGCTCCTCCAGATCGAGATCCCGGTCTCGCTCCCAGTCCGTCAAGCGGGCCACTTGGGCTGACAAGGTCAAGGGAGCGACACAGCCGTCTGGGAAGAAGAACGCATCAAGCAAAGGAACGACAGGTGAGGCACAGCCAGAGCATAGGATCGATCCCCGTATCCAAGCGCTCGAAGCAGAAAATAGGGAACTTAGACGCGAGCTCGCAGAGCTTAAGGAATCTCTTAACAGCATGAAAGGAAAACTTATAAACCGGCATGAGGTTAGCAACAGTAACCCAGGCCCGTTAGCCGGGCAGTCGAAACGCAAGGCGCCCAACCCGGAACCTTTTAGCGACACAGAGGAGGAAGAAGAGGGCGGCATAACCGAGGTCAACGAGTCGCCGTCCGCCACCTCGGCTTCCCCCGTCAAAACCGAGGGTAAACTGGAAAAGACCCTGAGTAGGATTATGGAAATGCTCTCCGCCATAGAGTCGAGAGTAACGCTATTAGAAAGACCTAGGGCTCAACCCAAAAGTAAACAAACAACACCTACTGAACCGCTCCCGACTGGATCAAATCCCGACGGGGGCGCCATAGGCTTCTAAAATTTCATAGTAAACAGGATGGCTATCACAAATAACAATACCGTTAAAATTTGGCAGTGGAACTGCGCTAGCTTCCAGAGGCGCAAGGCTCCGTTAGGTCAGCTCGTCAGATCGGTGACAGACAAGCCACAAGTCATTTTACTGCAGGAGACGCTCGCGGAAAGGGAGATTACTCTGTTGGGGTATCGTGCAGTAGCGTACAAAGGCGAAACGGGGAGAGGCATCGCCGCCTTAGTTAAAAAGAGCGTTTCTTTTGTGGAGCACACCGTTCCAAAATATCGTAGCGGACTAGAAGCACAACTGATCGAGCTCGTGCCCAGTAGATCGAGCAACGCGAATGTCTTTATTCTTAACGTCTACAGTTCGCCTGCAGATAAGAACAGGGACTTTAATGCACTATTCCATTCCGCAATCAGGGCAGCCAGAGACGCGCCCCTCTTCATTGCGGGGGACTTCAACGCTCCGAACACGGAATGGGGATACGGGTTTATCAGCAAGAAGGGCACAAACCGGATGTGCAGCCGATTTTAACCTCACGCTTGTTACAGATCCTAGGTTTCCCACTAGAAGGGGTAATTCGGTCAGTCGAGACACAACGCCCGACCTCACATTCTTCCGAAATATCGAGGGCACGTGGGATAATCTCCAAGAGGACTTGGGTAGTGACCACTACGTTCTCGATATCGCGGTGCGGGTCAAACCGATACCTCCGGTCAAATACGAATACGTCGATTGGGATCTTTTCCGTAAAATTCGAGCCGAAACCGCCCCCTCAAGCGAATCCTACAAAGAACTAATTACCAATCTTAAACAGCCCGTCAAAAACGCGACCAAAGAAATTAGCACAGAACTGGAGGTCCCCAAAATGGACTCGCGGCTAGCGCATCTCCTGGAGGCTAAACACGCTCTTAGAGAGAGGTGGAAAACACAGAAATTAAATCGCCGACTGCGAGCAAAACTAACATCACTAAACAAGGAAATAGAGTGCTATTCCAAGCAACTGGCCCTGCAACAGTGGGACGAAACGTGCAACGAAACGGACGGTCGCATGAGAAGAGGTAGTAAGTGGAATCTGCTTAAAAGCCTCCTAAACGATAAACAGTCCCGAAATGCGCTAAATCTCGCCGTCGATAGGGTCATACATAAACAGGTCACCTCGGGCCTCACAAACGATGCAATTGTCGACGACCTGGCGCGATCTTACCTACCCGTCAAGGAAGGAGATTCGCAAGGCGTAAGCGTGAGAGCGGCTTACACGGGGCTAGACAGGCCAGAATTAGACGAACCTTTCACGATTTCAGAAATCAGAGACGTACTCTTCAACCTAAATGGAAGATCGGCCCCGGGGCCAGACGGGGTCACCAACAAGCTCCTCCGGAACCTGGACGACAAGGCCATCGAAATCCTAACGGCAGAGATAAACGAGGTGTGGAGCTCGGGGCAGGTACCGTCGGAATGGCGCACCGCCAAGGTGGTGCTCATCCCCAAACCGGGGAAACCTCCGCACATAAGTAACCTGCGTCCCATCTCTCTAACATCGTGCATTTGCAAAGTGGCGGAACATGCAGTGCACAATCGAATCGTCGAACACGTAGAAAACCAAGAACTATTTAGGCATAATCTAATAGGTTTTAGAAAGGGACTCTCCACACAGGACGCAATGCTCCTCCTGAAAAGATCTATATTCGATAACGAAACGCGGGACGTACGAGCTATCATTGCACTCGACCTCACTAAGGCCTTTGATAGGGTGGCTCATGAACACATCTTGACCGAAATTTCCAATCTCAACCTAGGGCGGAAATTCTTTAATTTCACTCTCTCGTTCCTATCGGAAAGGACAGCGTTCCTTCGACTGGGCACGATCTCGGGCGGTCCTTACGAACTGGGCAACTGCGGAACCCCTCAGGGCTCGGTCCTATCCCCGCTGCTATTTAATATCGCCATGCATAAACTGTCCGAGAGGCTGGCCGCACTCCCAAAAATAGGCCACGCAATCTATGCAGACGATATTACAATCTGGTCCCCGGGGGGATCTCTGGCCGATCTAGAGCAATCTCTCCAGGCGGCCATAAATGTAACGGAAGAATTTCTTACAAGCACGGGTCTCAAGCTGTCACCGACCAAATCCGAACTCCTCCTCTACAGACAGTCGAGGCAGGGCGTTAGGAACCTCAAGCCTCTGGAAACGCTGCCAGTCAAAATTACAACACGAGAAGGGCACCCCATTCCGAGGGTGAACTCCATCAAAATTTTAGGACTTCTAATCAACGCCAAAGGCTGTAATGCAGAAGCTCTAAACAAGCTGGGTGCGCAGGCGAAAAACATATTAAGACTCATAACTAGAATCGCAAACAAAAGGGGGGGACTCAAGGAGGACAACCTACTCAGGGTCTTCCAAGCTTTCTTCATCAGTCACATTACTTACACGGCACCGTACCTCAAATGGAGCAAAATTGAAAGGAACAAACTCGACACGCTCATCAGGTCCGGCATCAAAAGAATACTCGGTATCCCACAATCCGCTAGCACAGTAAAACTACTTCAACTCGGAATTCACAATACCACAGACGAAATAATTGAAGCGCAGTTTATTGCACAGATCTCCAGGCTTTCGTCAACTAAGCCGGGAATCAAAATTCTCGATGAAGCTGGTCAGCTCCCTATACAGGCACCGCTCGACAGACACCCCCTGTCTAAATTAGCCCGTGAAGGTATAAAGGTTGAGCCCGTGCCGAGGAACATCCACCCAATATATAACGAAGGTCGCAGAAGAGCGCGGGCTAGAACCATCCTTCGACGAATCGATCCTTACGGGGCAGACGCATTCTTCGTCGACGCCGCCAAATATGGCAGCGGAGACACGTTTGCAATCACGGTCGTTGACGCGCACTGTACACTTATGAGCGCCGCATCAATTTACGCTAAACACGCGAATGAGGCGGAGGAAACCGCGATAGCCTTGGCTCTTCAAGCCGCAAAAGGCCCAGCGACGATTTTCTCCGACTCGCGCACGGCGGTTAGGGCTTTCTCGTCCGCTCTAGTCTGTAAATACGCAGCCGACATCGTCAACAGATCCTTTCGTATTACTACGCGAGAACACATTGGAGGTCATACATTAGCGTGGTTCCCGGCGCACATGAACGATGTAACTAACCAAGCGGGTTGCAACCCTAACGAGCGGGCCAACTGCCTGGCGCGTGAATTCACGAACCGCGCCCGAGATAACGGTCCGGCTCTCCCGCAGGATTGCTCCTTCAAAGATAATCTTACGACCTTTCATGAAATTACATCACATTACAGACTAAGCAGAAGAAAATTCCCTCCCCCCAGCCCGAAACTCAACAGGGCTCAGGCTGTTACTTTCAGACTTTTACAGACGAGATCCTACCTCACCCCTAGAGCGCTGAGTTGGATAGACCCGAACTTCCCGCAATCGTGCTCCAAATGCGGTCGCGCGTGCTGCTCCTTCGACCACATGCTCTGGCTGTGCCCGTACAACGCGGGCTCCGACTTTCATAACAAGTCCAAGTGGGACGCCTTGCTGAAGAGCTCGGATTTCACAAACCAACTACAGGCCGTCCAGAGGGCCCGCGACGTCGCGGAGAGTCACCACCTCCCTGTCCCGTCGTGGGCGGAGCCACCAACTTGATCGGGGAGCCTTCGGTCCCCCCAATCGAGTTCCTCAGGACACTCTAAATAAAGTTCTTGTCACTGTCACTGGTACCACAGGAAGTAGAGCAGCATCACCCTGCCGATCCACCCCTAAATCAGGATGGATAACAAAGCCAACCACAGGAACGAAAACCCACTTCTAACCTGGCAATGTAATTGTCGCATCTTCAAACGCAAGCAAGCATCATTGAGACAGTACATAACTAGCGCCAAAACGACACGAAGCTTAAACTCACTGCAGGAAACAGGCACACACCCAACTCAAACGAGCATTAACACACATACCACCCCGCCTTAAAGCCGCGTGGCTACAGCTACAGCTAAAACGCTCACAACCACAATACAAACAATAGATGGTGTGACGTCGATCATAACCTAATTGAGATCCTACCGCTCCAACGAAGCCGAAAGAACCTTCTCGTACTGAATATCTAGAGCCCACCTAAGCAGAAACAGGTAAAGTTGGACTACTTGATGACTAAAGTGATTGGCATAGCCAAAAACAATAGTCTGCTGATTGTAGGCGACTTCAACGCTGCTCATAAGGCATGGGGCTACATGACAGCCGCATCTTAAGACATTCTACTCCAGAACCTGATACAGCAGCACCATCTCACCATACTGATAGGCACCGCATACCCCACACGTCTAGGATGCAGCGTCTCCCGAGATACATGCCTTCACCTCATATCCCCTAAAGGCATACAACAAGCTACCTGGCACAACATGGAGAAAATCCTGGGCGCTGACCACTGCATACTTGCCACCACATTGAACGTTACGCATGCTCGCCACCCAATAAAAATGACAACACTCATTGATTGGACAGCTTTTCGCAAAGAGCGAGTGGATGACTCCTCAGCTGGTATTACAGATCTCAAACAGTGGGTACAAAAACTGTAAGAAAATGTAGACAGACATTCAAAACAGATCACACTCACCGCAGATATACGGGCCGTAGACCCGCACCCTTTTCACCTGTGGGAAGCATGACGAGGCGTTGTTAGGAGATAGAAGCGTCAAAAACATAATCGCAAACTTAAACTACCTATAGCGAAACTCATCGAAACCACGGATTTTATGCTGGGGAGCTGACCCGTCACAACTGGCGACAACTATGCCAACAAGTTGCCGAGCTATCTCAGCATGGCCAAAAAATGGTCGCTGCTACACCATCTTCTTGACCCCACACAAAGCAAAGCAGTTAGCTAGCAAACAATCCAACGTGTCTTCCACAACCATCCGGATTCTGATGACGAAATCCTGGAGGCGTTGCGGGCGCGATACATAGGTTATTTCAAACCCGCACAAGGACGACCTCCAACGTACAGCAGAAGCGGCAATTACGACCACGACAAGCCGGTCACTATCACTGAGGGGCAACAAGCACTCCATACACTCGCAAGAAACGCCCCCCCCTCCCCCCTTCAGGCAAGGACGAAATAAATAGCAAGCTCCTGCGCAATCTGGATGATGGAACCATTAAATTTCTTACTTACCTCTCTAATGATCATTGGGGAACGGGTACGCTACCAGCAGACTGGAAGCACGCAGACATCATACTTATTCCTAAGTCAGGCAAACTCTCCAGCTTAGAAAATAGCGGGCCAATATTACTGACTTCATGAATAGGCAAGCTTCTGGAACATGTCATTCTGAACCGACTTCCACCTTACCTAGAATGCAGCCACCTTATTCCCAAGACAATGCTCTGATCCCGGCCCCACCTTTCTACCCATGACATCCTTCTTCAGCTGAAGGAACAATTCCTTGAACACATCTCGACATACAACACCGGAGTGATTTTATCACTCGATCTCAAACGTGCTTTCGACAATGTTGCTCACCATAGCATCCTTACAAACCAAAGCCTCACGAACTGTAGTCGTAATACTTACAAATACATACGCGCCGCCAGCAGCAGCAGCAGCAGCAGCAGCAGCAGCAGCAGCAGCCGCCGCCACCGCCGCCTGGTTACGCCCACTGCAGGGCAAAGGCCTCTCCCATACTTCTCCAACTGCCCCGGTCATGTACCAATTGTGGCCATGTTTTTCCTGCAAACCCAATCTCATCCGCCCGCCTAACTTTCTGCCGCCCTCTGCTACACTTTCCTTACCTTGGAATCCAGTCCGTAACCCTTATATAGGGCATATCTCCACGGCAGTGCAACTGAATAATCTGGAGCTATACATTCGCAAATAATGCGGACGTTCCGATATACCACATGTTTCGCAGAAACGCCTGGCATAATCTTGAAATCGACAATGGATTTCGGAATCAGCTCTGTCTAATGATTTAATCTTCATTACAATTATTAGTTGAGAGAAAGCGATAACCGCAATCACTTCTGCTAGCTTATGAGCTTCACGCAATACCATATATCGAGCGTTTATTGGCGTTAGGCTAGAGCCATCGTCTTAATCAGTGCTGCCATATCTGTTGAGGAAAAATTTGGGGCTGCTCTTGGGTCTCTCGCTAAAGCAGTGAAATACCGCGCCTGAGGTGAAACCCAATCGCAGTTTCCGTCTTGCACGTGCCTAGTGGCATCGACGCTTTGTCTCTTTGGGGCCGCCATTCTAGAACTCTTTTTCACTTGCTTCGCAGGTTGTAATACGTTGTGTTAGTATATTTATTTAATGCTAAACGCCTCATTGTCGACGACTATCGCGACATGAGATTTGGCGAATTTTAGTTCGCTGGCATTTTTCGATTATTTCACGCACCTTCTGAAATCTATCTATCTATCTATCTATCTGTCTGTCTGTCTGTCTGTCTGTCTGTCCGTCCGTCCGTCCGTCCGTCCGTCCGTCCGTCCGTCTGTCTGTCTGTCTGTCTGTCTGTCTGTCTGTTTGTCCGTATGTCTGTCTGTCTGTCCGTCTGTCTGTCCAACTGTCTGTCTGTCCATCTGTCTGTCTGTCTGTCTGCCTGCCTGCCTGTCTGTCTGTCTGTCTGTCTGTCTGTCATCTATCTATCTATCTATCTATCTATCTATCTATCTATCTATCTATCTATCTATATATCTATCTATCTATCTATCTATCTATCTATCTATCTATCTAGCCATTTCGCCTCGTACATGTGCCCACCATAGTCGACTTGGTAACTATCGGACTGTTATTTGCTCGCAGAGCTTCGTCTTCGCTTCGAAAAGTTGTAACGCTGCATCATCGAAGTGCGAGACGAGAAAGTAGAATGGCGTGCGATGAGCTCATCGCTGTTTCGTTTGTCTTGGCTAGCCATACACTGTCTAACATTAACTATCCAGCAACATCTAATTAGTCCATACGATACGTTATTGCATGTACAGTGTATAATAGTATTGTATAATATAGTATGCATATTGTAATAAAATTAGATGCGCTATCATCTCGAGCATATATTTCAAGTTTCTATCTCTCTTTCTATGCCACATTGTTAGGACAAGAATGGTCATAAATGGGAAACACTGTAGGTAGCAACGATTGACTGACGTCTAGTTGGTTTTATAACAGAAGCAGCGCTTCAAGAAGGGACACAAGTGAAGAACCACGCACAAACTGCGCTCTGCGTGTGTGGGTCTTCCTGTGTGTCGCTTCTTGAAGCGCTGTTTTAACGCGATAGCGTTAAGGAGCTCGTGTCGCAGAAAAGCCGGTGTCGTCGGCGTCGGTGTCGGCGTCGGCGTCGGCGGCGTTGACCGTGAGCGATAAATCACGGCAGGCGCTTCATAAATAAAAAGCAACTTCCAAGATTGGCCCGGTGGGAATCGAACCCGGGTCTCCGGAGTGTGAGACGGAGACGCTACCACTCAGCCACGAGTTCGATGCTTCCAAGCGGTGCAAACGCGCCTCTAGTGAATGCGGTGTTGCCTTCGAAACGAGCCGTGGAAAGTTATACTGCGGTGTATATCGGTAATTATGAACATGTAACGTACAGAAGTCACAATTACACGAGTTGCGAAGTGCGTTTCCGCTGCATTTCTTCTGCGCTTTCCGCACACGCAGAGCCATCTTGCGGCAAACACAGAAGACCCCCTCCTCTCAATGTACGGCGCTGCCCCGACAGGAGGCGCGCCGCGCGCGCATTGGGACCGCTGCCAGGCGCGTCGCGGGACTCCCTCTCCCCTGACGACGCTTCGCCGTGCTTCCGGTTTAGATTACTATCTATCTCTCTGCCCGTGCCGATCACGACGTTTGGCTGGCGTAGATCGTTTCCCCTCCGAGACACCGAGTTCTTTGGTTAGTTTCTTTCGCTCAGGCGCACGTTTCGTTGCCGCGGCGAACGCTGCGTTGCTCGACGCTCACCGCGTGATAGGTGGGCGCTAAGTCCGATGCGGGGCGCATCGTAAGTGATCGCTGTGCCGTAGCGCATTGTCTTATACCGCTTGGCGGGTCGACGGGAACGCTGTCGCGTCCCACTCTTGAAGGCGAAGCTTAAGCGTCCTCCAATTTTTTCTGTGACTGTGGGTTTATCGTAGAGTAAATTTAGAGTGAAATCGAAAAAAACTAAGTAATTGACGTAAGCTATGAATATTTGGCTGCTTGAACTAATCCCTGGGGAACACTTTTGACAATAAGTGATAACTGAAATGAGAAGTCAGTATTTCCAATGGCCCGATGTAAATTGTACCGGAAACTCTTCATTAATATAGCGTGGGAGCTGCAATACCAGAGCCAAAAAAAAACAAATACCTTGATAAGGAAAATCGAATGCTGTGAAAAATGTAACCTAGCGAATGCCATGTCATCTTGGAGATTAAACTTGAACAAGAATTTTATTTCTATTTTTATGTATCATAGTAAGTTATCACATATTGTATGTATTAAACAGGCGAAGGTATTATCTGTAGATAACACAAACCGGACTTTTATCTCGATGTTCGCATGTGCTGCCTAGAAGTGTGGTCCAAGCTAGGTCAACACGTTGCAGATGTGGACGATGATAAGTGACCTTTTCTAAATTAAGGCGACATAGCAAAAATGGTAATCAAGGTAAATTATGTGCTTCTGCATGCCAAAACTACGATGTGATAATCAGGCACACGGAACGGGGGGGGGGGGGCTCTGCAAATTTGGACCACCTAGAGTTCTTTAACGTGCACCTAAATGCATGTACGCGGGTGGTTTCGCCTTTCGCCCCCATCGAAACACGGCCGTCGTGGCCGGGATTCAATTCAGAGCTTAGCAGTCCAGCACCATAGGCACTAAGCAACCACGGCGGGTAAAGAAGAAACATGGCAGTCTGTCACACGAAGCCGAGTATTTAGAACTCGTAGGTATTTAATACTAAGACGGAAGGTTCTAACTGAAAGCCTTGGGTGTGTGCGTTGGCAAGAATGATGGGGGTTACAATTAGGAAAAGAATTGGGATGGCATAATGTTATTGGTGACCATTATACAACTTCATAATCGGAAATTTTGTGTATCTTTATAGTTGTGATTTTAGGCCCCTTTGGTGATTTTGGTTCTTGTGTATACATATTTGGCTGTAAGTCCTACTGCAGCTACGGAAACGATTTCTGAATCATAACTTATGTTTAACGTTGCAATTTTGCAGTGATCTTTGGATTATGCTATTTGTGTTTGCCCCCTATTATTATAGATATTGTAAAATATACATCCGGCATGCAAAACATACGTTTTCAACAACTTGCGCTAATTCCAATATTATGTCTGAATTTCTGAATTCGAGATCATTTAATCTACATTTCTGAAAAAATGTTTGGTATGTGTCTGTGTGTGTTGAGTCCTCGTCTTATTTTTTGTTTGAGGCGTATTGTAAAAATTACCTATGGTATGCTAAACATAGGCTTCTCACGTCTTGCGGAAATGTTGAGATGTTATTGCAATTTTTGAAGTCTACCTCATTTTCATTGTTGCATTTCTGGAATAAATTTTTGTATATGGTAATTTCTATTTGCTGCCGCAAATTTCATGTATTATAGATATTACATATGGCATGTCAACGTACGTTTCCCGCCCCTGGGGTAGATATGAATTTTATGACAATTTACAATGAGTTAGGACGCCCAGTGAAACAGGCTCTAATTTGTCGTTCCTTTATTCGGCAACCGAAAAGAAACTTAAACTTATGCATCCAGTGGAGAAACGGTGTGTGATACGACAATAACGTGAATGCTACGTGATGTTCTATAGACACCATGCACAGTGTGTGGTTATTATGTTGAGATATCGCGCATACTTTCAACATCCTTGCGTAGAATGAAAGCAGTGATCGCAGTGACATATTAGGCCTTGGCATATCCAAATGATAGTGCGACTGCTTGGTTCTATTGCTTCTGAATTTTAATCTGTGCCGTCTATTGATTCCGGCCGGAATGTTTTTGGCAAGGGTCAGTAGTGATTAGGAATTGGGCATTGAGAGCCTGAGTGCCAAGGGTACGTACCTTATTAGCGCCAATTGCAGCTCACAACTCTGGTTCCTTAACGGATGACTTCGCGAAAATTATTGCACCTGACCGCTCCTCAGCCGAGGCCACGGACATACCGCCACCTGCTTGAATCGTACAGTGAGATCTTTGATTTCGGTGACAGGCCTTTAGGCTAAACATCTATTGTTCACCACCGCATCAACACTGGAGACACGAATCCTATTCATCTGCGTGCCTATCGTGTATCCCATGATGAAGTACGAGTTATCCAATCAGAAGTGGACAAAATGCTCCGCAAAGGGGTCATCGGACTATCAGACAGCCCTTGGGATTCGCCTGTCATCCTTCTGAAAAAGAAAGACGGTAGGTTCCCCTTTTGCGTCGATTATTGCCACTTAAACAAGATCACATGAACGGACGTCTACCAACTACCACGCATCGATGACGCCTCGGACTGCTTTCACGCAGCTAAATACTTCTGGTCCATCGTTCTTCGGTCCGACTACTGGCAGATTTCAGTTGATGCAATGGACCGTGAGAAGACGGCCGTCATCACGCCGGATGGCTTATATCAGTTCAAAGTCATTCCGTTTGGCATATGCAACGCTCCTGCGACATTTGAACGTATGATGGACTTTCTTCTGCGGGGCTACAGATGGACCACCTGTCTTTCTTGCCTTGACGATGTTATTGTTTCTTTTTCAACGTTCTGCAGCCATCTTACCCGACACCCTTCCATTCTTGCAGTCCTCCGAAAAGCCGGACTTCAACTGAACTCCACGAAGTGTCAATTCGGACGCCGTCAAATTACAGTGTTGGGACACCTCGTTGACGCATCCGGGGTCCAAAAAGATGCGGAAAAAGACCGCGCCGTCCGCACTTTCCCTGTGCCACATTTTGCTTCCGACTTGCGCTTCTTCGTCGGTCTGGGTTCTTACTTTCACCGTTTCATAAAAAATATCGCCGACTTTGCTCAGCCTCTGACAGATCTTCTAAAGAAGAACACGCCATTCCCATGGGGCCCAGAGCAGGCTCACGCGTTCGCCGCTCTCATCGGGTTTCTCGCCACCCCTGCCATACTTGCCCACTTTGATCCATCTGCACTGATCGAAGTCCACATTGACGCAAGCGGCCACGGCATCGGCGTTGTCCTAGCCCAATACAGAATGGTACCAAGTGCGTGATAGCTTACGCCAGCCGCATGCTGTCGCCTACTGAGACAAATTATTCCACCACTGAGTGGGAGCGCTAAGCTTTAGTTTGGGCTGTCGCCAAGTTCCAGCAATACTTGTACGGCCGCACGTTTTCGGTCGTTACAGACCATTGCCCCCTCTGCTGGCTGTCTTCCCTCCAGCACCCCAGAGGACGGCTTGGTCGCTCGGTGTTGCGGCTCCAGGAGTTTTCATTTGTTGTCAACTATAAGTCTGCACGTCTGCACAAGGACGCTGACTGCCTCTCGCGTCACGCCGTGGATCCTCCTGATACTGCTGCGCATGATCCGGTGAACTGCGTGGTGGCTTTGGTTGACATCACCGATATGCGCGCTGAACAACAACGCGACGCATCCTTACGGTCCATTATCACCGGAGTGCAATCTGGAAGCACCGACAGCACGTGTCACATGTTCGTGCTGCATGACGGCATCCTCTACCGCCGCAATATCAGCCCTGACCGCCCTGAGTTGCTCCTTGCCCTTACTCGTCATCTGCGATCCGTCATTCTACAACTTCACGATGCACCAGCGGCGGGAAACCATGGAGTCTTGCGTACATACGACCGCGTACGACGCCGGTCCTTCTGGCTGGGTCTCTGCCACTCGGTGCGTCGTTATGTTGCAACTTGCGAATTGTGTCAGCCTCGGCGGACTCCATCCAGTTGAAGTTCCCTCTGAACTATCCTTTCGGGTAGGCCTTGACTTGCTTGGCCCTTTTCGGTCGACGAGTAGAGGCAATAAGTGGATCGCCGTTCCTACTGATTAGGTGACACGCCACGCGATAAAAAAGGCGTTGCCGACTAGTTGCGCAACAGATGTCGCCAATTTTCTCCTTCACGAAGTCATTCTCCAGCAGGGTGCACCTCGACAGTTACTTACATACCGCGGCCGCTCGTTCTTGTCTCGAGTTGTCGAAGACTTCCTCCTATCTTATGTCACTGAGCACAAGCTGTCCAGAGCCTACCATCCACAAACCAATGGTATTACGGAACGTCTCAACCGAACAATCACAAAAATGCTGTCGATAGACGTCTCCAACGATCACCGCGACTAGGACGCCAGGCTGGCCTATGTAACGTTCGCTTACAACTCGTCCTGACATGACACCGCAGGACATTCACCCTTTTATCTTTTGTATCGTCGCGACCCCACATTGCCATTTGACACCATACTCCCTTCTGTGCCACGTGTTCCAACTGAGTACGCTAGTGAAGTCATCGATGGCGCTCACGTGGCACGTCAAGTCGCCGATCTCGCTTATTAGCCTCGCAGCATCTGCAAACAGAGCGTTACGACCGGTGGCATCGAGATGTTCAGTTCGCCCCAGGTGCTTGGGTGTTGCTTTGGTCACCATGTCATCAGGTGAGCGGCTCCCAGAAGCTTCTTTCTCGCTAAACAGGGTCTTATTAAGTCCTACGTCAAGTTAGCGACGTCAATTACGAGATCGCGCCGTTACAGTTTCATCCATCCTGAAGTCCGCCGCCTGTTGACGTTGTGCTGATTTCATAGTTCAAGCCATACTTCGCTCGCACTTCTTCACCTACCATGCACCGAGACGGCGCTTCACCACCCGGGGGTCCTTTTACGGAAGGATGAACAAACAGTGGAAGAAGAAAAGAAAGAAAAGGAAAGAAATGTTTATTTTTCCAGATTATATACACAAGTAACAATCACTTGTCGGACCTGTAACAGAAGGCTACTTGAAGGCCCGAAAAAAAAACATGTAAGGGAAATCCTAGCACAGCAGGAGTAAAAAAAATAGCAACAGTAAGTGTATATAAAAAGTTTTTGATTGTTAATTGACAAGTCAACTAAAAGTAAGTGAATACATCAGAGTACCAAAGAACAGTGCAAGAACAGTTCAAATAAAGGAGAATACATATCTCAACGTAGCGATGTGTACTATGATGTCAATTTTTTTTACGTATCCCACAAATAATTGCAAACATTATCGATTAGAACGGAACCGGTTGATAAAGCCTACAATTTATCAAATTCAATACGTACATTATGAGAAAAACGAAGGCAATATGACATTTGAATGCATATCAAAATGACACAATCGCTTATACTTATTACACAAAATAAGCAGAAAATAGTGTAAAAAATATAATCCTTGCTTTGTACAGATCTATCAGGGAATTGATGATTTACTCTGTCCTTAACAAAGAAAGAAAATAATGTTTCAGAGCACTAGTGAAGTTCGAAGAAATAATTACTCTCGCTGGGAGTCTGTTGCAGGCTATAATGTCTGTGAACTGTAGCATACGCTCTCCGTATATAATGCTACACGGTGCGAGATTAAAATGACCTGCAGTTACATTTCTTGTACATCGCAAAGACGAGTGAAATATGGATGAGCCGAATGAGTGGTTTAACCTAACAACCCTGTAAACACACAATGATATGCTCTGCTGACGTAAAGAGTCAAATAGTAATATGCGATATTGGTGGAATAATGGGGCCGAGTGATCTTAATTCTTAGAATGAGACACAATCCTTATCACGCGTCTTTGGAGCCTAATAACCGGATTTAATATGGTTTTATACGCCCATGCCCACGAGTCGATGCAATACCTTAAGCGACTTTCAATAAAAGCAAAATACATAAGTCGTAAAAATGAGGTGTCAAAGTGCTCGCGGGCTAGAATTAGGCCGTAGCAACCAAATGCCAATCTGGAGCAGACGCTGTTTATGCGATTTTCCCATTGCAGGTGCTTATAAAAAAAACGTAGGTATTTGTAAGAACTTGTCTGATCCGATGGGATGTTATTTATACGTATGTTTAAAGGTGTAGTATCTACTATTTTGAAGCGTGACTGAAAAAAATATATATTGTATTCTTTGTGTTGATTGATAATTTGTTAGCCAAGAACCAAGAAGATGTTAGCCAAGCCAAGAAGATCGCAAGACGCAGGCTGCTGCGGGTTGTGGATGGTCAGCCATCTTAACTACTCGGACTCATTTTGTATATATATTTTAAATATAAGCTGCTATACTGCCAACATCCCCGTAATAATATTATCGAGTACGTGTACATGCGATGGCTCCCATTGAACTCTGTCACACTGCTGAAATACCGATTCAGGATAAATCCAGAGTAGGGGGCTATGTACCAGAAAACGCGAAACGTACTGGCTGACGCCGAACGCCATTTTAGTAACACAATCTTTTGACTTTCCCAATATGGCCATAGGTAAATATCCTTGGTGGTTTCCCAGAAGTACACTTACGGTATTTCTGACGTATAAGGAAGCGCCGCTAGGCAAACGTTCACAGTCTAAACTCTTCTAAAATAGCGGCACACATGTTCGTCAACCTTTTTCCTCACAGCGGCACAGATGTTTGAGAAAAGCCAACCCAGCGAAAGAAGCAAACAAGTGACGTCAAAAGAGTATATCGTGAAGACTCTAATGACGCAGCGCTGCGTAGATCAACCCATGCTCGTATTTGAATTCCTCGCGTACACGATTGGCTCCCGCTTTCAAACCACATCCACCTCCGTACAAATATTCTAACGTTTAATTTCGAATCATTTCTCAGCGAGTTGCAACCACTTTGCTTTCTTGGGTATGATTCGTAGGCCTTACTGTGGTGCAACCCCTAAAATTGTCGCCTTCACTTTGGTACAACGTAAACATTTCGACACATATGCACCGCTGATAGCAGTTATGTTCCCGCATACTAGGTGTTTTTGAGAAGACAAAGCAATTTTTAAACATTGACTACGGCAGATAGCTCAATTCTAGTCCTTGAGCTGGCCTACACTAACAGGCCAACATCACTTGCACGAGAAATCAGAAATGCTAAATTCTCATTAAAAGAAAATTTCAATACTTGCGTTATCAACAGTGGTTATGCGCTCGTGATGCGCCCGATGGCTGGTACACACATCTCCGCCGTCGATGTGCGTACCAGCCATCGGCGGGAGTTAGAAAAAGAACACTCCGCGTTTGGATCGAATCTGCGGAGGTTGAGTAGGAGTCAGCACGTCTCACTGAGCCGTATTTCTTTAGATATGTTACTAAGTCTATAGAATGAAATGATACGTGCCATTTCAACTACCAGTTCTTTGATTATTTACTTCTAATAAGTTGATATATATTTTTCCGCTGTTCTTACTTTCATTGATCATTTTATATTCTACAGTTTTATACATAATATAAGAGCAGATCCCCTTGGCATTTTATACTTTGCGAACTCCTTCTCTGCTACATTTCCTTTGTAATTGTAATAATGCCTAAGAAAAACAATATTCACAGATTTATTCATATATTGATTCATTGACTGACTGAATTAATGATGTTTCCCGGAACTATCTGCAATATATTGTTAAGGGATGTAGGCAGTATAGAAAGAGAGCATTTACAATATATATGTACAAAATTAGTCAGAGTAGTTAAGATGGCTGACCACCAATGACACGCAGAAGCCAGCGTCCCGCGATCTTCTTCTTCCTCTCTCTTCTTCATCCTTTCGTAACAAGACCCCCGGATGGTGAAGTGCTGTCTCGGCACATGCTTGGCGAAGAATTGCAAGCGAAGTGTGGCTTCAGCCGCGAAACATGCACGACAACAGGCATCCGACTTGAGGATGCACCAAACTGTAGTGGCGAAATCACCTAATTTACGTCGTTAACTTCACCTAGGACTTGACAATTCCTTGTGTAGTGAGAGAGAAGCTTCTGGGAGAGACCTACCAGATGACACGGGGACCAAAGCAGCACCCAAGCATCAGGCGTGAACTTAACATTGCGGTGGCACCGGTCAGAACGATCTTTTTGCATATGCTACGAGGCTAATAAACGAGGTCGGACGACTTGAAGTGCCGTTTGAGCGTGATTGATGACTTCATGAGCGCACTTAGTTGAAGTACGTGGCACAGAAGGGAGTATGGTGTCAAACGGAAATGTGGGGTCGCGACCATACAAAGGATAAAAGGGTGAATCTCTTGCGGTGTCATGTCGGGACGAGTTGCAGGCGAAAGTTACATTCGACTGGCGTCCCCGTCGGGGTGATCGTTGGAGACGTACCTCAACAGCATTTCTGTGATTGTTCGGTCGTGACGTTCCGTAAGACCGTTAGTTTGTGGGTGGTAAGCACTGGACAGCTTGTGCTCAGTGGCACAAGATAGGAGGAAGTCGTCGACAACACGAGACAAGAACGACCGGCCGTGGTCTGCAAGTGACTGTCGAGGTGCACCGTGGTGGAGAATGACGTCGCGGAGGCAACAATTGGTGACATCTGTTGCGCATATAGTCGTCAACATCTTTGTTATCACGTAGTGTGTCGCGTAATCAGTAGCGAGTGCGATCCACTGATTGGCTCTAGTCGTCGTCGGAAAAAAGCCAATCAGATCAAGGCCTACGCGAAAGAACGGCTCAAAGGGAACTTCAATTGGATGACGTCGTCCGACACGTGGTAGGGGAGGTTTATTCCGACGCTGACATATTCTGCATGTTGCGATAAAACGACGCACAGAGCGGTAGAGGCCCGGCCAGAAGAACCGGCGTCGTACGCGGTGGTATATACGCAAAACTCCAAGATGTGCCGCCGTCGGTGCATCGTGAACTTGTTCGAGAGTGATGGATCGCAGATAACGAGAAAGGACAAGGAGCAACATAGGGCCATCGGGGTTCATATTGAGGCTGTAGAGGATACCGTCGCGCAACACGAGCATGCGGCACATGTCGTTAGAGCTGCTAGATTACGCTCTGGCGATGATGGACTGTAAGAATTCGTCGCGTTGTTGTTCAGCACTAATGTCGCTCATGTCAGTAAAAGCCATCACGCATGTTACGGATCCTGTGCAGCAGGATCAACGGTTTCCATGGGGGGATGAGAGAGGCAGTCAGCGTCCTTGTGGAGGATTCCAGTCTTGTAATTGACAACAAACGAAAATTCCTGGAGCGGCAAAGCCCAGCGGCCAAGCAGGCGACTAGCCTAAGCTATCACGCACTCTGTCCAGTTCTGCCATTGGGCGAACACAGCGCGGATATCATGGCCACTTGCGCCTGTGTAGATTTTGGTCGGTGCAATGTATCAAAGTGGCCCAGTATGGGAGGGGTGGTCAGAAATCCTATGAAAGTGGCGAACGCGTGACCTTGCTCAGGGCCCCATGATAAGGGCTTGTTCTTATTTAGAAGATATGTCAAATGCCAAGCAACGTCGGCGAAGTTGTTGAAGAAACGGCGAAAGTAAGAACACAGGCGAATGAAGCAGCGCACGTCAGAAGGCGAACATGGCACAGGGAAACTGCGTATGGTGCGAACGTGGAGTTCAGTTGGAATTCAGCTTTTCGGAAGACCGTAAGAATGGCAGCGAGATGTGAGTAAGGTGGCTGCCAAGCCTGGGAGAAAAAACCATAACATCGACAAGTTAACAGAGACAGATGGCCCGTTTGTAGCCTCGCAGAAGAGAGTCCATCATACGTTCAAATGTCGTAGAAATATTACACAGACCAAAGGGCATGACTTTGAACTGATATAAGCCATCTGGCGTGATGAAGGCCGTCTTCTCGCGGATCATTTTATTAGCTGATGTCTGCCTGTAGCCGGATCTAAGACCGATGGACGAGATATATTTAGCTCCGTGAAACCAGTCCAACGCGTCATCGATGCATGGTAGTGGGTAGAAATCTCTTTGGGTGATCTTGTTTAAATAGTGATAATCGACATCAAAAACGTCATGCACCACCTTTCTTTTTCACAAGGACGACAGGGGAAGCCCAAGTGCTGGCTGATGGTCCGATGACCCCTTTGCGGAGCATTTTGTCCACTTCTGATTGGATGACTCCACCTTCAGCATGCCTTACACGATAAGGACAGCGACGAATAGGATTTGTGTCTCCAGTGTTGGTACAGTGGTGAACAACAGCCGTTTGTTTTAAAGGCCTGTCGCCGAAATCAAAGACGTTATGGTACGATTCGAGGAGGAGACGTATGTCCGTGGCCTGTGTAGAGGGGAGTACAGGTGCAATCATCTTCGCGAAGTCATCTGTTAGGAAACCAGAGGTGTACGGTGCAATTGGCGCTAAGAAACGACTATCGGCATGCAGACTTTCAATGGCGAAATCGGAAGTATTAGAAACGCTTGCCAAGAATACGCCGGCTGGAAGCACTTGAGGGCACATGCTGAAATTCAGAAGCGGAAGAATCACGCCGTTATGAGTTATCGTCAGCAGCGTATGCGGAATGGCAACGTTCCGGTTCAAGAGCACACCGTTGATGGGGCGAAGGACATATACACCGTCAGGAATCTGTTGCTATGTGGTTAAACCGACGTAAGTGATTGCCTCAGGTGACAGACGCGGATCGTGAAGCGAACACAAGTGTGGTAGAGCGGTGCTATAGCAGCATCGGTGACTTGAATTAGATCTAAGTGAGGAGCGCTGGTTGCGCAGTCGATTAGAGCGAAATGATGGGATAAAATGTCCAATCCAAGGATAACGTCGTGAGGGCAGAATGCAAGCTAATGTTTCTAAGTTTCTGGGGAACGATGGCTTGTACGAGCCCTATTGCAAAAACCGGAACCAGCGCGCTTTTTGGCGCTGGGTCGCACTGGGTACGCTGGCAGTCGCTGGGACTCACTGGGACACCAGTGAGAACGCTGGATAAGAGCTGGGTCACATTGGAAGAGACGCTGGTTCCACTGCCAAGACGCTGGGGCGCACTGGTTTGTGCGGTACAGGCGCTGGTTTGCGCTGCAGTTCGCTGGTTCGCACTGGAAACTGCGCTGGTTGTGTTTGTGCCGCGCTGGTTCCAGTACGCATGGACGAGCGCTGCTGAATATTAAATACCTTATACAATTTTATCGCTTGATACTAGTCTTTTGTCCTAAATAACGCTATATCTTGGGGTTATATAACCCTATATCGTGTCACAGCTTGGAATAAAGGTGTCTGAGCTGCCCTGTTTATTCATGCACATTTGAAACTGAAAATCACTTTCGTTTTTTATTTTACTTTTTGACTGGGCGAATAGCTAAATTCTTGAACGAAACCACGTAAACGCAGAGGACGCCGCGTTTTTTAGTAGTTCGCACGTAACGTTTGACTGGGAGTTGTCGACGTTGTCGCATTGTTGTGGAGTAGACATGAAATGCAAAAGTCGTTCAGGCGCGCGCGAACGGACCCCGAGTTCGAAGCCTATCGCTGACTGATATTATCGCACCGATAACAAAGCTGAAGTGATTCGTGCGCTTCCACTTTCCCTATTCTACTAAAAAAAGTTCTGAGGTTCAAATACGCACATTTTAGCTTTCACCAGCTACCCGCGCCGAGATCGGTCCCCACCGAAGCTTAGGCCTAGCGTATCCGCCGAGTCCGTCCTCACGCTATCGGCCCGTCTAGGCTCAGGATTCAAGAAATATAACAAGGATAAATCACTCTGTATTTAAGATTTCGCATCGGTGTTCTAAAATAAACGATTTTTTCATGTATACAGTGCCAGAACAAGAAGCGATGACCTCTGATGTGATGCGTCATAGACACAGGTATGTGTGCTATCGTCGAAGGCTCTCTGCGCTAGCCTGCGATTCTCTGACGAAGATATATGACTACAAAGGCGTGTTGACAGAAAGGCATCACTGAACTAAGGAAACGTTGCATACTCTTTGCGTGAAGAACAAGAAACGGCTATCGAAATCGGCAGTAACAGCCCATACACCGTCCCGGGTCGGCGATTCATTTAGGACTTAGCAATCGCAAGTGAAAATCGATGTTGTGGCACTTCTGAGCATACTGCTGAATACGGGCAGCAACTTTTTCTTTCCGGTACAGGCGTGAGTTGTAGTTGCTGGGCGATAGCGCGTCAACCATGCCTGTACAAGACGTAGCTTTGCGAAACAAACTGCTTCTCGGCTTTGACATGGCAAATTATCCTTGCATTTCCGTTTGCTGGTGTGGCGTAGCAGTAATGTGCTGGGCTAGAGATCTTTAGGTCGGACGATCCAATCGTGGATCGTCCGACCTAAAGAAAAAACGTAATTTCTTACGTTTTTTTTTCTTTCTTTTATTGCACTCAAACGCTCCTTGTTGCTTTTTGTATTCAAAAAAATATATACGGCGTCCAGGCACCGCATATTTAACGCGCTGGAGCTGTTTTTCGCGTGAGTAGTCAGTGCCTCCCAGCACGCTGCGCCTTCCCAGCGCCCCAGCATCCAGCGCGCTGCGCTGGGCCCATAATCCGACGCACTGGGTCCCAGTGGCCGGCACTGGATTTTGCAATAGGGAGGGGAACTCAAAAAGTTGTATCATCAGCGCTAGGCGGACAGAAAGCTGCGGGCGCCATCGCATCCCGTTCACGTCTAACGATTCGCACCATGTCCTCTGATGGGGACGCATGCCGCTGTGCAGGTTGATATTCAGACGTCGACGTTGCGGCAGTATTGGGAAGTCTAGCGAATGATTGGAAGACGCGTCGGCTTTTGGCCTGCCCCAAGTGTCGGCACTCTTTAATGATAGCATCAACTGTAGCTTTTGCGCATGGGCAGATTAAACGCGTCATCAGCAATGCCCTTAACCACGTGCCCGACCTTCTCAACTTCCGTAATGTCGAGATCGGCTTTGCGACAACGTGCCAGTACGTCCTGGATGTACGAGACATAGGACTCTGCGGGGGATTGTGCACGCGAAGTCAGGGGTGCTATGCAGGATGCGTCGAGTTTCTCGTTCACCCGAGTTTTACCCGAGTTTGCTCGACGGCAGTCAGTGAACGGCCTGGCAAAAAAAATATGTAGACAAAAAGCCGCGTATGACAACATGAGCGCACCCTGCGCGGCACGCTGCTTCTACGTTTCAAGCGCAGACGGCTGCACAACGAAACGCGCCAGCGCCGTGTATTGTTATCAACGGATTATCGCAACTTAGCAATACCATGACTGTCCCGCTGTCTGTCTGCACACTTGCCGTGAGCCGCTTGCCATGCCTTTCCCGGGCGCGTCAAGGGCGCGCTTCTTCTTTCGAGAACTATCTTTCTATCCTAAATCGAATGCGAACAGGGTACATGCGGCGCATTCTTGCACCTGCGCTTTCGCTCAATCGAATACGTTAAAATACAACAATTAAAATAACAAACATTTTTATTTCTTTAAGTGTTTGTTTTTCGTTTTGAATGCTAAAAATTTCTGATGACAAACGGTGATCGAGCAAATTATTAAATTTTGCACTTCTTGCCGCGAGTGGCGACAGTGAGGCGAAAGCTTAGAAGCGGATACATTGAAGCGGGTCGCACGCACGAGGCAATTCATACGGTGAGAAGTCGCCTAGGGGCGCTGCAGTGCTATTCTCAATAATTTCAGTGATCACCACTCTTTCTCTTTTAGGGGAATGGAAACGCAGCGTCGTGATGCGGCTGTTCATCGCAGGCGCCTTAAGGCCCCCACTTTACCAACTAAACACGACGCACTAGTCATAAATACGAGAGCAGCGGCTGTCGCTGTAAAATGGCCGTCCGTAGTGACGCAGTTTAGTGAAAATGTACCAGTTTATCTTTGTGCGCGAAGCCTCGGCGATGCATTGCGAAGAAGTGCGTGCTTCCCATCGACACAATTAATCGTTTGTCATCGCTTGCCCACTGAAAGTGCCTCTGAGCGCATGTACGCAGTATTTGAGTGTTTTGTGCGCACCAAGGTGCTTGCGGATTACTTTTGCTGGAGCCAGCAGCGATCGCAGAAGCATATCGTAACGACACCGCAGCAATCGCATTTTGGCAGGTGAGGGCTCTTGTGTGCGGTTATGAAATGAGACTTCGAACTGAGGAAGGTGTTGGAACTGTTGAGGGCGCACTGTTTGTGATGAAGAAATTCCATTGCACTGGGTCTAGAAGAGCGAGCGATTCACGGACGCTGATCGTGTTTACGACGTTGTGGCTCCGATACATCACCGATGACAGAGCAGTCATCTCAAACGACTGCTGCGATACGCACTCCTCAGCATCGTCGTCACCCTCGGCGCATCGACGCCTTGTAAGCAGCTACAGTGACGTGCCGATAATTATTTACTGTGCGCTACGCGCCACAATGCAGGCCATGAAACCGTGTTGTGTGGCCATCTCAGCCCGAGATGTATGCATAAGCCAGCGACAGTCAACGCTTTGTTTTTGATAGTGGTGCTCAGTACATCACCGATGACAGTGCGTTGGGCGCGTTTTATGTTGGCGGTCAAGATTGTTGATGCCTCTCAGCTCGACACCGCGTCGCTGTTGCCGGAAGATAAGTTGGGCGTGGCCCAACTGTAGTGGGTGCGCGCAGAAGAGTGACATGCCTCGCGCGGGGCGTGACCTCTGGCTTTGATTGACAGGCGAACTCGTGCTAAACTCGTACATCGCGAAACCCCTTCCGAGTTCAACTCGGGAACATGGCGGTGGCAGCAGCAGCCTGTGTTATTGCAGCCAGCGGCTGCAAGCGTCAGTATGACCGTCTGGACCCGTTCACGTACATGACCGCCGTGGAGTTTCAGCGTCATTTTGGCCTGTCGAAGACATCAGTGCGCTGGCTGTGTGACGAGCTAGGCGAAGACTCTCTTCTGCGGAGACAGCGTGGCGGGCTTCATTCGCTCACCGTCGAAGAGCAAGTCCTCTGCGCCCTCCATTTCTACGGGACTGGGAGTTTTCAGGAAGCGTCGGCGCCGAGCGCTACATTGGACGTCATAAAACTACTGTGAGCCTCTGTGTCATAGATGTCTGATGCGCTTATTGACGCGGCAGTGCGGAAGCGATGGCTGGCTTTCCCGAAGACTGCGGCTGAGCGGGCATTTATAATAGAACGCTTCTTACTTCGCGGAAACATTACGAACGTAGTCGGGTGTGTCGACGGAACGTTCGTAGGAATTAAGGTGCCTTCAATGTCAGCGTTACTGTGATTAGCATTGAAGCAGTCTAGACGAACCATATTGCCAAATTTGTCACTTCTGTGTAGCCGACTTAAATTTTGTGTTACCGACATCACACATGCGGCAGCCTATGATACTGACTTTTTCGCTGGTTGCCGACGTTTTACCGATTGTTCTACTTGTCTATCAGGGTGCCTTCCAAATGGCTCACTTTTTGGGGAAAGAGGTTAATGAAGTATAACTAGATAAATGGATATCACAAATTGTGTGAAATACCCTGTGAATGCTAATCTCATAAAGAACTTGGGATTTTTTATGAGATTACTTAGTACAAGTTACTCAGTATGCATAATGCTGAACTTTGGTCATGCGTCATCTATCGACCACACTATGAAACAGAAAGGCATTGCACAATTGCAGTGCTTGATGCGGATGTCGCGCCAAGCCGGTTGTGCCTATGCATGTATGGCAAAATGAAAATGCATTAAGAATCTTAGTGTGCTGGCTTGCATGAAGAAAATACTTCCCAGTGTTTGCTGTGTTCACTGTTGGTCCATGTGCCAGTGTTTCAGTGTAATTTCTTTTTTGGGGGGGGGGGGGGGGGGCAGCGTTATTCTGTATGAACAAATCATATATTTTCCTCTCATAATGGGGCTCTAATTCGTCAGCAGTAGACCAATGGAGATCCAATGCTCTGCAGAACTCGGTGTGCGTGAAGACGTGAACCACCAAGGCAAAATTACATATCGGGAGAAATGTGGTGCAGATGCCAATGAAAAGTTGGTCTTTAACCTGTCATGATACAAATAAAGATTGCAGAGCGAATAGACCTTTTTTACAGCTTTAGACCAATGATTACACAAACTGTGACATGCTCAAACGTGTAAAAGCTTGCCGCAATGCCAAAGTAGGATGAGCGATATGCAGCATATTTTGGCATTGAACATGTCTTGTAAATGCTATTTTTATTGTAAGCCTCGCTGTCACGCCTTTCCCTCCGGCACTCCCTTTACTGAAACGCAGCACTGTCTTTCTATTGGTGTCATGATGATGATGGTAACGGCAGCAGTAAGGCTGGTTAATGCTTGCCCCTTTGATTCCTGTGAGTTTAGTGGTATATGCACGTGCATACACCTGTGCAGCAAAATTTTATGCTTGTGGTGATTTGTTGGAGAGCTAATTCGTGTTGGGACATTCCAAAGACGTGTGCCATTTTGGCTTAACAACTAGATCATTGTTGAGGTTGAAGACTCATTGTATTGGTATAAAAGCTTGAAGCAGAATTGCACAACAATTCGACGGTACACAAAGAAGAGAAATACACACAGCAGAACACTCTGCTGTGTGTCTTAGTCTTCTTTGTGTGCCGTCGAATTGTGGCGCGATCCAACTTCAAATAGAGCATTGGGCCTCTTTGGTGCAGGACCGAGGAAGAGAAATACACACAGCAGAACGCTCTGCTGTGTTTATTACTCTTCTTTGTGTGCCATCGAATTGTTGCGCCATCCAACTTCAAATAGAGCATTGGGCCTCTTTGGTGCAGGACCGAGGAAGTGTGAGCTATTCGACACCATGCCGGTGCCTTGCCACACAATTATGGAAGTCTGAGGGTTTGCAAACACAGCTTTGCAATCAAATCCACCTGCTCATGTAATACAAGCACTGATTGAAAGAACCGTCATACAAAAATAATGGTGAAATGAATGGCCTTTGAAAATTTGTATGTTGACACTAATGACATAATAGGTGCCACAGTGAACTCGACAATTGCACTGGACAGAGAACTTTGTTTCCTATGTGAAGCACAAGCTTCCATTAGATGCTGTGCAGATAACCAAGCTCAGTTTGTTTTAACGGGGTACACAACATTCACTGTAATGTGTTTTTGATTCTAAAGTGCCAAACATCACCTCTTTTTCAAGGATGTCATGGGAATATTTGACGAGAACTGTTTACAGCCCCTCATAATGGAAGTGTGGCCAGCCAGCTTTGCTGGAGTGCCTTTATAGATTTCTGTTCCTGATCACTGTGTGCTATCAAGTTGCTAAAGGCTATGCAACCAGTGTAAGGCATTAGGTGATTCTATAGTCTGATACGGCTTTAGGAGGCCGCAAAACCTGCACTTTAATGGCAGGTGAACACAAGCCTGCACCAATGGGCACACACTCTACACTGACATCGTGCCACTGGACGCACTAATACCCGCTCACTGGAGAGGGACTATTTCTTTAGACATGGAGGCAATCGGCTGCTGCGCTTTGGTCATCTGGGCGGGGCCTCTCCTGTCTTGTGAAGTTGTATCCGACGAGAGGATGCCACTTTTCATACAACACAAAAGGACAAAGTGTACAATTATTTGGCCTATGAAAAGGATACATCACAAGTGAGCTACGCATGGGCTTAAGCTGTGTGAAAATTAGTACATGCAAATATATGACATTGTTAAAGAATATGTGGTATCGAACATGCATGTAATGGCACGTTTAAATCGAGGAGTGTTGCATTCATGTGCACAGTCTATAGGTGATAGAATTATTAAGGTCATGCCGTTTCCTGTCTTTTCATTGTGAAATACACACACCGTTCATATTGTGGCTAATCAACACCCACTGTATTCTTGCACATAGAAAGAACAAACAGCACAATGACGTATATGCTGCATTAGTGTCTTTTTCATTTACACGGTCCAATAGTGGCACAGGTTGTCTTACGTGTTTGCCCATTTTGAAGAGACATCAAGTGCATGTTACAAGTGTCCCAATATGCACAGCACAATGTTTACTGCAATAATTTTATTCATGCTCTTGAATAATAAACAAAATAATAAACTGAAAGCTCCTTTGTAAGGTGTGTTCTGGGGGTTCGACTGGAAAGCAGTGAGGGCACTGATCCTACTGTTGCAAAGCTACTGTTGCCACACTCAAGAGCATGTGCCTGGCACTCGCCTACTGCCACCAGGCGGTTGAATGCCTCCAGCAGCAGAATGTTTTGCTGCAAAAAAAGTGAATTGTTGGAATGAATCAATCGCATATAATCCATTATTTACAAATAAAAATGCTCATTGCACTATTGGTACTAACTGCCCTTCACTGTGGAAGCCTTTAGTGTATGCATAACAAAACAATTTGTCGGGATAACATTGCTTTATTTTTCATAACAGGTTTTTTTTCAGAGCCAATTGTAATGTTTATTAGTGTGCCAACAGCTGAGGTGTCCTCGCACCTTCACAAGTCTCTACTGTCAGCACCACAAACTTATTTTTGTTCACTGCAAAATCAATGGCGCTCCGTACAATCCCGTCTTATGCGAGCTGATTGCATCCTATGCCTACAAACATCATATTTTTGTCCCATTACGCAATTTTCTACCATCCTCAGCTGCAGTTCTCTCTCCTTGACATCCATTCTCTCACGCTTATGCAATCACCTGCTATAAATTGGCAACAAGTGATTCAAGACGTGCATTGCCTGCCCACCGATTCCATTTTTTTTTCTTAATCTCAACTAGCATATCAGTTGCCACGGTTTACTACGCCACTGTCTTCCTGCCTTAATGCTATCTCCAGCAATTTTTGTTACTTCGCTTTCTGCACAGTCCTCGACTTTTCAAGTTTCTTTGTTAACCTCCAGGTTTATTTCCCATATTGGATAACCGGTAGAATCCAACGATTCTAAACATTTTTCAAGGATATCGGTAACGTGGCGATCACGATTCGGAAATGCCTCCCATGTGCTGTTCAACCCATTAAATTTTTGTATAAGTTTCCTGCTTTATATCAGTACCTGCTATTGATATTTCACTTGGAAAAGATACTCTTTCATAGATTCTGCGGACTGAATGTCGCTGATGAATTTCTCTTATACCACTAAGTTAGTGAAGGTTACCTTTACCTTTTCCATATTTTCGCGGGCCCACGTACATGGAACAGCACGAGCACTCATTGGCTCTCAATGCCTTTTTTAAACTGCTGGACATTCAGTTCGTTACTACGAAAGTGACTTAATCCATGCACTATTATTATGCTAAATATGAAACAGTAGAAATACACTTATCTGCAGTTTCTCGATGCCTCCTTCACTGTGTTGGTTGCGAGATCCATGGTCGGCACCACCTCTTTGTCGCATCGTAGCTATATCGACTGTCTTCCTTTTGCACACTCTAAGCAATATTCGTGACGCTCGCAGTCACGCAGAGTGGAGGAACTCAGCGCACTCACATAAGCAGCACCGGATAAGTTGTTTGTTCAGGATTGTGCCGTGAACAGTAGGTGCGCGTTGCGATCTATAAAATCGCCTAAGCTATTGGCAGTCTTTCGGGGTGCACGGATAGATTGCTCACGGAGCAACAGAACTATCCAAGAAATAGTGGTCATCGTCGAGCCTGATCACTACGTCGCGCACTGCAAGCTCGTAGTACGAGTTTGTTTACACTGGGCATCGCCGATGCTTGGCCGCCATGCTCGCCCGATGAATGTATGTCATGACGCCACCACAGCGTTCCCTCGTGGTATAATGCGAAGCGTACTAAATTACAAATTAGTCGAATATACATTCAGTGTACATCTTGTAAGCTTTAAAATGCTGTTAAACCACGTTAAACTAACTAATAAAATTGTACTAAATGCATTTGTTTTATAACTCGCTTGTGCGTGTAATGCACTCGGTGGAACGACAAACAAGTGAAAGAAGGCGCGACCATGCACCGACGGTACGATCACGTGAGCCCCAGTTTGTCGACCGCCCAGAAGGCAACGCCCAAGGAATGATAGCCAGCCAGAGTGAAGCTAGATCAACCAATGAAACTGGAGGCTTGTCGAAAGATAAACTGTGTCTCGGTACCATTCGTGCTTTCATCTTGGGGTGTCGCCAGAGCTCGTGAAGATCCCGAGTTTCGCCAAACTCGACGCATCCTGCATAGCACCCCAGTTCTTGTTTTGCGGCAATTTTACGGTCAGCTGGTTTGCCAAACAACTCTGTCAACTTATCCTTGCCTTGGTCCAAGCTGGTTAGCTCATCTTCGTGGTTTTCGGAGCACAATTTTGCCGTTCCTCTTAGGTAGGACAATAGGTTAGCTACCATAAACGTAGGGTCCCATCTGTTGATTCCACTGACCCATTCGTACATGGCCACCTACTCATGAAACTTGCGCTATTGGTCCCGCAGAAGGTTCCAGGATCTTTGGGTTACACAACGACAACCGAAGATGACAATGAGGTAGCTGGCAACGGTGACGTATGAGGTGATAACGACGTTGATTCCGCGTGCTCACCATCATTCATGGTGCGTATGGTGATGCGACGTCTATTGCGGCACTCCATTTCCAGCCGTGGTACCCCACACCTCTCCCCAATGTGTTACGGGGATGTTGGAAATATAGAAAGAGTGTATGTACAATATATATACAAAATGAGTCAGAGTAGTGGAGATGGCTGACCACCAACAACAAACACAGGCCTGTGTCCCGCGAACTTCTTCGTGCTCTTCTTTTTTCATCTTTCCGTAACAATGTGAGCACCAAGTTGTGATAAGTGATCACAGGTATACGGACAGTACATACAAAGAAAACGTGACACAAAGCAAAACCATCCATCACAACAAAAACCTTGAAAGGAGGAGGTAAACACATAATCAAAAGTTGATACCAATGCGGCTGACTTTCTTCTGGATCGTAAATGTTCTTTCAGTGTGGAATCATTAGAGCGAAATGCCATCTTGAGGATATTATTCTTTCAGCATTTCGGTATTGCCTACATATTTCTCATTGGTTATGTAGGCCTAGCAGTAAAACTTATGGTACGCTACATTATCGCTCGGGGCAGAAATAATCCTTTGAATCATAAATTTATGGTTCAAAGGAACAAGAAAATGATGCAGTTACAAAATTGATTTATTTTTGACGTTATGATAAAGACATATATTGATCGAAAGCGTATTAACACAGTTCTTGGACGAACTGGTTCTAATGAGACTGTTAGAAAAATTACAATTAATGGCAATGCAATATCAAAAAAGGAACTACGCGAATCTTTAAACAAGTATTTTACCGACTTAGCGAAAAGTTCTCACGATCCAAATTGTTCGCTCTATCTAACTAATACGACCAGCCAATCTGCATTTTTGACACCTACTGCAGATAGCGATATAATTGGCACATTCTTCTCTATCAGAAATAGTAAATGTTGCTATGCCGATGGTTTTGAAATTGGGCCTGCAACGTTCGTTCTAGATGCAATCACTCTGGTGTTGACACACATTTATAACCTTGTTTTATCTGATGGTACTTTTCCTAAAAGCATCCAGGTTGCTTAAATTGAAGTGTTACACAAGAGCGACGATAAAAACGATTCAACTAACTATAGACAAATATGTGTCTTGGCAATTTTTCGAAATTTTCAAGAAAAAGTAATTCACAACCGCAGAACATCCTTTACAACTAAGCATAAATTAATAACATACAGTTTGCATTTACTAGAAGTGCCCCAATCTACTGAAACTGCCCTACTAACACAAATGGAAATTACATTAGATCCATTTGAACGTCAGCTATGTACAGTGGCTATGTACAGTGGGAACGGCGTTCGACTGCATAAATCATGCTACCGTAGTAGAAAAGTATAACTATTATGCATTTTGGAAGTGTTTTTTAAGGTTAGTAAAATGATATCTCCCGCAGGGCATGCAACATGTATATGTAAACAGTTACGTGTCTGATTTGAAACCAGTTAGCGCTGGAGTACGCCAGGGAAGCATTCTGGGCCCCTTGCTTTTTTGTATATATATTAATGAATTAGTGAGTATTGACGAAGTCCTATAATTTATTGCATATGATGACGATATCACAATTATTCTAACCGAAAAAAAAGCTGAAAAAAGCCAATGAGGTGCAGCGAAACTATCATCTTGGAGTATCGCGAACTCGTTAACAATAAATGTTAATCAAACAAAGGCTGTACTTTTTAGGCCAAAAAATAAAAATATTGATACTTGTACCTTTTTACAGCGTAACAACTCCATCTTTGCTTTTTGTTCCTTCCATTAGGTGTCTTCGAGTTATATTTGAGCAACATTTATCATGAAATGCTCACGTGGATATTGTAATGGCTAAGCTGTCCCGAATGACTGGAATACTATGCAAGTTGCATTTTTTTTCTTCCAGAAAGTTTCAAACTTTTTTTGCACAGATCACTGTTATTACCATATATAAACTATTGTGATCTTGTCTGTGGCAATACAACGCTTTCTAACATCAATGTACTGCATAGAATGTAGAAAAAGGCCGTACGTTGCATACTAGATGTTCCTCACTTAACGCATATTAGTCCTCGATTGGAAAAGCTCAATTTGCTGTCAATACCTAAACATCATGAAAATATGTTATTACTAAATTACATGATCGGTACTCAAAGAAACAACGGCACCCTAAAACGTATTTCCAATTAAATAGCAAAGCATAAGGCGGCCAGTACAAAGATTTCTGAAATATGGGAACAACCACGGCCTAGAACAAAAATATACAAACTAAATTCAACGTTTTTGTATACCTTACCCTTTAAACAAGGCAAAAAGAAAGTAATGCTGATTTCTGTGCTAGAATATACATACATCTAGATGCAAACATCTATAAAGACTCTTGAAGGTTCTTTGAAAAAGTTGCATTCTTGTATAATGATTTTTTTACTTTCGTCACTCACTCACTTAGCGTATCAAACCGTTCTTAGTATGTTACTGTATGAAATAGTTTCATATATTGTCTTATTGCAGAGCGGTACATAGCGCTGCATTTTCCTTACTATTTATTGTGTATTTTGTGATGTATTCATGACTAGCTGTATTTATGCGGATTACTCATCACGTAGGCATTACTTTCTTCCAATACTTGCTCATAGTTATCACGAAAAGTGTTTCGCAGGTATTGCTGTGGAAATCCTATTTTTCCAATTTCTCTTGTATTTAACTGTGCCCATCGTTTGTTGTATTTGTTGCTGCCTGTAAAACAGGGCCCTGGCCCACGTCAAACCTGCATGGCTTTTTGTCCCCTGTCCTCAGCATCAGTTGTATGTTGACATAAATTTCATTTCATTTGATATATCGCGCACGCTTTCGACATCGCCTGTGTAGAAGGAAGGCACGGATAGCACAGAGATATTAGTCCTTGGCCTAGCCAAATAATAGTGCGACTGCATCATATTATAGTGTACGCCTACGTGCGTTGGCTTCCATTGAACTCGGAACTGTAAGTCACACTGCTGAAATGCCGATGCAGGTCAAATTCAAGGTAAGGGCGTATGTACCGGAAAACGCGACACGTAACGCTTGACGTTGAACGCCCTTTTACTGACACGATCATTTACCTTCACAATATGGCCTTTGGTAAATCGGCTTTTTGGTTTCCTAGAAGTACACTTACGGAATTTCTGACGTCCAAGCAAGCGCCTCTAGGCAAACGGCCACTCTCTAAACCCTTCTAAAACAGTGGCGCACCTGCTCTTCGACCTTTTTCTTCCCTGCAGCACAGATGTATAGGCGAAGCCAACCAATCGAAAAAGGCAAGCAAGCGACGTCAATATGGTATATCATGGGGACTGTAATAAGGTGCCGCTATAAAGATCAACCCGCGATCGTATTTGATTGCCTTGCTTACAATATCGGCGTGGCTTACAAACTACATCCAAATCTGTGAAAATATTTTAACATTTATTGTCGAATCCTTCCTCACCAGGTTGCAACTGCTTTTACGTATCGGGTATGATTTAAAGCCTTTACTGTCATGCAAGCCCTAAACCTGTAGCCTTTTGTGTGCTGCAACATAAAAATTCGGACACATATGTGCCCCTGGTTGCCATGATGTTTCGATATACCAGGCTTTTCTGCGAAGAATAAATAATTTGTTAGCAGTAATTACGGTAGACAATTCTTGCCCTTGAAGCGGTCTGCTCTAAGAGGAGGATATTACTCGCACGAGAATTCCGGAATGCATACTCTTCATTTTCACAAATTTCAATGATTACGTTTTTAGCTAAGTATGGACAGCTGAGCTAGTTGGTTGTGATTAGCATTAATAAACATCGTTCCAGCGCACAATCGAACACGGACGAGAAGAGAAAGACAAGAGGCGTAAGAGAAGAGGCGTTCGTGTTGTCTTTCTCTTCTCTACCATATTCAATTGTGTGCTGGAACGTTGTTTCATAACGTTTTTAGCACCGGCCAGAGCGCCGTGTAACCGCCGCCGCCGCCGCCGGTGTCCTTAGCAGCTATCAAAACAGGACATGGACAGGACAAAATGTCGCTTCCGTTTCCTACAGAAATATTTTAATACAAATGACCAACTGAAACCTTGGCAGTTATAACATGGCTTCGGAAAAAAAGCCACACCAGGACTTGCTGTCATGTACGGAAAAATGTGCTATAGACGTTTCCTAGCGCGCGAAGAGACGCGAGTTAACATGCTCGCCGCGTTGCATCGATACGTGCAGATTTACATTGCTGTTGCGTGTTATTCGTAGCAGCTTTACAGGTAGCGGTACAAAACAGTTAAATTAGGTTTGAGGAAGAAAAAGAAGTTTAAGGAGATGTGTACAGCAACGCTAGGAAACATATATACCGTTTACCTGAATAAATCAAGCTGCCTTACCACCCCGTTTCAAAGGGGATGTCGACTAATCATCAGCATCTTTGTCGTCGTCATCGTCGACGTCGTCATCATCGTCATTAGCATCGTATCCCGTCACTTACATTGCGATGCAAGATGCGCGCCGCGTAGCGTCTATACGTGCGTCTTTTGCATTGTTCTTGCATACGTAGCAGTAGAAGATAGACAGAGGTCTTCAGGAAGTAAACGAAGATTATGGAGATGTGTAAATATTGATGTCATGAAAAAAACGTATGGTACACCTGATTTATTGAGACAGCCTAGGTGACTCTACCGTTTCGATCATTGGCATCGTATCCTGCCACTTGGCGCGCGTTGGGACATGCGCCCGCGTAGCGTCGATAGGGGCAATGTTCGCATTGCAGTCTCTTTATATTCCACCGGGTGCCCGGGATGTAGCAATTGCATATAGCAGTTACATGCTGCATGTAGCTGCGCCTGATAAACTCAAGCAGAATATGTGACTATTTCTCCCCACCCCGCTTCTAAGGGTATGCCAACAAACCACCATAATCATCATCACCTTCTACAGCAACGTACCGTGCCACGGGTCAAAGGACGTGAAATGAGCGCCACGTAGTCTGAATAGCTGCGTTTACCCTTCGATATGCATTATACCACCTCCTCGCAAGACACGAACCGCAGCTGAAGAAGCGAATAGTAGGGCTACGCGCGCGGCCACAACCAGGCAACGTCGGGCTCAGCAGACCGCTGTGAAGAGAGCAGCACAAACCGCAGCCCGCCGTCGACGCCGGGGGGGGGGGGAGGTTTCAGATCGTTGTCGTGAAATCGACGCGAAGAGACTTCACCTAGAAGAAACTTCACCATGAAGAGACTTCGCCATGAAGAGACTTCGCCGGGAAGAGACTTCGCCGTGAAGACACTGTAGTGCTTGTTGCCGAAGATGGAGATACTAAGGAGCCGTTCCTCCAGCTTGCGCTGTAACTGTGCGTAGGAGCGGCGCAGGCCTGTGACTTCAATTGCCTTCAACTGAAGGTTGATTATCGTTTCAACTTAATTTTAACGCGACAGCGTTAAGGAGCTCGTGTCGCAGAAAAGCCGGTGTCGTCGGCATCGGCGTCGTTGGCCGTCAGCGATAAATCCCAGCAGGCACTTCATGAATAAAAAACAACTTGCAAGATGGGCTGGGTGGGAATCGAACCAGGGTCTCCGGAGTGTGAGACGGAGGCGCTATCACTCAGCCACGAGTTCTTTTTTTATTGCCTGTTTTGTACTTCTATATAAAACAACAAATTACATTTGAGAAAACAAGACAAATTTGCAAATTTTCAGCGCCAAGTGTCAGCCTTATAGGGCTGACTATTTTAGAATTCTTTGAGCGCGGTCAAGTGTTCCACCCTTGACAGCCACGCAGGTACACAATCTTGTGCTTTCTGAATTTCCACAAATCTCGACATGCATTCTCGGAAAAGCATTCGTGCAGGCCGAGCATCCGGATCGCAGTGATCACTCAGCCACGAGTTCAATGCTTCAAAGCGGTACAAAAGCGCCTCTAGTGAATGCGGTGTTGCCTTAGAAACGAGCTGTTTCTAAGGCTCAGGCGTGCGTCGCTTGCTCAGGCGCACATTTCGTTGCCGCGCCGAACGCTGCGTTGCTCGACGCTCACCGCGTCCGATGCGGGGCGCGTATTCGCTGCGCCGTAGCCCATTGTCTTACACCCCTTGGTGGATCGACGGGAACGCTGTCGCGTTCCACTCTTGAAGGCGAAGCTTAAGCGTCCTCCACTTTTTTGGACAGGAATCCTCAGCTGAGGAATCGCGAAGCCTACAAAATAATGCTGAGAGCATACATCGGGGTAGGGGACAAGCAGGTTCTCTTATTTTGATATTGCGTAATCATCAGTAGTTTATGAAGCCTATTGCACCTCGTTTGCGGCTTGTGGTTTCCTTCCTCATGAGAACGACTCGCCAAGCATTGCATACCGCCAGCATTTTGGCCATAGCTCATGACAGCGCGCTTTCCTTTTTCTTATGAAAGTCAAGGGCTGAATGCAGGTATGCTAGTTCATAGCACTTTGAAAAACTACGCAAAATGGGGTTGTCACCTAGAATAAACAGATTTTTGTTGTAACACATTTCCTACCGTTAGAATTGCGCACATTTTATTGCGCTTATAGGTTTTCATATTTTATTTCCACACATAGATGTCGCAACGTATAGTAGGACACATAAATTTACTGCCTGTCGACTTGCTTGAAATGGAAATGCATCAGGAATAACTTATCCGACAATTTTCTGAATCCCTATGTGAAACTCGGGCGACGCAAATCTGGGAACGTGAATGAAAGTAATAATCCGCTATTTTTCTTTATGTACAGAGAGCAAAAAACATGTACAAAATATGCACCTCGTTCCTAGTTAAAAATTTTTGCAAGTCAGCTGACTCAGGAGGCTGTTATGAAGATTTCTTGGCGGAATAGTAGGCCTAATGAATCCCTTGGTACACTGGATACCAGGAGCGTCGCAAATGCGAAAGAAGGTAAGTTCCTATTGTCACGGCTCACTTGAGACAAGAGCGGTGAGCGGTATTTAATCGAGACAATTAGAACAAGCGCTCAGTTCGGGCTTCTTCTTCTCTAGCAACCCTCCGCACACTCGAGGTCGTCGTCTTAGTCGTCAGCGTGATTGGGCAAAGATAGCGTCGCTGTATTTGCCCTCTCCAACCCCCCCTCCAGAAGGAGCAGCATCCCGATGTTCGGCAGGTAGCACCCGGTGTGCAGCAAACCAGAGAGTGTCCATGTCATTCAGAAAAATAAGGTTTCATGTGCACCAAGTGCACAGTCTCAGGCAGGTCCTGATGGCGCCTCGAGTAGGATGGGCTGTTGAGGAACGAGTTCATAGTTGACGTCGCTAAGGCGTCGTCGAACCTTGTACGGTCCGAAGCATCGGCACAGAAGTTTTTCCGCGAGCCCAAACCAAAACTCTGGCCGGGCTGGTAGACGACGCATCCATGGTGTTGATTGTAACGTCGGGAATCACGGTATGGCAGGCGAGTTAGGCGAACGCGCGCGCGCTGTCTTGCTTCTTCGACACGCTCTGTAAAATCGGCGGCGTCAGTCTCGGAATCGCTGGAAACATGATGAAGCATAGCATTCAGCATTGTAGTTACTGCTGGACCGTGGAGGAGACTGAATAGT
Organism: Dermacentor albipictus; assembly: GCF_038994185.2. Lineage (NCBI taxonomy): Eukaryota > Metazoa > Arthropoda > Arachnida > Ixodida > Ixodidae > Dermacentor > Dermacentor albipictus. The sequence continues at coordinate 95,512,850 of NC_091829.1, read as the reverse complement.
ATCATTCTTGTTCTTTCTTGCCGAGCCGTATAATAAACAAACGTTATGTAGGGTAACTTTTCGTCCCAGTTTTTGGGTTCCACATCGACATATATGCACAGCATCTCTGCGAAAGTGTTGCTGAGGCGCTCCGTAAGTCCTTTGCTTTGCGGGTGATAGGCTCTCGTCGTTCTGTGTGCCTTGCCACTGAGTGTGAGAACAATTTACAAAATTTCCGTTATGAACGTGGTTCCGCTGTTGGTTACGATGACCGCTGGAACACTGTGCCTCAGGCGGACGTTTTCGATGAAGAACTGTGCGGCCTAGGCTGCTGTGCTGCTCGGAAGTGCCTTGGTTTCTGCATATTGCTTCCCTGTTGAAGTGGACTTCTTCCTAAAAAGAAGTGTTGCGTATGCAGAATGATGACAGGTCCCTTTAAAACCAACAGGGCTTGTTAGTGCTGCGGCCTTGTAAGAAATCAATTAGTGAAGCGAGCTCCTGGTCCTCTTCCTCCTTTTGAGAAATGGTTGCCGCATCAACTACTCCTAAAAAGCCTGCGTATTCGTCGTCATGTGCGTCTGACGACTCGATCGGCGATCTGGAAAACCAATGTACAAGTGCTGCCTTCGCGATTAATAGACCACTGTGATGTCGTACTCTTGAAGCCGTAAGTTCCAGCGTGCCAAACACGCAGATGGATCTTTCATGTTGGCCAACCAACAAAGAGAATGACTTTATGACTTGAAATTTGCAGCCGTATATGTACGGGCGGAACTTGGTAACTGCCCAAATTACAGCCAAGCATTCCTTCTCGGTGGCGGAATAGTTCGACTCGGCATGTGACAGTGTTCTACTCGCGTAAGCGATGACTCGCTCAGCCCCGTCTTGCCGCTGAACAAGGACTGCGCCTAGAGTCACATTGCCGGCATCAGTGTGGATCATTGTCGGCGCATTGACGTCAAAGTGGGCAAGAACAGGCGCAGTTTGTAGACGGTGCTGCAACTCGTTAAATGCCGCCTCCTACTCGTCGCCAAAAAGAAACGCGAGATCTTTTCTGGTTAGGCAGGTGAGCGGTGCGCCGATGCGTGCAAAACATGCCATAAATCGCCTGTGATATTTGGATAGGCCCAGGAAACGTCTGGCTGCCTTCTTTTCCGTAGGCCTTGAAAACTTTGCCAAGGCTTCGATTTTCTCAGGCTCAGGCCTGACACCTGTGTGACTTACATTGTGGCCCAAGGAAGGAAGGAAATCAGCTTTGTTCAGGTCCTGCAGGCCACGAGAGCTTTGGGCTCTTATGGAGTGGGCGCCTCCCCAAAACTGTAGTTCTTCATAGACAAAGAGGTACTTTTCAGGTTTGAAGTTAAGCTCAGCGGACAGTATGCCTTGAAGAACTGACCATAGCCGTCTGAGGCGTTCATCAAATGGGGAAGGATGAAAATCCCATCGTCAAGCTACACAAAGCAAGTCTTCAACTTAAGGTCTGGGACAACAGTATCCATTAGTCTTTGGAACTTGGTTAGAGTGGAGCACCAACCAAAAACGAGAACTTTGCATTCACAGAGCCCATCAGGCGTCACAAAAGCAGTCTCTTCGCGAAGCCGCTCATCGACATCCCTTTGCCAATATCCACTATTTAATTCCATCGATGAGAAGTAGCGGGCATGCCCTAGTCTGTCGAGGGAATCGTCTATTCGTGGTAAGAGATACACATCTTTTTTCGTAATTCGATTGAGCTTGCGATAATCGATAAAAAACCGCAGGCTACCATCCTTCTTCTTAACAAGTACCACCGGCGATGACTAAGGGCTTTTTGACTGCTGGATGGCATCACCTTCTAGCATTTTCTTGACTTGCTGCTGTATTGCTTCACGCTGTTTCTCAGCCACGTGATGCGGATACTGTCGGATGGGTATCGGTGTTTCTTCTGTAATGATGCGGTGTATCGTCAGTGATGTTTGACGCACTCGGGACGTTGTAGGGAAGCAGTCAGTAATATGGTCAAATAGTTCCCTTAGAGTTTATTTCTGTTGCGGCGCTAAACCGGGGTCAATGTCGACGACAGGTGCAGGTGGCATCGTACAGGAGATTGATTCCTCATTTACAGCAAAGCAGTCTTGAACGCGGCCAATTTCGTCAAAGTATGCCACAGCAGTGCCTTTACTGATGTGCTGGCGCTCATGGGTAAAATTTGACAGTAGTACCTGTGTGCGACCACCGATTAGGCTGACGGTACCTCGCGCGATGGCAACACTTTGATGGAACAGAAGTGCAGTTAATTGTTCGGCTACACAGTCCTTTTAACTGTTATCCGCAGCTCACCGGTGGAGAGTGGACTGCATGATAGTGGTGCTATGCAGACGTCGCCGTCAGCGACACGTAACGATGTACGTTGGCACTCTTCGTCGTTGCTCGTGTCTGTACTAGTAGACAAGGTTATGTCGCCGCCCATATGTTCACCACGACTGCCGCAAGAAATGCATTTCAAGGAAGAGTGATCTGCAACGTGCTTATAAAATGATAAAAGCGGCGATAAACGCTGTATTTTCTATCTGGAATGATTATGCTGTAGGTGCCATTATCTGGCCCCGGCATTTCAAATATAAAGGCCCGTCCACAGCATTTCGATTTTCGTAAGCCGGTCTGCCAACTGCTCGCTCATTATTGAAAAGTCGGCGCCAGTATCAACTAAAGCTGTCACGTCATGACCGTCAATCGTTAAGCGTAGGTCGGCACTCACAAATTCATCGGCGTTCCGTTTCTTCGGGTTGCTCGGCTCGTTTCTAAGTTATATTGGAGGATTTTAGGCGGTTCAACGACTTGCAGCTTTCCTCACGAAGATCGCTGATTTCAGTTTCCCCGCTGCGGGCTTGGAGAACGGACTCTTACCACGTCGGCGAAGCTGCGACTTTTCGGCGAAGAATAACGTAACGGAGATGGCGAGCGTGACTGGAGATTAGCTGAGCTGCCTTGTTCCCTAGCGACACTGTCGACGAAGCGCGGATGTCCCTCAGCAAAGTGGCGTGGGGTGGCCGGTAACATTTCCTGGATGCCACCCTGGCGATGAGGGCAAAAACGATAAATGTGCCCTGGTTCTCCACAGCGAAAACGCGTCATACGCCGGCCCTGCGAAGCAGGGGTCATCTGAAATGCTCCCTCTGTATGGAGGCAGCAATAGTTGGCTGCTGCTGCTACTGCTGTACTGGCACGGTAGAAAGCGGGCGATGGACACCGTCTGTGTAGCCGTATGTGCGTGGCTCGAAGCGCAGCTCGGGACGTAGTTCAGGGAGTGGCTCAAGAGATGCAAATGCTTGCCTGATTTCTTGGCGGTCAACTTCAGCGACCGAAGCAACAGTAAACTCCTTCAGTGTCGCAGTTTGCTTCGTAATATCCTCGAGCACGGTGTCTCTTATAACTTCACGCAGCGAGGTCTCGTCTGTCACTGTCGGTACCGCAGCTCCTGCAGGCGCATCGTTTTCCCGCCAATGCTGCTGGAGTGCCCGCTCGATTGCTGTGGCTTGGATAAAAAAAATTTCCGCTGTTGTAGGAGGGTTACGCATGAGACTAGCGAATAGCTGTTCTGTGACTCAGCGCATGAGATGGCTCAGCTTCTTCGAATCACGCATGTTGGGATCCGCGAGGCGAAACAAACGAGACTTGTCCTCGGCAAACGCAGAAACAATTTCGTTGGGTTTCTCAATGCGCAACTCGAGAAGGCGTTGTGCATTATTTCGGAGATCAGGGCTTCCTAATGTATCAAGTAGCGAACGATAAAACTCGTCCCACGTTGTCAAATGTGCCTCGCGGTTTTGGAACCACGTCCTTGTGCTACCTTCAAGAGCGAAGTACGCATTGGAAAGCTTCTAGTGCGGACGCCACTGATCCACCTTAGGTACTCGTTCTTACTGGTCCAGCCAGCCTTTGGCGTCTTCATACGCGTCACCCTGGAAGCTTGTGGGGACTAGATTGTTGTGAGGAGTCGCCTTTGTTGCATTTGCAAGTGCCATTTTCTGAATCGATGAGGTCGCTGACAATGTTCCTTGCAAGAGACCGAAGTCCGGGCACAGACCTTGCAGGCAGTGGCTTGCGCGGTGCAGGGGTGTCTCGACGCGTGGAGGATGTCTTGAAGGACTGCATACCGGTCTACTCGCAGGAGTCGTCGCTATCATTAGTCGATGATGCGATGATGCCCGTCCACCAGTGTCACGGCTCACTTGAGAAAAGCATGCAGAGCGGTATTTATTCGATACAATTAGAACAAGTGATCAGTTCAGACTTCTCTAGACCCTCGCGTGGTTGGGCACAGCTAGTGCCGCGGCACAACTATGCAGGAAGCATTTGTATGATAGGAGAAGTGAGGAGAAGCCTTTGTATACTTGGTTATATTGTTCGAAAAGCTTTTTTTTTCTCTAAACAAGGAAGCTTGGAGTGCCTTGGCGATGTTTTATTTCTTCAAATTTATACAGAACATCACGTCGATGGTGACACCGAAGTGGACGTCAATGGCAGCAGTGCGCATGCAGTCTCCGTATACTTTTAGGAGGAGGCTCCCATTGATCAAATGCGGCCGAACAAGCAATATATTTGGCACTAATGGTTCTACATGCCCAATGTAGCTTTGTTAGGCTTGTAGCTGCTCTTTTTTAGTAGCGGTTATAAAAGCGTAGCTGATTCTCCCACACTGTCAATCGAAGAGCAGATAAGGATGGTGCGCCGGGACTACGGTGAAGGAAGTCGAACTGTTCAAAATTTAGTGTACTTGTGCAGTTGTTGTAGCGATGGAATAAGTATTTACTTTTGTTGGGTATTTCAAGAATAGTGAAATAAATGGTAAAAGGTCTACACATGTAACAATACGTTGTGGACAGAATAGGCCTGGTTTGAATAAAATAACATTAGAAAAATATACGCCCTGGAACTTTTGAATAAAGAGTAATAGAAACAAAAATAATGAAACAAAAATATGAGAAAGAGTGAAAGATATATTTTACAGATAAACCTGCTTTTTAATGCATGAAGCCCAAGCGAAAATATTTTTCAAGTTCTACATTTGTTTTTGCCTTGATAGATCTATTCAGTGGATGAAATTGAGCAAAAAAATATGCGTCAGTGGTTTTTTACGAATTTAGAATATTTGAACCTCACTCAGTATCGAAGACAGGCACTCAACGTACCGGTCTGTTTCCGGTTACAGTTATTATTATTTTGACATAAATAATACCGGCTCAAAAGGGTGGACCGCCAAAAGTAATCAAAAACTGAATTTTTTATGTAAGGGTAACATATTCCAGCATCCGTGGCCCATTCCATGGTTCCGTGGTTCGCTAGAAGGGTTGGGCAGTATCAAGTATCTTGGCAATTTCATGTACAAGTTGCATGCATTGTACCTGTATAATGCTGTATTGAACATGTGAAGCTGTATGTGTATGTTCGGTGCACCACTTTCGATGCACATTATCTTCAGGTAGGAGTATACATACCGCAACATACGCCGAGATGGCCCGAATGCCTGAAGGCACACAAATGGGGGAAATAAAGTTCATCTTAAAAGGCAGCAGTTACATGTATATTATTGATGCAAAGGAATGAATATGTTTAGGAATATGAGCAACCAACAACGCTGCCCCACTTACAAACTCCTTTCTTTTCAGGTGTAACGAATAGCAAGCGCCAGACCACCTCCATTCTCGCATACACAATATGCGAGAGGTAGACTTATGGTAATGTTATAAGAATTTATTATAGTCATGATGGGAACATTGCTAAACAAAGTCTAAGGCCTCCTGCGACAAACCATGTGTGCACATGATACAATGTTGAGCTTGACGAATAACGCCTGAACAACCTATATAGTCTTACGAGACTTGGTCCAGTATAAAAACAAGCGGAAGGCAGGCAAACCCAAGTGAAAGAAACTGTGGAGAGTCTGAAGGATCCCAACAATTTCTTTGCATGAGAGCTGATTAGACAAGAAGCTTTGAAGAACCTTGGACCGTGCAAATTTTCACCACCATCTGCACCCTCATAATCAACGTATTCTCTATTCTTTCTTTCTGCACCCAGTCCCCTTCCCCAACACTGAGTAGCCGGTGAGAAAATTGATTAAGGTCGAGCTGCCAGCTGGTATGTCATTATATATATATATATATATATATATATATATATATATATATATATATATATATATATATATATATATATCGGTATCGCTACTCCCGCAATGACATCATTGAAGTAAAAGTAAAGGGAATACCGGGTGATGTAGGCGAAACTGACTCAAATTATGTCAAACCTCGGTAAATAGACGCTGAGAAGACATTACCGCGCGGATATACAGATATGCCATAGAGCCGCCATCCCTGGCAACAGGTCAGCAAAGATCTTAATAGATCAGTTTCTTCATCAGCTGGAAATTTGTCTGGGTTCACAGAGGCAAATTCTATGCTGAAAAAAGTGAAAGTAGTCGTGCACTAAAAATTTCAAGTACAGTCGATGAGTCTGAAATAACCTAGCACTTCGAACATTCAACATGTATTGTCATAAACTAGCCGCGCCACTGGCGCGAAAAGCATTCATAGGTGCCAATAATTTCAAGTATTTCACATGAACTGCAGCTCGGTCAACAATAAAACTGACGAGCTGCAGTACCTTTATGACGCCTTCAATTTTAATGTTGACGTTATTGGGTTAGTGATACTTTATTAGGTAAATGAATGAAGTTTTTTTAGTGCAACAGTACATGCACTTCGCACAAAACAGGCTTGGGCACAAAGGGGGCGGGGTGTCACTGCAGGTCTTGAACACACGGAAGATTACGGAAAACAAGAAATTTATGTGGTCCAGCCCAGCCATTCAAATAATAAAATTTGAAGACGTACACAATGTTTTTACAGCAAAGCTGTATATCGCTAGGGTTCCGTGAATTTTCGTTGTCCGTGCAAAAAATTATCATCATCAATGTCGCATACCACCGTTAGCATTCATACTCCCGTAAGCAAGCGAAAAATGCAATGCCTCATGGCCCTGTAAGGATGAGGCTACAAACACTAAGCAAAGGGAAGCGAAAAATGCTCAAAGTCTTTCTAATTGCGCATACAACAAACAAAACAGCATGCTCATCAGTGACTCATGCCCCCGTGAGCAATGGGTCATAACCCTCACCCCCCTGTAAGCAAACAATTGCAATGACGCATAGGCCCGCAAGCCTCACGACTACTCACGTTACGTGAAACAGCTGCGATGACACTGTCCCTGTTGTCGTTGTCTGTGGTTTCAATGTGGATGCGTCAGTACCAAAAAGCAAGCGATTTGCGAGTTCCGTCTAGCAGACACCCCTTACGATGTCCCGCCGATGCAGCCAAACCAACCAACGAGCGGCGTACGTGTTCAATTCGACTTTATCAAAAAATTAGGAATTTTACTGATGCCCCAACGCGTGTCACATGCTCCAGTTCCACAACCATAGTCATTACAATGAATAATGCTGTCAGCAGATCTACTTCCGGTACAATAACGTCTGACATCAGCGATGACCTTCCTGTGTTTGGTTTGTTTTCTATGTGTATACCCCATCAAACATCTACCAGCAATCCTTTGCTCTATCTAACTACGACGAACAGCCAATCTGCATTTCGACTCCTACTCCAGATAGTGAAATAATTGGCACATTCTTGCCTATCAGAAATAGTAAATGCTGCGATGCCGATGGTTTTGTAATTGGGCCTGCAAAGTTCGTACTAGATGCAACCACGCCGGTGTTGAGACACATTTATAACCTTGTTTTATCTGATGGTACTTTACCAAGAAGCATCCAGGTGCTAAAGTTCAAATGTTACACAAGAGCGACGATAAAAACGATTCCAATAACTATAGACAAATATCTGTCTTGGCAATTTTTCGAAGTTCTCAGGATAAATTATTCACAGCCACAGAACATCCTTTACAACTAAGCACAAATTAATAACATGCGGTTTGCATTTACGAGAAGTCAATCTACTGAAACTGCCCTACTAACACAAAAAGAAGTTATATTAGGTCCTTTTGAATGTCAGCTGTGTACAGTGAGTATTTTTGTCGACTGCTCAAAGGCGTTCGACTGCATAGATACCCTAGTAGAAAAGTTTAACAATTATGGTTTTGGAAGTGTTTTTTTTTAAGTTAGTAGAATCGTATCTCCAGCAGGGCATGCAGCACGTAGTTATAAGCAGTTACGCTTCTGATTTGACACTAATTATTGCAGGACTACCACAGGGAAGCATTCTGGGCCCCTTGCTTTTTTGTATTTATATGAGTCAATTAGTGAGTATTGACGAAGACCTAATATTTATTACATATGATGAAAATGTTACAATTATCGTGAACGATAAAAAATGCTGAGGATGTCGTGAATAAAGCCAACGAGGTGCTGCGAAACTATCATCTTGGAGTATCGCGAACTCGTTAACAATAAATGTTAATCAAACAAAGGCTGTACTTTTTAGGCCAAAAAATAATAATATTGATACTTGTGTCTTTTTACAGCGTAACAACTCCATCTTTGCTTCTTGTTCCTTCCATTAGGTGTCTTCGAGTTACACTTGAGCAACATTTTTCGTGAAATGCTCACGTGGAAATGGTGATAGCTAAGCCCTCTTGAATGACTGGAATACTATGCAAGTCGCGTTTTCTTCTTCCAGAAAGTATTAAACCTTTAGCACAAATCACCGTTATTACCATATATAAACTATTGTGATCTTGTATGGGGCAATACAATGCTTTTTAACATCAATGTACTGCATACAATGCCGAAAAAGTTCGTACGTTGTATACTAGATGATCCTTAACGCATATTAGTCTTCTATTTGAAAAGCTTGATTTGCTGTCAATACCTAACATTTCTGAACATATCTTCCTACCAAATTACATGACCAGTATTCAAAGAAACAACGGCACCCTAAAAGGTATTTCCAAATAAATAGCAAAGCCTAAGGCGGTCAGTACAAAGAGTTCTCAAATACGGGAAGAACCGCGGCCTAGAACAAAAATATACTTACTAAATGTAACGTTTTCGACTACCTTACCATCTATTCCTTAAAAGAAGACAGTAGTGCTGATTTCTGTGCTAGAATAATCTTATATTTAGATATAAGCATCTATATGGACGCTTGAAGGTCCTTCGAAAATGTTCAATTCTTGTATAATGATTTTTGTACTTTGCGTATCAAATCGTTCTGTGTATGTTACTGTATGAAATATTTTCATATATTGTCTCATAATAGAGATGCACATAGTGCTGTATTTTTCTTATTATTTATTGTGTATTTCGTGATGCATTCATAACTAGCTGTATTTTTGCGGATTACTAATCATATAAGCATTACATTGTTCTAATACTTGCTCACAGTTATCATAAAAAATGTTTCGCAGCTATTGCTGTGGAAGTCCTATTTTTTCAATTTATCTTGTATATAACTATGCTCAACTTTTGTTGTATTTGTTGCTGCCTGTAAAACGGGGCCCTGGACCACGTCAAGCCTTGCTGGCTTTTGGTCCCCGGTCCTCAGCATCAGTTGTATGTTGAAATGTATTTTATTTATATATCGCGCACGCTTTCGACATCCTTTGTGTAGAAGGAAGGCACGGAGAGCACAGACATATTAGTCCTTGGCCTAGCCAAATGATAGTGCGACTGCTTTATATTATAGTGTACGCGCACGTGCGTTGGCTTCCATCGAACTCCGAACTGTAAGTCACAGTGCTGAAATGCCGATGCAGACCAACTTCAAAGTAAAGGTGTATGTGCCGGAAAACGCGAAACGTAACGGTTGACGTCGAACGCCCTTTTAGTAACACGACCATTTGTCCTTCACAATATGGCTTTAGGGAAATCGGCTTTTTTGTTTCCTAGAAATACACTTACGGAATTTCTGACGTCCAAGCAAGCGCCTCTAGGCAAACGTCAACTCTCTAAACTCTTCTAAAACAGTGGCGCACCTGCTCTCCGACCTTTTTTCTCACCGCGACACAGATGTATGGGCGAAGCCAACCCAGCGAAAGAGGCAAACAAGCTACGTCAATAGAGCATCTCATGGGGACTGTAATGAGGTGGCGCAATAAACATCAACCCGCGATCGTATTTGAGTGCCTTGCTTACACGATCGGCGCGGGCTTACAAACTACATCCACATCCGCTGAAATATTCTCACTTTTAATGTCGAATCTTCTCTCAGTGAGTTGGAACTACTATTCCGTATCGGGTATGATTTGTAGCCTTTGCTATCATGCAAGCCCTAAAATTGTACCCTTTTGTGTGGTGCAACACAACGATTCGGACACATATGTGCCCCTGGTCGGCATGATGTTTCTATATACCAGGTGTTTCTGCGAAGAATAAATAATTTGTTAACATTGATTACGGTAGACAACTTTTGTCTTTGTGGCGGTCTACTCTAAGAGGAGGATAATAATTCCACGAGAAACCTGCAATGCATATTCTTCACTTTCACAAAAATTCAATGATTACGTTTTTAACACCGGCCTGAGCGCCGTGTAACCGCCTCCACCGCCGCTGTCCTCAGCAGCTGTCGCCGCTAATGAGAAAGAAGTGAAGCAAGTTCCACGCCGTGAAAGCTATCAAAACCGCGAAGCTAGTGGTCGTTTCCTGAAATGCGAACCCGTGTTTAGCTCAATTTTCGTAAGGTCTCTTGTCTCGTTGCCGTCGTTTTGCTAGATTCGAGCTTCGGTTCCGGATTGAGCCCACCCTTCATTAGCGTCACGTTATGATCCAACCGCCGTCTATCACAGACCTCGCAGCTGTGGCCGCAATCACGGTCACGGTTCCTAGTTCCAAATTTTTGCAAGTCCGCCGACTCAGGAGGCTGTTATGAAGATTTATTGGCGGAATAGTAGCCATAGTGAATCCCATGCTACACTGGATACCAGGAGCTTCGCAAACGTGAAAGCAGGTAAGTTGCTATTGTCAGGGCTCACTTGAGACAAGAGCGCCGAGCGGCATTTATTCGAGACAATCAGAACAAGCGCTGAGTTCAGGCTTCTTTTTCTCTAGCACCTCTCCACGCACTCGAGGTCGTCGTCTTCGTCGTCACCGTGACTGGGCCCAGATATCGTCACTGCGTTTGCCACCTCCTCCCTCCAGAAGGAGCATCGTCCCGATGTTTGGCGGGTAGCGGCCGGTATGCAGCCAACCAGAGAGTGTCCATGTCATTCAGAAAAATGAGGTGTCATGCGCACCATGTGCACCGTATCAGGCAATCCCTGAGGACGCCTCGAGCAGGATGGCCTCTTAGGAACGACTCCATGGTTGACGTCCCTAAGGCGTCGTCGAACCTTGTACGGTCCGAAGTATTGGCGCAGAAGTTTTTCCGTGAGGCCTCGGCGGCGTACTGGAGCGCAATCCAAGACTTTGGCCGGGCTGGTAGACGACGCATCGGTGGTGTTGACTGTAACGTAGGGCATCACGGTCTTGCTGGCTAGTTATGCGAACGCGTGCGAGCTGTCTCGCTGCTTCGGCACGCTCTGTAAAATTGGCGGCGTCGGTCTCGGAATTGCTGAAATCATGAGGCAGCATAGCATCCAGCATTGTTGTCACTTCTCGACCGTGGAGCAGACTGAATAGAATCATTCTTGTTGTTTCTTGCCGATTCGTATAATAAACAAACGTTACGTAGGGCAATTTTTCTTCCCAGTTCTTGGGTTCCACATGGACATATATGCACAGCATGTCTGCGAGAGTGTTGTTGAGGCGCTCTGTAAGTCGATTGCTTTACGGGTGATAGGCTATCGCCGTTCTGTATGCCGTGGCACGGAGTGTGCGAACAATTTGCAAAATTTCCGCCACGAACATGGCTACCCTGCTGGTTACGATGACCGCTGGAGCACCGTGCCTGAGGGCGACGTTGTCAATAAAAAACTGTGCTGCCTCGGCTGCTGTGCTGTTCGGAAGTGCCTTGGTTTCTCCATGTTGCTTGAGGTAATCTGTCGCAACTATGATCCACTTATCTCCGGCAGCAGATATTGAGAATGACCCCAAAGTTCCATCCCAATTTGTGAAAACAGTGTTTCCGGCACTGGAACGGGATGTAATGGTAGGTTTCGTAGGTGGCACTTTTCGTCGCTGACAGTCAAGGTATATTCGAACTTTGTGCTTCACCTGTGCGGCGAGCCGTGGCCAGTAGTACTTCTCTTTGATCCGTACTAATGTTCTTGTGTAGCCTAGGTGGCCTGAGGTAGCTTCATCGTGACAAGCCTGTAAGATTTCATTGCAGATAGTTTTAGGAACGACTAGTAGACATCTCTTCCATGTTGAAGAGAAGTTCCTCCTAAAAAGAACAGTATTGCGTATGCAGAATGATGACAGGTCCCTTTAAAACGATCCGGGCTTGTTTGTGGTGCGGCCTGCTAAGAAATGAATTAGTGAAGTGCGCTCCTGGTCCTCTTCCTCTTTTGGAGAGATGGTTGCCACATCAAGAACTCCTAAAAAGACTGCGTATTCGTCGTCATCTCCGCCTGACGACTCGATCGGCGATGTGGAAAGGCAGTGTACCAGTGCTGCCTCCGCGATTTATAGACCACTGTGATTTCGTACTCATGAAGCCGTAGGTTCCAGAGCGCTAAACGTGCAGATGGATCTTTCATGTTGGTCAACCCAAAGAGAGCATGGTGGTCATTTATGTCTTGAAATGCGTGGCCGTATATGTACGGGCGGAACTTGGTAACTGCCCAAATTACAGCCAAGCATTCCTTACCTTCTCAGTGGTGGAATATTTCGACTCGGCACGTGATAGTGTTCTACTCGCGTTAGCGATGACTCGCTCAGCCCCGTCTTGCCGCTGAACAAGGAGTGCGTGGAGTGCGCCTAGACTCAAATTGCCGGCGTCAGCGTTAACCATTCTCGGTGCATTCGCGTCAAAGTGGACAAGAACAGGCGCAGTTTGTAGACGGTGCTGCAACTCGTTAAATGCCGTCTCCTGCTGGTCGCCAAGCAGAAACTTGAGATCTTCTCTGGTTATGCAGGTGAACGGTGAGGCGATGCGTGCAAAACCCACAACAAATCGCCTGTAATATTCGTATAGGCCCAGGAAGCGTCTGGCTGCCTTCTTGTCCATAGGACTTGAAAATGTTGTGACGGCTGCGATTTTCTCAGGATCTGGTCTGACACCTGCATGACGTACAATGTGGCCTAATACCTGTAGTTTTCAATAGGCAAAGTGGCACTTTTCAGGATTTCAGGTGAGCCCAGAGGACCGTATGGCTTCAAGAACTGACCATAGCCGTGAGAGATGTTCATCAAATGGGGAAGGATAAAAATCACATCATCTAGGTATACTAAGCAAGTCTTCCACTTAAGGTCTGGGGCAAATATAGCCATTAGCCTTTGGAACATGGTTGGGGCGGAGCACAAACCAAAAGGGAGAACTTTGATTTCATAGAGCTCATCAGGCATCACAAAAGCAGTCTCTTCACGAAGCCGCTCATCGACATCTGTTTGCCAATATCCACTATTTAACTCCATCGATGAGAAGTAAAGTGCATGCCGTAGTCTGTCGAGGGAATCGTCTATGCGTGGTGAGGGATACACGTCATTTTTCTGGCTGAAGAGGCTGCTGGGACCCAAGTCCTCCCAGCCTGCATCTGAGGCGGCGGCACTCGCCCCCTGACCTGCGTGTCGGGGGGTGGGTAGATCACCTTTTCCGTTGGACATTAAAGTTTATTCTATCTATCTATCTTCGTAATTCGATTGAGCTTGCAATAATTGATACAAAAGCGCAGGCTACCATGCCTAAGGGTTTTTTGACAGCTGGATGGCATCATCCTCTATAATTTTCTCGACTTGCTGGTGCATTGCTTCAGGCTCTTTCTCAGCCACATGATAAATATGCTGTCGGATGGAAATCGGTGTTTTCTTCGCAATAATGCGGTTTATCTTTATAGATGTTTGACGCAGTCGTAATATTGTAGGGAAGCAGTCCTTAAAATGGTCAAATAGCTCCCTTAGACGTTGTTTCTCTTATTTAGACTTTGTTTCTGTTAATCCAGCATCCATGGCCCATTCATTGGTTCCTTGGTTCGCTAGAAGGGTTAGTTAGTACCAAGTATCTTGGCATTTTCAGGTACTAGTTGCATGCATTTTATCTGTATAATGCTGTATTGAACATGTGAAGCCGCATGTGTATGTTCGGTGCCCCACTTTCGATTCACATTATCTTCACGCTGGAGTACACATACCGCAATGTTAGCCGAGATGGCCAGAACGCCTGAAGGCACACAAATGGGGGCAATAAAGTTCATTTTAAAAGGCAGCAGCTACATGTAAATTACTGATGCAAAGGAATTAATATGTTTAGGATTATGAGCAACCAACAACGCTGCCCCACTTACAAACTACTTTATTTTGAGGTGTAATGAATGGCAAGCGCCAGATTACCTCCATGGAAAAAAGTCTTTTGCAGTGCATAGACAATATCCAAGAAGCAGGCTTAAGGTAATGTTATAACAATTTATTATAGTAATGATGGGAACATTGGTAAACAGAGTCTAAGGCCTCCTGCGCCAAACCATGTGTGCACATGATACAATGCTGAGCTTGACGAACACCGACTGAATAACCTATATAGACTTACGAGACTTGGTACCGTATAAAAACAAGCGGAAGACAGGCGAATGCAAGTGAAAGAAACTGTGCAGAGTCTGAAGGATCCCACCAATTTCTTTGCATGAGAGGTGGATTAGACAAGAGGCTTTGAAGAACCTTCAACCGCGCAAATTTTCACCACAATCTTCACCCTCATGATTAACGTATTCTCTATTCTTTCTTTTTGCACCCAGTCCCCTTCCCCAACACTGAGTAGCCGGTCAGAAAATTGATGCAGGTCGACCTGCCAGCTGGTCTGTCATAATATATATATACATATATATATATATATATATATATATATATATATATATATATATATATATATATATATATATATATATATATATATATATATATATATATATATATATATATCGGTATCAGTACTCACGTAAATCCATCATTGAAGTAAAGGGAATACCGAGTGATGTCGGCGAAACTTTGACTGAAACAATGTCAAACCTCGGCAATACACTCAGTGAAGACATTACGGGGCCATATATACAAGTATGCCATAGAGCGCCATCTCTGGCAACAGGTTACAAAAGATCTTAATAGATCAGTTTCTTCCTCAGCTGGAAATTTGTCTGGATTCAAGGAGACAAAATCTATGCTGGAAAATGCTAAAAAGCTAGAAAAATTTCTTTTGCATTAGAGTAGATTAGACAAGAGGCTTTGAAGAATCTTGGACCATGCAAATTATCACCACCATCTTCACCCTCATAATAAGCGTATTCTCTATTATTTCTTTCAGCACCCATTCCCCTTCCCCAACACTGAGTAGGTCAGAACATGGATTCAGGTCGACCTGCCAGCTGGTCTCTCATTGTATGTATGTATACATTTATATATATATATATATATATATATATATATATATATATATATCTATATATATATATATATATATATATATATATATATATATATATATATATATATATATATATATATATATATATATATATATATATATATATATATATATATATATATATATCACTACTCGCGTAATGCCGTCATTGAAGTAAAGGGAATACCGGGTGAAGTAGGCGAAACTTTGACTGCAATAATGCTAAACCCCCGGTAGGCATGGCGAAAGTGCTGTCATAAAGACTGAACCGGCCATTCTGTTGTTACAGGTTTTCCTGTGCAATGCACCCATTTCGGCATACACTTCAAGCAAGGAAACAGCCATCGCCAGCTGCGAGGTACGTCGCATCCAAGGAACATCGTGGCAGCTTGCTACTTCCGGACTGGAGCATGCGCACGGAACAGCACCGATAACGACAGTGACATCCCAGCGCAGCAGCTATATAAGTGCAGTCGGCACGCAGTAATCCCGTGGGCATGGCGAAAGTGCTGTCATGAAGACTGAACCGGCCATTCTGTTGTTACAGGTTAGTAAATTTGAGAAGTGCTTCAGAAGTGACGACCGGTTTATCATTGTTCTGCCATGCCCCGAACTATGTGCTTCTTGTGCCCTGGAATGTATTTCCATGTTGCTGATACTGTCTGGTGATGTTGAGCTTAATCCTGGGCCGAAAACAGTTGAAGGAATGCTCGCGGAAATTTTGGAAGGGCAAAAACTAATGAGTGAGGATATAAAACAAGTAAGAACAACACAGGCTACCTTTTCCAACCAGTTAGAAGTCATAAACAAGAAGATATCGGAGATGGAATTGACCATGAGAGCTGTAAAGGAAAATGAAGGAAAAATAGAGCGCCTTCAAACAGAAATTAACAACATAGGTAGTGCTCTGCAGTACAGCCAAGAAAGAATGGCTGATTTAGAAGATCGAAGTCGTAGAAACAATTTAATTGTCCTCGGAATAACGGAGAGTACTACTGAAACGAATGATGAATTAGAAACGCGAGTTCTGCGAGATGTATTTGAGGAGAAACTTGGAGTGAAAGTCAGCACAATTGAAAGAATTCACAGAATTGGAAGACAACGGACGAATAAATATCGACCAGTTATTGTAAGATTTTTTGACTACAACGAGAAGGCGAAAATATTCCAGAACTGCAAAAAGCTAAAGGGCAGCAGTATCTCAGTTGCAGATGACTTTTCCGAGGTGACGCTACGAAAGCGTAAAAGCGTTTGGGAAAGTGCAAAAGCTGACAAGGCCAGAGGAATGAAGGTTCGCCTCGTGCGTGATGAGATCTTGATCGACAACGACACGTTTATCTGGGACGAAGAAAAAAAGTGTCGAAAGAAGGTGGTTAAGAGAGGGTCAAGCTCGCGTATAACAAACTGACAAATAGAAAGCAAACCCAGAGATTTGAACTTGATTAATGTCAACGTTCGTAGCCTGGCAAACAAGACGGTCGAATTTGAACACCTTCTTTTACAGTACAAGCCAGATGTCGTTGTTGTCAGAGAAACGTGGCTGCGCCCCGAAATAAAAGACAGTGTATTAATCCCTCCGGGTTATATCATGATCCGCAAGGACCGCGGAACGCGTGGTGGAGGCGTGGCTGTTGTTTGTAAAGAAGACATTGAGCTGATCGTTCTGGATGACTGCCCTAATACTGAAAGCATTTGGTACAGAACAGAGTTTCTAGGCGTTCCTTTTATTATTGCAGCTTTCTATCGACCTCCGGATGCTCCTCTTTCATTTGTACAATGCCTTCAAGATTATATGTGCAACAATGTTCCTCTTAACACTCGTGTCATTATTGCAGGAGATTTCAATTTACCGGGAATAGATTGGGTTGATCTTGCAGTGGGTACTACAGATGTTGCACATTGTGAAGCTTTGTTAAACCTGACTTTCAGTTACGACCTCAAGCAAATAGTTCCTGAAAGTACTAGGGTTACACCGACCTCAGAATCCTTACTTGATCTTGTGCTTATTTCAAGCAATGTACCAGATTGTAGTGTTTCCGTCAAAGACGGAATTTCTGATCATAAAATGGTTTTGCTTTGTGTAAAGGAGACCGTCCCGACGAAGAATTCAAAGAGGCCAACTATCTGTATAAGACATTATAGCACCACCGACGATGTTAGCATCTTGGACTGTCTTGAAATGTCGCTGTACTCGTTCGATGGGGTGACTGACGTCAACATCTTGTGGAATAAGTTTAAGGATACGGTGATCTACTGTCTGGAAAAGTTCGTGCCAAAGCGAATCAAGGTAGTAAAGAAGCGCAATCCTTGGATTAACCGCAATATAATACAGCTTAAACGAAGAATAAGACGCAGAAGTAGGAATAAAGAGAGGAACAAAATGGAGATTTCGCAGCTTACCCAGACCCTTAAGCACATGCTCGTAACGGCGAAAGAACACTTTTACTCGCAGACGCTACCCAATTTCATGAGAGATTCACCACAGCGTTTTTGGCGTCATCTTGCCCCGTCGCACGAACAAATACAATATGTCTGCATTGATGGCAACATAATTAACAACTGTGCTCAAATTGCTGAAAAATATAATGAATATTTCCATTCTGTGTTCGCTCCACCGGAGCCATCTTCCACTGACCTTGATGAAAATCGCACCGAGGGTAGGTTGCCTATGCCAGACATCGTTTTCTCTGAAGAGGGGATATATGCACTACTCCTTAACTTAGACACAAAAAAATCAGCCGGTCCTGATGGCATCTCAAATGAATTTTTAAAACGATACGCGGAATGGATATCTAAGTATCTCTGTATAATTTTTAAGGCGTCCCTAGAGCAGCACAAATTACCATCTGACTGGCTGACAGCTAGAGTTGTCCCCATCTATAAATCCGGCAACAGACACAGCATCGAAAATCATAGGCCCATTTCAATTACCTCTACATGCTGCCAGATCATGGAGCATGTAATATCAAAAAGCTTGTTCAAACATTCGGAAAATGCTAATATCCTTCTTCCTAACCAACATGGTTTTAGGCAAAAATTGTCAACGGTTACCCAACTCACCGAAACCATACACGATTTTTCAATCGTACTTAACGAGAAAGGTCACTTAGATGCTGTTTGCCTCGATTTTTCAAAAGCGTTCGACCGCATTCCACACCCAGAACTTCTTGATAAACTGCTTAGTCTCGGCGTTAACATAAACATTGTCAAATGGATTCAATCATATTTAGTAGGATCACAGTTTGTGGAAGTAAATGGTGCGACATCCGGAGTGTTGCCTGTAACGTCAGGAGTCCCTCAGGGATCGGTGCTGGGCCCTGTCCTTTTTCTCTGTTATATAAATGACATTGCAGACCAGGTTAACCCCGTTATCAAAGTTCGACTTTTTGCTGATGACTGCTTAATGTATACCGCAGTATCCAGCCGCAATGACCAGATCGTCTTAAATTCCACATTAAAAAGAATTAGCGACTGGTGTAATAAGTGGAAAATGAAAATAAACTACAGCAAGACTAAGTATATAAGGGTAACCAAGAAGATAAAAAATATACACTCCTTCGATTATGAGATAGATGGTAAGGTCGTAAGCCGCGAAAATCACATTAAGTACCTCGGAATTACCATATCCAGTGACCTCAACTGGAAAGCACACATAACGAACATATGCTCATCAGCTGAAAAAAAGCTCTGGTACTTGAGGCGAAAGTTAAAGCTTGCTCCTGAGCAAACTAAATTAGCTGCATATTTAACGCTTGTTCGTCCTACATTAGAGTACGCAAGCGTCGTGTGGGATCCGTTTAAAAAAAACCTGGTAGATAGAATTGAAAAACTTCAAAGAAGAGCGGCAATATTCATCTTGTCAAAATATCGTTCAACGGACTCCGCAACTGAAATGCTTAGGAAGCTCAACCTACCGCCACTTTTCGAACGCAGAAGGATAGCTAGACTGAAATTTCTTTACCTGATTCGCCATAACTGGTTTAATCGTAATACACAGCAGTACATAAAACAGCGTCTGTCTCGAACAGTACGAAGCAGCAACCTAGAGCAAATTCAACCCATTCCAGCACGAATAGATACACACAAGTACTCGTTTTTCCCCAGAACAATAGAGGAATGGAACGCGCTACCACCTGAATTACTAACAGTAGACAATGTAAATAAATTTGAAACCACACTAACAAAATTCTTTACTTCGGCTAGAAGTACATAACTACTGCTTTAACAATGGTACTTGTCTTACTTATGTTCGTGGTTCTAACACACACGATAATTCCAGCGGCAGTGGTACAATTATTACCACCCTACTGCAATTTGTTTTTGCTGCTTCTTGATTTGCATTGTGCATTTGCCTGTGTGTATGCCTTATTTTGTCTATTTTGTCTGTTCTACACTGCGGCAGTGCTGCTATCTTGTATTGTTTGTCTTGAAACCACCCTGTGACGGCCTTCGGCCAACAGTATTGTTAAATAAAATAAATGAAATAAATAAACTAAGTGAAGGCATTACGGCGCAGATATGCAAAGATGCCATACAGCCGCCATCCCTGGCAACAGATCAGCATAGATCTTAATAGATCAGATTCTTCCTCAGCTGCAAATTTGTCTAGGTTCACGGAAGCGAAATCTTTACTAGTAGAAGTGATAGTAATCGTGCACTAAACATTTCAAGTACAGTCGATGTGGCTACAATAAGCTAGCATTTCGAACACTCAACATGTATTGTCACAAACTAGTCGCGCCACTGGGGCAAAAAGCATTCATAGGTGCCAATAATTTCAAGTATTTCACATGAACTGCAGCTCGGTCAACAATAAAACTGACGAGCTGCAGTGCCTTTTTGACGCCTTCAATTTTAATGTTGACGTTATGGGTTAGTGATACTTGGTAGGTAAGTGAGTCAAGTTTTTTTTAGTGCAAAAGTACACGCATTTTCCGCAAAGCAGACTTGGGCACAAAGGGCGTGGGGTGTCACTGCAGGTCTTGAACACACGGAAGATTATGGAAAACAAGAAACTTACGTAGTCCAGCCCAGGCATTGAAATATGAAAAGTTAAAGACGCACACAATGTTTTTACAGCAAAGCTGTATATCGCTAGGGTTCCGTGAATTTTCGTTGTCCGTGCAAGCAATTATTATCATCAATGTCTCATACCGCCGTTAGCATTCATACTCCCGTAAGCAAGCGAAAAATGCAATGGCTCATGGCCCCGTAAGGATGAGGCTACAAACACTAAGCAAAGGGAAGCGAAAAATGCTCAAAGTCTTTCTAATTGCGCATACAACAAACAAAACAGCATGTTCATCAATGGCTTATGCCCCTGTGAGCAGTGGGTTATACCCCACCTCTCCCCCTCCCCGTAAGCAAACAAAAAGTGCAATGACTCATAGGCCAGCAAGGGTCTGTATGTATGTATGTATGTATGTATGTATGTATGTATGTATGTATGTATGTATGCATGCAAGCATGTATGTATGTATGTATGTATGTATGTATGTATGTATGCATGTATGTGTGTATGTATGTATGTATGTGTGTGTGTATGTATGTATGCATGTATGTGGGTATGTATGTTTGTTTGTTTGTACGTATGCATCTGCTTTCGCGTCAACCTGGGCCGTTGCAAAGACCGTGGTCGAATGGATAGCGCATCAGACTACTTTGCTATGTTAACAGGTAACAACTTAGGTCAATCCGTACGCGGCAATACGTGCATGCAAATCATTCCTCAAAAAAATCTGTTTCATGCTGTCGACAAAGCTCACCCTAGACGAGGGAGTGTGTATATACACCCCTGTTCGAGGAAACTCGTTTAGCCTACTTGGAGCACCGGGTATGTGCCCCTCGGTCTGTGCTGGTCTTCAAAGAACTGCTTTAAGCAAAGGCGCGAATAGTCTTAAGAAGCAAAGAATGCAAGCTGTGCCAGAAACGAGTGTTCTAGAAAAGTTGAAATGCTTTCCCCTCCTTATTGTGTCGGCACCGAAATTCTCAGGACGGATCACCTTCAGCCATTGATGAAACTCATTACATAGCTCTAACGCCTGTCGTATGCTTCAAACAAGTCGCGCGAAACTGAGCCTATATGCACTGTCAAAGACAGTGGGTAATGTATATTGAGCATTCAAGAGGAAGCTGTTGAAAACCATTCAAAAGAGAATTATTTTGAGTACGTTGCATTGATCCATTGAATGCAGCCGACCTGCGTTGTTTTTAATACATATTTCCTAAAACAAAGCAGGTCCTATGTCCTGAAGATATGCTTTCAATAATACCATTGTGCATCACTCCGTCCTCGCACAACGTCTACTGACAATCAACCCGACGATTGACACATGCTTCTCCTTCATTTGTTATTTCTCAACAAAAAATATTTAGCGCTATTTTTCGTTATTGTCTCGTAAGTGTGTCATTTATGCCTAGATGACAATATAACAAACAAAGTGCATCAAAAACGTTAAGAAACACTTGCAATATGCTCGCGAGAAATTTGGTATTTATGCCTTTTTCGCAATGTTAAACATCTGAATGAAGCTTAATGGTCTTAACTGTTGATTGTGAAACAAAACCACATATGAAAAAAGACCATGGATATATTCTATATAATTTGTTGGACACTATCGGCACACTAGTACGCGGATAGCTATGCAGAAAATTGAGTAGGTATAGCATGTTGTTTGGACTAGCAATTACACCCGTTGAGCGGAATAAAAAAAGGGAGTCATTATTGCTGGTATGGGAAAAATGTGGATCTGCTGCTCTTGATAATATTTATCTGTCGTAATGATACATAGCCGTTGTTTGTGGACGCAAATTCGTGTTGCATTGTCCTGAAGGTACTCATTTCGCTCCATTTACACTCTAATTGCTAAACGAAATAAAAGATTAACTTCGCCTTTCTTCGAAAACTTTGAAAGCCGTACCCAATGCCGGTTCTCAATTTCATAGAAGGAAGGCATACAGAAGCACTTGTTAGTGTCCCTTGGGAGAACGGTAAGAAACCCTAGGTGGTCAAAATTGTTCCGGGCCCTTTCCTTGCAGTGTCCCACATAAGCTAACGACAAGCTTAGCGATCCTACACACCGTAATTGATTTTAATAGTTAGTCATGGTCTTTTGAGTGTACAAAGCAAAAGCGCACATAAGTTGAGTGGTAGCATACCGGTGTCAGATGCCTCCAAAATGTCTACTGCCTCTCTTTGCTACTTTCTACTTTATCAGAGCTAACCTTGTCGTGCTTTTGTGCATAAGTACAGAATAAAATTCTGAATGAAAGATAAGTGTAATATAAAAAATGAATTTTAGTTTTTCTTAGACCCAATGAAACGGGCGTTGAAACGCGATAATTTTAGAGGTTTGCATTTTGTGCAGTCCCCGAAGGGAAAACGTCTAGACGTTGCTTCGGCAGTGGTCTAAACAAACTAGGTTCTCATTTATAGGCATACGTTTCAGTCGATAGATTACGCTCAAACTCAAACTAACAGAAATAAAAAAACTCAAGTTTTTGTTTCATTTTCTGTTATTTTGTTCACACCGCGCAGGTGACACCCAGATACCTGCGCTAACTATTCATTGCGCGTCTTTCATTCTCACCGGTTCATAAACTACGGGTCCTCAAGTTATATCAGAGCCTGATTGCTGCGACTGGCCTCATTACACGCAACCGGCGTCCACAGTCTCAGAAGCGAGATGAATTGGTATTTGCGTAGCTTGCACGCGCGCAAGCGCGCTCGGACGATATCGTTGGTTTCTCTATAAAAGCGTCCGTTTGCGTCGCTCAATCCATCAAAGAGCACCACGTGGTTCTCGGTCCAATGCAAAAAAAGGCCAGCGATGCCAGATTTTACCTCACGCACTTTACCATGGACCTATGCTCTTCGACACGCTATGCTACTAATGTGGCTCGCAAGAGAATCGGGGAGGTTCTCATAAAAACACACACAAAAAAAGACTACACAAGTTCACGTGGCGCCCAGCTACGCCAATCACTGCGCGAATAAACCACAGAGAAAGACTTTGTTTCGCCAACCAGGACGAACGCACCTGCGCCGCTGTCGTCTGACTGTAACGTCATCGGTGCGATATGACGCACTCCAGGAGAGGTCGTATCTCCGGCATACCTTTAACGAGTTCCTATCGCAGTTCCTTTGTTCTAAACAGAATTGGCTGCGGCGTTCCGTTCTTCATACAGGGATGCGCACAGCCCCAACCTTTTTTCATTAAAACCACCTGTCCCCTATTTTCTAAAATGTTATGAACCGTTGTCGCGGACGTCAATGATAGGCGTCATGTTCAGCTGCTAGCAGCACAAGAAGCTGTGTAATTAGCCAGAAAAGTGGAAGCATGAGGAAAACAAGAGTAATAGTAATAAAGCAACATAAATCGTAGCCTGATGTTTAGCAAGCAAGGCTCCGCCTAGTTTCTTGCTGTGTTTTCATCGAGACGTTAGGTATATAAAGCAGTCTGTTGCTTCATTCGCAGCAGTAAGCTTGACGAAGGTTTGAACGAAAGGACCAGACGAAATCAGGTGAGTTCATGCTTTGATAGCGGACAAAATTGCCTAGTTTAGCTTTAACAGCGCTCTCACAAGTGCCTTTAGTCATATTGTAGTGCTCCTTTGATAGCATATGCTGTATATTTTGCCACATACATGTAGTGCAAGCTTCAAGACCAAAACGAAAGGCAGACGAGAATGAAGTTCGGTAAGTGTCGCTAGATGCACTCAGTTTTACAACATTTGTAACAAATACTTGCATCTTATCTGTCTATATGAAGGAGAAGTGCTCGGTTGTGCTACGGTTTCCACAGAAAGATGAGGCAGAAAAATAGCAGCGGCAATTTGCCGCTGGATGAGATACACATTATATATACGTATATATATATATATATATATATATATATATATATATATATATATATATATATATATATATATATATATATATATATATATATATATGTGTGTGTGTGTGTGTGTGTGTGTGTGTGTGTGTGTGTGTGTGTGTATATGTATATATATGTACAATTCAAGGAAAGATTATGTAGGTCCGGTGCGTGGTTAGTTGAAAAGACGAGGAGGCACACGTACGAAAATAGCATGTTTCATGGCTTAACGTTTCGGGCGTGGCACTGCCTTCGTCAGTATAAACATAGATAAAACCGTGCAGCCGTTTTAGAGCGCAGCTCTTTGGCGTCCGTTCCTGGGTTTCGCGTCGTCGTCGGCGTCGTCGTCGTCGGCGTCGGCCTCGTAACCAGCTCGCCTCCGCCGCCGCGCTCCGCCGCCGCGCATGCGCCGCTGCTCCGCCGCCGCGCATGCGCGCTGTCGGCTCTCCGGGCGAGGGAGGATGATGGAAGGGAGGAGGAGAGACTGTGGAGGAGGGCTGGCTACACAAATGGCTCTTTGGCGTCCGTTCCTGGGTTTCGCGTTGTCGTCGGCCTCATAACCAGCTCCGCCCCCCTTTCATCCCCCCAGCGCTAGCAGCGACCGACTGATACCGCTTTCGTGAGTCCGCTACCGCACTCACGAAAGACGTCGTGCACTTCCTGCAACTCGCATTAACCGTCCATCGATCCACACCGATGTTAGTAGTGGGGGACTTTAATGTTGACATAAAGACAAACAGCAATTTCCTAACACTTATGCGGGAGAACATCCCGTTCCTCTCGCTCGTAACGCGTCCCACGGCTGTGACAACCTCGCGAGGCACTTGTATAGATCTCGTCTTTGAGAATCAAGCATTGGTGTACCAAGTCGAACATATATCAGTCTATTTCTCCGACCACAAAGCTTCCTTCATGACTGTCAAGAACTGTTAATGGAGTCTTTGTTAAAGGAATACGTGTGAAAAATAAAAAAAAAATTCTGTGATAGCGCATACATGTGTTGCTCGATTTCTTTGCCTCAATCTATCGAAAAGGTGAAACAGCTTATTTGCTGCGCTCAAATTTCGCATTAGGAAGTAACGTAATCGTCGGTAATTTTTTTATGGACATGCGCACACGGGCATAGTCAGCAGTACATGCACGTGTATACTTGCAAATAATAAAAGAAGAAAGTGCAGCAGCAAGTATAACTTAGCACGCTAAATGACATGTACGAAATATCATTGCGGTGTCACGATGATTGTACATCAGGTTACAGAATGATATCAATTGCGACATTGCTAAACTAGGGACTAATGGATTTGGCATGCTTTATCAATTCTGCACAAGAACATGCACGCCAAGATATGACAGAAAGGCGCGACATTTTCGCTACGCTCTCGTTGATACCGGATGACACAGCGTTAAATTTATGAATGAGGAAGGATTCTCATGCTTCTACGGCATGGTGCGATTTGAAACCTGATTGCATTACTGTTACATTGATATTGTCAAAGGTATGACCTGGCAGTTGAACATGTTCAGATAATGGCATGTGCGGCAAGCTGTTAACGTGTGCGTGTGGTTGTTGAATCGGACACAAAAAGACGTTTCGCTTTGATCGATATACTGCATATGACACACGGATCATTCAACTAGCTAGCTGATATTAGTACTGTCGCAAGTGAAGGGGCCATTGATTTTGTCCGAAAAATGGGATGCTGTGCTTCTAGCAGTCTTTGATGTGGTCATATGTCTACAAACTTTACAACGGGGCTTATCCAGCGATAAAAACCAGCAAGAGCAAAAGGCCTATTCTTTGAAGAGGTTACTAGGTCACGCACATTCCTAGAGAGACGATAGACCACTCTTGGCGATTCCGCGAATATGTTTTTAAAGTGGTCAATCGTTGCCAGTGAGTTATAATGCTTCCTCAGAATGTGCGACCCATTAGGAATAGATGCAGAGTGGCCGTGCTGGTGCATCCAATGGATCCTGCCACGCTCTGCGGTTCCGGTAAAGTAAACGTCGACGAAATTTTGGTGGAACGCGAGCATTTGCGGGCTAAACACCGATAGAATCCGACCCTAGTGTTGTCAGACATATTATTTAGCTTCAAAGACACTGTGACAGTATGCATCGATAACCACGAAGCTGAGCCTGGGAGCTGAGATATCTCGACATAAAAACTATGTGACTTGTATGGAAAGCCCACTGGTCCCAAGTTCGCCGGAAAAAATATGCTCGCCTCCCGTGCGCGGACGTTGAGACAATCTTATTTTTTATATATGCCAGACGTGTTATCGCTGTGCCAAAAGGCCGATGGCGAGATGCCCAAGGCCTACAAGGTTGGGAATATCTTGAAAGGGATCGACAACGACGCCTTGAACCTTTAAATGTGAAGAATTTTTTTTCTACACTCAAAGCCTTCACAGAAGACTGCCGTTGTTTGGAGGAGTCTAAACGCCGCCGCATAAGACGTGTTTGCCCGGCTTTTCACCACGGCACTAACTTCCTTTTGCGAAGTCTACACGGCAGTACAGCCGTCAGTTCCATCAGATTGGCTTACTCAGATTGAACGCCATGAACTTGAGGGCTTAACATCTGCTGAACTTCATGCCGCGCACTCGAACTCGACTGCGACTCGATTTGTCGAAGCCATTGTTTGTCCGCAAGCAACTCGCCCCAACGCGAGCATTCATTATGAATTGTTTGCCATCCCAACAAAAACTTCGTGGCATGCGCTCTCATCCTATCGAAAGTAGTGATTCGCTTCCGAATATCGCGACACTGCTCTGTGGAGTACCCCTGCCGATCCACTGATATGCTTTAATTATCACCGTATTGGCCACGTCAACCATTACCTCGCCACCGTCAGGTCCTCGCCGCGTCGTACCTTTTACCGTCGTGCGCGTGGTGTAACGTCGTGTGCCCTTTACCGCAGTCCGGATAGCAGCTGTTTCCCACCTTTAAGCCTGTCGTATTTCGCCAACGCCGATGTTCCCACACGGATAAATAGTAACGTCCCGTCACCGTGTGGTCACTAGTCACGCTCATCTCCAGGCCGTCGCCTGTCATCCCCCTCTAGCCCGGCCCGTGTCTGTCAGGAAAACTAAAACGAAGCACCCAAGATGTGAAGCTGCATTGAAAACTTCCATCTCAAATCTTGTTCTGACGCTGCCCACTACCCGGACCTTGTTAGCCGTTGATGTTAATAGAGACACTATTTCTGCTCTTATCGACACCGGGGCCCACATCTCTGTAATGTGCGCAGGTCTTCGTCATCGTCTTCATGAAGTACTCACGCCTGCCACTACCGCATCCTGCGAATCACTGATCGTGAGACTCCTGCCATTCTTGGGGTGTGAACTACCTGTGCCTACATTGCTGGTCATCCTACGTCCGCGCAATTAGGAGTCATTGAGAAGTGGATCGTGGCCTACACCTTTGGATTAGATTTTGTGTCCACTCAATCTTCCGTCATTGATTGTGCGACCGGTGCTCTGCAGCTTGAGCTGCCGCATGTTCCCGATACTCCAGCTGAAATACCACTACGCCTGTGATCTCACCATCACGTTCGCCGCGCCCCTCAAGCTGCAACATACGTTACTTTGACGTCTTCGCGATATTCGCGATGATTATTGCATCCTTCTGCCATTGTCAGCGTTCTCAGCTGACGATGTGGCACTTCCTAATAGTATTGTTTTCTTTGCTGACAATACAGTGGTCGTTCCCGTTCTCAAAGTCAGCCTGTTGACTAAGGTTGTATCTCTACGCATGTCACTGGCCACAATTTCCGTGCTTGATCCCTACACGATTGGCACTTTCGATGCAGATGTTTCGCTGCGTTCTTCATCCGTCAACTACTCGTCTTATTCTCTCGACGACTTTAACAAGCGGCTCTGCTCATCAGATGACTCCCGCGCAAGCTAAAGATTTCAACGGCGCTGTGGGGTCCTATCGGGACATCTTTATTTTTCACGACCGCCCTCTAGATCAAACATCTGTCCTTACTCATCGAATCAACACCGCGGACGCCAATTCTATACGCCGCCATCCGATCACGTACCGTTTCGCTAGTGTCAAGTCAACCAGAACGACGTCACCGAAATTATTAGAAAAGACGTCATCGTAACTTCATCTCGCCCGGTGGCCTTCCTTGTCGTTCCCGGGTAAAAAGCCACAGTTTAGCCCGAAAGGCGAAACGTCGATTACGACAGCAAATTAGTAGACAGCAACACGAAGCACGGATAGTGGTTTTATCGGCCGTATAAACTTGGAAACATTCGCTTACCAAATGAATTAACAAGCATATCGTGTCATCGCGGAAAAGCAATCGTGAACACATCTCACGCGAACAGCGCGGACACTCGCTGTCAAAACGATAGTGGGAGCAAGGGCGACACCAGCAGCAGCAACCGAAGTGACGTTCCTTCGGTCTATCACTTCAACGCAAGAGCGGCGAGAACACAGCGCACTTAGATATGCCTTTCAAGATACGGCGTGTGCGACAACGCATGGCCATGCAAATTAGACACTTGTAGGTGGAGTTAAGCTGCCCTGACTGCCCGCTTTCCTCCATAACTGGTGCGCGAGATTGAGCAGCAACGCAAAATGCGCAGTTGCTGCAAGAGCACAACGCCGCCCCCCCCCCCTTCCATCCCTCCCATCCCTCAAAGGCCTTTCGCGCGATGACAACCGCACGTTTGCTCTCTACTTTCTTCGCGTGCGCCAGACGGAACCGCGATCGCCGGATTTTCTTGAGTGCTTTCACTTGCACTTACAGCATACGATACGCGGCGATGGTGTTATCTACCTTGGACTTTATGCGGAACATCACGGTGATGGTGATGATGGTGACGGCAAAAATGCGGCTGGAAAGTCCATATAATCACTATCACATTAAAATAAAGACGGCCGTTGTGCTTCTGCGTGTATTATCGGAATCTGAGCAAAGTAACTCACAACAACGACTACCGTCTGCCTCACATCGATGACACTCTCGACCTCCTTTATGGAGCCCAATAGTTTTCCTCTATCGACCGGCTATTGGCAGATTTCAGCCGACCCTATCGACCGCGAAAGAAAAACTTCTTTCAACTTCATCTTTCTTAGTCCAGTTGGCCTGCACCAATTGGAGGTCATGTCGTTCGGACTGCGTAATGCCCTAGAAACTTTCTACCGTATGATAGACTCTCTACCTCGGGGATATAAGTTGTCGACCAGACTGTGCTATTTACACGGTACCCTCGCCTAGTGGCCCACATTTTACATCCACCTCATCCTTTATTCGGCCGTTTTTACTGTCTTCAGTATAGCTGCTCTTCAGCTCAATTCAGCCATGTGCCGTTTTGTGCGACGCCAAACAACTATGCCCGGTCGCTTTGCCAGTGCTACCGGCGTTCAACGAGACCCCGAGAAAGTGCGAGCCGAGCACACCAGTACCAAGCATGCCGCGTTCATCTACAATGTCGATTTTATGTTGTGAGCACATATCTTCTTTAGGGTTCATTGTCTTGTTTCTAGTCATTGCCATCGTTTTACCTGGGTCGATTTTAAGTTTATTTTATAGTGACCATGGTTTACTGTTACTTAATCATGGATTACACCTTTCTTCCAACCCATCTTCATTTTAGCCATAGAGACAGGCTGTCATCATTGGCATATATTATCAATTACGCTGTTTTGTATATGTTAAATATGTCATTTATGTATAAAGGAGGTAAAATGGGGGACCTGGTACGCTTCCCTGCGGGACCCCTTTACTGATCAGCAATGAATATGAGTCATACTTTTCTAAAAACATGCATTAGGATCTACCTAGCAAATATGATTTATCTAAAGCCAGTAGAGTGCCCCGAACACCATGCATTTCTAACTCATGCAATAGTCAATTATGTCCAAGGGAATCAGAAAGTTTAATGAACTCTCTATAGAAACCTACCGCATATAGCATGCCCTCGATGTTTTCGGAAAGCAAATAATTTTGCCTTAACACAGCTAACTACATTTTCCAGAAACCAAACTCGGCATCACTTATATTATCTGTTTTATTGAAAAAAAATCCAAGTAAGCTCAGTCATCTCCGGATGTTTTCTGCAGCATTCACATGGCCCCCTTAATAGAGAATACTTAATTGCGGAAACTGAACACAGGCTCATTCATTTAGTATCCCTCTCCATGCCCTCCTGTGCGTCTAAAGTTGAGTTTAATGCATCTTAAAATTTTGCGTAATTAAGAAAAGGCCGCACATGACTATCTAGACTGATATAACTGACGCCAGACATGCACGACGAAGAACGTTTATTGAACAGTACGCAGGAATATATATAGGCCTGAGAGGCGTAATAACGCAACACGGAATCATGGCTCTTTTCAAGACCGCGATGACGTCACAACACAGCGCCACGCTATCACATAATCTAAGTTACGGGGTAATGATTTCAAAAATATTAGGGAGGTGATCAGTGTTTGTTCTGGAATCATCAATCTTCCAGGTGTCCGAAATGCTGCCACCTCCATGTTACAAAAGTATGTGCGCTCGAATTTAAGCAAGAGAAATTATTGAATAAAACCCATTTCCACCAGCTTTTGCCACAAGTGTCCGTTTGGAAATCCAAAGATACATGATGAGAATACCTTATAAAACAAGTGGTCAAACTGTGAGATAACCTTTCTGAGCCTGTGTTATTGTTGCTTTTTCCATTGCTGTTGCTTTTGTATTTCTTGTATTTGTATCGACCACCCATTTGGACCATGCGTCCACAGTATTGTATGAATAAAAATAAAAAATTACCGACGATTACGTTACTTCCTAATGCGAAATTTGAGCGCAGCAAATAAGCTGTTTCACCTTTTCGATAGATTGAGGCAAAGAAATCGAGCAACACATGTATGCGCTATCACAGAATCTTGTTTTTATTTTTCACACGTATTCCTTTAACAAAGACTCCACTAACAGTTCTTGACAGTCATGAAGGAAGCTTTGTGGGCGGAGAAATAGACTGATATATGTTCGACTTGGTACACCAATGCTTGATTCTCAAAGACGAGATCTATACAAGTGCCTCGCGAGGTTGTCACAGCCGTGGGACGCGTTACGAGCGAGAGGAACGGGATGTTCTCCCGCATAAGTGTTAGGAAATTGCTGTTTGTCTTTATGTCAACATTAAAGTCCCTCACTACTAACATCGGTGTGGATCGATGGACGGTTAATGCGAGTTGCAGGAAGTGCACGACGTCTTTCGTGAGTGCGGTAGCGGACTCACGAAAGCGGTATCAGTCGGTCGCTGCTAGCGCTGGGGGGATGAAAGGGGGGCGGAGCTGGTTACGAGGCCGAC
This sequence comes from Dermacentor albipictus, assembly GCF_038994185.2. Classification (NCBI taxonomy): domain Eukaryota; kingdom Metazoa; phylum Arthropoda; class Arachnida; order Ixodida; family Ixodidae; genus Dermacentor; species Dermacentor albipictus. The sequence goes on along the minus strand of NC_091829.1, from coordinate 95,481,191 downwards.
GACAACGCCGACGACGACGCGAAACCCAGGCACGGACGCCAAAGAGCCATTTGTGTAGCCAGCCCTCCTCCACAATCTCTCCTCCTCCCTTCCATCATCCTCCCTCGCCCGGAGAGCCGACAGCGCGCATGCGCGGCGGCGGAGCAGATTCGTCGGCGAGCTGGTTACGAGGCCGACGACAACGCCGACGACGACGCGAAACCCAGGAACGGACGTCAAAGAGCTGCGCTCTAAAACGTTTCCCACTAATATGATGTACTTCTGACTGCAAGCAATAGAGGTATTGAGATAACGGGTATGTTGCACCCCAGTGGGGAAGTACATGTTAATTATAGAAGACGTACAGCCAGGAAGTAATAAATATACCGCTAATATTTCACAGCCCGGTGACATTTTCTGGTATGGCATAGTAGCTTTATGTCAGTTTATATTAGCTTACAGTATAGTAGCTTTATGGCAGGTATACAAAATAAGCTACCCATACTGCCCAGGGAAAGGCGGTCAAATCGAAAACATCAGACATTTTTTAGATGAAAAGTCTGACCAGCAACAAGGACTAGCTCCCTGTAAAGTAATAATATCGGGAGAATATTAAGAAGTAAGATACAACAAATATGTTGAAGCGAAAAGTATGGAATGACAGTTACACTGAATTACAATTAAACTTTCTATGGTAAATACATCCGTGGAGCAGAGACTGCTTGGTCTAGAACGCTCTTTTTAAAGAAGTCGTTCTTAGTCGGAATTTCTCTCACGTACTTTTTTGCCTTGTAGTTGGTGGGAAAGCTGCATTTTTTCTCTATCGCTGACCTTGTTCGTTGAAGCATAAGTTTAAGTCATATCTACATCTTGATTTTCCATCCCATATATATCGGAGAGACCGATGGTCGACTTTTTCAGAATTTGATGGTTTTGATGAATCGCTATTCCTGAATGGCTGCGCGGTCGATATTTCAATTGGTGGACTCCGCGGTAAATCCGACACCAGATCCTCAATATTGGCTTTATTAGTTGCTTGAAGCCACGGAGCTAGTTGAGAGGACAGCACCAGCGGGAGAGGTTTGTCGCAAAGTGCGTCATTGCTTTCTCCAAAGCTTTTTCTACGGAAGCTCCCACAGCCTGAGAGATTGAGTTTTCCGTACACATTGTTTGACGAGCCGTTATACCAGTATACCCTTGAGTGCTCATCTCAATTTCTCCAATGGCCTCACGACGAGATTTCCTATGACCTATGACCTTACAGGACAGTTATGCACATCTGCAGGGTGAGTACCACTGCAAAGACAGCATCACTCATTAAGGAACGAACAGCCATTTGAATTATGGCCTTCTGCGCGAAACCGGCATCGTGTGTTGGACCTGCAAACTTTTATGAAGTGCCCAAAGCGCTACGAATTTAGGCACTGAAGAACGCGGGATGATAGAGGCTCTACTCAGTATATAAGTAAGTATAAGAGCCTTGATTACCGATTGGCGGTTCATTCCAGAAAATGTAGCAATGACTGTTTCTGTGGGCATGTGATTACTATAAACGACACCGCTGCAACGATACGCAGGAATCTCGCCTGCTGCTGAAAAAATATCCAAACCTTCTGTGGGACATAGACTTATGTCAACACCGCGGACTAGGCCTTTGGCACATGCAAGGTGTTGAGGTGATACTGCTCACTGGATGTGTTGCAAAAAAATCGCACTTCAGTAAATCGTGAACACAAGCCTGGTGTGACGAACAGCAAAGAATGCCATCACAGCCACACTGTCGAACCTCGGTGATTTCTTGAAAATTGGCCAAGGCCATCTGGATTTCGGTTACAATAGCCTTAGGATTCTTCTTGCAAATAACTCCGCCATCACTAGGGACCAAAGCAACCGGTACGCTGCACGTCCAACAGCATAAGAAAAGCTCCACCGGCTACTCAGAGGGAGCAACAGAAGCCAACCTGAAGGAAGCCTCATGGCCTGGCGATGAAAGAGAGACATTGCAGACAAATAGGAAATTACTGTGTCAAGTCAACAGATATTGAAGCAAAAGGTCAAATACAATTGGGTAAATGCAAAGGGAAAAAGAAAACCACCCGCCAATTGACCAGAACCAGCGTTCGATGCAGCCTCCTGGTCTCAAAGATCGAGACACCTTCTCTTGTCTTGTCCACAGATTGGATCTACGTCTGAAACTTCGTCTTCCCCCACGGTCAGCACGAGTGGGAGCAACACTTCTGTGCCGCGGGTAGCTCAGCATGATGTTTACTAATGCCCATTCATTCCGCATTGGAATGTCCGACAGCCCTGCTTGCAACAACTATGGCTGCGAGGAGACGATCAAGCACCTCCTATGTGCCTGTCCCCATTGCGATCTGGCAAGCGAAGTGCTTGCGACAATGCTCGAAAAACTGGTCAATCGCCCCTTCACAAAGGACCAAGTTGTCGGACACAGGTCCAGACCTGTTTCGGCAGTCAAGGCCTTAGGTTGCTCAAGTCGTTAAGGGTTTTTAATTCTGTGACAGACATTTAATGTTGTCGCGTGTAGCATCACGTTATATGGGGCATTTGTTTACTGCATTTTTATTTGTTTCTGCTTTCACTTTTATTCCCTTTAGCGCTTTCTCCAGCCCAGGGTAGCCAGCCGGTGCCTACAGTGGCTAATCACCCAGCCTTTCCTTTTCTTTTGTCTTTCTCTTTTTCTCTCTTTCTCTCTTCACGCTTAGCATTTCTCCTCCCACCTCTCCCGCTTGCCCGCTTCTCCCTTTCAATTAAAGGAACTGCAAAGAACAGCGCTGAATATTAGGATTTATATTGAGTTGAATTGCAAGATTTTCAAGCTTCGTACAATATTTGTGAGCGGTGCTGAATGTATCATGTCAGCAACGCGCGAATTAGCAGGCATTAAATACCATGCGCAGGATTCAGCCTCCCTTTGATTTAAACTCCAATGCTTTTATGCAGATCTGGCTTTAAAGTGACTGCTGTTGGTCTTTGTACCGTTTGTTCACGGCGGTGGCGCTTCGACGCAACCGAAGCCTCTAACTCGTAAGTACGCAAGTACAGCGTCTCTTCCGTTCTTTTCTTGTTCGTCTTTCTTTTACAGTATTGAGTTCTCGTTTTCATTTTTTTCTCCTGTTCAGACGTAGTGACTAGTTGAGATGGCTACACCTGCTGGACACTGTATTACGAAGTTCGCATGACTGCGAGAACCGTTCTAGTTACTTATTGAAGGGCGACAATTTTGGAAGTTTGGCTACTGAGCCCGCTGTGCGAAGATAGTTACTAGCACACACACACACACATTAAAAAACCACAACAGAGAACAGTTCAAATTATTATTCAGATGTTTTCACTATATTACAGAGTTAAGGTGCCTAATTACGTTCCATACACTAATACCAGGTGTTCCAGTGAAGGCTTTAAGGATTTTTTAAAAATAAATTGCCTGCGGTAGATAGCACATAAATTGACCTTGAAGTGGTCCTCACAAAGCGCTGGACATTACGTTCACGAGAAATTGGAATGCGCAATCAAATAATTGCGAAAAATTCACTTATTCTATTCTTAACTAATTACCTCACAGCACACATTGCAGTATACACATTTCAGGCGGTGAGAGTGCAAGGCCTATCCACTAGCAAATCATTCTGTACATGGCAGCATTTTTGAGTCATGCCCCGTCAAACTTGAGGTGAACAATGCACGTCAGTTTCACGTTTTTAACAAAACGCATTATTGCGATCAAGCCGAAAATTCACTCGACCGCCAGTGTATTTCTTCGCAGAGCTCAGGAATCATCTAGGAACTAGCGTCATCATCAGATATCAGTCCAAAGAGAATCGCCTTGTGAACCCTGCAGCTATGATTTGTTAATTGCAATATTCGCCTTAAGTTATTTAGCTAAAGCTAAACAATAAATTTTCCTTAATAGGTTGAACATGCATTTCCATTTTTTAACAAACAATGTCCGGTCATTTGAGAACATGCACTCAAAGATTAGACTTGTGCTATCTATCACAATTTCACATACTATGCTACACATGCTACACATACTATGCTTCATACATACATACATACATACATACACATACACATACACATACTATGCTTCACATGCTATCTATCACAATTTCTGATAAAATATCGTCGCAGAAACACGTGGTATAAAGGTCTGTTGTAAACTATGCATTCATGCATAAAGAGAGTCAGCTTATACCCTGTGGTATCCACAATTCTAACACGGGCAGAAAATGTGCAATCATACGATAACTACGATGACGTATAACGTATCGACAAGAATAGACATTTTACACATCTTGAGCAGCACTATTCCGAAGAAACTTTCGACATCATGGACATTATGACTATGGCGAAAGGCTGCCGTCGTGTGCAAGAGTGCGTTTATATATATATAATATTGATATTACTCTCAGGTAAATGGCCACTGGAAGGCACTTGTACTTTTTAGTAGGCACTTCAATCAGACAGCAAGAGGAGCATTTGTAAGGAAGGTGTTCGTGATTAGATGTGATAGAGAATGTGCGATTGAAAGGCCGTCCAACCTAGTTTTGAATATAGTGTATACATTTTATTGACAGTCCAAATATAGCATGTGTAAAAAAATCGGGTTTCGCTGTTGAATATTTCAGGTTTCATGTGTCGGCAGATAAGAGTGTTCCGGGTCATAACGCATGTTACGGAAAACTACGAAATATCTATAAATACGCGTTCCAGTTGGTACGGTTTTCAAGGCAGCCTAGTTCCAAGACTATCGTGAATTTTGAGATGAATTTTTCTAGAAATACCTCATTTCTTTTCGAAGAACCGCACTAAAATGTTTCAATGAAATTCCTATGTTCGAGCTATTTGGGGCTCCTATACCTGCCAGAAGAACTTTGTTAACGGCGATCTGTCTTTCATTTGTACTTCTCTATGCTAAACCCAATTTCTTCAGGGCAGGCTATCGTTCATTTATAGTTTTCTATGCTAAAGCGAGTTTCCTCAGGACAGGCCTTCCTAGTCAACCGGATCTTTCCTGCTAACACAAATGGTTCGAGTCATGGAACTTTCCTTTGATGTTTTGGGTCATTCGCTCCTCTGTCAACGGAAGTGGTTAAATGTGGTCGACACGGAAGAAAAATCCTCTTTTGTGAAGCCAATGTCTTCTCGGGTGAACTCAAACAGAACTAGCGTATCTGGAATCGTGTTATCTTGTAATAATGTCTATAAAAGAAAAACGGTTGGTTAGGTGAGATGAGACGTCCTAGAAGTATGAAAATTACATCAAACGATACCTCTCGACAACATCTAGCAGTGGTCAGTCACTAATGATGTAGTAAATAAACTTAATAGAACTGGCAGTGAATGGGTTGGGATTTAAGTTTCTCTGTCACTGTCACCCTCTGCCGTGCTCCCACTAAGTGTCACCTAGCTTTTGCACAACACCTGGAAACAAGTGGGGCGACGTGCTCGAGGTCAGGACGTGAAGAACTTCGTCGGAGAAGCAGGGAGAAAATAAAGCCCCTGGCAACGATAGTGTGTTCGCCGACTTTTGGAAGCTGTTGCACTCGGATGAGCATGCCGGGCTGCAAGCCTGAGAGAGGCCGACTCGGGTAGGCGTTTCAATATCTCTTTATTGCACACTTCTATGGTGGCGAGCCTGGAGCAGCCGTTCAAGCAGTGAACAGTCCTCAGACTGGCGCCGCTGATATTGAGCGTTGCTGCGCATGAAATCCTAAGCACTCTTCGCAATGAGTTATAGCGGGCATGCGCTGCGATCTCAATGCGAGTACGATGCTTATTGGTCGTGTAGGGTTCGGGCGCCTGCCCAGCCACCGGTTAGCTGTGCAGGTAGGAGCGCGCCTTCATATTTTAACACCAGCCACGCCACCACTGCGCCTCCATCACAATGCCTTTTCGCCGCGCAAGAGAACAATACAGAATAAAGCGAAGGCGATTTCTTTTCCGGAATCCAGGGAGTCTGCACCCGAGGATGGGTATTGTTATACAGGTTAGTCTTCAGCGTTTTCGATAGGATCCGCCGAACGTGCATCAAGCTGCAAGGGCCACGAATTTTTCGCGGTCCGTCACGCGTACCGTCGGCACCCCTCGAACCGGGAGCCCTTTGGAGCTGACATGGGAAAGAGAATGAGTCAGTCGACGCTGGTACACTTGGACTTCGTAGAAGCAGGCCCTGCTATTTCGTAGTCAGGTTCTTGCGTGTCAGTGCACCTGAGTTATGTAAAGAAAGTTACATTCTACAAGCACCATAAAAAGAAGCGGAACAAGACCGCGCGAGTAACCCCACATGCAGAACATTTCATACTCAGCCTACATATATGAACAGGAGTGGCACTAAAACAACGTGCTGGTAACTTCGAGAAAAGGTTATAAAACAAATATTCATACTCCCGCGTCATTGCTGCGTATTTCTTGAATGAGACAGCCCTGCTCATCTCATCTGCGTTGCCATGCATAGTCCCCTTATTGTGCTTGACGATGAGCGCATGTGGTTGCAAAGTGAGTTTCCAACAAAGGAGTCAGTTATTTTCATTTTATATTTGCTGGAGCCGATTGCGTGATCAGAGGGAACTGACAACTAATCGCAACCCTGTCAAATAAGAATTCTTTCTCAAAGCCGCACATTGCGATTACTTTCCTTTTGAATTGTGCTCGTACGTTCCTGCTCGAATTATACATTTTAGACAGACGTACACTCTTAAAAACGCTCACATCATATCATATTACAGCACAACGACCTGCAAACTTTTCATGCCAGGAAGTTACTGTAATGATTCATGATACTAATGGAGCCATAATTACCAACTAAGATTACGAATGCCGCAATTGAAGAAACTACATTTGAAGCCGTAGTGCCGTTCAATATTACCAATGCCATGCCACAAGCAAAACCCTCTGAAGCCGTACTTATTTACCAAAACTACATACACCGTACCACTGGAAACTACCACAAAAGCCGTAGCACTTTCCAACACTGACATAGCCATACCACCAATGAAAACCTTAAAGGCCGTAGTTATAGCGACTTTGTCAATGCCGTACCACGGGTAAAATGTTATACAAGATGCAAGTTCAGGGTCGGAACCATAAATGGCGCAGCAACCATCTCACCTATGACACATCGTGACTATAATGACGCCGGGGTGAATTTGTATGTTTACTGTGCTCCACAGCAGCTTTGACGAATAACGTGAGAGAGAGGGAAAACATTATAAATGGATAATGAAAACGATAAAGTACTGATACACAAATATACACAAGGAAAGGAATCGCCACACGAGCGATTTGTGCAGGCGCTCATGTGTGCACTCCTTCCCTCCTGCTTTGCGTAGTTTTATCCATCATTGTAGCAATCTGTTAGGTAGCCAAATTACAGCGGAACTCAAACGGTGAAGTGTTTATTAGAAAAGAAACATGTTAGTGAGAATAATGAATGGAACAACCTTTTTCGCTCTTGTGTGCGCATCAGGAGCCCGAGCTTTCTTGGTCAGCATTCTCTTTTTATTTATAACACCACCAAATCGTTTTTCATGCAGTAAGAATTGACAATCCATAAAGGTTCCTCCGATGCTCCAGAAATCTTTGCAAAAACGAACACAAGAAAGTGGATTTTCAGTCGTGGTCTACCTGAATAACATGAACAGCCTGTCCTGAGGCATCAGCGGAGCTAAAAATCAGAAGCAGGGAGTGTGAATCAGTACCTCAACTCAACCAAAAGATAATGAAAAGACTCACAAAGCTCCATTTCTAGTTGAAAGTCCAAATTTCCACGCAAGATGCCATCGTCCTTGAGCGGGCACCTTTTTTTTAATTCAACCCGCCGTGGTTGCTCAGTGGCTATGGTGTTAGGCTGCTGAGCACGAGGTCGCGGGATCGAAACCCGGCCACGGCGGCCGCATTTCGATGGGGGCGAAATGCGAAAACGCCCGTGTACTTAGACTCAGGTGCACGTTAAAGAGCCCCAGGTGGTCTAAATTTCCGGAGTCCTCCACTACGGCCTTCCTCATAATCAGAAAGTGGTTTTGGCACGCAAAACCCCATAATTTATTTTTTTTCTATCCATTTGTTGGCGTGTGCCCTCCCATTCGCGTATGCCAACGAGGTAACTGCAATTAGGATGAGATAGGCACGTGACAAATGCACATAAAACACCCACGCAAAGCAATTGTAACAACTAACTTATACCTCCAGGTTTATTCTGCTTCGCCTACTGAGCCTCGCACGCCAGTTGAGCCCCTGCCATTATCAAGACTTGTTAAGATACACACAGATCTCAACATGCACACAACAATCGTCTATCCAAATCTTGGCGGTCATGCTACGCTAATCCTCACTGCAATGGAAATATGTGTACCATAAGTCAAGGGCATGTGAAACTATGTGTTACCTGCATTCTTAGCAGGCTGAGCGATAAGTAGCTACTTGGTGAAATGCAGTCCCAGAGAAAAGTGCACATGTCAGTATGCTTAGTTGTATGGGTACGATGAGAGGATGAGTCTAGTAGCACGACTCTGTACCATCTCTTGTGCATTTGTAAGGTAAATTTGATTAGGGTTCAAAACGGCACAGGCGTATTCGAGTTCGGGGCGAAAAAGAGGGTCTTGTGCAATGAGTTTGCCATGAGGAGGAGAGTTTCGCAATTGAGGTCTGAGGAAACCTCTTTGGCTAATAGATGAGATCATGTTGCATAGATGCGGAGTCCAGCTAAGATCTTTAGAGAGAGTGACACCTAGATATTTAAGAGAATTAACTGTGTCAATTGAAGTGTTAGCAATTGTGTACTAATAAAGAGAGGTTAGGAGAACAAGTCAAGAATATTTTAGTGGGAATTAGAATTATTAGCCAATGATCGCACCAGTTAAGATACTCTTTACCATGCTCTGTAGTGCGACCTCGTCGTTAGTGTTAGTTATTGATCGGTAAATAACACAATCATCTGCAAACATGGGGATTGGGCGAGAAACCTCCAATGGCACGTCGTTATTTTTTATAAGAAAAAATAGGGGTCCCAGTACGGAGCCGTAGTAGACGCCAGAGGTACGGGAACAGGGATAACGGTAGTGTTATTGTGCATACAGGTGTACATACCGTGAGCGGTTAGTAAGGAATAGTGAATTCTTCAATTAATCTGAAAACAGCTGGATGCAAGCCTGAATGGTACAATTTTTGATCGGGTAATGCGTCGAACAATTTAGCAAAGTAAAGGACAATCGCGTTAGTCAGTATGTTAGCATGTAAGCTTAAGTGTAGGTTATGACGCAAACGAGCTAACTGGGTTTCATATCCCTTATGAAAACCATGCCGTGACCCATGAAAAAAGGTATTGAAATTAGGAAGGTTATTATATGGGCGCATAAGATATGCTCCATCGTTTTAAAGGGTACACTTGTTTGAGAGACAGCCCAGCGTTTTAACGGTGAAACGTGATTACCCGACTTGTAGGATGTAACGACCTTGGGCCCAGTCTTCATTAGTTTGATAGAGGGTTTGATAGTCAAGAATGCCGTACGTATATGCTTAGATGTTTTTAATGGTTTAGAGGTGACTTGAAGAACACCCATGGATAAAGACACATCCAATTTATTTAATTAATGATGGGACGCCGTCGACCGAAAAATTTATCGCCGGAATTGTAGACACGCAGGTGCAAAAAGCACGGGCAGTGGGACTTTAGGATCAGTCGTCAAAACTGAATAAAAGGTGGCATTAAATTATGTTATCGCACTCAGAGTCTAAAAAAGTGTCCCCCTGATCAGTGTATATAATAGTGCGAGAAGGCTGAGAGTTGACGGTCTGTCAAAATAACGAGGAATATCAGTTGTCAGGGGGGAGGGTGGAGGTCTGAGAGAAAGAAAAGAATGCTTACATTGGTGAACTGCTGTTACATACGCTAGCTCACCTTGGTAGTAATTGTCCGGCGAGTCGTCAATTTTTTTCACCTTCCCACAACGAAAGCGCCATTTCTAATTCTCACAAAGTGTTTTCAAAGTTTTGGCAAACCATGGTTTGTGGCTGCTGGTAGGAATAGAGGTAAGTGGACTATGCTTATCGGTTAAAGAATTCATCATGTTCTGACATAATAACCAGTTGTCTTGCACAGACTGATTTCCTAAGCGGACTCCTACCTTTGATAAATTTGCTGCCGTTCGTCGTTTCAAGCAGTTATCTTTATCGCAGGCGATTTCTTTTTTAATATGTAACTGGCGCAAACACGGTTTCAAGGACAATATAGCATAAATTCGTTTGTGGTCACTCGATTCGTGAAAGTAAGTAGTGAGGTATTATCCCAATCAAGTAAAGGTTTATTGTTTATTAGTCTGCTGGCATGTAGTAAAATTAGGTATTCTTGTTTACTGAGTATCTAAGCTTGCACATTTTTTACGAAGTAAACAATTGGGAGTTTAGTAGCCACCTGCATTCTCTTTTCTTCACTTCGGCTGAGTTTCGCTAACTTAAGAAAACGTTTATGAATATCAACTCGCCCGAACTACCACCTCTGTAGATTCGTTTAGGTGGTTTCAGTATGATGTGGATATATAGGTGAAGGCACTTAGTGGATAGGAATCCTTACACAAGAATTGTTGGTAAGAGGAAGGTTCTCTCAATCTTGATGCAGGACAAAGTCGACCAGCCATTGATATAGAGCAATTACTATTTGTTTCTTTTTCGATTCAGCCTCTGATGTAAAAAATGTTGCTAGCCAACCTTAGAGCGTCGAGGCATAACAGCTTTCCTAGTGGAATATCTTGTTTCTCCCATAGCATCATCAGATATGCAATATTATGCCCATTAAATAATGCATTGACTAGCGCAGTACGGGACTGGGAGGACATTCGCGAGGAGCAAGCCTAATTTACTGTAAATTCTTTGTCACAGTTCATACGTTACCGCTGATTTTCTTTGATCTTGTTTCACTTGAGCACTGGTCCTGTAGATCAACTGCAGTACTGCGAGAGCAAATCATAGCAGCTAGCGCTGCGATTTCGCTATCGAGGTGCTCTCTGCTGGCACGACGCTGAAATGACTGAGGGGGAAAACCTCCGCGAGATTTCGCTATCGAGGTGCTCTCTGCTGGCACGACGCTGAAATGACTGAGGGGGAAAACCTCCGCGAGATTTCGCTATCGATGTGCTCTCTGCTGGCACGACGCTGAAATGACTGAGAGGGAAAACCTCCGCGAGAGCAGTGTTCGGTTGCGCGCGCGTCTTGGCGATAGTTTGGCGAGCACTTGAAGATTTTTGTGGCGCAGAAGGCGGACATAAATCTCACTTGGGAAATGAGGCTCTAAAAAGCTGGATTTAGGGCGATTCGGAAGATTTTAAATGGGTAAGCATTTCTACGCCAACGCAACAAAATAGTTGTCCACGCGTCACGCAAGACGAATGTAATGGTTCATGCGCCTCAAACAATGGTTCATACCCACTTAAAGCAGAGGCTACAAAGGCTCAGCAAAGTGAAGAGAGCAGTTCATTCGAAGAGGGTTCTGAACTATCAATAAAACATTGCATACCCCTCTCACAAATTCTTGCGGTAGTGATTTTGCAACAACTTGGGTGAACATCCATGTTGATAAGGACCGATCAGAGCAGCTAAGAGCCGGATCATGTTTGATATAGTTGATTGCGACTTATCACGGTGGATAACGGTTTATGCTCGTCAAATCAAGTTTCATAAGAATGACAATGATCCAGGACTGCGTGGAGATGAGCAAGCGGCAGAATGTGTACGCGTGCTTAGACAACTCAGCAATGGTAATGGTTGCTGCAGAATGTGTGCCACATCTTAATAAATACCATATTCAGCAATGCAGTCGGCTTCAGCTGATTCATTTTTTATGTCAGCTTGCAGTTATGGCGAAGCTGCAACATGCACAGACAAAGTGAAGGGGATCAGACAAGAGGCAATGCTAAAGCTTTAACATGCTTCATAAACAGCCATTAAGAGAGATATAAATAATTATGATCGGTGGTTATACGTGCTAAAACCACAGTCTGATTATGGTGCATAATGTGACATAGGAATGCAGATTAAGTTTGACCCACTACAATTAGTCATTGTGCCCCTAAATCTAAATAGAGCATTTGGATTACGTAGCCGTCGAAATGCGGCCGTCTTTGCCGGGATCGAAGCTTTTTGGTCGACCTCAGCACCGTAGCTTCTCCATGACTTGGTTACCGAGTCTGGTAGACATGGACTTTTACTGTTCACCAAGTATTTGGCACAATTTCAATAGATCTGCTTTTGGCTTTTTTTAAGTGGCGACGTTCGTTTTTTAGTATCACTGAAGTAAGTGCGCCGGGTAAATCAAGAGACAGTAAAGTTAAAAGAATATTTTCTCCCGCAACACTTTGTGTAATTTGCAGATTTTCCAACAGCTTACTCGAAAAATTTCATTTTTGGACGTAAACACTTATGGCAATAAAACAATGTTTTTAAGTTTATTGCTATGTTCTCTTCCAGCCAAAGAACAACAGGAACAGCTGTGCATTGGGTCTGGAAACTGCAGCAGTAGTAGCCAACTAAGGTTATGTTTGTTCCACGGAACCGAAACTGTCCTCAGCGGTGCACAATGTAGTAAGTATTCCCTTCAGTTAGAATATTCCTATGCTGCGTTGTACACTTACATTTAGAATATGGGACAGATGTTGGCCCAAATAAATTTACGTATTCTATGGTGACGTACAATAAAAAAGCAAAAAGGCTTGAAATAAAAATTTTAGATCACTCTTGTTTGAAATCTGTCGCTTTGACTAGTGCGGATGCACTAATGTAGAGCAACGCGGTAAAAACGTTGCATGCACTAAACGTTTACAGCGATATCTCTACCAATCTGCAATGGGCGTTATTTGTTTGTCATTCTTCATTTTTAAATAAATTTACAAAGGCATACAAATCCTTATTTCACATTACATGGCTTCGTGTGGATTACCACAGCAATTCGTCAGCTTAGTAAACTAGTGAGTTTATTCTACTTTTTAACGACAAGCTCTACAGCAAGTGTTTACAAGGAAAAGTAACGGGAAATTATCACACAAGTTCAGTTCCATGTTTCCATATTACCACGTTAATTGGAAGGACCGCTGTCAACGTATTAACTAACTTTATCTCAGTACGTGCGCGTGAATACCCTGCGCAATTCGCGGTCCAACTCCTGTGCGACGAATTAGGTTGTGTTAATAAGGCTGCCGTTTCTCTTCCCTGTGTGCACAAGCTAATGCGGGCTGGTGCTTTGCGTAAATCCCTATTTAACGAATATCTTTTCAGAAGCAAAGGGAGTGAGGGTCTGCTCCCTAGCGCGATATATTGATGTTTTCCTACCGCGCCTATTCAGCGTTGTTAACCGGCTGTCGGTAGTTTGAAACGCCGTTTTCGAGAAGTTCCTCGCCATTCGCGGGCACACTGTGCTTTCGCACTTGAAGGAGAAATCGTATTTTTTTTCTATTGAGCACAATTTTTTCCTCTCAGGCGGTGGTATTGAAAACCTTCCGAAATTTCGCGATCGTCAAAGTAGAAAACAAAAATGGCTGCCTCCGGGAGCGGTGCGTGCTCTTCGGAATATCGCAGACCTCGCGATTCCTGTGCGTCTGAGGCTGATTTTATCGATGGATGAAGGAGCAGTGTATCTCAGTGTTGCCTTTTTTTCTAACTTCGGTTCTGAGAGCAGCGACGACCCAAACTATCCCGGAACATTGCCTGCCGCAGCCAGGCAAGCCAAATTGTAGTGCAAAGTTCTCTAGCACTAAACGCTGAGCTGAAGCTTGTGCTCGAACTGACGGTGGGCGACGTCCAACTTCTGCCCAGCAAGCCTGAATGGCCGGGCGGCTACAAGTGGGCCGGTGGTAGTGGTATGATCCGTCAACTTGTGTTTTACGGGCATTGCATCTTTTCGGTGCATCGTGAGTTGTGGGTACTCAGCAAGTATCTTGTCGTACGTTGAAACCAGCCGAAACTTACGGATGCCAGATGACGAGAGGTTCGACTGGAGGCCAAATACATAGAAGGATGTGACGTTATCCTATATGCTCCGATCGCGAACACTCGCATCTAGGTTGAAATGGCTGAGGAAGCCCACTGCTAGTATCGCAAAGCTGACGTCTGCAATCACAAGCCCCATCTGCGCAAAGGCAGGAGACCGATGCCTAAGGTTGTCGACCGGAGCTCATACGACACGATGGCGTGCAGCGTTGGTGTCGGCTTGCCGCGATAGTAATCTGCTGCCATAGCGGCAAGGATAGGCGGCTCGACTCCACTGTCGATGAAGAGGAGGGTGCCGGTGATGCGGTTGACTACGAAGAATAGGCGGCTCGCTCGAGGGCAGATGTCGCATTCCACCGTTAGCGACTGGCCGTTGTGCTTTCTGTCCACGAACAGGACTGATTCAAGGAACTAGTTTTTTCGCGAAAGTGACGATGGTACCAGCACAACCACCACGGCAAGTTTCTGCGTGCAGTGCCTGATTGTGAAGCCGAACGATTGCGCGTCAGTGTTCCCGGCAGTCGTCAGCTTCTCCAGTGCAATGGCGAGGCGGTCGACTGTTTACACCAAGCACCAGTGTCAGTTCACTGGTTTTGAGACTCTATGAGCAGCGATAGCAGGCTGTGCCGAAGAAGAGCAGTTGCATACGTCATGAACAAGTGCAGCTAGCCGATCAAGGCTCACCTCGTCGGAAGCCGCCCGGGCCATCCGTGTGAACTGTAGGAAGCGTTCCAAGAGAATCTTGGACAAATTGGAAGCTGGCTCTCGTTTACCGAGTGCTTCAACCATAACTGACGCAACTGGTGCGGCAGTTTTGACTGTCGTTGGTTGCCGAGTTCCTCGTAGAGGAGCTGTTGGAGCCTACTCTGTCGCGATGGCTTGAGACTCTGCAGGAACGTGTGTTTCAGGTTTGCGCACGTGCTGCCCGAAAGCATGCCCACTAGTAAGTCTTCTATGGCATCAGCAATGTCGGAGGGCAGCACGCTGACGACGTGCAGGTACTTTGCTGTCTGTGAAGTGATGCGCCGGACTTGAAAACTGGCCTAAACTTGCATTAGGCAAACTCGGGGATTCCCAGGCTACAAGCTAGAAAGCTGAAGCTCTGCAAAGATAACAGTAGACATAATCGGGGCGTCGTCTCTGTCAGCAGGAGTAGGAGCAGCGTCGTCGTGGCAAGTGTTCAAAATAAAACGTAGAAGTCCAGAGCCACCTCTTGTTATGAGCTTCGTTTTGAGAAGGCAAGGTATACATGTTCACACAGCTTGACAACCAAGCGCCGACTGACTATATTCTAGAGTGATAACAGGTTTGCCGAGTGGCTGTGGCGGCGCCCCACTGAGGCAGCCACCCTAATTCCAAGAAAGAGCAAGGGGCAATGACCCCCGCTGCGAAGCAAGGCGATGTAAACAGAATTTCCGCGAAGCATGGACAACATAGCGCGAGCGCTCGAAATCAACCTATATCAATCAGGCTTGGCTTGACCCAATAACTTGGACCAAAAATTTTCTGTCACGAAAGCGACATTTACTTTTCATTGGTGCTCAACAGAACCACAATGTCGTGCTGAGAGAGAGCAAAATAACAATACACAATATTACTACAAATATTTTACAACTGAAAAATCATGAGCCATTCACCCTGTGCAGGCGGATGGCCAGCAAGGCTGTGTAGCACCAGACAAACAAGTAACAGAATTTTCAACTACGATACAAATTTATGGTCTAGAGCAATGATCATCATTCCGAAAGCTACTGACGCCCACTTATATTTATAAATCCATGTTCATTTGTGATAAACTTTCGTTAACCACATTCGCGCTTTCATATCGCGACAGATTGAGTCAAAGAATTTTAGACGGAAATCACCACGCCGACTAGCAGTGGGCCAGTTTCGTCAGTGTCTTCGAAGTGGGAGGGACAGTATGGAAACGATAGCATGATGAGGGGCATTGGAGCCAGCTATAGAAGAAGACGACGACGAAGGCGCAAGCGATATATTGAGGCAAAGTTGAGAGCGTTATTAGCACACTTACTGACAGTGGGCCAGTGGTGTTAGCGCCTTCGCAGAGGGAGGGGAGTACTTACCCACTGCTGCTGCTGCTGTCTAGCACACCGCATCGGGGTGGTTCAGAGAGTGCGTATACATGTCAGCAGCATTAGAGAGTAAAAGCAATGCAAGAAACTTGTTCTGAGCTTTGCACAACGTCGAATGTGCACAATTCTTTCAGCAGCTTCACGGGCGTCAACACGTCAGCCTCTTGACAGCTGTGATTATGCGTGGCCCCCACAAAAGCGTAGCAAAAATTGCAGCGCTTGCCTTTCTTCTAACGTGCAAGTCCACAGGGAAGCTACATAGAATGATAGAGAAGAGGGGGAGAGGAGGCACTGAATTGGTAGAACCGATGCAATTGCGAAACGAGGGGGTGAATGCCTTGGCACTCTACGCTCGCAGTGCGCGCACAAGGGGTCGCTAACGAGGTAAAGCAACGAAACAGCACTACCATACATACGACAGCGGTGCCGATCAAACGGTATAAATTTAACTTTAAGGAATTGTACCATATGTTTATCCTATCTCTGAAAAATAAAGGCCATGGGAATTTGTCAAGCGGACAACTTACGTCGGACGTGCAGAATCAGAGCCGCATTAAAGAGCGCCGTAGGTTCTAAGCGACCCTAGTAAGCGATTACACGCCATTAAAACACTTCTGTGCCACCCGCGGTAGTTTGGAGCTATAGCATTGCTCGAGATCACGAGTTTCATCCCGGCCGCAGCAGCCGCATTTCAGCGAGGGCGAAATTCAAAAATCACTTGCGCATTTAGATTTAGGGACACGTTAAATGACACCACGTTCTCAAAATTATTCTCGAGTCCACCAATACGCCGTGGCCCATAATCCGATTGTGGTTTTAGCACGTACAGGTCCATAATTCAATTAAAGTTTAGTAGTTCAGTCCCGATGCAATGAGCCACGTGAGGCAATGACAATGCGCAACCATCTTAGAGGTTATGAAGCATGGTGCACAACAACCCCTCAAACAAACACCTCCTCCTCTGTGCTCTGTAGACTATGCAGAGAAACAGCAGGGGTGCCCTCAAGACAAGCTTTGATATCAAGTCACCGATCTCGTGTTGGACTAAAAGTTGAAGAAATGAAACATGCGCCATCATTATCACCGCTGATTGTAGTCAATCAATGCGAACAGCAGAGGAATCATCGCTTACATGGATTTCCACAGAGAATGGGATCTCCGTATTTTATGTTGTCAAATTCATATACATATAGAAGAGAGAGAAAAGTTTAGAAAATACATCATTTTGTATAGCGATATGTTGCGCTGGAGCTTTCGGTAAACTTGCCTTGCATGAGTACTACAGACAGCATGGGCAAGTTACAGACACACATCAAAACGCAGTCGTCTTGTTCAGTGAGCCGCTTTCTGGTGGTCACTAGTACTCAGACCATTATAAGACGAAGATATTGCCGCCTAGCAGAACAGTTCAGAGATATACCAAATCCAATTTTTTTTTAGTATAGAAACGTAGTAGGTCACATTTCTCACAACATGAAGCTCTATCCTGCCGCAGATGTAACGTGATAATTTCATATCTTTATCATTTACATTCAGAGTCGTTTTAAATTATCGTAAGATACCTAATTGCTAGTAATAAGCAACTAGTAATTCATTTCATGATTACTCCCTGTTACAAGTTTACTAATCTCCGACACCTTTAGGAAATGCATCCTGTTTATTTGGTCTTCTGTTTTGTTTTTTTCAGTTCCATTCCTTGGTACGTTTAATTTGTACCTTATTCCTGTATTTCTTTACTTCTTGCAACGTAAGTAGTTTGTTTAGTGGATAATTTTGATTTGTGGCGTTTACCTTCCCGAAAGTCAAGAGTGGTTTCTACCAATTTACATAGAGGATGGATCCGGATTAAGTTTGACCGAAAACTAGGTGCACGAACGTTCTTACAGTTACCTACATCTGAGTGAAAGCGCAGCGGTAGGGAATCGGGCCCTCGACATCGTGCTGAGAAACACCACGTGACCAAGTTTTTTTTAGTCAAGTTGCTTTGTATGCCTTTTAACAGCACGCCATTCTAAGCATTTGTCTCTGAAATGACACCGTTTGCTAAAAACCAACACTACGTAAAAAAATACACCAGTATAAGAAAGCTCACATTGGTGGCATTGTTCATGCTACAATTACTTGAAACATACCTGAGTGGTGAATTGGCTGGTAGGTAAGTGCAATTGAACGACAAATAGTTCTAAGAAGAAAACAGGGGCTCGTCTTCAATTTACGACGTCTCAAAGTAGTTGCACGAAACATATAGGAACGCGGCATCGCTCTTGCTGCGGACAGTGCCGCAGACTCGTCGAACGTCTAGCAAAAGTTTGGGCAGCGCAACGGTAATAGCATTGCTAACTCTGTTTCAGCAAGCACAGGGCAATTGGCCCTTCGTGGCGCTAGGCGCTACGTCTTTTTCCGGTACTCACTAGCACAACAGTGAAAATACGAAATGCTGTTGCGACGCTAAGTTATGACTCGAACCTCGCTCTATATTGTAGCGTAGCGGAGGCTTCAGGTTGAAGAAACCAGAAGCTATGATGAGCGAAGAAAAATATTCTCTAGGCTTACTGGCAATTCAGAAAAAGGTATTTACATCGCTGAATAGGAAAAGTAGAAAATAAGTTAAGCCTTTAGCAACAAACGTCTCGTCGAACTTCGTTTCCATGGCCCAGAATAGCTTTTTTGTGTCTGCACGCCATCATAACACCTCTGTTCAAACACTCCCTCATGGTAATGCCTCATCGCACACAGCTGACCACCCACCAGGACGACAGCCAATGAAGAAGCAGATTCAACACTGTCGCATACGGAATATCGCATTTCTACCCCATCCGCCCTTTTTCCAGAGGGCGCAAAGGCAGAAAGCTGATGTGGCCATGGGAATGGGAGAGGAGATCTTTTACTCCCAACTGGTCTCCCTCGCGGCTTCTAAGTTGAGGGCAGCCAGCCATTCGAGGCGGATTTCTTCAGGGAAGCGTTGGAGCCATTCGCGTCATCTCGGCCTCCCCTGCAGTGGCAACTAACTCTTTCTTCCTTTCGTCTCAGTTTGTGCTCTGGGGACAGCACGTTACGGTAAAAATAGCAGCACCCAGCCTCGTGTCGGCACTGTTCTTCTACTATCTTCCCAACGTTGTTCTCGCATTGTATCCTTACGAGTGACTGACAGCATATTGTTTATGGCAGTCATAACAGCTTCGTCCCCGCAATAATAGTAACTGAAGGTAGCAGTCACCACTGTGGCACGGAGATACGGCTTCATTTTCTGCTGGTGAATGCCAGAAACTCGTCATCGATCGCCCCATTTTAGGATATGTCGCGGACGAGATTCTTCCAGCGGTCTCTGAAACTCAAGCACGTACTCAAGCAAGCATTTAGCCCCCTCCAGACAAACCTGCTTCGCTGTTTGTAAAATGCACACACTCAAAATCTTCTGGATTGGTTCATGCAGATAAACCAGAGATGCTACACTGGGAATCTATATACACAATCGCACAAACAAACTGAAGTAGCATTATTGACGCAAAGTGAAAAAGAGCATGACGACAACAAAAGGTAACGGAGACACAGCTCTACTAACAACTGAATGGCTATTGCACATGGTTACCACATATATTCTATCGTACAGCAGGCCACTATCGTAACATAGATTTCTTTCCGGCACAGTCATCCACTGGAGGCAGCTACAGCGATAGGAATGGCATGGCATGGCAAGAACTTTATTTTAGTCCAGAGAAACTAGGGTCCGAGGGCACAAGCCTTAGGGCTATGTCGGTGGCTCCGCCCACGTAGGCACCGGTAGGCCAAAGGCTTTCCCGATGTCGTGAGCTCTCCGGACGGCCAGGAGTTGATCTTGGAGGACTTCGCTGGATATGCGCCGACTCCAGTCCTCCTGACTGTTGAGATCCAAAGCCCTTTGGTTGGGGCACAGCCCGAACATATGATCAAATAGACACGGAGTGTGTCCGCAGCTTTTACATTCCGCGGGAAAGTCCCGGTCAATTTTGTTAAGCACAAAAGGTGTGGGATAAGATTTAGTTTGAATCATTCTTAATGTGACTGCCTGAGCTCGGTTGAGCTTCTGATGGGGGGTAGGAAAAAACCTCCTGCCGTCCCTATAGTGTGAGGTGATCTCGTGAAAAGTAGTAAGTGGGTCTTTGTAGGAGCCGCAGTCATCCTGGAGCAGTTCCTGATCTGATGCGCGGCATGTGAGATCTCGCACAGCAGAGTGAGCTTGCTCGTTAGGTTTGCAGCCACTGGGGCTGACCGAGTGGCCCTGATGAGCCGGAAACCAGACTAGGTGTGAGCTATCCAGTTGGTCGTAATTATGAGTATTAATACTGTGTTTAAGTAACTTGTGTGCTTCCGCTGAGACGAAGCCGGCTGAGTAATTCCTGATAGCTGTACGGGAATCGGAGAAAATCGTGGAGCCTCTCCTCATTGTGATTGCAAGTGCTATGCTTGCTTCTTCGGCGGCATGAATGGAGCTCGTTCTTAGTGACTCCGCACTTATTAATTTACCGCTCTCATCGACCACGGCAATAGCGTAGCGGTTGCCCGATCCATAACTAGTTGCATCGACAAAAAGAGCTGAGCTGTGTTGTTGGTGCAGTTTGCCCAGAATGCATTTGGCCCTGGCGTACCTTCTGCCTTTGCTGTACACAGGATGAATATTTCTAGGTATGGGGTCCACAACTAATTGTGTCTCCACCTCCTTGGGTATTTTGAGCTTAGAGAGGTCTCCTCCTCGAGGCAGTATTCCGACTTCATCTAGAATTTTACACCATGACTTAGTGTTGGAGAGTCTTGCAATTTGTGACATCGAATGTGCCTCAATGTGCTCATCTATAGTGTTATGTAGTCCTAACTTGTTGAGGAGTTCGGTACTCGTTCCGTGCGGGAGTCCCAGAGCCCTTTTGAGTCCGGAGCGTATAAGTGCGTTTAGCTTAGCCTTCTCTCCTTTCCCGCAGTTCAGGTATGATGCAATGTACGTCACATGACTGATGAAAAATGCATGATATGCTCTGATGAGATTGTCCTCCTTGAGGCCTGCATATCAGTTTGAAACCCTGCCCAGGAGCTTTAAAGTACTGTTGGCCTGACCTGTGAGACGGTTCAGGGTTGTAGCGTTACAGCTCCTTGCGTCAATGAGAAGACCCAGAATTTTTATTTGCTCTACTCTGGGTATGACCTGTCCTGTGTTGTCTGTGATTTTTATTGGCAGAGTTTCTAAAGGCACAAGGTTTGTAACACCTTGTCTCCCCTGTCTAAAAAGCAGCAGCTCAGATTTACTAGGTGATAGCCTGAGTCCGGTGCCCTTAAGGAAGGATTCTGTGGTGTCTACCGCTGCCTTAAGTGTCTGCTCTAGTGCTGCGAGTGACCCCGTAGGGACCCACACTGTGGTATTGTCAGCGCATATGACGTGCCCCAAGCTCGGGATTTTGGACAATTCCTCCGAGAGCCTGTGCATGGCAATGTTGAAGAGGAGTGGGGACAATACTGAACCTTGTGGTGTGCCGTTGTTGCCTAAATTGTATGGACCGCCTGTGACTATCCTGAGTTTGACCCGAGCTGTCCGATTAGCTAGAAAGGACCTCACATAATTGTAAAAATTGCTTCCCAGGTTCAAGGTTGAGATTTCATGTAGGATATGTTTATGTGCAACCGTATCAAATGCTTTGTTAAGATCCAGACCCAGGAGGCCCTTTACGTCCCTGCTAGGGTCGTCGATAATAGCCCATTTGATCATCAGCATGGCGTCCTGTGTGGATAATGCCTTCCGAAAGCCTATGATATTGTGCCTGAAAAGCTCCTGGTTTTCTATGTGTTCTATTATCCTGTTATGAATAGCATGTTCGGCTACTTTGCCAATACAGGATGTAAGTGATATGGGCCTGAGGTTCTCCTATGTTAGTGGTTTGCCGGGTTGCGGTATAAACGTCACCTTGGCCTCCCTCCATTCCGGTGGGACAGTGCCGGATCTCCAGTGACTATTAATTTTGACTGTGATTATGTCTATGACATTATCATCCAGGTTTCGCAAAAGTTTATTTATGATGCCATCCAGACCCGGGGCAGATCTCCCATTTAAATTAAAAAGTACACACCTTATCTCAGCTGCAGTGAAGTCACTGTCCAAGTCCGGTTGCGATATTCCGGAGTAAGGTTCGCTTATTTCTTCGTCGTTTTCATATTCATTTTTAAGTGGCAGGTACATGTGTGCGAGGTCGTTTGCGACCTCTCTTGCTGTCCGCCCTATAGTTATCTCTTTATTTCCGAGTCTGTTTATGGCGAGGTTTGTAGTACCTCTGGAGAGCTTGTCATTAAGTAGGCTCTTCAATAGATTCCATTTGCCTCCTCTGCGCAATCTGCCGTCTGTTTCTGAGCAAGTTTCGTCCCATTGTTGACGTGAAAGCTGAGCCGACGCGTATGTCTCGATATCACGATTAACGTGGGCGACCTTGGCTCTAAGTTTTCTATTGAGTCTGTGACGGTTCCATCTGGTTAGGAGAGAATTTTTCGCTTCCAGCATGTGAGCTAGCTTGGAGTCCATTTTTGAAACTTCGATTTCTGTTGAGACTGCTTTAGTAGCTTTCTTAATCGTTGCCTTTAGTTGATCTAAGAGCTCCTCATAAGATTCGTCATCTATGCTGGTTTCCTTACGCAACTTACGGAAGAGATCCCAGTCCACGTACTCATATTTCCTTAGTGGTGGTGGTTGCGTCTGTAAGACGACTTCAATTATGCAATGATCACTTCCTAAATTCTCCTGCAGATTGCCCCATCAGCCTTCAATTCCCCGAAGGAATGTAAGATCGGGGGTAGTATCTCTGGTAGTGGTGGTACCAGTTCTCGTGGAGAAGTTAGCATCTGTAATAAGAGCGAATTTAATTCACTTGCCATGGTTGCTAAATTAGTACCCTTGACGCTCTGATCACCATAGCCCCTTTCTTTGTTAGGAGCGTTAAAGTCCCCAGCCACTACGAGTGGGGCTGTATCTGCCTTACTGGAAATGCGGCCCAAGAGGGTCTTAAAATCCCTTTTCCTATCTTTCGGAGAGCTATAAATGTTAGCCATACACACGTTAGCTGCTTTTTTGTTCTTCAGAATGAGCTCAATCATTTGTGCTTCTAGACCAACCTTGTACTTGGGAAGCTCGTGAGTTTCATAGGAGGTACCCTTTCGAACCAAAGTCGCTATTCCCCGACCCCCTGGAATGGTCAAGCTTTTGGAGTTGTAACCCGGTAGAGAGATATCCTCCTTAGCTAGTGTTTCCTGTAAGAGAATAACGTGCGGCTTAACTTTGGCCGATCTAATAAGCTGCTGCAGGGGAGCCTTGCGCCTTCGGAAACTCGCACAATTCCACTGCCATATTTTAATGTTATTGTTGTCGTTTGAAGCCATTATGATACCACTGGTTAACTACCCGAACGCCTAGAGTCCGCGCTCGGGCTGCCGTTTGTGCCTCCGTGGACTGCCGATGCAGCCGCTGCACTTGCCTTTGCCTTAACTTTGGGCCTTTCTAGTTGACCCACTTGAGCATCTAGATTAGTGATGAGCTCCATGATTTTCGCCAAAGTCCTGTCTATTGTGGCTAACCTTGCGGCTATTCTGACTTTTTTGTGTTTGGGGGTGCCTCACTCTCTCCCATCTCCTCTGCCTCAGAGGTTTCTAGATCTTCCTCTGTTTCGCTAATGGGAACGGGGTGGGGGGCTTTACGTTTAGGTTTGCCGGCCAAGGGTTTTGGAGCCGTTGTCTCCATCTGACTACGGCGTGTTTCGGACCTTTCATTAAAGGATTTGAAAGCCTCCCTGAGCTCAGACAGTTCTTGCCTTAATTTCCGATTTTGTGATTCTAATGCCAATATTCGGGGATTTGACTCACGTTCCGGCTGTGCCCTACCATTAGTACTCCTAGACCTTGCCCTTGTCGGTTGTCCTGGTTTCCCAAGGCCTCCGTTCTTGACTCGATCGGCCCAGGTTGCTCTTGGGGTCGACTGTGAACGGGACCTCGATCTTGACCCAGGTCCTCGGGGTTGCGGGTCAACACCAGAAGATTCTCCAGAGCTGGGTTGCCCTCTGGATCGAGAACGCCCCCTGGAGCGGGAGCGCCCTCGTGAGCTGCAGCGTCCTCTCGTGCGAGAGCGCAAGTTGGCGTCATTTTCTTGCATGGCACCTTTGCGTTGGGAATTGTTGCTGTCTTCAATGTCTTTGGCCACCTGTGCACAGCGTGCTTGCTGTCGTTGGCGCCTTCGACGCCTTTGCCTCACAATGTAAGGCATCTGGAATCTTCGACTGCATTTTCGGTCCCCAGTTGGGTGCGCGCCACCGCAAATAGCGCACTTGGGATTGCAATGATGATCTTCAGGTGGGGAAGTGATTCCACAGCCCCTAACCTTTCTAACACTTGCCGGATTGGGACACACGTCGGATCTATGTCCGATTTCACCACAGCCGTAGCACACATCTATCTGTCGTCAGTAGAGATAACATGGCATGAGTACGTTACCACAAATAACGTGGTTTGGCACTCTTTGTCCTTCAAAAAGTACCACTACCGTTGTAGTTGGCTTGATCCGACGTACCTCGACCAGGCCCGGATTTCGGTGATTGACGAAAAGGGTTTTCAGTTCCGCGTCGCTAATGTCCAGGTCGATACCGCGAACAACACCCTTACATGTATCTTCTCCTGCTGCGGTGTAGGCCGCCACTTCAAAGGGTCCATCCATCGTATGGATCTTGCGTACCTTGGCGTAAGCTCTTGCATTTTCTTCCCGCGGAGTCGATACCACCAAGATGTTCTGACAGCCGTTCGGACAGTACGTGTTCTCCGTCGTGTCTTCCGGCGCTAAGGCTGCTGCCATGGCCAGCGCTCTGGAGAGATGCACCAGGCTGAACTTTTTAACGTCGAGGCCGCCACGAGGGCGGATAATTATCTTGATGTGATCCCTCGGTAGCGTCGGGATCCTAGAGGCGGTAGCGACGCACTTAAGCACGTTCTGCGAGGTGGCCGTGCGGCGACTACCTTTCCCGCCATGGTTGGTATCCTTTACAGCCACGGATTTCCCGCCAGCGGCTAATGCGCATCTCCTTCGGCGAGTGATGGCTGTCATCCATCCGATATCTTCCTCCGAGGTGATCTCCATGCCTTCAACAGCTAAGCCGGAGGCCATGCCTACACTCCGTCGAGCGCGTGAGGCCTAGGCCTACAGCGCGAGTCAGAGGCTGGCACCTTTTCTACGTGGCACGCAAAAGACAGTTTTCAACGAAGCGAAAAATGGACCCACCGGCAAAAAGTGGGCATCCACGTAATCCTTGTGATAAGACGCGTCGATCGCCACCAGGTTCTCCGAGGTGGCAGAAAAATTCGGCGCAAAAACATTGATCGAAGCGGGAGCTGATGTTTGCACGACCGCACTAGTCGGCTTCTTCTTCTTCTTCCCCTGGCGATAGGAATATGAATATTTTTTTGACAGTGAGAAAGATGGGCAACTTATAGAGATATCCTTTCTAATTGTTTCGAATGCCTCGGTGATCTCCCTAGTGACTTCATCTGGGTGGCTAGATATCAGTTTTGATTTGTCAAACAAGGGTTTACAGCCACAACGCGAGCAGTGTTGTGGTTGTAATATGTTGCGATATTGGCCTGTTGTACGATATTTATGTCGCAACCCCGTGCAATACAAATTCAGTTGTTACTAGCGCTGTATCTCCATTCTCTTCTGTTTTCAAGCTTTCTTGCGCTTTGCCTCAAGTTGCAATACCAACTAGTCCACTAGTCTGTTCCCCTGAACTTCATTTCTAGTTCTTGTGCTCTATTAAATGCATGAACATCGATTTAGCCATTCTAATCTCACTTATGGCCACCGTCATCTGCCGCTCCCCTTCAATATCCTTCAGTACCCGAAAGAGACCGCTTCCGCATAAAGTACTTATGCTCTTTCATGGATTCACGCCTTCATTTCGTCAACAAAGTAGGATGCCCAGAGTTTTGAAGTCAGAGCTGTTACGACAATCCCGTGTTTACAAGTCGGCCCTCTTCATTCGAGTGTACCATGGTGTGGAACAGAACCCAGACCATATGTAATGGGTGGAATGCTCTCGAATTTTGGACAGAACGACGGAATGGCTGTGGCAGTAAACTTTCCTGCAACTTCAGGCCGACCTGCGGAAGAAGCCTCCTGTTGCACGGAACCTCATCCACACAGTCGGAACATTCACCTTCCGGAGAACGTGAGGAATGTTCTCAACCAAGGACCGAAATTTGCTGTTCAACGAAAATAAATATTGGCTCCAGAGCTTCTTGCTGTGGTGAAATAGTAGCAGAGCTCCTGACAATGACGCTGACTGCTGCATCTCAGAGGGGGCGGACCTACTTGAAAGAACTGTTGCACCAATCAGCACGAACGATCTGAACAGTACAGTTGCCTACCTCAAGAACGGTTCGTTATTTTTGGTTCCTGTTGATAAAGAGGATAAAGAGATGCAGCGGTGGCGTAGAGGTAGAACACCCGCCTCGCGTGCAAGAGGTCCGTGGTTCGAATCCCGGTGCCGGCAATTTTCCACCGGATTAAAAAAATAATAATAATAAAAAATCCGCGTGTTGATAAAATTGCACAAACAGGCCTGGAGTGTGGCCTGATCCCGGTGACCAGAACCGGTAACGCACTCCCTCACCAGAGCAGGATTGGCCACCCTGGTGCAGTACTTGGCCACAACCTCCTATATAAACAACACAATCCAACCACGGCCCTCAGTCCCCAGCAGCTGCGAAGCAACTGACCACGGCGGCGGTCAGACCTGCGACGCTGCAGAGGGTGCTAAGAATCACTGGCTCCGGACAGGCCGCCATTGGAATATGAACCTGGCAACGTTTAACGCTAGAACGTTATCTAGTGAGGCGAGTCTAGCAGTGCTATTGGAGGAATTAGAGGGCACTAAATGGGATATAATAGGGCTCAGTGAAGTTAGGAGGCCAAAAGAAGCATATACAGTGCTAAAAAGCGGGCACGTCTTGTGCTACAAGGGCTTAGCGGAGAGAAGAGAACTAGGAGTCGGATTCCTGATTAATAAGAATATAGCTGGTAACATACAGGAATTCTATAGCATTAACGAGGGGGTGGCAAGTCTTGTTGTGAAACTTAATAAGAGGTACAAAATGAAGATTGTACAAGTCTACGCCCCTACATCCAGTCATGATGACCAGGAAGTCCAAAGCTTCTATGAAGACGTGGAATCGGCGATGGGTAGAGTGAAAACTGAATACACTATACTAATGGGCGACTTTAATGCCAAGGTAGGCAAGAAGCAGGCTGGAGACAAGGCAGTGGGGGATTATGGAATAGGCGCTAGGAATAGCAGGGGAGAGTTATTAGTAGAGTTTGCGGAACAGAATAATATGAGGATAATGAATACATTCTTCCGCAAGCGGGATAGCCGAAAGTGGACGTGGAGGAGCCCGAACGGCGAGACTAGAAATGAAATAGACTTCATACTCTGCGGTAACCCTGGCATCATACAAGATGTGGACGTGCTCGGCAAAGTGCGCTGCAGTGACCACAGGATGGTAAGAACTCGAATTAGCCTAGACCTGAGGAGGGAACGGAAGAAACTAGTACACAAGAAGCCGATTAATGAGTTGGCGGTAAGGGGGAAAATAGAAGAATTCCAGATCAAGCTACAAAACAGGTATTCAGCCTTAACTCAGGAAGAGGACCTTAGTGTTGAAACAATGAACGACAATCTTGTGGGCATCATTAAGGAGTGTGCAATGGAAGTCGGTGGTAACTCCATTAGACAGGGTACGAGCAAACTATCGCAGGAGACGAAAGATCTGATCAAGAAACGCCAATGTATGAAAGCCTCTAACACTACAGCTAGAATAGAACTAGCAGAACTTTCGAAGTTAATCAACAAGCGTAAGAGAGCTGACATAAGGAAGTATAATATGGATAGAATTGAACATGCTCTCAGGAACGGAGGAAGCCTAAAAACAGTGAAGAAGAAACTAGGAATCGGCAAGAATCAGATGTATGCGTTAAGAGACAAAGCTGGCAATATCATTACTAATATGGATGAGATAGTTCAAGTGGCTGAGGAGTTCTATAGAGATTTATACAGTACCAGTGGCAACCACGACGATAATGGAAGGGAAAATAGTATAGAGGAATTCGAAGTCCCAAAGGTAACGCCGGAAGAAGTAAAGAAAGCCTTGGGAGATATGCAAAGGGGCAAGGCGGCTGGGGAGGATCAGGTAACAGCAGATTTGTTGAAGGACAGTGGACAGATTGTTCTGGAGAAACTGGCCACCCTGTATACGCAATGCCTCATGACCTCGAGCGTACCGGAAACTTGGAAAAACGCTAACATAATCCTAATTCATAAGAAAGGAGACACCAAAGACTTGAAAAATTACAGACCGATCAGCTTACTGTCCGTTGCCTACAAACTATTTACTAAGGTAATTGCAAATAGAATCAGGAACACCTTAGACTTCTGTCAAGCAAAGGACCAGGAAGGATTCCGTAAAGGCTACTCAACAATAGATCATATTCACACTATCAATCAGGTAATAGAGAAATGTGCGGAATATAACCAACCCTTATATATAGCTTTCATTGATTACGAGAAAGCGTTTGATTCAGTCGAAACCTCAGCAGTCATGGAGGCATTACGGAATCAGGGTGTAGACGAGCCGTATGTAAAAATACTGAAAGATATCTATAGCGGCTCCACAGCCACCATAGTCCTCCATAAAGCAAGCAACAAAATCCCAATAAAAAAAGGCGTCAGGCAGGGAGATACGATCTCTCCAATGCTATTCACAGCATGTTTACAGGAGGTATTCAGAGACCTGGATTGGGAAGAATTGGGGATAAAAGTTAATGGAGAGTACCTTAGTAACTTGCGATTCGCTGATGATATTGCCTTGCTTAGTAACTCAGGGGACCAATTGCAATGCATGCTCAATGACCTGGAGAGGCAAAGCAGAAGAGTGCGTCTAAAAATTAATCTGCAGAAAACTAAAGTAATGTTTAACAGTCTCGGAAAACAACAGCAATTTACTATAGGCAGCGAGGCACTGGAAGTCGTAAGGGAATACACCTACTTGGGGCAGGTATAGTTACGGCGGATCCGGCTCATGAGACGGAAATAATTAGGAGAATAAGAATGGGCTGGGGTGCGTTTGGCAGGCATTCTCAGATCATGAACAGCAGGTTGCCATTATGCCTCAAGAGAAAAGTATATAACAGCTGTGTCTTACCAGTACTCACCTACGGGGCAGAAACCTGGAGGCTTACGAAAAGAGTTCTACTCAAATTGAGGACGACGCAACGAGCTATGGAAAGAAGAATGATAGGTGTAACGTTAAGGGATAAGAAAAGAGCAGATTGGGTAAGGGAACAAACGCGAGTTAATGACATCTTAGTTGAAATCAAGAAAAAGAAATGGGCATGGGCAGGACATGTAATGAGGAGGGAAGATAACCGATGGTCATTAAGGGTTACGGACTGGATTCCAAGGGAAGGGAAGCGTAGCAGGGGGCGGCAGAAAGTTAGGTGGGCGGATGAGATTAAGAAGTTTGCAGGGACGGCGTGGCCACAATTAGTAAATGACCGGGGTCGTTGGAGAAATATGGGAGAGGCCTTTGCCCTGCAGTGGGCGTAACCAGGCTGATGATGATGATGATGATGATGATGATAAAGAGGGTGGTTTCACTGTACTTGAAGAAGGCACATACAACGCTAAGGCGTTGGAAGCCATAAACTCTACGTTTGTTAAGCGGGACGACGTGTGCCTTGAAAAAGATGAGAAAGAGATGCGTAGACTGTGTGAGAGCTTTATTCTAGATGCGCTTCGTCGGAATTTACACAAGAGAAAGGGGATATGTCTGTAAATGTTCTTTTCTGCGAAAACACGCAAAGATGGGTGCCCATTCCGTGATATTGTGTCACAAAAGGGCTGCTGGAAAAAATTGGTAGCTTGCTTTTAGCAGCGAAGCTCAAATTATCAGCTCTTGACGACCCATTTAGAATCAGCAGCTCTGAGCAAGAGATATAATTTTTAAAATACGACACTCACTTGAGCTCTGCCTTCCCTCTAGACATAAAAGATTTGTTTTACTCGTTACCTCAAAAAGTGCTACTTCACTGCCTGAAAGGCGCCATTCAAAAACATGGCACAGTGGGCTTCCAGGATGAAGTTGGTCTAACCATTAACGAGTTTTTATAAATTTTGAAAATTTTTCTTGTCTTCGACGTTCGCCTGCTTCGGATGAATCTGTTTTTACAGAGAGAAGGCGTATGCATTGGATCCTGCCTCGCGCCTCTTTTAAGCGACCTATTACTCTCTCATTGCGATTGGACTCTCCGCACTAGCCTGAAAGGGTCAAAGGTTGTAAAAGTTTTTAGTTGGGTCAATAATTATCTAGTATGCTTACTATATGACAATGAATGCTTGGCTTCAGCCATGTCTGCTCTTTGTTCATTTTATCGCAAATTCCTCCAACCTCTTATTTTGGCATGTGAGGGGCGTGCTAATAGCTCCATTAGGTTTTTAGATCTCGTGCTTGTTTTCGCAAACAGTCCGGTGTGTTGGTGTAATGAACCCGGAGGGAAGAACGCCATCCAACTATTTTTATCAGCGCATCGCAAACTAGTTATGCGAGGCATCATTATTCTTTGTTTCAAAAACGCTCGCCTAATATCCTGCCATCATTTGGTAAGCGGAAGCTTTGAAAACTAGGTTTCGCGCCTAAGCACAGCGGGCTACCGCTTGCCAATGCTGACAGCAGTGGATTGCAGCGTGTTGAGAACACGTTATCACCCGGAATCTACTGCACAACAGAGCAGAAGCAGAAAAGTGGTTGTGATGCCGTATGTGCACCAAGCTAGCCATAACATGAAAAGTGCTTTCGGACCTTGGCGACATCATAATGAAGCCAGACTTGACGAGTACCGATTGTTTATCGCATTGACCACGTCAGTAAAATACTCTGTTATTCATACAACCTTCAGCGTCAAGCGTTATAATTAAGACTGGTTATTGTAACGCATAAAAACATGCCGACAAGAAGGCTGTTAGTCAAAGATAAACTACAAATGTTCTATGGGATCTTGCGATTTGCTCAAAACAGGGGCTGTTATAACATTATTTGAGATTACGCACAAATGGCAGTTGGTTAAGAATGTAAAGTACAAGAATGTCTGGTTAAACAAAGTTAGCTAAGAGTGCTTGAAATCGTTGATTTCATTGATAGGTTCGACGTCTTTGAAAAGATAGTTTTAATGAAAGGTTACGCGCCGTCAAAAGGCTCCATTAGTAATTTATTCTCACATTATTGAATACGAATCCAAGAAACGTAATAAATTAGAGGTTATGTGCACAGTGGTTGAGATATGGTCTTCAAGAGCAGGGTGATATGACACTATAGTGTGTGGAAAATAAGATAAACGAGATATTTCGCTAAAATTGTAGTGCATAAAAATACAATATAAACACGTAATGGTGGCATGTGCACAAGCCTGATACAATAAATATGCGGTGCAGAACTTGGCTTAATATGGTGCCGCATAGCCCATATTCTCCATCAACTCAGAAGAGAGTCTGGAGTAAAGTCAGACTCGACATAGGGGGAGAGAGTGTCCTGTAGCTCACGCGGGACAGCAAATTTCAACGCTTGAAAACTAGTTGCATTGCAGTCAACTTTCAATAGCCGTTTTCCATCAAATGAGGTGGCTTGTTTGAACTCGCTACTGACAAATGGCGCCTAGCGGCTGCTTTCTGAAATTGCTAGACATGTAAGACTAACATCGAAAACATTAAACTCACCCATTTTTGCTAACAGTACTTTAATATTATGTTTCAGAGTTCGATGAGTATGATGAACTCAGAACACTTAGCTCTTACTGGACCAAGGAATGCCGCAAGGGCAGAGCTGATTGAACTAGTGCAGGTCAAGACCATAGTGTTTGTGTCTGCCGTAAGTATGGTATTTTATTTAACACTCTGAAATGTAAAAAAAAAGTTTTTTTAACAACTCTCCGCAATATCATCAAAATGATCAGAACGTTAGCACATATATCAGTAGCGTCTTCTTGAAATCTTTGCTCTTTCTTCATAAAGTGGTCCTCCTGTTGTTGCGTGGCACTTAATACGGCACGTTTTGCAGCACTTGACAAATATTTCAAAAATGAGACCTCAAACTGAGATAACATCTATAGCTCCACTGATGAAAACATTATAGAAACAGTGAAATAGTGATTCTTGTTTTGTATTTCTCGTGAGATAGTAGATTTTTTATGCTAAAATTATACGGATCCGGTTCTTCCTCGTGATTGGTTTCGGCGAAGATTTCATTACGTGAATCCCTGCTGAAATCGCCTCCGCGCTGATTCACCCCATAGTCCAGCACGGCTATACAAGGTTGGTCTAACGACGTTTCTTTTATGCGATACTTGTAAGACTTCAGGTGTTGCACCCAATTTCTTTTGGTGTCATCGACGTGTTACAACGCGTAACATTTTTTTGGCTCACTCCACTGCATAGGTCCTCAAAATTTTGGCGTGAACACACGGTGTTTCCTTGTAGGCCCCGGGCATCTAGGAAGGAGGTGCCCCGATCCTCCTGCAGTATTTAAATCATGTAGCCTTCGCAATGGTTGGTAATACTTCACACATTAATTCCAGGTCAATGTATGGAGGGTGGGCGACCTGGCGCTGCATGTGGCGCGGAATATTTCAACAGCTGCGGCCTTGTGTCCTATTCCGCCTCGCTGTTTGTGCCATTTGGTTCACTCACATTGTGCCCTGTCTCTGACCAATGGCGAACTTTTCTGAAAAGGGGAACTCGGGCTGAACAGTTGCCGGCGTGTCTTACCAGCCTAGATCCACCTGCAGTCTACAGCATCTTCAATCTTCTCTTGGTGCTTGCGAGAAACGCTGTGCTTGTTTAGCGACTCTTTGCAACCTGACAAGGGCCACGATAACGTCAAGCTGTACCATGGTGATTTAACTCCTTTCGCAGCAATTAGAACAGACGTAAGCTTTGCCGTGAACATGGCCAGGAACTGGCGACTTCTTTAGCAGCCAAGTGAAGAGCTGTTCTCGTTTGCAGCAGTTTGCTTTCTTTTTTTCAGCGAATAGCATTGCCTAGCATGGCAGGTATTCTTTAATTAGTCGACGGATAACCTGCTCGCAAATAAAAACAGGGTTTGTGGCGAGGCCCTTTCATTAGCCAGAAAGTAAGTCACTGGGGCAGGAGAGATTCCAGTGCCGTTGAAGTGGCAGAGCTGGCGCCTCGAACACGGGACGACTAGGTTAGGATCCTGGGGGCGCCGGAAGCCAACCGGTTCTTCACCATGATTGGAGGTGTATCATGATCTGGCATTAGGTTGCTGATATCAACTCTCATCTCAAAAGGGGGCGCTACCGCGATTGCTGAGGATATATCTGGGCGCGCCTTGTTCCCACCAGAACTTTGGCAATATAGTCAAGCGCGCGCCACTGCTGCTGGAGGCAGACGAGTGCTGGCGACGGGTAGCAACAGGTGAAATAGGCACAAGCGTGCTCCCGGCCAATTGCTCGCCAGCAATAGGACTTCCGGACGTTTGGAACGTCACCCACCTAGAGGCAAGTTAGTGCCTTGAGAACTTCCGATCTCTTTTTGAGTTGTTAGAGGGCTTTCGCTGTGTTGGCTGCTAAAAGGCAAGCTTAGAGGTTTGTACAAACCTCTCCCAAGAAATTCACCCCTCGAAAGTCGGACGCCCGGGCAGGGTGCTGGTCACTTTCTACCCCGTCTTTTATACAGCTGGGCGTCCGGCGGCGAGGAGCGAACCACTACCTCTAGCTACTGAGCCGGTCGCACAAACATCCGGACCTCGGCTGCAAGTGGACCGAGCTGCGCTGACATCACGCAGCTGCCGTAAAGAAGATGAAGGGTGGCGTATAGAGTGATGGCTTCTGCTTATGGTGTGCTTCTACATTATAAGCTCGAAGTGCATCCACGAAGATTGGGCTGGTGTGTAAACTGGTACTACATATTGTCCCGAAACTAATATTCAGCGAAAACGTGTGAGCATATCGGCGTCGTTAGGCTATCGAAACTTAGGCTGTGGAACGGAAGAAATTACTGGGCGAGACCAGTGACATTGACACTGAGCGCCGTGAAGCGGAATGCCTGGAACAATCTTCGATTGCTACTGCCTACAAAAAGCTCGTGTATCACTTAGGAAATGGCAAGCGTACAGTAGTGGGTGACGTATGGCGTCGGATTAAGCCTTAGGTTGACCATCGCTATCAATAACCCAGTAGTAATAGCGATGGGCATTTTACTAAAGTTGTTCTCACAGTGTACAAAAAAAGAAGGAAATAAATACTTGTGACCAAACGAACTTTCCAATGCAGTCTGCAACCACCTGCATTGCGGTCAACACTGTGAGAATGCGGGAACTCAGTAATATTAACACAGAAAGAGAGGGAGGATGGTAAAGGTGAAGGGCGTAAGAAGGAGAATATTCCCGTGTTATGTAAGTACAGCAGGGGTGTTAGATTATACAAATTGGTGCCAAGGTAAATGAAGCGTAGCCGAAGATGGCCGAAAATTATGTGGAGTGATGAAGTTAAGAATTCCACAGGTGGAAGTCACAATCACCTAGTGCAAACCGGAAGAATTAGTGATCGCTAGGATAGGCCTTCGCCCTTCAATGGTCATAAAAATAGACTGATGCTGATGACAACACAGTACAACGACTAAATAAAGTTTGGTCCATAACTCGAGTGATGAGTGCATTCCACAGAAGAGTTTGTAGTACGATTGCAGTGCATCGAGCCGGAACAGAATCGAAAATTGTAAAAAAACTTGCTCTTACATAAACACGAATTGAACCGTAATTTACGATTTGACAGTGTTCATAAAAACACCCAAAAGGCGAAGTCAAAAGGAACGCAAAGTTATTTTTGCAACTTCCATCACTGTAATAAAACAAAAAAAGACTCATTTGCGGTTAAGGCTCACCGTCTTTCCAGGAACCTTTTATCCGTGCATTGTCTGCACTTGCGAATGAAATATGCTACGTAATTTTAAATTTCCGCCGCTACTTCGTGATTATAGACGTAGAGGCACTATTAACGGGTGGGACTTACGTGTTAATAATAGATATCTAAGTGGGTGCAGCGATGGCGTAGAGCTAGAGCATCCGCCTGGCGTGCATTTGGACCATGGCTCGAATCCTGGTGCCACGCAATTATCCACCGGATTTTAAAAAATACGCATGTTGATAAAATTCCATAAACAGGCCTGGAGTGCGGCCTGATTCCGGCGACCAGAACCAGTAATGCACTGCCTAACGATAGCAGGATTGGCCACCCTAGGGCAGTACCTGGCCACAACCTACTATATGAATAAAACAACCAAACCCCGGCCCTCAGTCCCTAGCGGCTGCGAAGCAACTGATCACGGCAGCGGTCAGATCTGCGGTGCAGCAGAGGGTGCTAAGAATCTCTACATCCGGACAGGCAGCCAGTGGAATCCAAACCTGGCAACGTTTAATGCTAGTACGTAATCTAGTGAGGCGAGTCTAGCAGTGCTATAGGAGGGATTAGCGGTCATTAAATGCGATATAATAGGGCTCCGTGAGGTTGGGAGGCCAAATGAACCATATACAGTGCTAAAAAGCGGGCACGTCCTGTGCTACTGCGGCTTAGCGGTGAGACGAGAGCTAGGAGTCGGATTCCTGATTCATAAGGATATGGCTGATAACATAGAGGAACTATATAGCATTACCGAGAGGGTGGCGGGTCTTCTTGTGAAAACTAATAGGCGGTACAAAGTGAAGGTCGCACAGGTCTACGCGCCTACATTCAGTCATGATGACCAGGAAGTCGAAAGCTTCGATCAAGACATGGAATCGGTGATGGATAATGTCAAACCAATATAAACTTTAGTGATGGAGGACTTCAATGCCAGGGTAGGCAAGAAGCAGGCTGAAGACAAGTCAGTAGGAGAATATCGCATAGGTCATAGGAACAGCAGAGGAGAGTTATTAGTAGAGTTTGCAGAACGGAATAATTTACGGATAATGAATACCTTCTTGGGAATGCGGGATAGCCGAAAGTGAACTTGGAGGAGTCCGAACAGCGAGACTAGAAATGAAATAAACCTCATACTCTGCGCTAACGCTGGCATCATACAAGATGCGGACGTGCTCGGCAAGGTGCGCTGCAGATACCATACGATAGTAAAATCTCGAATTAGCCTGGACTTCAGTAGAGAGCGGAAGAAATTGGCACATAAGAAGCCAATCAGTGAGTTAGAAAGGGGGAAATAGAGCAATTCGGGATCAAGCTACAGAAGAGATACTCGGCTTTAGCTCAGGAAGAAGACCTTAGTGTTGAACCAATGAACGACAATCTTATGGGCATCATGAAGGAGTGCGGAAGAAGTAAAGAAAGGCTTGGAAGCTATGTAAAGGGGGAAAGCAGCCGGGGAGGATGAGGTAACAGTATATTTGTTGAAGGATGGTGGGCAGATTGCTCTAGAAAAACTGGCCACCCTGTATACGCAATGCCTCATGACCTCGAACGTACCGGAATCTTGGAAGAACACCAACATAATCCTAATCCTTAAAGAAGGGTACGTCAAAGACTTGAAAAATTATATACCGATCAGCTTACTGTCCGTTGCCTACAAAGTGTTTACTAAGGTAATCAAAAATAGAATAAGGAACACCTTAGACTTCTGTCAACCAAAGAGCCCGGCAGGATTTCGTAAAGGCTACTCAAAAATAGACGATATTCACACTATCAGTCAGGTTATAGATAAATGTGCAGAATATAATCAAACCTTTTAAAGAGCTTTCATTCATTACGAGAAAGCATTTGAATCAGTCAAAATCTCAGCAGTCATGCAGGCATTACGGAAACAGGGCGTAGACGAGCCGTATGTAAATATACTGCAATATATGGATAGTGGCTCCACAGCCACGGTAGACTTCCGTAAAGGAAGCAACAAATTCCCAATAAAGTAGGGCATCAAATGCTATTTAAAGCGTGTTTATAAGAGGTATTCAGAGACCTCGATTGGGAAGACTTCGCATAAGAGTAAATGAAAAATACCCTAGTAACTTGCGATTCGCTGGTGATATTGCCTTGCTTAGTAACTCACGGGACAGATTGCAAGGCATGCTCACTGACCTAAACATGCAAAGCCGAAGGGTGGGCCTAAAAATTACTCTGCTGAAAACTAAAGTAATGTTTAACAGTCTCCGAAAAGAACAGCAGTTTACAATAGGTAATTAGGCACTGGAAGTGGTAAAGGAATACATCTATTTAAGGCAGTTAGTGACCCCTCATCCGGATCATGAGACTGAAATATTGAGAAGAATAAGAATGAGTGGGGGTGCGTTTGACATGCATTCTTAGATCATGAACAGGAGGTTGCCATTTGCCCTTAAGAGAAAAGTGTAGAACAGCTGTGTCTTACCGGTGCTCACCTATGGGGCAGAACTCTCGTAAAATACGACAAAACTTCTACTTAAATTGAGGACGACGCATCGAGCTATGGAAAGATGAATGGCGGGTGTAACGTTAAGGGGTAAGAAGAGAGGGCACTGGGGGAGGAAAGAAACGGGAGGTAATAACATCTTAGTTGAAATCAAGAAAAATAAAATCGCATGGGCAGAGCATGTAATGAGGAGGGAAGATAGACGATGGTCATTAAGGCTTACGGACTGGGTTCCAAGACAAGGAAATGTAGCTGGTGGTTGCAAAACGTTAGGTGGACGGATCAAATTAAGACATTACCAACAGGTCAAATTACAGTACAACAAAACAAATTACACAGTACCAGTGGCACCCGCGACGATAATGGACGAGAAAATAGTCTAGAGGAATTCGAAATCCCAAAGGTAACGCCGGAAGAAGTAAAGAAAGCCTTAGGAGATATGCAAAGGGGGAAGGCAGCTGGGGAGGATCAGGTAACAGCAGATTTGTTCAAGGTGGTGGGCAGATTGTTCTAGAGAAACTGGCCACCCTGTATACGCAATGCCTCATGACCTCGAGCGTACCGGAATCTTGAAAGAACGCTAACATAATCCTAATCCATAAGAAAGGGGACGCCAAAGACTTGAAAAATTATAGACCGATCAGCTTACTGTCCGTTGCCTACAAACTATTTACTAAGGTAATCGCAAATAGAATCAGGAACACCTTAGACTTCTGTCAAGCAAAGGACCAGGCAGGATTCCGTAAAGGCTACTCAACAATAGATCATATTCACACTATCAATCAGGTGATAGAGAAATGTGCGGAATATAACCAATCCTTATATATAGCTTTCATTGATTACGAGAAAGCGTTTGATTCTGTCGAAACCTCAGCAGTCATGGAGGCATTACGGAATCAGGGTGTAGACGAGCCGTATGTAAAAATACTGAAAGATATCTATAGCGGCTACACAGCCACCGTAGTCCTCCATAAAGAAAGCAACAGAATCCCAATAAAGAAAGGCGTCAGACAGGGAGATACGATCTATCCAATGCTATTCACAGGGTGTTTACAGGAAGTATTCAGAGACCTGGATTGGGAAGAATTGGGGATAAAAGTTAATGGAGAATACCTTAATAACTTGCGATTCGCTGATGATATTGCCTTGCTTACTAACTCAGGGGACCAATTGCAATGCATGCTTACTGACCTGGAGAGGCAAAGCAGAAGAGTGGGTTTAAAAATTAATCTGCAGAAAACTAAAGTAATGTTTAACAGTCTCGGAAGAGAACAGCGATTTACAATAGGCAGCGAGGCACTGGAAGTAGTAAGGGAATACATCTACTCAGGGCAGGTAGTGACGGCAGATCCGGATCATGAGACAGAAATAAGCAGAAGAATAAGAATGGGCTGGGGTGCGTTTGGCAGGCATTCTCAGATCATGAACAGCAGGTTGCCATTATCCCTCAAGAGGACAGTGTATAATAGCTGCGTCTTACCAGTACTCACCTACGGGGCAGAAACCTGGAGGCTTACGAAAAGGGTTCTACTCAAATTGAGGACGACGCAACGAGCTATGGAAAGGAGAATGATAGGTGTAACGTTAAGGGATAAGAAAAGAGCAGATTGGGTGAGGGAACAAACGCGAGTTAATGACATCTTAGTTGAAATCAAGAAAAAGAAATGGGCATGGGCAGGACATGTAATGAGGAGGGAGGATAACCGATGGTCATTAATGGTTACGGACTGGATCCCAAGGGAAGGGAAGCGTAGCAGGGGGCGGCAGAAAGTTAGGTGGGCGGGTGAGATTAAGAAGTTTGCAGGGACGGCATGGCCACAATTAGTACATGACCGGGGTTGTTGGAGAGGTATGGGAGAGGCCCTTTCCCTGCAGATGGTGTACCAGGCTGATGATGATGATGCAGGGAAAACATGGCCACAATTAGCACATGACTGGGGTAGTTGTAGAAGTACGAGAGAGGCCTTTTCCCTGCAGTAGACTCAGCCAGGCTGATGATTATGATGAAGCGTTTCACATTGGTGAACGTCAAATAAGTCAGCGTTCGTAAGATACGTACGTATGATCCTTGAAAATGTTTGCCAGATCCCATGTCACGACGAATATCGAGGCGACTGTGGCTTGCATTGAAGCAAGCTATCGACACACCATACCGCAACCGCCGGAAATATGCGGCTTGTATGCTGCTGGGGCATTGGACCTCTGAGGCACTGCATTGGAGGGATGGATGTTACTAGCATCCCCTTTGGAACGGGGCGGTGGGTTGCGCCACCAAGGTCCTCAAAACACACTGCGCCATTTAACGAGCACACACGCACGCACACACACACACACACACACACACACACACACACACACACACACACATATATATATATATATATATATATATTGTACCTATTTATCTGTCTGGTCTTTCTGCCGGGCTAGGCCTTTATACCGTTTTCCCGCCTGCTTAGGTTACTGGTTAGTAAGCGGTCTTTCAAGAAGCGTTATAGTTTGATTGGTAGAACCCTCAGGTAGTAGAGCACCTCAGCGAAAGGTCACATTGCTTAGGCAATACAGGCACAAGGCCTCCAACCACTCCTCGTTGTTGTCTTTCTCGAAGCAGTGCCTGCTGCTCGTTCTTCTCCAGTACAATTGCCTCCCCGAAGAAGAGGAGCCATATCAGCGACCTACGGGCAGGATAACACAAGTGGATCAAAGTACAGCTTGAGCCGCTGAACATGCACGATTTCACGTCCTCGGCGGAGCTTATCTGAAGGCAGCTCAAGGGGTTCCACCAAATAGTTCACAGGAGACGTCTGACTGACGGCGCGCTTGGGAGGGACCCTGGTACTTGGACACATGCTTGGGTGAAAGTCCAGGGCTGTTAGCAGGAACCCAAAGTCAGACTAGTGAGTCTGGGGTGCAGGAGAGGAGGGAATATCCGGAAGGTGCTTCTGTCGCTGCTGATCTTCTGAAGTAAATGTGCGGGAGAGTTTTCGGCGCTCTTCCGCGTGTTAAACAACTTCGGAAAGGGCAGTAGCCTCCGTTGTGTCAGGGCGATACGAAAGGATGGTGTCCATTGTGTAGGAAGGCTCACGTCCGTAAAGAAGAAAGAACGGGGAAAATCCTGCAGTGGTCTGTGTGGTGTTATTATAAGCGTACGTCACAAAGGGTAGAATGCGGACCCTATTCGTTTGGTCAGATGCGCCGTAAATGGATAAGATGTTGCCAAGGGTGCGGTTAAAGCGCTCAGTCATCCCATTAGTTTGCTGCTTGTATGCAATAGTGCTACGTTGAATTACGTGACATTCCTTGAGTGGAGCTTTTATAGCATTAGAGAGAACACACGGCCTCTG
Organism: Dermacentor albipictus; assembly: GCF_038994185.2. Lineage (NCBI taxonomy): Eukaryota > Metazoa > Arthropoda > Arachnida > Ixodida > Ixodidae > Dermacentor > Dermacentor albipictus. The sequence continues at coordinate 95,440,295 of NC_091829.1, read as the reverse complement.
TCGCTGAGCGGCTCTTTGGGGCCTCCAAGGTGGAGTATGATGTTACGCAGAAGGGACCAGCCAACATCCCGCGCAGATGTGGTAGGCAGAAGCGAAGTTTCCGCGTAGCGTGTCAGATGGTCCATCGCCACTGTCACCCAGCGGTTGCCACCTGAAGTACTCAGAAGGGGCCCATAAAGACAAATTCCGACCCGGTCAAAGGCCCGTCCTGGACAAGGCAATGGTTGCAGAGGAGCAGCTGAGGCATGATGGGTATTCTTGTAGCGTTGGCGAGTGAGGCAGGAGCGGACATATTGGCGGACGAATCGGTACATCCCGCGCGAGTAATAACGGATTCGAAGGCGTGCGTATATTTTTAGTACTCCTGCGGGTGCGCAATGCGGGTCATCGTGAAATGATGCACATATGTCCGAACGTAGATGCCGAGGTACCACGAGCAACCATTCGCGCCCGTCCGAGAGGAAGTTACGGTGGTATAGGAGCCCGTCACGAACAGCGAACTGGTGTCCGAAAGAATGTCCGTGATGGTGACAGAGGACTCGCATATTTGTACTTTCTTACAATTGGCCTGGCCTGCCACTGGGGAGCGTGACAAGCCATCCGCATTCGAATGTTTACGGCCAGAACGCTACAGCACTCGAATCGAGCGAGGCGACGCGAAGGGTCTATTAAGGACGACAGCCAGCAGAGTGCATGCTGACGTGGAACGGGTGGCCGTAGAGGTAAGGACGAAACTAAGTTATGGCCAAAGTGATAGCCAGACATTCAGTTTCTGTAACGGAATAGTTTGCTTCCGCGTTCATGACTGCGCGGATAGCGAAGGCAACAGCGTTTTCATCGAAGCCAGTCTTTCGTTGTGCACGAACAGCGCCAATGCCGACTCCACTGGCAAACGTGTGTATTTCGGTCAGTGCGCTTGGGTCAAAATGTCGGTGTATGGGGGATGAGGTTAGAAGACGACGCAGTGTCGTGAATGCGGCATCGCAAACTGGCGGCCAGGCCAAAAGGTCGTGGTTACCCGCGTGAAGTTGCGTTAAAGGTGCTATTATGGTGGTGAAGTTGTGAACGAAACGAAGAAAGTAGGAGCATATTCCGATGTATCTGTGGAGTTCTTTTGCGGTCTTTGGTCGAGATAATTCGGCGATGGCTAGGAGATTGGTTGGATCTGGGAACACGCCATCTTTTGAAACAACTTCACCAAGTTTGACTAGCTGCCCGGCGGCGATTCTGCACTTCGTTAGGTTGAGCTTTTGTCCGGCATCCGCGAGGGAAGTGAGCACGCGTTTGAGTCGGAGAAGTTCAGAAGAATAGTCCGGGGAAAAGATGGCAATGTCATTGAGATAACATAGGTATGTCTGCCATTTGAGGCCCCGGAGGACGTTATCCATCAGTGTTTCAAACGTCGCAGGTGCATTACACAGGCGAACGGGCGTCAGGGTAAAATACTATAATCCGTCAGGCGTAACAAATGATATTTTTGGGTGGTTTGCGTCAGCCACCGGGACCTGCCAATAACCGGATCCTAAGTCTAATAACGAAAAGAATTGAGTGCCTTGGAGGCGGTCCAGTGCGTCACCCCTACGGGGAAGAGGATAGACATCTTTCTCGTTATCTTGTTGAGTCTTCGATATTCTACACAAAAACGAACTATCCCACCTTTCTTTATGACCAGCGCTACCACAGAAACCCAGAGACTGTGTGATGGTTCTGCCACGCCACGTCGGAGCATATTTCTTACGTCCTCATCGATGACACGGCGCTCCGTCGCGGACACACAGTATGGACGCTGGCGTAGAGACGCGTGGCTATCGGTGTCGATGTGATGAACGACTTTGGAGGTACGGCCTAAACATTGTTTTCCAAGCTTGAACGAAGCTCGAAGCTGGTTAAAGAAGTGGACGATGTGCATCCGCTGACTCGGAGTGAGGTTGGTATCAATATAGGGAGCAAACGTTCGGTCACATCCAAGCGCAGGCGCAGAGACAGGAAAAGCCATGACGTTAACGTGAGGAGGAGTCGAGTAATCAAGCACATCGCAGATAGAGCTCGTGTCGAATTTGTCAGCAATACCGAGGCACTCGTCATGATGTAAGTTCAATAGACACGAAAACGTATTCGCAACGTAAAGTGCGCTAGAGCCCTATCGAAAAGGAAGAAGGGCAAAGGGAAGAAAGAAGGGATGATGGCTTGTGGCAAGTTGAAATGGCGGGAAAAAAAGTGTTGAATCATAGAAAGCAGCACAGGAAACGGGTACAAGGGCGCAGAGAAAGGGGGGATATCAGCATCAGTTGCGACAAACACTTGAGCAGGAGGTGGAGTCAAATCTTCAGAAAGACTGCTGCAAAATAGAGTCAGCGCAAATTCTGCACGGGCGCAATCAGTGTTGGCTTGATTAGATGAGAGAAAGTCCCACCCTAGAATGATGGCATGAGAGCTGCAGTGAAGAACAACACACTCAGTGGGGTATAAACTGTCTTGCATGGCGACACGGACGGTACATGTTCCTAAGGGTTCAATCGGCTCAGTGCTTGCTGCACATAGCGAAATGGCAGAAAACGGCGTCGCGACTATTCGGAGCATATGGCGAAGCTTACCAGCAATCAAGGAGACTACGACGCCCGTGTCGCCAAGCGCGTGAATGGCGGTACCTTCGGCAAAAGCTTCGTTGACGTTCGTATAGAATAAACGAGAGCTTGAACAGTTCGAAGAGACCACAGTTCTTGCCTCCGGAACTGCGCATTTTAGTTTTCCTTCACAGCTGCACGGCGGCGAATGATGGGGGACACGGAACGTCGACGAGGAGGTGGAGACCGACGACTGTTGAAGCGTTGGCGAACCGGAGATGGAGGAGCGAATCGCGCAACTGGTGGCGAATAGCGGGACTGAGAGTCAGGAGCATTCCTTTGAAGTCTCGCCGTATCGGAAGGATACAATCCCCGCTGGTGGCAGAACCGTGCCACGTGGCCAGCAAACCTACACGCGAAGCAGATCGGTCGATTGTCGTGGGTACGCCACGGATTGTCAACAGGGGGCCTAGGTAGGGGTGCACAGTTCTGAGCTGGGCATATCGGCTGCTGGGGCGTGCAGAAGCCGCTTATGGGCAAGTAGTTCGCAGATACAGAAGGCGAGGCGTAGAAGCCGCTTGAGGCCATGTGGAGCGCGCCTTCAGGCGGAGGTCTTGGAACTGGCGCTGAAGGGGGCTCATTAGCTTGAGGTAGTGCGTCGTTGACTTGTTCATGTTCTGGAGACAAAGAGAACTCAGACGACGGGGTACCAGGCAGCAGGGACAGCGGGCGCGTGACTTTTTCGCGAACGAGTTGATTGATTTGATCGAGGAGTGAAGAGTTGGCGGCAGCAGCACTGGAACTGTCAGTTAAAGCCGAAACCGTGTCGTCTGGCGCGGCAGCTTGGGGCGCTGTAAAGCGTTTGCGGAGCTCATCGTAATTCTGGCACAGGGTAATGACCTCGTCAATCGTTTGAGAATTTTTGGCCAAGAGAATTTGGAAGGCGTCATGCTCTATGCCCTTCATGACATTCTTGATCTTTTCAGAGTCGGGCATAGCAGGAATAATGCGCCGGCAAAGATCAACTAGGTCTTCAATGTAGCTGGTGAAGCATTCACCCTTTTGCTGAGTGCGACCACGCTAGCGTGGTTCTGCGCGAAGTTTGTACACAGCAGAGCAACCGAAGACTTTACAATGTTTAAATGCTGTCCAGGTGGAAAGGCTAGATTCATGATTCCGGAACCAGAGACTAGCGACTCCAGAAAGATAGAAGATGACGTTAGTTAGTTTAGCTGTGTCATCCAATTTGTTATGCGTACTCACGCAATCGTATGACGAGAGCCAATCCTCCATGTCATGGTGGTCCCTGCCGCTGAAGACTGGAGGATCTCATTGGCGTAGAGCACCGGAGCAGACGAAAACCAATGCCAGGGAAGGATCGTGCTGCGCTACCCTGGGGCATGGCAGAAATGGCAGGGAGCGTCCGGCTACAGAGTTACAGGTTGGTAAAAGACAAAGCAAGTCCGCCAAATGTCACCAGGCGTTATAGTTTATTTCGTAGAACCCTCAAATAGTAGAGCACCGAGCGAAAGGTCACGCAGCTTCGGCAACACAGGCCCAATGCTTCCAGCCACTCGTCGTCATCGTATTTCTCGAAGCAGAGACGATGACGAGGTAACAAACGAAAGACGAGGTAACAGAATCCAACAGGTAACAGAACTGAGGTACTGAGGAACTGAGGAGCTGAGGTAACAGAATCCAAAACCAACCCTCGAACCAGCCTAGCTCTGTGAGTATGAGGCAATGTTTACATACGTGCCGCTCAACGAACCTCTTGAACGTTTTCCTGGGTCAATGTACGCACGGCACTGCGTAGATACGGCTGTACGCAGAAACAGTTTGACGCCGACTTTGAAGGGCTGGATATAGCCACTGGGTCTAGAATGCACCTTCCTGACGCCAACATGCGTCACCGGATATGTAGTTGGTAGGTGTGTGCCAATTTTCAGTCTAGGTAACTAGGCATGTGTCACTGAAATTGTGCCGCTCTTCAATGAGAAGGAATAACCCTTTGATATATCTGGTGCTGAGCGGAATCAAACCCACTTCACGAGGTATCGTCAATAGTAGCAATGGGATGCATTAGCAGGCAGGGCCACAAATGCACCGCGTACGTGCCACTTTTCTATAAACGGCTTTCACTTCTGTGTTTAGTAAGCTGTGTCATGAATTCACTTGTTATTTCCCCCTCTTCAATGAACCTCTCGCCAACTTGGTACACTGAGTATGTGCGACTGAGTGTGCGGTGCGCTAGGGACGAATTTTCAGCTTTCACAGGCACCGGTAAACCAGGCTTTTTGTCTCTCAGGCCATGTGCGGACGTCTCGGCAATGCCACTAGTTGGCACAGGATGTCAAAAAATTTCTAGGGGAGCCCGGCTGCAGCATGGCGCGTTTCCCTCTCTCGCACGCATGGGCACCCTACGCAAATCGGCGGCCACGCCCAGGCTTCGCGGTGGTGTTGTTAAATGGCGCAGAGTGTTTATAGGGAAGCGTAAAAAAGCAGTCCCGCGCTAGTACACGGCCTTTACATAACTCGTTTTATTGGTGCCAATACGTTGTGTCACTATATTGACTCAGTGCTAAAGCATTGCCGTCAAAAATCGCCGTGACATGGGTTCTGCCGCAATTTTCTTGTGGTTGAAGAAAGGCACACGTGCAGTGGCACATACCAAGCAACGGAAGAGAGCGACAATAAGATTCATTCGAGAACGACAGACACCCACTTACGCATACTCGTGTGCCTAAGTTTGTGTAAAGTTATTAATTGAAGCGCCGCACATATCCAGTATCGCACGTCCAGCTACCCAAATTCAAACCACCGCTGTTTATTAGACCGTAAGCCATAGGTGTCTCCTTGCAATGGCTCATACCTAAAGAACGCAGCGTCTGGTAGAGCGCAACTGTAGGCCGTGTGCTACGCCGACTAAGCCGCCCTAGTCCAAAGACTCGAGGTCGTAACCTAAGCTGGGGTACTATTGGCCCTACCTCGCCCAAATTGCCTGATATCTTTAATAAAGTTTTCACTCACTCAAGTCGAGTGGTGCAAAAGATATCATCGGCAGCAATAGCTCATACCCCGTAAGCAAGCGAAAAGTGCAATGGTTTGTCCTCCCAGAGGGCAGATCCTACAAGCGCTTAGCAATATCAAGCGATCAGTGCATACATTGACCGAAATCTCCCATATAACACATATTACCGCATGTGTTTCACTAAAGAACAAGGTTAAAACAAGCATCTGAACCATCGATAAAGCATCGCATGCTCCCTTTAAAAACAAACATATAACATTTATTAACGTATCTTGTAGCTCTAATCCACTGATTGTAAGATGGTTTCGACGTCATATTGCCAGTATAGAGAAAAAGGAAACGTTTAGTACGGGTGACCACAGTGGTATTACGCCTAACCATACCGTTGGGCTATATGCTCCATGCTGATTGTGGAAAAGATTCGCCGTCTTTCTTTACCTTACTTTTTTGCACATGTTCTCATTGCTCGAACTAATGCACCAACCCCACTCTTTTGTTGCAGCGACGTAAAAATAGGATACCGTGGTTGGTTAGAACGCCAGGCATTCTTAGTGGTGACGGAAGTAGATGGAGGGCAAATAAATGTTTGTGAAAAATTCACCTGTGTAACAAGTTTTGTTCTCTACAAATACATTAACATTCATCACGGATAATCAAGAGCAAATTGCTCTTGTAATATACATTGCAAGAAACAGCCTTATACCAGCATACACCTTACAATAAGAAAAAGTGGCTGAATTTTGGCTCCTTGGGAAGGAATAATTCCCATATTAGAGAAGCTAACTATGCGCAGGTTTTTTTCTGCATGCCACTGCAGTGTACCAACAAGAAACTTAGGAAAAACAACAAATTCTCCCGCACTTTACTACATTCGCAGTCTTAGCGAAGTGCAAAGCATTGGCAGGGATAGCAAAGTATACGAGAACTTCCCTCAGTCAGGGTCGTTGTTCAATTCTGTTGGCCAAGCAAATAAGGTAAACATTCCTCTACTGGCTAAACAAGCACAGTGTAACACGCGCACACACAAACGAGCACAGGCCTTACTCAATCAGTGCGAGCACTCGCATTCACAGAGCTAGCATGACGAGCGCCGACAACGAGGAGCGAATGCTTCCCTTTGCCGCTCGCTTCACTTTTTTCACCTGTTCCACTGCTTCTGCACCCATAATATACCAACTACAACACTACGTGTAAACAAGGCAACACTCTTAAAACCAGCAGCCATCTCCGTATGCAAACACTTGGGTGCGCGGGTCACATTCGCGGTCAGCCACTGCTAGTGCCATGTGCCGCAACGGCTCTGCTCAAGGAGAAAATAGCTGACTTCTTCTAGAGTCTGATCCATCACATGACATCTAGCACAAAGCTCTCGGGAAGGTGGCAAGGAGCGAGCCACCATCCTTCTAGGCTCACCATGGCACGATTGCCCTCGCAACCTAAGCAAAGATCGCGCAGACCGCTTATCCTGACGCACTTTGACTTCATGTGCAGAATGGTGGCGAAAATGGCAGCCAAATTTCGCATTGAGTTTCAAGAGAATGGTTATCGGCATAAAAGATCTGCAAGCTTTTCAGCAATGCCACCTTTTGTGCGTGATGTGGGGCTACGGAAAGAAACGATTCAGTGGACATTGTACTACACTCAGGTGTTGCGGCCTACATAAAATGCGGACTGATACAAGGCCTGTCTGGAAATCATCCGACCCTATTTATTTTAAAGATATTTTCAGAGAGCCTAATGTAGTCTCAATTTCGTAGTGCTGCTAATACTACCTAATGATTCGTCAATGCATACACGAAATAAAGGTAACGTTTACATTATACAGGAAAGTATTGTTAACGAGAGCACAGTGAAAGAGTGAAACAATATTTCCAAGCGAACATACATTTTTTTATCCTGTATACCGTACACTTCACAAAAACAAGAAATCGGTGATAAAAAACGCATGCACAAGCGAGTTCACGAATGAGTTCTGGTTTACTTTAGCAAATTTTCATAAGTTTTCGCTACGCAAACTTCTAGCAGGCAGCGCAGTGGTCAAGTTTATTTTCTTAATCAAAATGTTTCTCCGGAGAAATCAGTCGTCTCAATTGCAGGATGAATTATGTAATCTCTTACGCTGTAAACAAAACTTTGTCGAGATGGGAGTAAATGACTTGTCCTCTAGCACCTTCTGCGGTGGGAGTTTAATAAACCCTGCTTAGGCTTAGTAAAAATTTTACTCCCCTGCTGAAACGAAGTCTTCGATGAGCTGATGGAAGGATATGTTTATGTTCATCGGGGAGTTTTTTTAAGAAGCTATGGAAGTACATATTTGCCTCTATTAACGAGCTATGCAGGGAATTATGGGAGCTTATCTTTAGATCCATCGCTGAGCTTTTACTAGGGACTATTGAACTATATGTTTACATCAGTCGAGGTGCTTTTTGCATAGAACTATTGGAGTATGTGTTTACATTCATTGAATAGACTTTGCAGGCGAACTATGGCAGTATACGTTTGCATCAATCGAGGAGCTCTTGTAGTGAACTACGAGAATACTTTTTTACACTCATGAGGAACGTTTCGCAGGGCACCATTGGAGTATTTCTTTATCGTGATAGGGGAGGTTTTGCAGGAAGATGTTTGAGCATCTGTTCACATGATTCGGCTAGTATGCCAATTTGAGAATTTGTAATACTGATTTTCACCCCTTGGACATACACAGTATATTGGTTTCCAAGCTGGAAGACGCAAACAAAAGTAAATGGAACAGCACTTTGTAGAAAACATTTTATTGCGTAAGCACTTAGGCAAACAAGAAATGAATGACACAATCACAAGCTCTCAACTGTTTCTTTAATAGTTCTTTGTCCATGTGCTGTGTGTAAAAACCACATAGTACGAATAGAAAGCCACTCATCCAGCTGCATGTTTAGCGACGACCATACTAAGTACATGAAAGATACATTAATACACGGAAACCAGGCACAAGTGCCTAAGCAAGGTGCCATACAGCCATTTTAAAAATGAGGTAGATATAGCAGAACATTCTGTGACCTACCTAGACTTTGTGGTACTACAAAAGGGGAAGCAAGGGGAAGAGGCCATCAATTCTTATTGATATTGATATAAGCAAGAGAGTTAAAGCAGTAAAACTCCGGGAAAATGCCAACACACTTATAGCACTGCAAAACTAAATGATAAGGAAAACGAAAGTTCTGGTAATCAATAACAGTGTCATTTTTACAGTAACAAGCTAGCAGAGTGGACTAACTAGAGTTCAGCTTTCCTTTTTCTCCCAGATACATCATCATCATCATAATCATCATCTTCACGCGCCTATTTTGTGTCCACTGAAGGACGAAGGCATACCCCTGCGATCCCCACTTACCCTTGTCCTGTGCCAACCGATTCCAACTAGCACCAGCAAATTTCTTAATTTCGTTGCACCACCTAGTCTTCTGCCATCCTCTACTGCGCTTCCCTTCTTTTGGTACCCATTCTGTCACCCTAATGGTCCAACGGTTATATAATCTGCGCATTACATGACCTCCCATTGCCATTTCTTATTGTAATGTCTATTGGAGTGTCGTCCGCACCCGTTTGCTCTCTGATTCAAACTTCACTGTTTCAGTCTCTTAAAGTTATGCCTAGCATCTTTCGTTCCATCGCTCTTTGCGCGGTCCTTAACTTGTTCTCAAGCTTCTTTGTCTGTCTCCAGTCTCTGCCCCATATGTCAGCACCGGTAAAATGCACTGATTGTATATTTTCCTTTTCCATGATAATGGTAAGCTCCCAGTCAGGAGCTCGCGATGTCTGCCGTCTGCGATCAAACTAATGTTTATTCTTCTCTGAAGTTTCGTCTCATGGGCAGGGCTTCCAGTGATTAGTGGATCTGTGCAAACGTAGTCCTTCACATACTCTAGAGGCTGACTTGCGGTCTTCAACTCTTGTTCTCTTGCCGGGTTATTTATCATTATCTTTGCCTTCTGCATATTAATCTTCAAACCCAGTCTTACGCTGTCCTTGTTTAGGTCCTCAATCATTTGTTGCAACTCGTCCGCCGTGTTGCTGAATAGAGCAGTGTCATCGGCAAACCGAACGCTGCTGAGGTATTCGCCGTCAATCGTTACTGCTAAACCTTCCCAGCTTAATAACTCGAATACTTCTTACAAGCCCGCAGTCAGACAAGGTCAGACAAGGAGAGATTGTGTCTCCTTGCCTGACCCCTTTGTTTATTGGTATCCTTCTACTTTCCTTGTGTAGAAATAAGGTCGCTGTGGAATCTCTGTAGATACTTTCCAGGGTAGTTACGTAAGTGGTCCGTACTCATTGATTACGCAATGGCCACTATGACTGCTAGTATTTCTACTGTATCAAATGCCCTTTCGTAATCTATAAACGCCATATAGAGAGGCTCATTGTACTCTGCCAATTCTTCAGTAACCTGAAGAATGACATGGATGGGATCCACTGTAGAGTATTCCTTCCTGAAGCCAGCCTGTTCCCTTGGTTAAATAAAGTCCAGTGCTGCCCTTATTTTATTGGAGATCATTTTCGTAAATATTTTATATAATACTGGGAGTAAGCTAACGGGCTTACATTTTTCAGTTCTTTACCGTCCTCCTTTTTGTGGATTAGTATATTGCTTGCATTTTTCCAGTTTACTGAAAAACTTGTAGTCAATAGACACTTATCCCCTGCCCTAATGATGCCGGCGCTCGTCTGGCATGAAGCAAAATATGCAGCAACATCGATTTCATGATCGTGAGATTCCTGTGAAACCCAGCGACATTCCGAACGCTGCGATCACTACTCCATTTGGCCTGTTTGAGTTTCTCTGTATGCCTTACGGTTTGAAGAATGTGGCGCAAACTTTTCAAAGGTTCCTGAAGAAGGTTACGCGCGCATTTCCGTTCATTTTCGTCGGCATCGACGACATTCTCGTTGTGTATCGCATAGACGAAGATCACAAAGAGCACCTTCACCTTCTATTTGAGCGACTGGATGAGCACGCGTTGGTACTAAAGCCCCAGAAATGCATTTTCGAGTAGAAGCCCTTGATTTTCTCAGCCAACGCATTTCAGTCCAAGGCATCAAGCTACTGGAATCACGGAGGTGGGCAATCGAGGATTTCCCCTCTCCAAGCTCCTTACGAAATCTGCACGAGTTTCTAGTGTTCATATATTTTCACAGGCGCTTCATACCATCCTGTGTGTAAGTTGTTCAGCTGCCTACCGACGCGCTGCCTTACGACCCCCCCCCCTCCAATATTCCTACCTTCCACTGGTCCTCGGGGCACGAACCCTCCTTCCAGGAAGACGAAGCGTGGTTGGCGACTGAAGTGTTGCTGATTCATCCGTCGCCCATTGTGCCGACTCGCCTTATGGTAGACGCGTCGACCACGGCAGTGGGCGCAGTACTGTAGCAGCGCGATAGCACACTCTAGAGGCCGCTGGGCTTCTTGTCGAAGCGCCTCAAACTATAAAAACTTGCTACAGCACCATCGGGAGGGAAATGTTGGCTTTCTATGGTGCTGTCAAGAATTTTCGTTTTTTTTTCTTGAAGGCTGCGGCTTTTACATTCTGACCTGCCAAAAGCCACTAAACTTCGTTTTCAAGAACAGTTCCTCGTACTCAGGTGATCTTCCGCAACTTTCCTCTTTCTACAAATTTTCTACGGACATCCGCCATATCGTTGGCATCAAAAATCAGGCAGCTGGCGCACTTTCGCGAATCGTCGCTGTGCCTGCTGGCCCTGTGGATTCCCAAGCTCTAGCATTTCCCCATCAAAACAACCTCGAGCTGCGCCAATAGCGGGAGAAAGGCTCGTCGCTCCAGCTTGGAAAGGCCCATTCGTGCCCCAATAGTTTTGGCACCCAATATTCGGTTCACTGCACGGTCTAAGCCATCCCGGCATCAGAGAGACACAAAGTCTTATTACAAACCGCTTCGTCTGGCCAGAGATCAACCAACTTGTTCGAAGCTGTGCAAGAAGCTGCCAAACCTGTCAAGCCGTTAAAGTGAACTGGCACACGCGTTCAGCGGGGCAACCGTTTCAATCACTAGAGAGATGTTTCGATCACGTGCATTGAGACGAGGTGGGGTCTCTTCCGCCTTGCCAAGGTTTCACGTAACTCCTTACATCTGTCTACCGCTGCTCAAGGTGGCCTGAAGCGACGCCTCCACAAGGCATCACAGCTGAAACAGTGGCGGAAGCATTTGTTGCTACGTGGGTGTCGCGATGCGGTTGCCCTTTGAGCATAACTGCTGATCGAGGCCGGCAATACCAAAGCTCGCTTTTTCTGCCTTGGCGAGACCGCTCGGTACGCGCCTTCAAAGCACCACGGCTTACAACACGCAGCTCGGCATGGTCGAATGTCTCCACCGACAATTGAAGGCGTCATTGACCGCCATGCTTGACAAACAGCCCTGGGGTGCAAAAGCTACCTCTAAATCTGCTTGGGCTGCGAACAGCAATCAAGGATGACCTCGGAGTCAGCGCAGTCGATATGCGCTGTGGGTCGTCAATCTGCGTTCCAGGCGAGTTTTTCGGCACCCAGCCAGGCACTCCGCCAGCGGCCGCGCTGCACATAGAGAGGCTACATTCCGGGCTCAGCCACATTCGACCTACACCCCCACATGTCGCCCGCGGGCATGCAGTGTTTGGTTTCACGACAATGAACACAACCACGCACGCCACCATTACTTCTTCCTATGAAGGCCGCTTTCGTGTGGTTTCGCGTCCAGAGGAAATCTTGGAGATTGGTTGTCACTATAGAGAAGAGAAAGCTTCGTGTGACCACGGGAAACCAGCCTATCTAGAACAACTCTTCATTCCTTCCGTCATTCATGCCTAAGCTTCTGGAACTCTTGGGGGGGTGGGGGAGACCTTGTAGCGACCATCCGTCACTACCTTGTCGCCACTTCGCCGAAATCAAGTTTTCCTTGCCTCGCTGTGGCGCCATTGCCCTGTGTGTTTTGGGGGGAAATCAAGGGGGCTGCCCGACTGGGCCGCCACCATAGTACTCAAGCAACCTGCTTTTACTTTTGAATGAAGCCATTCGACTCTCCAGTCTCAAGCTGTGGGAGCATGTATTCCTTGCCTCCGCAAAACTGAGCTCCTAGGAGAAGTAATAGAGCGTAATTTCACTAGGAGGAAAATGAAATATTGTAAAGTACATTGAAGACAGAGTCTTACAATATAGATGTTTCTCTTGAATGGCGGGCCAGAAGAAGAGCGTACAGCTTACGCACTTCATCGTCTTTCGTGGCACCGACCTTTGCACTGCGGGAGCCCCACATCTTTGTGTCAATTGCCCCCCATGCGAAAATCGACCGTCTCGGTCGCGTCAAAAAGTTCTTTCAGCGACATAAGTAATGGAGCTCCTCGGGTGCATCTCGGCGTTCACGTACGTGCATAGTATGGTTTCATGCGCACTACATGAACGACCTCAGCGCGAGGACGACAACGAAGGGAACCTGGGTCAAAGCTGCAGGGGACGACTTCGTAGGTCACGTCACTGAGGCGGCGTGTAACCTTGTATGGACAAAAATATGGGCGGATTAACTTTTCCGAGGGTCCACGGCAACGGACAGCCGTCCAGACCCACACGCAGGCGCCGGTATTGTTATGGGCGTCGCGTCGACCCTGGTTGTATCGAAGGGTATCGGTATGCTGTTGGCTCCGATTACGATGCCGAGCAAGCTGACGTGCCTCTTAGGCTCTTTGTACGAACTCTTCCACATGTTCGCTGGTCGGGCTATTATCAGCCACAGGTAGCATGGCGTCAAGTGTTGACGTGACGTGGCGCCCTTATACAAGTTCGAACGGCGTAAACTATGTAGTATCCTGTACAGCAGCGCTATACGCGAAAGTCACATAGGGTAAGATCTCGTCCCACGTCTTGTGCTCTACGTCGACATACATGGATAGCATATCAGCCAGCGTTCTATTCAGACGTTCTGTTAATCCATTGGTTTGGGGATGATATGCAGTGTTCTTGCGGTGAGAGCTATGCGTCAGCTGCAGAACGTTTCGCGACTCAGCAGCCACAATGGACGTGGTGCATTTTTACGTTCGTTCTTACGTTTTTTTCTGAAGTGTATTCGATTGTTAGTTGATTTTAATAACCACGTCTTAACGCTCTCAAGAAATGGCTGTTTTTAGTGTTGGGGGGGGGGGGGATGTGCGCGGGTTCTCTTTCTTTCTTGCGATTTGTTGTTGTGGGTCCAGCACTGTTCTGGGGCAATTGCTTGCCCATGCAGGAGACGAAAAGTTGCGAGACCTGCTTGCAAGAACAATTTCACCCGACCGGATATGGGAGAAAAGTCACAAGAGTGCCACGAGGACTGATGACAACTCCCAGGAACCTACCAGCTACGAACTAAGGGTTCGTCACCTCTAATGGGAATTCTGCTGCTGAATCGCCGATACCTCGCACAGCGGCTGCTGCCCCTTACGCGTCGGGATCTTCCTCCCCCCGCCGGAGATGCTGTTATGGTTGGCGTCTGGCACCACGTGCACAAAGGAATTTCACCCTATCTTCTCTCACCATGTCTCGTCGAAATGAGGTGTGACTTCTCCTGCCACAGCTGGCGTCCCGCACCTCGTGCAGAAAGGACTTTCTCGCACCCGACCTTCACCCACCAGGCCTCGCCGAAATGAAGCGTGACTTCCTAATGCGCCATGACCATTTCGAGTTTCTGGTCTGGCGGAAGTCCCGAAGTGTTTACAGGCCTCTTTTGTGTGTGTGTGTGCGGCTTTAGAGGGACCCTTTTCTCGAACGGCCAAACTCTACAGGAAAACTTCCACGAACTAGCAACGCACAAGAGACGGACAAGCGTCTACAATTCCAGGAGGCGGGACGCCATCCTCCTTGCAGCAGGCTCGGTATAACAAGAGGAGGAGGGGCCCTCTTTCTGTGCCGGTCACGTGCCGTCGACAGAAGCAAGATCCCTCCCACGATTGTAGAGAGCCGAAATGGGGGTTCCGAAATGTACTTTGATCACTCCATTCTCTTCTCATCATCTTTCTTCAACTTTTGAATAAACCACGCAAGTTTCGCACTAGAAATTGTCTCGTCCTTGCCCGGTCGCCATGGTCTACCGGATGCCGGCAGCCCGCCGCCAACGCCACATTACCCTATTAGCAACGTCGGTCAAGCTTCGATATGCAGGCATCGCTGCAACTCGGCAGCAGTACGATACGCTACCCGGGAGTACGCAACACCAGCCAAAGTTAAGGTCATGTGTCAGCTGGCGGCTCAAGCAGTCTTTAGTTTTTTTTGTTTCTGCGTCCGTTCTGCCTGCGTCTGCGATGAAAACAACAAGTGGGAAGACAGATAAAGAGAAAGTGGTGAGGGGAGGTTGTAGCGTAATGGTTAGCGTGCCTAGCTAAGAAATGCAGAATGCTACGAATACATGGGCTCGAATCCCAGTGGCTTGTTTGCGAAGACAGCTCTCTGGTGACGGCAAAGCTCAGAATGAGGAGGCTGCCTGACGACAACGGTCGCCGTCAGCGTAACAGAATAAGCGGACGTGCAAGGTAACACCTAAAGCCGAAAGTATATTTAGAGGAAATATACTATGCTCCTATAAAAATGCCGCAAAGGACGCGATGACGCCACGGCACTGTACGCCAACAAATGAAGATAACTTTTTTAAGGTGAAGCTTTTTTTGCTTCTTCCTTCGACTTTTCCACTGGTGCTGTTGCCGTCTTGCACGTCGTGTCGAAGGGAGGTTCAGAGCGTTCGTATAGGAAGGAGCGTAGAAAAGAGGGAAGGTGGCGCAAGAAACTCGTTTGGACCTTTCCATCGCATCACATGTGCACAGTGCCCTCTGGAGCTTCCTGGGTGTTGTCACATTAGCCTCTCGGCAGTTGTAATTATCCCTGACCCGCCGCAAAAAGCATTGCAGAAATGGCCGCGCTTACTCTTAGCCTAACATGCGAGTCCTGAAGATAGGTACATAGAACGATAAAGACGGGGCAAAAAGAAGAGGCGGAGAATGGGTAAAACCGGGGTATTCGCGAAACTAGTGAATAATACCCTTTCCATTGTTCGCGCGCAGTTCTCATACAGGGGGGAAGGATGGGACAGGGAAAGGGCGACGTCAGGGCGAAAGGGCGAAACGCTATTACTACGGATAGACATGACCGTGGTTGCGGGCAAACTGAAGGGACGGTACTGCACGTTTCTGCTATTTCTAAAAAATAAAAACCATGCAAATTTGTCGAGTGGCCAACTGACGCATGGCGTGCCGACGCAAATCCGCAATTAATTACCGTAGGGTATAGGTGAAACTATGAAGTGGTCGCACGTCAAATCAATACTTATGTGCTCACCGCGGTGCTTCGCTCTTAGTGCTATTACCCGAACGCAAGTGCGATAAAATGCTGGCTACGAATACCCCGTGTCGTTCATGGCGAGCGGACGCAGCAGTCCGATGAAAACGGACAATTAAAACGATGATCACGTGGTACCGCAGAGGCAGGATGGCGAGGAATACCACGTAAAAGAGAGAGCAGGGCGCAAAGAGAGTGACACGGGGAAAAAAATGTTGACTCCGAGGTTAGGTCTTTCATGGCGGTTGGGCAGAAATGCGTCAGGTGTAGGACTCAATGTCGGAGTGGAACCGGTAGGCCTAGTTGGATTGCCACAGCATTTTCGAGATAGGGGCGGTTAACTTGCTTCCGTGCTCGTGGTCCCCGCGGCACGGAAGCGTACTCCAGAACAATGTGAGGAAAAAAGCAAAGAAGAAAAAAATTGTAATACTATAAACAAGCTGGGCACCAGATTGAGGCCCCTCGCCTTCGCTGTGAACTGAAACTGAAACCGCTTTAATTTACTGCCTAACGAATCACTCGAACAATCAAGGCAATTTGAACATGCAGCAGAACACGCAAGACGGACAAGCAAGCGCCGGCCAAACAAGAAAATTCGCAAAGGCAGAAAGAATAAATAAAATAAATTAAGGGGTTTGAGGTGCCAAAGCCAGGATCTGATTACGAGGGACGCCATAGCGAAGGACTCCGTAATAAATTGGACCACCTGGGGGTATCTTAACGTGCACCTAAACCCAAGTATACGGTAGTTTTCGCACTTCGGACGCCGATTTTCACCCCCCTCGAAATGCGAGAGCCGTGGCCGGGATTTGATCCCGCGGCCTCGCGCTGCCCAACACTATAGGCAACCACGGCGGGTGGGGCGAAAAATAAAGCCCTTGGTTTCGCGGACGCTAAGCAAATCGTTTTCCCTCGCACCGCAGCACTCTCGAAAAAAAAAAACCCAAGGGGGTCGAGCTCCACCAGCGCCTCCACCAGGCCCACTTCTAGAAAGCCCCGAACACAGTCTCAGCTGTGTTCTTATCGGGCAGCCTCCTTGTCTGCAGCCACCTGCGCGAGTTCTTCGGAGTCTAACTCGATGCGTGTGCTTCCTCCATGCGACGGGTGCTGTTGTGACACGCGTTTCAAAGGTTTCCAACTCGCGTGCTGCAGAGCAGGGCCCACAGGCCCGACAACACGTACTCGTACATACATACATACATGCATACATACATACATACATACATACATACATACATACATACATACATACATACATACATACATACATACATACATACATACATACATACATACATACATACATACATACATACATACATACATACATACATACATACATACATACATACATACATACATACACACATACACACATACACACATACACACATACACACATACACACACACATACATACATACATACATACATACATACATACATACATACATACATACATACATACATACATACATACATACATACATACATACATACATACATACATACATACATACATACATACCCCCGCAAGGAGCGTGAAGTACCCTGGGGATGATAACGCATTTCCAATTATGGCCTGGCATATCCCAAGTTCTTCAGCTTCGTGAACGTATAAACGCACTTTAAGACGTGGACGTAGTTCAAGGTATGCGCTGAGCGCGTACAAACCTAGTTGTTAGAAAATCATGTATTGAATAAAGTCCCACTCTCGCCCGAAATACGAAGCATCGACTGCGATAGCAATGTAGTAGAATTCCATATACGAGGTATCGGCCCCCTATCGACTCGAAACATTCGCTTAGTAACTGAATTAACAAGCATTGGTGTCCGTGCGCACTAGCAAACATGAATACATCACACTGGATGAGAGCGGAGACTTGCTGCAAAATACTAGACGCTGATGTGGGCAAGCCTCGCAGCAGCAGCGAGCGAAGTGACATTTGTGTTATCTATCGCTTCAATACAAGAACAGCGGGAAGACAGCGCGCACAAAGGCGTGAGAAGTCTGCAGAGCCCTTTCAAGATACGGCGCGCGCGCCAGATTAAGCCAGGATCGTCGGCTCCCTTCACCTGCTTTCACTCGCTCATACAGCATAGTGCGCGCGGCGACAGTGTTATCGCCCTTGGACTTTATACGGAACATCACGGTGATGCCGACGACGAAGGCAAAAGTGCGCCTGGATTGTCCATATAATTCCTATCGCAGCAATACATAGGCTCCCATATGTTACACTAAGCCCTTAAGCCTCCATTTGAAGCACGTGGAATCACGGGTGCTCAGCTGGAATGTTAGGGACCAAGTGTTCACTGGAATTTATACCAGCAATACGTCTGCAAGCGATAATATGTATGATCACATAACATTTTGTTATCTCAGACAGTACTGAAAAGAACATACAACGTTTTTATATATGCTAAATTTATTTCTTCGTTCCTTCTTTGTTTTGAAATATTTATATTTTTCAATAGCACACTCTTTAACCGATTTTCTTATACTTCGATATAAGCTCAACTAGTGTGTCATGCTTCTCACAGATAGAGTATACATTCTTATGGTCGTCTTAAAAATCGCTTGCCTATCTCCTAGAGTGGACATGTGCCACTAGCACACAAAATTGGGTGGGAATTTTACGCCCCCGGAGAAGACGACTATTGCTACTAGTAGAAGTACAATTAGTTACTACTACTATCATTGCTACCACTGCGACTGCCTCTACTATCAGAATCACCATACGCTACTGTTACATATATGAATAGCAGTGTTTTTCCCTACACGCGAACATAGTGCACGTTCTTAAATTGGTCATGTATGTGACTCTGAAGTGAGCCGATCATTTTGGCCACGCCCATGCTATACACAAGTCAAATAGGAGCAATACATAAATACCGCCGTTTTTATATTGACAATACGAGAAGCATGTAATTTCGACGTCAAGAAAATTTTCGTGATCGTGCCCAGCACCTGAATGAAAGCAAACAGAGCAACCATAAGGCTCCAATGTTATCCTTTCGGCCTTTTTCCTGTTAAAACGAAGAAAATTCCTGCGTGGTCTGCATTTTAGAATACACGAGCAATTTACAAGTACGGACACACCTGCTTTTCAAGCAACGCATCATCGCAAGGTGAGCGAATGGATAAGTAAAGTTAATATTTTGCAGCGTCAAGCACCTTGGTGGCTATTTCGCGGAGTCGTGGAGCCACCGTCTGTTTGTTAGCTCCAAGAATCGCTATGAGCTCTTTTGCACGCCGGCTGTCGTTGGGGCTGATAAAGGTGTACGCCGTGCCCTGATCAGCGCAGCGGGTGGCGTGCTCCACCCGCTTATGGTAGTCCTCCAGACACAGCGGGTAGTCGTAGTTGATCACGAAACGCACGTCGCCATCGTCCAGCTGACGCGTGGCCACGTCCGTTGCGACTAATACGGCCGCCGAGCCTTTTCGAAATGCGTTGAGTTCGCGGTCGCGGATTCCTTCCGTCATACCGCCGTGAATGGCGACAGCTGGCCAGCCCAGCATTTGCAGATTTAGCACCAATACATTCACGCTTTGTCTCGTTCCTGCGAAAACTATCACCTTGTCGCACTTCTTGAGGAGAATGTCCTCAAAGATGGCAATTAATTTGTCGTCTTTCTCAGCTTTACCACAGATGACAACAACATGCTCAATCTGTCCGCTTTGATGCGCCGTCTGTAACCCGAAGCTCACCCGAACGTAGTCGTGCATCAATTCATCGGCAAGATGGGAAACGGCCCAATTTGGTGAAGCAACCAACATTATCTTCTGACAGACTGGGTGAACTAGGGCGTTGATGGTGCGAATTTGTTTTTCTAAGCCCATAATCAGCATGAGGTCCACTCGGTCCATCACCAGGTAGGAGCAGCGACGAAGATTCACCTTGCCTTCTTTCAGGAAGGACAACAGACGGCCAGGTGACGCAACGCAAACCTCACATGGGCCTCTCTTCAGGGCTTTCAGTTGCCGTAGCTTCCATTCCCCGCGAGACAGGCACACGCTGCGAACTGCCGTGTATTTCTCCATGTGGCAGTTCAGCTCGTGGGTCTGTCGTGCCAGCTCCGGCGTCGCTACTAGCACGAGCACGATGGGGCCGTCACCAGACTGGAGAGGTGGTTGGTGCATGACGTGCACGATGGCTGGAAGCAGGTAGGCCAGTGTCTTGTCTCTAGGGGGAACGCTGCGTTCGCCGAAGAGTGCGGACGTGCCTCACATGCACTCCGTGATTTTGGGGTCCTTTGACCCGGTTAATCCCATCGGACTACCGAAATTCTGGTCGGAATCGACGTCGGAAGTGAAGAGGACCACGAGGATACCAATTTCAAGCCGGTGGGTCCTTTTTTCGGATTTTATCGGCATTTGAAGTTCCCACGTGGTCGGCAGGGCGTTACGTACGGGGCTCCGCGGCCTTCCCGGCTTCGGCCCGCGGTGAAGACGCATCGGAGCGATGTCCCGAACGAGCAATCCGAGCTACGACCAACCCGTGACCTTAAGACCGACAAGATTTTCGGCTGAATCCCAGGAAAACATGGAAGAAGACTTCCACGACACCATCGAAGTGGCCCACATGCAGCAAGACCGAGACGGCCTCGCTGCAGCAGGGATCCAAGCCCCGGGAAGCAGCACCTCAACGATCCAACGCTCACAAGTAAGCGGAATCGACAGAGAAAAAGAAGACGACTGGATAGTCGCCATGTCGAAGAAACAACGGAAACGCCAAGACGGCGGCGGCAAGCAGCAAGTCTTGGCGGGAAACGGCCTAGATTGCGCGCCTTTTTCAGGGGCGACGAAGAACGCAGCTGGCGCGCCAGCCGCGGCGGAGAAGAAGGAGAGGGAGGGAGCGCCGAGGCGACGCCTGCCTCCGCTCCCCAGAGACGACTTTAAAATCGTCCTCCGGCCGAGAGGACTCGCAGTCAGAGACTTGCACCAACACCACGTGGCGCGGGCGGTAGTCGCGGCTACCGAGCGGGGATGTAAGGAAGAAGACCTGATCATCCGGCTGCGCATTGGATCGAACATCATAATTGTGAGCACCAGCAACGAAGAAGCGGCCAAGAAGATTATGCGCATCAAGCAGCTGAGCTTCGGAGACAAGAACTACGCCGTAAACGCACACGTGGCGGCGCCGGACGGCACGCTACGCGGGGTGATCCACGGAGTGGATCCGGAGACTTCGCCCGAGGAACTCAAGGCAAGCCTCAGAGTTCGCACGCAAGGCGTGAAGATCCTAACAGCCAGAATGCTCGGGAGATCCAGCACGGCCATCATCACCTTCGACGGCCCCACCCTCCCGAAGCAAGTTCTCTACCACAGCGGAGAATTTTGGTGCTACCCGTACCGGCCCACGAGGCAGGTATGCTACACCTGCGGCCAACAGGGGCACCGAATGGACGTCTGCCCGAATCCGGAGACTAGGGCCTGCAGACAGTGCGGTCTCCAGAACCCGGCGGCAGACCACCCATGCACACCCAAATGCCTGCTGTGTGGCGGCGACCACGTGGCGGGCACGAGAGACTGCAAACAGCGACTCAAGTCGGCGAGCGAGCTGCGGTGGGGCCCCCTGCAGCAGCAACGCCGTAGCCGGGGCCGCAGCCGGGGAAGAACACCAAGATGGTTCCGTGACGAGAGTCAGGAGTCGGGCCGGAGCAGCCGCGGGGGCAGCCGGAACCGGAGCCAGAGCCGGGGATCCGAAAAGGACGAGTCCTTCCCACCCCTGGGCGGCAACGACAAGCAACAGCAGAAGCAGACGCAAGGGCAGAGACAGCAAAAGAAGAAGAGCGGCGGCGTTAAGGTGAGCTGGGGAGACGGCCCTCCCAAATCACTCTTTGCTCCGCACTCGAACACAAACAACACACAAACCGCACGCGAGAAACAGCTAGCGGAGGAAAATACGACACTTAAACGTGAACTTGAGCAGCTTAGGAAGCAGCTAAGCGAGGTTATCAGAGAACTACGTGAATCGAGGACAGGCTATGCCCCGCCTAGGACTCTGACCCCACCGCCTAGGGCGATGGAGACGGGGCAACAACACCACGAGGGAGGGACCTCCAACGATGACCTTAAAACCTTCATGATGAACATGCAGAGGCAGATGCAAGAGCAGATGCAGCAGTTAAAAAGCGAAATGCAGCAGGGACAACAAAAGTTTGCCCTGTTAGAACAGAATGTCAGGACGCACATCAAGAGCCAAAACACACAGAGAATAACCAATGATGCTAGAGACAGATTACTTAACGAACGCAGGTTCGGCACAGAAACCCCCAACGCAAATAATGGTAACCCATCATGGCAGAACGCCTCCAACAATTAGAGATGTGACAGTGGAACTGCAGGGGGTACAGGCAAAAACAAGGCCTCCTGCAGCAATTCATCTATGCCAGAGGAACCCCACCAGACGTAATTATGCTACAGGAAACAAACTGCACCCCTACGCTTAGGGGCTACACGTGTCAGGAAAATGGCCGTACGGCAACTCTCATTAGCAAACAAGTAGTAGCCATAGCACATAACGAAATAAAGGACACCCGGATCGAACACGTGATCACGGAGATAATCCCCAAAAAGAAAGCACGATCTAAAATCACTTATATTATAAACCTATACAGCCCGCCCAGACAGAAAGATGGGGACTTTATTAGGCTCTTTACGGAGGCGAAAAAGTTCGCGGGGAACAACACCCTAGTAATAGCAGGTGATTTCAACGCCAAGAGCCCGAGGTGGGGCTACAATAAAGACGACAAGAAGGGACGTGGCATTTGCGCTGCAGCAGAACAGGCAGAGTGCGAATTGCTAACCGACGAACACCACCCAACTAGACAGGGGAACAGCGTCAGTTCAGACACGTGCCCTGACTTAACCTTCGTAAGGGGCGCCAGACAAGCAGAATGGGAGAACCTGCTCGAGAACCTTGGAAGCGACCACCACATAATAAGGATCAGCACAACCGCAAACAATATCAAGCGGAAAATAGGCAAGGTCCGCCTAACGGACTGGGACGCCTTCAGAGCACACAGCAAGCAGATCAAGGGCGACATTGTATCTGCGGAGGAGTGGAGCCAGCAACTCAGACAGATCCAAGAACTCTATACTAAAGAGGTGGATAGAACCGAACAAACTCCGGAGGTGGACAAGCGGCTCCTCAAGCTATGGGAGGCGAGACGCGGCCTCACCAAGCATTGGAAAAGACAGAAGTTCAATAGGAAGCTAAAGATTAAAATAGCCGAAATAACTAAACAAGCGGAGGAGTATGCAACGCAGCTGGCTAGGCAAGGATGGCAGCAATTCAGCAACGCGCTGAACGGCACCCTCAGCACGGCCAGGACGTGGCAGATCCTCAAGTCCCTCATGGACCCGAGCAAGAACAAATCAGAAAGCGGCAAATCGATTCAGAGGCTGGTGCACCAGTACACGGGCACGGACGAACAGCTACTCGAGGAAGTCCGGGTCAAATGCTACGGCAGAGACCAGGTCGAAAGCTACCAAGAAGAGTACCAGGGCGAAGAGAATCCCACCATGGATCGGCCCATAACGAGAGAGGAAGTCGTCGAGGCGATCAGGTCGGCAACAAAAAACACAGCAGCGGGGGCGGACAGAATCAAGAACTCGCTCATAAGAAACCTCAGCGATGGCGCCATAGATCAGCTCACAGCCTACTTCAACAAGCTCTGGCACGAAGGAAAAGTGCCGGCCGAGTGGAAACACGCGGTAGTGGTAATGATCCCGAAGCCAGGCAAGAAACTCCAGGTCGAGAACCTCAGGCCGATCTCCCTCACGTCGTGCCTGGGCAAGATGTACGAGAAAGTAATCACAAAAAGGATCCAGTCGCACCTAGAGAGGAACCAACTGTACCCAGACAGCATGTACGGGTTCAGAGCCCACCTGTCTACGCAGGACGTACTACTCCAACTCAAGGAGGAAGTACTCGAGAAAATGCCGAGAAGTGGCGAAAACGTTGTCATGGCCCTCGACATAAAGGGAGCCTTCGACAACGTGAGCCACGCCGCCATCATGGAAGGCATCAACAACACCAACTGCGGGGGAAGAACCCACGACTACATCAGGGCCTTCCTGAGCGACAGAACAGCGACCGTGGGACTAGGCGAGCTGAGAAGCGACGTCTTCACCACGCCTTGCAAAGGAACACCCCAAGGCTCCGTGATATCGCCCGTCCTGTTCAATATGGCGATGATCGGGCTAGCAAGACGCCTCAAGGAAATCCCGGGCATCCAACACGCGATGTACGCCGACGACATCACGGTGTGGGTCACCCAAGGATCGTTAGGGGAGAAGCAGGACAGACTACAAGAAGCTGCGACCTGCGTAGAGACCTACGTCAGGGAGAGAGGCCTCAGATGTTCGACGGAGAAGTCGGAAATCATCAGGATCGGAAGAAATCCTACCAAAGCCTCGCTGGAAGTAGTTCTAGAGGGGCAATTGATCCCAGAGCAGAACATGGTACGAATCCTAGGCATGTGGCTGCAGAGCAGCCGAAAATGCAGCCATACCATCAGCCTGCTGAGAAGAGCCGCGGAGCAGGTTGGCAGAATGATCAGTAGAGTCTCTCAGAGAAGGTACGGGATGAAAGAAGAAGATACCCTCAAACTCGTCAACAGCCTAATCGTTAGCAGAGTTATGTACTCCTTGCCCTACCACGCAACAACAAAGGCGGAGCGAGAGCAAGCCGACTGTATTCTCAGGAAGGCATACAAGATTTCTCTACACCTGCCCAGAAACGCATCAAACGAGAAGCTACTCCAACTCGGAATCAGCAATACCTTCGATGAGCTTGCCGAGGCTCAATTGGGGGCACAACTCATCAGACTCAGAGGCTCCTCTACGGGAAGGGCGCTCCTGAGAAGGTTGGGTCGGAACACGTGCGGACTGGTAGACAGATACGCGGACGTACCGGACGACCTTAGAAAGACCTTTAATGTAGGACCCCTGCCTAAAAACATGGATCCTAACCTACACGAGGACAGACGAACAGCAAGGGCCGAGCAGCTAGAAAGGAGGCTTGGCCGGTCAGAGAACACAGTCTATACGGACGCCTCCATGTACGTAGATGCAGGGAAGCGCTTAGCCGCTACGGTGGTAGCTAATAGCACAGGAGACATGGCCACATGCGCCTCAGTGGAGGTCGTGGGCATAACGGAGGCCGAGGAAATTGCCGTCGCGCTGGCGGTAGCAGAAGGCTATGGGAAAGGCCGATCCCTAAACATCTTAACAGACTCGAAAGACACGTGTAAAAACTATACGAAGGGCAGAATTAGCGGCATGGCCCTCAGGATAATCAGTGGGGCAGCAGCCTCTGCTGAGCAGACACCCATACAACACATAATCTGGGTCCCAGGCCACGCAGGCGTAGCGGGGAACGAAAGAGCAGACAGCCTAGCTCGAGGGCTTACATACCGAGCAGGCATGTCAGATGTTCTGGAGCTTCAGCTACTAGCATGCGAGGGGGGATACACAGAGACATTACAACTATACAGGGGGACTAGATTCAAGTACCCACCACCACACAAAGCCCTCACGAGGGAGGAAGCAGTCGGCTGGCGTAGGCTACAAACAAACTCCTTCGCCAACTTGTACATCTATAACAAGATGTCACCAACACAATACAGAGCAAACTGCCCCTGGTGCGGCGACACACCCACACTATACCACATCACATGGGAGTGCGAACGAAATAAAGCATTCCACCAACACGAATTCCCGAGTGCGGAGCAATGGGAGAGCCGGCTCACCAGCAGCGAGCTCGCGGCCCAAAGGGCCTTAGTGCGGCACGCTGCTGATGCAGCGCGACTCAGTGGAGCCCTGGACTAGGGGCCCAACCTTGCTGAAGAGAAGCCTCAAGTCGCCGGCGCCAAGAAAGACGACGGAGGCTTCGAATCCGCGAATCTCTTAAACGATCTCATTAAAAGTTTTCTACTACTACTACTTGTCTCTAGCTCCGCCGTGTGCCGTGACCATAAGGTCCCTGCCCTTGAGAGCAATGGGCCAGCACTGGGCCTGAATGTCGGTTGGCGGACCGTACTTCCCCGCTTCGATGCCTTCTAGCACGCCGCCAGGAAAGTTGGCTTCGTAAAGGCGTAGAACGGGCTTCGGCACGGCGCGCCCCTCGACAGTGATGCCCTTTGTTTTTCTGTACGCGTCCACGTCCACGGAGGAACGCCGGGCTGTCGCGAAGTGCTCTCGGTAGACGTTCTTTCGGAAAGGCAGCGTCTCCGCCGGTCGCCATTTGGGTGCGCGAACGTCAAGGTCAACGTCGCTCTCGGGGATTCCCTTTTCGGTTCGCACAAGCAGCTTGCTTGCGAACATGCCCTCACCTCTTGGCAGATAAATCCGCCGATAAAATGCGACTTCATCAGCCGTGAGGTCTGGTAGCGGCGGCGGGACGCCCCATAGCTCGATCACGCCAGTAGCGTCGTTCATGCCGTTGAGTCCGTTGACGCCGGCCGCTTCGTTCATGGCGGCTGTTCGCCGGCCTCCTTTGCCCCGATTTTTCGGCTCCTACCCCAGCCCTGCTTGTGACCCACCCTGTTTGACGATGAAACCCACTGTGGGGGTGACCCCACGAACCGGTGGTATTAGCACTATAGTTATAAGCGCAGATGGGAAAGAAACCAATTATAAATAAATCATATAGTGTGTAATAAAGTAGTCAGCCCTGCATGAGCACGTCGAGTCAAAAGTAGTTAATGTCATTTAATGGCCAGAGTATAGTAAATGGTAATGTATTAAAGAATAGGTTTAATTAAAAAGTAATATTGTTAATAATAATAATTAGTATTTGTCTTCTTGCTATTTGAATATTATATTTTATTTCATTGGTATTCATTTGGCCGACTTCCTCTTTCCTGGAATGAAACCCTAACCCACTGCAGATTTATGGCAAGAAGCACTTGCGTAAATGCAAGTTTTTCATCGTGGACAGGAGTCGCAAGTTGCATTTCTATTACTGGCCCACCGTAAAATATACAATAGCGTAATACCCGAGTTAATCTCGCAAAATAACGGATGATGCCTTCGTTAGCTGCTTCAGTTTCCTTTCCAACTGCTCTTAATTTTCTGCAAGAGCGATTAGGCCGCTCATTCTAACGAGTAATTTTGTATATCAACAGCACTTGCACTATTTGCAACTCCAGAATCCGCAGCTTGAGCTGCCCTAATAAAGGTGGCCACGACACCCAGGTTCACGGTGGCCCTATTGCTTCGTGCTTTGGTCACGTTTCTATTTTGTTGTGTCTGAACGAGGTGTTTCGTGGAAGCCGAAACAATCCTTGTTGCTGAGCACCTCATTTTGACCAGTCTAAAGGATTGGAGCGGCAAATCACTGAAATAGTTGCGCTGTGCGGGTAAGCGTCCGGCCTGCCCAGCGAGCCGCATCATATTTTCTTGCAGACAAACAGCCGTTCAAGCGGGCCAGACGTTAAATAAAGGGAAGTATTCGTGCGTAACGGGACTCTGAAAGCGGAAGAAGTTGTTCACGGGTTTGCTTCACGGCTGGAGGAATGATACTTGGTCGTTTTCTAGCTTCATAGGCTACTCTTGCTAGCAATAAAAGCAGCGCTAAACGACGGGACGAGTGAAGGGACACAGACAACAGCGCTGTTGTCTGTGTCCCTTCACTCGTCCCGTCGTTTAGCGCTGTTTTTATTGCTCTTAATCATGAACCAACCAGCCCAAATGCGTACTCTTTTGCAGTCTACTCTCGCTAGGCTACACACTGCAAATCTTGTTACAATGAGGCGTTAGCATCTCACAGTGTATAGCAGTAATGTCGCTCGTGCTTTCAGAAGCTATATAAAGATATTCTTCACTCTTAGAACGAGACTACAGACTGTAAAGTTTTCTGGTCAGTGTGTCTTAGAATAAAAACAAATGAAGGGCGGGATACACCTTCTTTTTGTGTTTAGCTGATACGTGCAATAACTTCGTCTGTATCCGATGACAGGCGCTTGTCCTTGCTCGCAGTATGCAGTGTTCGAGCCAGTGCCCAGGTTTGGGAACACAGCAGGCACCTGACGCCCATAGAATTCTCAAACCCGGTGAAACGTGAAAATGAATACGCATACGAACCTATCGGACTAAGTTTAGTTTCTTCTAATATGTTTCCAAAAGTTAGCGAGGGTTTCCTTTCGGCAAATTCAGGCCGTAGTAGTGTACATGCAGATTTGTATACCAGTTAGACCACTTGTAGTGGAATTTAACTGTGTGCACAATGTGTGCGCCGCTAGTTTGCTTTCTGACATAGTGCTAGCGGCATCTCACCGCGTTTAATGAGCAAGAGCTCGATAGTAATGCACATAGCTTCTGAAGATGACCTACAAAACTTGTTTGATTACCAATTCTCATCTATTTTAGTACTTGTTTACTCTTCCAATGTCCTTGGCCATAGACGAAGATGGCCTGTTAAGCAGTGACAAAAATACGTCAATATTTTACTCCAATATCCGCAGTGTGAGGAAGAACCTGAACCTTCTAGTGGCTTCTATGACAAGATATTCCCGATCTTTTGATATTGTAGCACTTACAGAAACCTGGCAGCATAAAGATGAGAAAGTTGTGCTTCCTGGCTAGGTTATGCTATCTCATCCGAGGGAATAAAAAAACTGTGGCGGTGGTGTTGCCTTTTTTCTCAAAAATGGACTGTCTTTCTCGTTTTTGGCACCAGTCATCCTCAGGCATACAGACGTAGAAGCACTGTTCAAAAAACTGCCCTATTCATTCACTGTTGGAGTTATTTACCGCCCACCAAATTCACGCCTTTCGTCCTTTCTTGATAAACTCGCAGGAATTCTTGAAACGCTTACTACTTACTCAGAACGCATAATTATTGTTGGCGATTTCAACATTGATACCACTACTGAGTGCCACAAGGACTATGTGACCCTGTTAACATCGTACATTTTCCGAAATAGGATTAATACACCCACGCGTGTAACTACCTCCTCTTCATCTATTATTGATCATGCATTAACAAATATACAGACTGGGATACGCACGGGGGTTTACAGAGAACGCATCTCCGATCACCTCCCACTTTTTGTTGCTACTCACACTGATATACAACCAGAGCGTGAGAGCAAGAAGTATGTGTCTAAAATATATGATGCACTACTGCATGATAATCTATTGGCCGTCGACCCAAGTGCAATATACCATGATGACGTCGATACAGAGTTTATTAAGCTAATTGACGCGCTTTCGCAGATGGTTACTAACTGCAGCCGAAATATTAGTCTTAGCTCTTACGAAGTACCATTATGCCATTGGATGACTGCGGCAATCCTCGCCGTTCTAAAAGAGAGCGATTCATGGTACCGCAAATGGAAGCAACAAAAGGATAATGTTTGCTATCTAAACCAATTTAAGAGCCTGCGCAACAGAACCGTGTCGATGATTAGGGCAGGAAAAAAGCATATTACAAGCGTCTCGTTGAACAGGCTTCCGTCAATTCACATAGGCTCTCGAAAATAATCAATGAGGTTGCTGCCAAAGCCAGTTAGCGCCGTGTTCTCCCGGAAAAAATAGATCGCACTACTATAGAAAGATTTATTTCCTTTTTCATCAATATCGGCGTGGCATTGGCTGCTCAATTATCTGAATCACAACAACAAAATGCTGGATCCAGTCCAGTTCTCCATACTTTTGGAATGTTTGAAATCGAACCCGATGAAATTAAATCCATCATTCTCAGCTTACCAGGCAATAAATCGGCCGGACTGGAGGGAATTTACCCATGCATACTTAAGGAAAACACTGATATCTTGGTACCCCCCCCCATGGCATGCAAACTTTTTAATCATTCATTAAAATGTGCAATGTACCCCTCTGCACTAACGATTGCCAAAGTCGTCCCGGTATACAAAGATGGAGACCGATCCAACCCGTCAAGCTACAGCCCTATTTCTATGCTAAGTATTATTAATAATATTTGCGGCGAGATTCTATCCAATACTATTTGCTAATTATTAGAAAAATACAACTTACTCTGTCAACAGCAACATGGATTTCGAAAACATCATTCAATGGCATCTGCAGTCCTAAGCTTGACTCAATTAATTATTACAGCATTACACGAAAACAAACTGGCCGCCGTTGTATTTGTTGATTTAAAGAAAGCATTTGAAACCATGGTTCACACTAATATGCTCACGAAATTAAACCACTATGGATTCCGCGTTGAAGTCTACAGCTTGCTTTCCAGTTACATTGAAAACAGTCAGCAAGCTGTAGTTATCAATAACATATCATCACTTCAATATTTACAGGCCGGGGTTCCTCAAGAATCCGTTTTAGGGCCCATGTTATTTTCGTTATACTTGACTGATTTGCCGAAGGTCCTAAGTTGCTCTGATATTTGAATCTATGCAAATAACACTGTGATCATAGTTACAGCTGACAACAATGAGAATCTATAAGCAAAGACAAACGCTGAATTGAAAAAAATTTCAAGCTGGTTTTTCACCAACAATCTAACTATTAATTCAAGCAAAGCCAAATACATAGTATTTAGCTCACGAGCAAAAGTTATTGACAGCTTCCAAAATTAACATTTTCATTAACGACCACTCTCTCGAACGAACACATTCATTTAAGTATCTTGGTGTCATTATAGATGAATATCTTCACTGGACAAATCAGATTAGCGCCGTCTGTTCGAAGTTGGCTTCTAGCTGCTATGCTTTTTTACAGGCCCGCAATTGTTTTAACACACATACACTGCGTACCCTTTATTTTGCCCTTATTAACAGTCAATTTACATACTGTGTAGAAACATGGTGTTTGACATACAACACTTACCTTGATCCTATCTGGCGATTACAAAAGCGGGCTATCCGAATTATAACACAAAGCAAGTATACTGAACCAAGTAAACCAATTTTCCAGTTATTAAATATCCTTCCTTTTGACCTCTTGTGGTCTTTAAAAATGGCGGTGTGTGTAAACAACATAGGAAAATATATTCAACTTTTCAATGCCCTCCTGACCCGCCGCGGTTGCTCAGTGGCTATGGTGTTGGGCTGCTGAGCACGAGGTCGCGGGATCGAATCCTGGCTACGGCGGCCGCATTTCGATGGGGGCGAAATGCGAAAACACCCGTGTACTTAGATTTAGGTGCACGTTAAAGAACCCCCGGTGGTCTAAATTGCCGGAGCCCTCCACTACGGCGTGCCTCATAATCAGAAAGTGGTTTTGGCACGTAAAACGCCATTATTTATTGCCTTCCTATTTCGCTCTCCTTGTCTACTCACAAGGAACCTCACACATAGTAACTTTAATCTGCCACCGAATATTAATATCTACAGTGAAAGATTGGTGCAGTTTTCAGGAGCCAAGGTTTGGAATGCTTTACCCCTTGAAATAAAACAGTCCCACGAAACAAATAAACCAATAAGAGCACACTCTATGAGCCTTATTTGATCTGTGTGACAATCGTTTTCGGTTTGTGTTTGTTGTACCGTGTTGTTCATGACAGATCTTTATTCACTCTGCTGTAAAGTGCAGATTATTTTATTTTCTCCTCATTGTATGCTGTACTTTGGTATTTCACCGTGATTTTGGGCTTTTCATTTTACACAAGTACTCTGTCATTGCCATCGTATATTTTTGTTTCTGAAGCCCACACTAGCCTCTGGCCATGGGTTCATTCAGTGTTTTGATCATTTGTGTGGCAAGAGTAGCAATAAAATGAAGATGAAATGAAATGAAAACAACACCTTCTACTTCTGCCGCTAAACTAAACTACGGTATAAAAGTGATATATCGCTTCGCGGCATGACATGTGCCATGGTCAACTTCAGACCTACCGAGGCAGTTATAATTCCAGCTTCCATGCCTACAGGTTAGGTATATGAGCGAGAATACTCCTGCTGATTAAATCATAGGTAACACTCACGCTGTGGCGGGAAACTATAAAGGAACAAAATAAACTCACAATCCCGGCCCTGCGAAAGTATGTCCAGCGAAGCTATTGAAAACCACCGTTACAACTGATGAGAGAGGCATGCAATGCTTCATGCCTTGAGAGTAAGGGTAGTAGTGCCATGTTAAGGTTATGGAAGGAATGGGAGCAATTGTAATTTTGACAGCACGCCGCCGGCCATAGCGGTGCTGCAACAACATTGAAATCAGTTGCTGGGCTAGTTTATTTATTTATTAGCTGCATGGCCCCGTAGGGCATTACGGAAGGGAGGTTATAGACTTAACTAGGTACACGAACGAATTATTGTAATGAGTGGAAAAAAAACGTAATTTGATGCGACATATGCAACGCTTGATGACAAACTGTTCCAATCTCGAGCAGTTCTAACAAAAAAGGAATAACACAAGATGTCACCCCCACAAGAAAGTCTTTTGCGACACGGGTATCTTCACAAGAAAGCGGTAGTTCAAAAGCGGAATCGGATGTTCTGGCATACTTCGGTGCTAACCATCGAGGTAGAGGGCGCGACGCCAGTGTGGAGGCCGCAACCTCAAGGTCATCAGTATGGAAGATTTATAAAAACTTCATATGTACCCGTACTATGTACATGTTCATCAAATATTTGAACACAGAGATTTTGAAAACAGACTTGACCTGGTCAATTGTATATTCCCGAAATGTGAAAAAGCACCAAACTTTCTCACTCGCATGCCTTGGACGGATGAGGCTAATTTCTCCAGAAACGCACACGTTAATCTTCGCAACGCGCACTACTGTAGTGATAGGAATCCCCACTAGCTGGCACAAACGACACCAATACCAGTGGTCGTTTAATGTGTGGTGCGGCATTTCTAATCAAAACATCTTTTTGACAACACACTAACGACGCAACGCTACGTCAACGCCATCTTCGAGGGCCCCGTGAACAACGTGTGTTGCAACGTTCCACTTGTGCACCTTCGGAACATCTGATTTCGACACGATGGTGCTCCTGCGCATAGTAGCAGTCACTCTCGAGCGTGGCTCGACAAGTTTTTTCCTGGACGGTGGATTGGCCGGCACGGACCTGTACCCTGGCCTGCAAGGTCGCCGGACATGACACCGCTGGACTTCTTCTCGTGGGGCTACGTGAAAGATCGCGTATATAGCAGCGAAACTACCCTACCGGACGCCCTGAAGGCAAAAATAAGCAGAGTCTGCCGCGAGATTCCAACGTCGTTGATCAAAGCTGCAACAGCATAAGTGTTGAAAGAAGCAAATACTGCATTGGCTTCAGACGGTGACCTGTTTGAGCACGTGCTATAAGTGGCAGTGGAAAATATCACTGAAAACTAGTTAACCACTGAAAATACCATTGAAACTGTTTAACGCACAAACATGACTGTTTAACGCACATTCATGATGTCACCCTATCCTTAGATAAAAAAAGCTTGCAACATAGACAGAAATAGGCAGAAGGAACTGCTTTGTTTTGTCTCTTTTACGGAGTTCAAGAGACTGAAATGGTAAATGGATAAACCAGTTGCACCTTTGGGTGTTTCATTGTGGGCGGCTGAGACTCCTTACGTGCTTTTTGTTTATGTTGTATTGAAATAAACTCCTGAGTAGCTCTTTTCGGTTCTTCCAAGAGCTGCCTTTTCTTTCATCGTGCTTTTTTGCACACTGTTTGTGACAATGGTTGAATTTCTTTTGCAGATTTGTTTCGAGAAATGCGAAGGTTAAAGCTATCCCGAGTGCCTCGTGATCGAGCAAAACATTCTTGCGCTCGCATATGCTGACGCTTGTCGCACCACGCTGGTTAAGTCGCGAAACCTTTCGAGCCATCCTACGCGACGAAGGCTTCTAAAATGCTGCGATAAACAAATGCAGCCGTATATCTTTCAAAGGTTGCTTCAAGGCTCTTCATTAGCGCCACGCGATGGCTCATCTATTTCATATTTCGCGTATTTCGCGAGCTTTTGTTTTTTTTCCTGTAAAGAAGACAACCAGACACTTCAGCACGAAAGAAATGCTTGAATCGCAGGTTATTTGAGGTGCCCTACAACTTTTCCATTGACATGTTTGCTACTCAATCACTAAGTAAAAGTTCGCAGATTAAAAGCAATTAATTAGCACTCCGTGAAGAAAAAATACTGCCTGTAAGTACACACGACTGCCCCTACAATGCACTCTGTCCAATTTCTCTAGTACTCTTGTTTTCTTTTTAACCTAGCTGCTAATTAACTGGGACACCCGGTATAGCTTAAGAAGGAGCGCACATTCAAAAGAAAGCATGCTCACTTGCCTACGTTACCGCCGTGGCATGGCCTTCGTCGGTATAACGAAGGTCGTTCCATGGCCGTAATGTCAGAAAGTGAGCATTTGTTTTGTTTTTAGAAACACTTTGCACGCAAAACAAATATATACGAAGAAAAGGAGCAACACAAGGACCAGTGCTCGTCTTTAAGTTGCTCCTTTTCTTGGTCCTTGTTTGTTTTGCGCTCAAAGTGCTTTTAAAAATTAATCTGTTCCAACTAGGCCGACTCGCAGATATGCTTCATTCGTTTTGTTAATGTGTGCCCCTTCAGGCTAAACTACGCGCATACCCCCGGACCTACAGACTGTACTGTATATATATGTATATATGTACGTTTTCTTCAAAGTTCAGCACGCAGGACCTGACGTAACATACGCAGGAAAGAGACGACAAACTTTTGGGAAGACTTCTTTAATTACTGCTTTCGGCTGGGCAGCCGAAAACGTTAGGAAGTCTTCCAAAAAGTTCGTCGTCTCTTTCCTGCGTGTGTGTATATATATATATATATATATATATATGTATGTATATATATATATATATATATATATATATAGATGTGTGTGTGTGTGTGTGTGTGTGTGTGTGTGTCTGTGTGTGTGTCTGTGTGTGTGTGTGTGTGCGCGCGCATGTGTGTGTGTGCGTGTGTGTGTGTGTGTATTCCCGCTTTCTTAAAGATCGCTTATCATCGCAGCGCTATTAAACTAAGCGTACTGTAGAGTGCACTGTGTTGCCGGTATACACGAGCGTTCACGGTACGCAGTGCTCGAGCACTGGAAAATGTATGTACCACAGACAGGGTTAAAACCCTGTGGAGTGGGCGAGTGCATGCAAAATTGCATTAGTTCACTTAGTGACAAGGCAGGAGGCGAATTGCGCATTGGCCGATACTCGAGCACAATAAGCAGCGCATGCGCATTGCCCTTTCTCGGTGTCACATTAGTTCGGCACAAGGCGCGAGAATGCAATTTGGCATCAAGTCCATAGATTAAGTATATTGAAAGCTTTGTCGGGTCACCGTTAACATGCCTTCACACCGTCTCCCTTTACCGCCACTTCCTAGACATGAGCAGTGCGTCACGCGGCATTTTTTTCCGGCTAGTTTGCTGTTTTTAATGCATTATTATGTCTTTAAGTAGTATTGTTCTCACGAACATAAGCTTAAATAAGTGCACGAAATACAGTTTCAAAACGAGTATTCATGAGAAGTACAGCACAACGCAAGGTAGAAGTCATTAGTTGTTGCACGCGTTTTGAGAGATTTTTAACCCACGAGGGAAGAGCATTAGAGAAGTAGAGCAGCGGGAAAGCAAGAATGACGCCATGTAGAAACTTATCTACCTCTATTTTGGAACGTTATCGTAGATTTCGCCAAACCAAACGCGCAGGTTTGCGGCCGTGTATCCCACAGTGACTGGGAACCCGCTTGAATGTTATGTGGTGGCCGTTTTCTTGCACTAAAGTTTTTTTGGCTCGGCAGTTTGAAGAGCCAACACTCTGTAAGCGCTTTCTTTCAACACCACTCTAAGTAGTTGCAGAGCTGAGTTTGCGTCACTGAAGACTGTCCATATTTGAGGAGGTAGCCGCGAAATATATTGAACGGCCTCTCTAATTGCCACTAGTTCCGTAGATGTTGCAGTCGTCTTGTTACATAGACGAAACCGTCGAATGACTTACCAGAATTTACCAAGTGCATTCTGATTTTCTGTCAGCGTATTTGCCTGAACAAATATGAGGTCTTTGTTTGCTGGTTAAGCTCTGCGCCACCACGTAGCTAGACCGTGGAGACAGATCAGGTCGCTCACGTACGGCTACGCTAAGTTCCTACATCACAACGGTAGTGGTATGGACGGGCTTTAGTTTGCGCCTCCGCCCATCCGTCAAAACACGCAGCTTGCCTGTAGTTACCTGAATACTGGACGCACTGCGACAGAATTCTCGCAAAGCACGCTGCTTCTATAGCTCTCGCTTGGAGCGGCTGGCGGAGAGGTTCGAGAGGCGCTGATTACAAGACAACCGGAAGTAGACGACACGACGTCCCGTCATGACGCAGAACCATTGAAGGCGGAGCTTAGCGCCAATCGTTCGGCGAACAAGTCGAGGAGAAAAAGCATGGCTATGGCTTAGGGTAACTTGTAACCGTCCGTAACTTCGCATATATTGCGGTGTGAATGTTTTACTGTACCTGTACGGTAGGCATCTATAAAGCCTGTCCGAACGGTTTCTTGGACCCTTTACCAACCCTCCCCACCCCCCCTATTGCAGCACCCATTCATACGAATTTATTTTCCCTTCCCGTACACTACAATATAGAAAGGACCCGAACAATAGCCGAGAACTAGTTCACAACAACTCGAGCCCCTTTAACAAAAACGACCTACATATGCTCGCCACTTATAAAAGGTTTACACGCTTTAGAGCTTATCTTGTCCCACAACAGTAATCGCCATTGCCTTCCGTTCGTTTCATTTCTTGAAAACTCTTCGCGCGTTATATTCCTGTCAAAACTGCTATGTCAGGTGGATGTGCATATCGTTTATGGCTTAGAAGTACGAGGAGTGCAGCACTAAGGAAAGGAAAGACGCCCAAGGTAAATGGCGATAATTGTGGGAAAAGATAAGCCCCTAAGCGTTCAAACTCTTTTTAAGAGTTTACCAGGCATAGTATTGCTTGCTTAGTAAAGAATTCAATGTTATTCAACCACTAAAAGAAACAAGTAGAATTTGTTATCAAGTTATCGCTATGCTAGCTTGTCAAGTGCGATCTTTATACTCACTCGGAGCTTCTCTAGCACCCTCACAGGTTTGTTTCTGGTAAACGATTCATTTTACGAGGAAGAACCCTTAAACTGCAGCTCCACCTTCTTGGATTACATTTAACTGTGGCGCATTTGGTATACTTCGGTGCCTCGGCTCTTATGGTATCTTCAATATGGCCGCCTTGATCCTCGAAATCAGTGCCGTGCCGGCCCGACGTTGTTTTTTTTTTCTTTAGCTCAGAAGCACACAACGAGCAGGCAAGCCGAACGTACCACCCGCTCTCGGAGCAGGATGAAACGGCAGACGCCGAACCACATGACTACAGCGAACGTCCAATTTCGCTCAGCCGAAGTTCCCGGTGCTGCTGGAAAGAACAGCGCACGCACAGGTAGGACGAACGTTCCATAAGAAACCGCCATGCAATGGCTTTTTTTAACAGTGCAAGATCGCCAAAAGCGGCGACGCTGCGCTGTGATGACGTGCGGCGCAAAACGCTCTCAGTCTTGACGAGTGCTCTTAGGACAAGGCTCGGAGCGCCTGAGAGCACTCGACGGAGGAGGAGAGCAATAGAAAAGAACCAGGCTCATGCAAGGCCATGCGGGTGCGGTCAAGCGCACTCCGGAATGACCATCCGAAGCTGCCATTAGGCACAGCGACGGGAAAGTTCGCTCTGTCATTCAGGACTTCGTCCTAAGGTCGACGCGATTAAATTCGTAATGCTTTTTCGCCAACTGTATTTTGATTTGTGTTATGCGAGTTACTCTTCACTTTCATCAACATACACTCAAAGTTTTCTTTTCTAATGTGCCGTTTGTCAGCCAACGGCTACTCTTTCTATAATCTTATAAATTCCAAGTTATGACTTGGGAAAACCGATTCTTGAAGGCGAAAAAGGAAGGAGAAAGTTTCATTTCATGAATGTTCGCGTCGAAACCCCAGCGCCAGTACATCAGCGCGGCGTCGTTGATTTCAAGGGGTGTTCTCGGGGTCGAGTCGTTTTGGCGACCAGTAAACGCTCTAAAGACTACCCAACTATTCCCTTTCCACGTTTTAGAATACAGCGTAGTTCATTTCTACCTATAATAAAAATAGCGCTGACGCCGTCAATGCTCCTCGCGTCACGGAGGGTTCATGTGGGAACTACGTCACCACCGGTCTATAATTCTCGCGTCTTTCAAGGACTCTCGGGCCTGCACTCACGGTAATTGTGACCCCTCTCTGTTAACGATGATTGCCAGTCCGAAAATACGTGATAGGTGCGCAAGGAATGAGGAAGCGACAAGGGTAGAGCCGCCGATAGTGTAACGACCGGTGATCCGCAAAATTAAAAAGCCCTGGCGTGGCCTATCAACGTGGTGCAGTGGTCGAAAGCTAGGAAGGCTCCAACGTACAAATGGCCGATGCTGAAACCAAGCCGAAGACAAGGTTTTGATAAACGAACTGTTTGTTATAGCCTCGAGGACGACAAACCGTGTGTGACACCGTACACGTAAGTTTCGCTTTTTGTCGTCATCTTGATACGGAATACCAATAAACTCATACGGAACGTGCGGAGTATGACACTCGTAGTCCGTATATGCACCATGGTTCAGACACGTGTCACATTGATGCCAAAAGGAGAACAAGAGTCTGTCCTCTGCTAAAAATTTGCTCGTGCAAAAAAAAGTAGAAAGTAGACGTCACAATCGCAGCGCTCCTTGCGCGTTCCATCTCAGCAAAGTCAATTTTCATACGCATACGCGTCACAGTAAGAGTTCAGGTGGTGCGCCGACTGCGCAGGATTCATGGCACAAACGTCAAACGGGCACGTGACTTATGCCGCACTCTCCTGCAACACAAAAATCACAGCAAAGCGCGGAACACTTTCAAAATACCACGAAGAGGATTAGCTTACAAGTACACAGGCGTTCTGAACATTAGAAAGAGGTAAACATCATTTGCGCTTGTTCAAACGTACGCACCATTGAGCATCAAAAACGGATATGTATGTGTATATATAGCGAATGACGAAAAAGTGCAGAAACAGGAGGGCGGAGAAAGGGGGTAGATACCCATCCCAACAAAACACCAGATATAACCTCTGTCCAATACCGGCAGTGCGCCGTAAAGTATCTAACGGGTCACACCACACAGTCGGGAACGAGATACAGAGTAAATCATCAGTTCGTCCCATCGTCATCCACTAATTCATACCCCGTGCGAATGGAATCATCACAGAGATTAGCGCTGCACAATGTGGGACAGTTGGCTGGATGACGTAACTCGCGCGAGCTTTATGTCACCCACACCAAAAAGACACTTGCTGTTTTGCGGCAAATGCAAATGCGTTTTACAAATTG
This sequence comes from Dermacentor albipictus, assembly GCF_038994185.2. Taxonomy (NCBI): domain Eukaryota; kingdom Metazoa; phylum Arthropoda; class Arachnida; order Ixodida; family Ixodidae; genus Dermacentor; species Dermacentor albipictus. The sequence goes on along the minus strand of NC_091829.1, from coordinate 95,401,038 downwards.
TGAAAGAAAATAAACAAGGGGCACTTTACACGCGACAAGCGTCAAACAATTACCCCGGCACATCTGGTTTATGCTAAAGGGTTTCATCTATACCCCATTGTTAACCCTTCAGTGTGAATAGAATGATCTCGGAAGGATTAGCGCAGGGAAAGTGCAGCCTGTTTGTTACTGTCTTTTTTCCCTGATCAGCAAGGCGGGGTGGCTTCGCATTGCTGTATATTTTGATCACCCGTCGGATGAGACTAAGGAAACAAGAATTTCAGCCCCGGTATAAACCTATACGCTTTCGCTAAATCTGTTAACACTGTCGATATGTACAAAACATGCCGAGAGCTTGAAGCGCAGTTTTGGGAACATGGTTATAATAGCTATAAAAGAAAACCATATCGCGGTGTACCACGCGGTATACAGTGCCGCGGAGGTTTCCGGTGTCAAAAGCCTGGGCACTCCTCCGATCGCATGTTGCTGTACGGCGGGCAAGAGAAGACGTTCGCGAAGTCCTCCTTGTGCTTGAGGGGGCCGTTGCACAATGCCGTTCCATTCTCTTCGGCGCAGAGCGTGTAACAGTGGACGACGTAGAAGAGCTGGTGGCCTGTGAGCGGCACGTCCTGCAGCCGTTCCTCGTCGAAGGACGGTACGAGCTTGAGAACCATGAGCGCGACGTCCAGGGCAACGCTATCTACCACGTTGGTCTCCATAAGACTAATCCATTGGGGGGTGGGCTCCCCTTGCCGCTGAAATAGCGTGGAAAATGACAAGCCTTAATTAGGGTGCGCACCCTGATTAGGGAGCGGCGGCGTGAGGGGGGGGGAGGTCAATGGAGCTGGAATTATCGAGTGGGGGTTGAAACAACGTGCGACAAAACCCACTGTCACCGCGCCCCGCCTTCCGTCAAGTGCGTAATGTACCCACGATAATGTAATCCTGGCTACGTAACTGCGGTTATATAGTAAGATTTGATGGATCTCTAAAAAAAGGCCAATTTTGGATTGTGATCTTCGCATAGGATGAACTCTATGCTACTGAAGCCCTAGGTTACTGTGCAGATTAAATAACTCACGCAGTCACCCACCTGAATCAACAAATGCGCAAGAAATCAACTTGTCTACCACGGCGCTCCAACTTCATCACGTCTCCATGGATGCCCTATCCAGCCCCCTATATCTATACCCTTGGTCACTAAGTGGTTGGAGTATAACATGAGGGCTGACAAAGGTGGATATTCTGTAAATGTGTAGCGATCCTCCGTAACTTCTTACGCGAGTCTAGCAAGCCACCACTGACTCATTCTTACGAGGGCCCTTTCGTGTGGTTTCACGTTCAGAGAAGACCTTGATAATTTACGTTCGCGGCAAAGAAGAGACAGTGTCGTGTGAACGCGTGAAACCAGCCTATATTGAACATGAACTCTTCATTCCTTTCACCATTCAGACCTAGGCCTCCAGCTTTCTGAAGGGAGAGGGAGGAGCCTCTGTAGCCAGCGCTGGTCACTTCCCTGTTCCCGCCATGAGGGTCATTGTGCCTGCTCGAACCGAAGTAGCTGTAAGACAGGAGCACCACTACTGCCAATAAGGAAGCCTGATTTTACTCTTAATAAAGCCCGTAGATTCACCTTCTCTGGTTGTCCAAACGTGTATTCCTTGCCTCCGCTAAACCTAACTCCCAACAACTGTGCATAGTAGCTTGGAGGTACTGGTAAACTAGACGTGCCCTGTGTTTTGAACCCCGTGGGTTCGGTTTAAAAAACTCTGGCCAACCTTCTAGCATGATTTGCAGAGAAAGAAACACAATCACACCAGGATGCGTTGACATGACCTGTGTACATGCATATTTTGGTGGTCGCGTCCATTTGCGCTACACACCTTGTGAACAGAAATGCACCACCTGGCCCACAGAGATATCCTAGAGCCATACCAACCTGCTTATCCTCCACGCCGAAGAAACATGATTGGAAGCGGTCCAGGGGATCGGTCCCATGGCCTTGGAATCGAAGCTCCATGTAGGACACGACCGTTGCCTTGGCCACTTCAACGCCGAAGGTGCCCAAGCGCACCGCCGTAGGCGCGGTCATGTGGTACATAGGCGTCATCAAAATGGACGGCTTGAGGGCGTAGTCGAAGCGGTCGCGATTAATATTCGGGTGGTAGAAGTGGCTTTCAAGCACCCATGGCTGGAGCATCCCGCCGATGGCTTTGATGTCCGCCCGACGGTAGGCCTTAATCGCGTCACGCAGATTCTTTACAAAGCTGGCCTCCATATCCGGGTACTGTGAGAACCTGTTTCGAGTACGAAAGCGCCGAAATTTCAACAAGAGTAAGCTTTAAAACTAGCTCACCAATTGCCTCTGAGTGCCGCAAACCCCGCACCCTGTAGTGCTTGCGTACTTTTGTACTCCTGAATATAACGCAAAATTAGTACTAAAATGTGCAAAGTTCGAGGACTACAAAACAGTACACGAGTGTACAACTCGCGGCGGTTGCGCTTTTCGGGTGTTCGAAAATTAAAACACCCAATTGTCCTTGCAAATGGACTTTTTATCCCTTATTTAATGGTTAATGCGTGGCGCTCTACGAGCTGCCACGCTTGCTTAATAGCTGAAAAATTTTGCCGCTTAGCTTGGGGTTGAAGGTTCGAGAAAAGGATTCAGCCCGGTTTTCGGTTCACTTGCCGCTGGTTTTTCACACACCGACTATTCCTCGCGAGGCGCGATACATAGGCAATTATAGGAGCGGTGAGGCTGCATCCCCTCTGGGCTTAGAGCATACACCGCAGCGTACCGCCGCAAAGCTAAAACGCTTTCACTTCGCATTCACTTTACTATGAGGCGTCACGCGGTTCCGAACCTCGCCTCGATGTCGTCCATTCGGGCTATCTCCATGTACTTGAAGGCCACGTCGAGTTCGGCCCACGGGTAGGTGGCGCGTTCGAGCCTCTGGTACACGACGCGACGCACCTCCCTCGCAATGCGCCTCGCGTCCGTGCGCACCGGTTCGGTGTAGACGCGCTCCAGGAACGGCAGGAACAGGGCGGCCCCCATGAGGTAGCTGGCGAAGGCGAAGCAGCCTTTCCGGTGGAACTCCTCGGCGCCCTCCAGAGTGTTGTAGTGGTTGGCGATGAGCTGCCGGTTGGCGAACCGCGCGGTGAACTGGACGGCCATCCAGCCTATGATGAGCTCGACGATGGTCTCTTTCGTCTTGATCAGCTCGATCAACAGCTTGAAGTATTCGTGGTGGCTGGTGGCGATCTCGATCTGGGAGGGCGCGCGCGTGTGGTGCGCGTAAGCGTGAGCTGCGATCTTGCCTGTCGAGAACACCGAGGGAGAAAAGACAACAAATTTATCCTGTCTTTGAGTGGTAAAGGACTCTGCCACATTTCGCATTCGTCTTTCTCCCACGAAGACATAAATATTTGTTGGGATCGCTTAATTAGTTTTTCCTTCTTCCTAAGTATACAGTCGTTGTGGTGTGAACCTCTCCTCTTGTCCTTTGTGTTTTTGACTGGTTTTTTCGTTCAAGTAAGTATACACTTTGTCAGACGCCGTTTAAGTAGCTCCGTGTTCGTTGTACTTGTTCGTTAGCTGGTGTACTGTCCACAGTGCACTTTTGAGAGTTTGGGATTGCCTGTGACCTATGCGTGGCCTGAAGGGTGTACGCAGTCGACAGCCTGGACACGGCGCGTAGAGATTTTATAGCCTGTAGTGTTTACATGGCATCTAGACTTATGGCTCTAGGGATACGGCTCGCAGGCCGTACATTGGGAGGCGCAGGGAATCTCGCAATCCGTGAGCCGGTGCTAACGAAGTGTTGTTCGCACGTGGTGGAAAAACAGATATGCGCTGATTAGTGTGTGCAAAAGTATGAGCCGTTACTGTACTAGACAGCTGGAGGAGCATGAGCAATGGTGGCTCTTGTTACTTAACTTTCCCAGTAGACATTAGAGAATGAGCGATGGCCTCTGTATCGATTCAATTTTTGCGATTCCTGGGGTTGAAAGAAATGGTATAATGAATTTCAGAATGAGACAAGAGTAAAATATGGGTGAGCTTTTTTTTTATTCTGGAACGAAGTGGCATCCAACTTCTCAATTTATGTACGTCCATTAATAACGAGACAGACTCGCCATAACCATCATTGAACAAGCATATTCAAATACTCATCTTTTCTCGCGCACCATTGATCAGTAGAATCGCTTGGATTTGTGACAATTCTCACTTTTGCACTTTTTGTGTTCACATGTTTTGTTCAGTGTTTTCTTTTCTTTAGCCCTTCCTGCATAGACCTTGTGTCCGGGGTATATATAATAATTAAATTAAGAAACTGAAATAACAACATATATCTCGTCTGCCGGTTCGACTTTGATGTTACGACGTAGTTTTGGTCAATCTTCCCACAATCTATAACTAGAAACAACGCATACTTGTTTAATACTCGTGCACATCAATTCAATTTTGTTAATTACCTTTTTCCTTGAAACGTAATTAACGCTCGTCCGTTTCTGTCGTCTATTAGTGTCCTAATGATCAGTGTCCTAATTTGATGATAGCACAGTTACACATTCGGTTTCAGTGAAAGCAGAAACCATGTCCAACTGAGATCGGCTTGCAAATGGGGCTCGCAGAATTTAATCACCATTAGTTTCAATGGTAACCTAAAGCGTTCGTGTGTCTGTAATGTAAAGTGCTTTTGTTGGCAGCACCGGTTCTTTGTAATGACTCTCCTTAGATAAATATGTCCGCAGTATTTCGCGATTCCTAACTCACTCACAAAAAAAAAACGCTTGACGTTGCAGTTGTACTTTAATGATAAACAAAAGCCAAATCGCGGCTTGACGCTACTGCAGTCATAGCCAACTGTCTGCTGCCAGAGTGTGAACTGGAGCAGCAAACCAGGGCAGCATCGCCTGCCGCCTTTTAACGCAACAGCGTCAAAGAGCCCGTCTTCGAACATCGCCAGCAACACTGAAGACAGTAAATAGCACATAGCAGGTTGTGGGTTTACCCGCTCGTTTCCGGTCAAACCGTAGAAATCTTCGATGTCGCTGGTCCACCGTTCCCACGTTCCCGAGGTGTCCGAGTGATTCCTCTCGAACACATATCTCCTGGGCGGGGCGTGGTACGCTTCTAGCAGCGGCAGCATGATGTCGTGCTCGTAACTGAGCATCTCTTCGAAGGTGACGCCATTCAGGACGCCTCCACCATAGTGGGCATACAGCGCATCGAAGTACGTCCGATGGGCTGGCGACCCGACGCCAAGCGTCGCCGCGTGGAATTGGAACTGATCAAGGCCTCTGGTAGGACGTGCGAAGACCTGCAAATTGATAAATGACCTGAAGGAGCAGCTAAAAAGTAAAGCAGTTTGTTCGAACGGTAAAGCATTGTTGCGATGGAAATAGCGAAAATGCGAATAGCGAAAGCATTGATGCGATGTAAATCCATAGTGAAAAGAAATGTCTCGAAATCTTACGCGGTGTGCGGTTCTAGTATTCTGCTTCAGCTTGCTTCACGTCCGAGAAATCTGGGACAAGAATGCCATACTGATATATTCATACTTTATGAGTAGCATCATTTGATACCTAGGAGACAAACCGTCAATCTATTTGCTGCCTATACTTATCCCACAATTAGGTGGATGGCGCCAGGTCTGGCAGTGGGACACTAACTGTAAGATCACATATATATATGACAACTTTTTCGCGATTCTTAAGCATGCCAAGTAAGATCTTCTTGCGTGCGAGCTGGGCGTCGGGAAGTTAGCACTTCTGAAATATAGCAATTAGTTTAGCATGACGCGTCACTATATACACCCGCAATGTTTAAAACACACGACGCCTCTTCGGTCGTCCTTGTTATTGGAAGATGAGCCAAGCTGCGTCTGCGCCACTGGTATTCTTATTGTGAAACATGCGACCGTGTGCTTTCTTTTTTAAGGCGTAAGCCTTTAGTGACTCACGAGTGTCCGTGCACAGTGCGTGGAGGACGCAGGAAATCGGTTATCAATCACAGCCGGTGACACCTCGCTTGCATCCCATGCTCGCGGACACAGTGGCGTCCGTTCGGAGAACATTTCAGACAACGGCAACAGAGGCAGTCATAGATAGGCTTTCGCCTATCGCAGTTTAGCTCAGCAAAGTGCGCGTGGATTTTTTTACCTCAAACGTGCTATCGCTGACGTAGTCGGCGGTCAAGTCTAGCAGGCAGGGCCACCCCCACTTGTCGTTGAGTTCAAGAATGCTGCGAAACACGTCCACCGACTCGATCTCCCGTGTCTCGGGGTGCTCCGGCCAGTGCAGGTTGGCGTCGCGCATGTATCCGCGGATGCGTGGCACGTAGTCCGTGTCCTGCGTCACGATGTCTTCGCATGACTTGAAGAGCCGTGCCGCCTTCTGCGCCGCTGTCTGGCCCTCAGCCGGGACGTCCTCGTGTCTGCAGAAGGGAGGAGCGCGCGCGCGGTTAGCACTGGCTTGAGGGGCTTAGTTATCGCTGTACACTAACTCTGGGTCGGTTTGAATTCGCGCATGCATTGCAGAGATTCAATGTCGACGGCCAACAGAGCTTCAAGCTATGGAAAGCACTAGGGACCGGTTGGGTGACATCTCTGCGACACAGCACTACACACAAACAAAATCTACGAAAAGTACAGATCGCTACACTTACCAATGAGCGTGTGCAAATTTATGAAAAATACGTATATACATTAGGCTACCAATCATTAGGCTGCCATCACACACCAATCATTATCCGCGAAGATGTAGCTTATCATAGATAGAAGAGTTTAATTGTTGTTGCCTGGTTTTCTCTTCTATTCTACGGTCTTTTTCTGCTTGCTTTCTTGCTCTTTGCATGGGGTTGATTGAGCATTTATTATGCCAACTACCACGTTGTACACGTACTCTGCAGAGCCGTTATCTCTGTCCAATATCTGCTAATATCTTACCAAACCTAGTCTTTTCCTGCTTTCAGTTTTAATTTCTATTATTCTTTTTGCATGGAATATTGATTTTGCGTGCTTATTACACAGTGGGAATAAAGCTTTCGTCACCTGGATGTTTTGAACGGCGGAGCTGCTTAAGCTTGAGTTCCAGCCGTGCCCGGCGACCGCTCAAAAATCGGCGCAGCTAAGCAAAGGGAAGTGGAGAGGAGGAAAGGCTAAGCGAGACATATAGAGAGGCAACATGTAGGAGCGCGCGTCCCGGCGAAGTTGTTTTAGTGATAATGCGCGCAGGGGGCTACGCCTAGCGATGAAGTATGCTCTGGCGTACTCGTGCACTCCTAGTGCGATCCGCCCATAAGATGGGCAGACCAAGGAAGGCGTTCTCCCCCGAAAAAGAAGAGAAGCGACAAAAAAGGAGGCCATCGCCTGCGCGCATATATCTCGGTGACCGCGTTGCAACACAAACAACCATTTAACTAGCTAAAGAAAAAATGATGAAAAAGAACTGCAGAAATTCTATCAAGAAAAACACTATAAGAGGACAACAAAAATGGCAGGATGAATTCGGCCACGAACGGTAATTCTTCCTGCGCTCATTCCTGTCCGACTTATTAGGCTTCTTCCTGCGGTCCGAATTTGAGGGCCTTCCCATGTAGTTTAGACTTTCTTCAACTGGACGGTGATGGGTCTATTAAAGCGCTGACTGCATGAGCGTCAAGAACCACGCCGAAGCCAGTGGTTCTTTTTCTTGCGTTGCAGTTAGGTTTGGGCATAGGATCACAGCTGCGTCATGTTAACCTGTGGCTCTAACGTGGCGTCGTCAGGGCTTCCTTGGCGGGCGTATTCTTTGCTTCCAGGCTTCGTAGGCAAAGCGGCGTCTTATTGATATGTCGTCGAGATAGTCTTTTCGGCGTCTCCGTCGACGGCAGATGATCTTCGTCAGTTCGACGAAGGCAACCCCACCTCCGTCATTTCCTGCATTTAGTTTTCCGGATTAAAGCTGGACCACTGTATGATCGGCGCTGCAGCGACAGGTATCTACCGGGCGATGGCGAACATTGAGGGCTCCATCCTGTGGCGGCAAGGTAGTCGGTGATATCATGTGGCCTTTCACATTTCTGCGATCACGGTGCATTGACGGCGCTTGACGGCGAACCCCCGCCGTCCCAAACCGTGGTATGGTTATCGGTGATAGACATGGCGGGCTTCCCCGCAGTGATAGTAGAGCGGGCGTTCGTCGGGGGTGCTCCGAATGCCCGTCATCCTCGATAGCTGCACAAGGTCACTGGCGGACATGCTGGTGGCGGCGGCGGCAGTGGGCGATGGAATTTCAGTGTTGTGGGGCCTTGGCGTGGTCGCGAAGCTGGACCTTGACAGCGGGCGACGGTGGCCTATGTTTTCGCTCCCGGCTGGGGTTGCAGCGATTCCGGAACTTCCAGTACTTCCAATTACCGCGGAAGCTCTCCAGTAACTATGTCAGCAATCAAAATCAGCCTGGTGCTCCGACTATGGGCACAACTTTGGCAGCTGTTCCGTACGACCACTCTGATCGTCTCGAGCAGGTCGTCGGAGCTTAGCGCTTCAGCTTCGGCGTAGTTCGTTGTCAGCGCACGGCGGTTGTATTGCCTGGTCCGCATTTCAAGAGTCTTCTCGATTGATGCGGCCTCCAGAAGAAATTATGCGACAGTCTTGGGTGGGTTGCGTATTAATCCGGCGAATAGTTGCTTTTTGACACCCACAATCGAGAACCGAACTCTTTTCATCAGCCATGTTAGGGTCGGCATGGCGCAAGAGGCGAGTCACCTCGTCCGTGAACATCGCGATGCTCTGGTTCTGTAGTTGCACCCTGATTCCTAAGCGAAGTTCGGCCCTTTCCTTTTGTACGACACCGGTGAAAAGCTTTACGAATTTCTCATGAAATAGGCCTCAGTAACCAGGGCGCTCTCTGTTCTCAAACTAGGTCCCAGCAGCAAACTCCAATGAAAAAAAAAATAGACATGGCGCAGCTAGACGTAGCCGCTCTAGTTGTTGAACATCGTGATCCTCTCGTATGTCTTCAGTCGGGTTTCAGAGTTTGCAGCCGGTAATCCACAGAAACTTGTTGGTTCCCGAGGTTGTTGCAGCAGGATGATGGATGCTGGGACTGCCATTGGGTCGTTGACTTGGCCTTGATCCATATGGCCTTCTCAGGAAGAGGTCCACACTCCGGTAGCAGTCGTTGTCTACAGCTAGGTCGCTGGTCCTTGGCGACGTTGGTGTTGTCCTCGGGTTTAGGGCTTGGATCGGGGATTTGTGGGGATGTTCGGCACATGAATGGGCTAACACTTCCACCAGATGTCATCTAGCAGAGCGGTGAAGAACTCAGCAGAAAACTATTATTGAGGAAACAGTTTTATTGAGTGAACCTGTGGCCACAACAACAGGCTACAATCAGACCACAATGATGGTGGCGAACACCGTCGGGGATCAGCGAAATCTTATCCGCGAGTCAAGCGTATCGGCTTTTAGACATGACTATGGAAAGTTCCAGGGAAATCGCTGGTGCCCGCGTGCCTTCCAAAAACTTATTTTAAACGGAACAGCACGGTGTTCACGGGGACAAGCAGGGAGAAACGACACGGAAGATCGCTGACTTGCAACTGAAGTTTATTGCTTGGAACGAAGCATATACAACTGCTCCAACCAATAGGAGAAACCAAAAAAACACACATATTGTTCCTTGAAGCTGAAGCCGAATACTATTTACAATTTATCTACAGGGAAGCTCACGGAGGCCAAAATGGCGACGCTATATCGAGCCGGCACACACGTCGTCTTCGTCCTCATCAGTGCAGCCACACTGTGGCGGCTGTTCCGTAGTATCACCCCCCGCTGTAGAAGCACCGTCCCGGTGCTTATACTACACATCCGCGGTGAAGGGTGTATGGTATGATTTTAGTCTTGCCACGTGAACGATGTCACTTGCAGCCGATGATGACGCTGGGAGATCGGTGGGGATGATTTCATACGTGACATCGGTCACTTGTCGTAGCACACGGTAAGGGCCAGTGTAGCGCGACGGCAGCTTTTCGAAAAGGCCCAAACGTCGAACGGGTGACCAGAGAAGCACCAGCGAACCCGGAGAAAAGTGCACGTCACGATGGTGGCAGTCACAGAGGCATCTCTGATGCTCCTGTGAGGCCTCGAGACGGGTGCGGGCGAGCTGGCGCACGTGGTCGGTGTGTGCGATCGCGTCGCGGGCGTATTCAGTGGCGGTACGTGTGGCCGAGGGCAGCAAAGTGTCCAAGGGCAACACGGTTTCTCGGCCATTTAGGAGATAGAATGGTGAATAGCCGGCGGTGTCGTGACGCGATGAATTATAAGCGAACGTCACATATGGTAAGTGAAGATCCTAGTCGTGGTGGTCGGTCGCAACGTACTTCGAAAGCATGTCGGTGATGGTCCCGTTGAGGCGCTCCTTGAGGCCTTTGGTCTGTGAGTGGTACGACGTGCTGAACTTGTGCTTTGTCGAGCAGGAGCGGAGGATGTCCTCGACGACTGCCGACAGAAAGCTGCGGCCACGTTCAGTGCACGGCGCGGAGCACCGTGCACTAAAATGATGTCATAGAGCAGAAAGTCAGCAATGTCAGTAGCGCAACTTGTCGGGAGAGCTCTGGTGATTGCGTACCGCGTAGCATAATCGGTAGCGACGGCGAACCATTTATTTCCGGAGCCCGAGAGAGGAAATGTTCCAAGAAGGTCTAGAACATTACGGAAAAAGGGTTCGGGTGGGATGTCGATCGGCTGCAGACATCCAGCTGGAGGTGTGGAGGGCTTCTACCGGCGCTGACAGGGCTCACAAGTGGCAACATTGCGCCGCACGGAGCGGGCGAGAGCCGGTCAAAAGAATCGACGGCGTACACGGTCGTATGTGCGCGAGACGCCCAAGTGTCCAGCCAAGGGAGCATCGTGAAGTTGCTGGAGGACAGTCGAACGCAGATGCGATGGAATGACGAGCAGAAGGTCAAGGCCATGTGGATCAAAATTGCGGGGGAATAATGCCCCCTCCTTAAGGAGAAGCATCCGGAGAGAGGCGTCGCCAGGAGTTGACTCCAGAAGGTCGATGACGGCTCGTAATGAAGGATCGCGCCGTTGCTCGTTGCCGATTTGAAGCAACTGGGACACAGAGAAAACGCAAGCAATGGCGTCCGCACCATCCGGTTCGTCGACGGGGCAGCGGGACAAACAATCAGCATCCTGGTGCAAGCGTCCCGTCTTATATACCACGGAGAAGGTATATTCTTACAGGCGTAACGCCCAGCAAGCGAGTCGTCCTGTGGGGTCCTTGAGCGAGGATAGCCAGCAGGGAGCGTGGTGATCAGTGATGACACAGAAGGGGCGTCCGTACAAGTATGGACGAAATTTCTCAACAGCCCACACAAGAGCGAGGCACTCGCGCTCTGCGATTGAATAATTGCGCTCGGTGGGTGATCGAAGTCGGCTTGCATAGGCTATAACGCGATCATGTCCACGCTAGCGCTGTGCTAACACTGCTCCTATGCCATGAGCACTGGCATCAGTCCGAACTTCCGTTGAGGCAGACGGGTCAAAGCGGGTCAAAATTTGAGACGTGGTAAGGAGAGTAGTCAGCTGCGAAAAAGATACGGCATGGTCAGGACCCCAAGAAAAAGGGGCGTCTTTCTTCAAGCGGTCGGTAAGGGGACGTGCGATAGTCGCAAAATCCTTCACAAAGCGTCGGAAATAAGAGCACAGCCCTACGAAACTACGAACGTCCTTGGCAGACTTCGGAACAGGAAAATTCGTAACGGCGCGAATTTTGTCTGGATCGGGTCGCACGCCTCTGGCGTCTACGAGGTGTCCAAGGTCGGCGATTTGGCGGCGAGCGAAATGGAATTTTGACGAGTTTAACTGGAGACCGGCGCGGCGGCACACGTCAATAAACGCTGAAAGACGGTCTAGATGCGTGTCGAATGTGGGCGAATAAATCATGACGTCGTCCAGATAGCACAAACAGGTGAACCACCAGAACCCTTGAAGCTAAGAGTCCATTCGCTCGAAGGTGGCGGGCGCGTTACAGAGACCGAAAGGCATCACCTTGAACTGATAAAGGCCGTCAGGGGTAACAAATGCAGTCTTCTCTCTGTCCATGTCATCGACAGATATCTGCCAGTAGCCGGACCGTAAGGCGATAGAAGAAAAATAGGTGGCACCGTACAGACAGTCTAGAGCGTCATCAATACGTGGCAAAGGGCACACGTCCTTTTTTGTGATTTTGTTCAGGTGGCGATAATCTACACAAAAGCGCCACGTCCCATCCTTCTTTTTGACAAGTACGATGGGAGATGCCCAGGGTCTACAGGAAGGCTCGATAATGTCCTTTGCAAGCATCTTTGTGACTTCCTGTTGGATAACAGCTCGTTCCGCCGCAGAAACACGATATGAACGTCGGTGAATAGGGTTCGCATCGCCAGTATATATGCGATGGGTCACGACGGACGTTTGACCTAAGGGTCTATTGTCAAAGTCAGAAATGTCGCGATAGCCTACAAGAACGCGGCAAAGTTGTTCAGCTTGAGCAGGTGTAAGGTCAGATAAAACCATCCTCTTAATGTCCACGTCAGTACCGTGCGATGACTTCACGGTATGGGCTGAGCTGTAACGATCTTCCACTATTAATGCCTCGACCTCATCATCCTGCAAAGCGCTAATTATAGCCAAGGAAATCCCCTGAGGCAGGTGCGCTTGCCAGTAATTTTCAGCAAAGTGTGCGGTACGATAACACCATGTGTAAGCATAACGGCCGGAATTGGTGCGGCCACGTAATTGCCGTCAGGTAGAGCTGGTGAGGACAAGTCGACGTGTGTCACAGAGTGAGGCGGTACGCGAATAAAATACATGCAGCTCAGATGACTTGGAGGGGGGTCCACAGCGTCGGCAAGAAGGGGCAAGTCAATGCGAAGTGAGCCGGCCGAACAGTCAATGAGGGCAGAATGATACGCAAGAAAATCCAGACCGAGAATGAGTTCGTGAGGGCAATGCTCGATGACGGTGAAGAGAACGACGGTGTGCCGCTCATCAATGGTGAGTCGGGCAGAACACATGCCAACAATAGCGACAGACTCTCCGTCGACGACTTGTACAACTCGGTTCGGGGCAGGCGTCAGAACTTTCTTGAGCCGACGGTGAATAGCAGCATTCATAATGGACACATGCGCCCCGGTGTCAATCAACGCGCACACAGGAACATTGTCGACGAGAACGTCCAAAAGATTCTTCTTCGTGGGTAAGGTGAAGCGAGGATTTCGTGCCAATGTCGTCAATGCAGCTTCACCTCCAGAAGCTGCACTGTCTAGTTTTTCGGTCGGGGGTGCGGCGAGTAGGTCGGAGAAGGAGCACGGCGTGACGGGGGCGAGCGAGATTGGCGGCGGGAGGGAGAAGGCGAGCGGGAGTAGCGGAGTCGTGTCAAATGTGTGACAGGGTCAGATCATGGAGCGGACATAGAAGGGGCGAAGGAAAAGAATGTGCTAGAGGGGCGAGGGGGGTAATCAGGATAATAGCGCGTCGGAGAAGCCCAGCGGCTGCGGCAGTGGCGAGCGACATGTCCAATGCGTCGGCAGTTAAAACAGATCGGCTTGTCGTCCACGGTTCGCCATTCGGAGGGGTTGCGCTGTGCATAAGAGGAGTAAGAAGAGCGCGGTGGGGACGTGCGTGGAGACAAAGGTTCCGAGCGTACGGAACGAATGGATTGCAGGCCGACGTTGGACAACTCTTGACGGACGACGGCCTGGATCAAGGAGATTGTCACCGGAGAATGAACAGGTAACGGGAATGAAGGGGCCGCCGGCTGTGCCGCTTCGACCTCACGACGAATGATGCTGGTCAAGTTGTCACATCGCGATGGCTGGTGGAACAGGTCGTCACAGGATGACGTAGCAGCTGTGTTGGGATAGCCGCGTGATGTGCTGTGATACCCGGCGGCTTTTAGCATGCTCGAGACGGCGGCACTCCTTGAGGATGGTATCGATGCTGGTGACGTTCGTAAATACCAGTAAATTGAAGGCGTCGTCAGCAATGCCTTTGAGGACGTGATTAACCGCATCGTCCTCAGTCATTTTCGGGTCAGCCTTGGCACAAAGAGCCAAGACGTCGATAATGTACGACACGTAGGACTCGGTCGACGTCTGTACACGTGTGGTAAGGGCTTTCTTAGCATTGACATGTCGACTAAACGGATTGCCAAAAATGTCGCGTAGCTTGTCTTTGAAGAGATCCCAGGTAGAGATCTCCTCTTCGTGAGTCTGGAACCACGCCAATGGATCTCCGTCGAGGTAGAAAAGCACGTTGGCAAGCATAATAGTCGGATCCCACCTGTGACTGGTGCTGACACGTTCGTATAAGCGGAGCCAGTCGTCAACATCAGGACTGTCGACTCCGTTGAAAACACCAGGATCCCGAGGTGGCGAAACGGCGACGTAGGTCGAGGCTGCAGGCGGAGGCGCTTGCGTAGATGAAGCGCCGCCAGCAGCAGCCTAAGTTGCATTGTTGCCGTTGCGACCGCTGCGAAGCTCCATGACCGGTACGGGGAACGTCCACCTCCGCCAAATTAATGTTACATAAAGCTGAAGCCGAATACTATTTACAATTTATTTACAGGGAAGCTCACGGAGGCCAAAATGGCGACGCTATATCAAGCCGGCACACAGGTCGTCTTCGCCCTCATCAGTGCAGCCACACTGTGGCGGCTGTCCCGTAGCAATATATCCACCATCATTCCTACACGCTGCACTGAACAGGGGAGATACCTGTAATCATCATATCCTCTCCGCCGCTAAACATGCTAGTTCTTTGGACGTAATGGATAAGGAGGGGCTACTGACGCATGCGTCTTTTGACGAGGCGATGTGCGCTGCTTCGATGAATTCACGGGTTAGTTGGTTACTATGTTCACTTAAAATTTGTGTTCTAGCGAAGTCAGGATGGCAGGCATTAGTGTCGCAGTCTCTACAATGGATGCCCAGATGCCCTTTTACTGTATTATGCACATTGTTGTTGTGCTCCCTCAGGCGTGCATTAAGGCATCTCCCCGTTTGACCGACATTAAGCCTGCCACATGACAATGGAATGGCGTAGACAACTCCCTCTTTACAAGAGACAAATTGATTTTCATGTTTAATGTTGCACTCTCTTGGAACGAATTCATTGTTAACCATTTTTCACATCTTCCCAAGCTTATCCGGCGCCGAGAAAACTACTTTGACACGTGCTCTGTTGGCTATCTTTTTTATTCTATGGAAGATATGATGAATATAAGGCACTACAGCGGTTTTACTTTTTCCTTTCCTGTCGTCGAATCCACCCTTTGTTCTTTTCTGTTTTGGCTCAACCTTCTGAGGATGATTTCTGACACTGACACCAGCAACTACTTAAGATAACCAGCCTTTACCAGACGATCTGTTTGATGATTGAAGCTATCTTGCATGGAGTGCGTGCATGATTTGTTAAGCGCGTTATGGTAGCATGTGTAGCATGTGTAATTGCATTTGCGCATGCGCGCGTCTTTATTTTAAAAAAGTTAAATTGTGGGGTTTTACGTGCCAAAACCACTTTCTGATTATGAAGCACACCGTAGTGGATATCTCCGGAAATTTCGACCACCTGGGGTTCTTTAACGTGCACCTAAATCTAAGTACACGGGTGTTTTCGCCCCCATCGAAATGCGGCCGCCATAGCCGCGATTCGATCCCGCGACCTCGTGCTCAGTAGCCTTATGCCCCAACCACTGGCACGCGCTGGAAAGCTTCGGCGCGCGCCGAAGGGTCAAATGCGTCAACGCGTCGGTCGCAAACGCGCTGAAGCGGAACGTCGCGCAGCGATTATGCCTTCTGCCGATGCTTGAAGTTTGCCGACGCGTGGCGAAGCTGCGCCGGCGTGCACCAATGAGAGGCTGCGACGAGTCGCAGGCGTCAACCAATCGGAGGCTGCGGAGACTCCGCTACTAGGCCTGACATGGCCGCCCGTACCTGCCCGTACGAAGGCGACGGCACCATCGATCGTCCGAGTTCCTTGGGCGTACGACGCGCGCGACAGTGTTCCTGAAAAACAGTGTTGTAATAGTATGCCGACGACGACACGACCGACGACCGTGGGTTGTGGCAGTGCGACGTGGATCCGAAGCGACTTCGAACGACGCCGACTAATCCAACCTGCCCACTGGGTTCCGCCGGGCTCAGTGCGATCGTCTGCTAAAACAGCCAACCGAATCACGATTACCGCAACGTCCGTGCTTGTTGTGTGTGCATTTTGTTGTGCTCAAAACGAATGGAAACATGTTTACGAGTTCCGAAGTCTGGATAATCAGCACTCGCCTATCGCCGATGTTGTTTACGTTACGCGTAGGCCTAGCGGGTCCATCGAGTTCGTAACTGGCGAGTGAACGAACTCACCTGAGAAACTCTGTCGAAGGAAATGAATTTTCAAGTCCGTTTGGTGCTGCAGTGATTTAAAATATGGCACTCTTGACTTCGTGTGACCTGTGATGTGGTGAATGAACCGTGTGGAAGTTGGGTTGGTCAACCGCGGCGTGTTTCGTGTGGTGTCGGTTGACTCAAGTTTAACGGGCAAGCTCTGCGCTGTTTCCAGTGGTAAAGATAACTTCCGCCGAACTATTGGAAGTACTTACATAATCAGCCGTGCCGCCTGTTTCATCTGACACTGCGCTCTTCTATTCGGCATGTGAATCCAGTTCAGTACAAGTTCACTGTACTCATTCACTAACTTCTTTCTAGTGCGTCCGTCTTTTGGGCTAGTTGGGCATAAATCGCTCGTGTAGCAGTCAAGGACACTGACGCACTGAAGCATACGTGACAACACAGCCATGTTTGAGTCAGTGTGTCGTTATAGTTGAGCACTGCAAAAAGAAATTATCTGTTTGCAACATGTGCCCTGTGTGCAGTGCATAGCAGGACCTGCATCATGCAAGACCTATGCATGTAGCAGCGTATATCACGATTGCTTCGATGCCCGCTTCAGAATCAGCAAGTACTGAGTCAATGAAACTGTAATTGATTTTTTATCTCACTTTTTGCTTATGGAAAGTGTAGATCGTGTGAGTGCATTGTGGGGAAGGTGAAAAGGTGTCATCAGTGTTTTGTGCAGTCAGTATGCTTAAAGTGCTGGAATCCCTTCAGCCTCTACTAAAATGTTTCTTGCTGCTATAATATAGATTGTAGTCAGGACAAAGATCTACTCAAAACAAAGTTACTAATGCATCTGCGCAGAATGTGTTTGATTAACAAGTTAACGCTTCCACAACAACAATATGACGATGCACAGCATGTGTGCTTACAATAAATACATTCCGTAAAGGTGAACGACTGGGCCTACAATATCAAACTTTGTAGTAGCACCGTAAAAAGTGCTGCCATGCATATCAGCCACAACGAAACTGCTGCACGTCCAACCTTCTTCCTTGGAGGCACTTCTATAAAGACTGTTCGGGCCCTTCCCATTCTGGGTGTAGCATTTAGCTGTTCTCTCAACTTTTCCGCATATGTCACCAGCACTGTATGTAAGCACCGGCCCTTTCTTGGGTTTGTGTCCCGTGTCTCCCTTCCCTGATGACCTAAGGTTTTCCGAGCACTCTACACTTCTATCATTCTGTCACGACTTCAGTACTGCTCATCAGTATAGTTCCCGTACCAAACTCGCGACGCTAACAAACTTAAGCTTGTTCAGCGCCGGACAATAGGCACCCTTTACTCCCGTCTTTTCGGTTGTCACAAGCTCATGCCAGCCTTCGAGGATTGCCTCAAACCCCTCAAGTAGCACACCCTGCAATACGAACGCAACATTGCACTAGTCTATACTGCAGGGTGTTTGATGTCTCTCTGGACAGCACTAATCTTTCTTCAGTTCGTCTGAACAAGTGGTCAGCACAGCCCGAGCCCTCATCACGCCTCTATGGCCCGACACCACAACTCCATCATTATATCTGGCATGCAGAGCTTTCTCTCCACTCCCCTGGCGATTTGGATTCTCCTTCCTTGGAACCAGACTTCATTGGCACTCCTGTGTGTTGTGCACCTGTCAAATGTGTGCGTGTGTGCCGTGCTGTGTTATTGAGCAAGTGTGTGTGCACATGGAGGGGAAGGAAGTCTCTTCTGCATCCTGCAAATGCCTGCTTTAGATGGCTGGTTATCAGATGCTCTAACATACAGGCATCAGCCTTCTTTTTAGTCTAGTGTGCCAAGTTACCACTAAGATTATTATTATTATTATTATTATTATTATTATTATTATTATTATTATTATTATTATTATTATTATTATTATTATTATTATTATTATTATTATTAGAATCATCACTTTGACCAGATTGATTGTGTTGAAGCCAGCGTGACACTTAATTCAAAATATTTCTGGGTCTTTGTGGGCTCTCTTTTCTAAAAGGAGTGCCAAAGATGTACGTCTTCTTCATGAAAATAGTGGTGTTGTCTCGAACACTGCTGATGCCTTTGCAGTACATTTCTGTTTGCTATATGGTGTGAAATATGCTTCAAGTAACGTTCCTTTTCAGTCTGGCGCAGTGTATGCTAACAGTCAATGAAAACCTTGTTTCCAAGTATATGAAGTGCCTTAAACTTTGCCTTAAACTTTCCCTTTCTTGTGGTGTTGATGGTATTTCCTCCACAGAGCTTAACCCTTTGAGACACCGTCTACACAATTGGGCACAGCAGGAGCGTGCATCAATAGCAAAAGCACTGATGAAAGTAATGGTATTTAAAATGTGTTTCATACATTTGAAACACTTATTATTGGAACTGTACTGCAATTTTGAATAATGTGCAGAATGTCTTAACAAAATGAGTGGGAAGGTAGACGGCTGGGTGTTGTTACTCTGTGTCAGTATGTTGTATGTAGCGGGTTCACTTCTTTCATTGTTTTTTACAATGTCGTGCACCAGGCATAATTGTCAAGTGGCTGGATAAGTGCTTTTCAAGCTTTTCAAAACACGAAATAGTACATGTTTTCATATTTTGTGTTCCTGTAGTGAGTTTTCGCATGGAGTCGAAATTATGTAAACTTGACAAAACTCGCTAAACAATTGAAAATTCTTAACATTTGCTGCAGCTGTACACTTTCTACGATTTTGAGGATGCAAGAGATGTGGTGAAAGCAACTTTTCAATCAATGGGATAAAGTGGTGTCTGAAAGGGTTAAGACGTATGGAAGCATACTTGTTCCTCGTTCTCACAAGCATCTTCAATAGTTCCCTAAAGTCTAATACCTTTTCTAGCACTCGAAAGGTAGCATGAACATTGCCCATGCAAAAATCAGGTGCTAGATGTGCAGTTACTAACTGCCGACCTATATCTATCCTCTTCAGTGCGTCAGGTGTTTGAATCTATATGGGATTCCTCGCTTTCTGTTAGTGCTAAGAGCATTTTAATAAATGAACAGCATGACTTTGTGTGCCGACATTTCAGACTGTCAACAGTGTTCACCACTGCATCGACTTCCAAAAAGACATTTTTTCACTCTCAAACTGGTGCAGAAGCAATAAGTACTCTTAAATGCTTCCAACACTATGGCATTAAGTTATATGCACAAAACGCACCATGTGAAATTTTGATACACCCTACGTGATGCTCCACTTCTTAGGGTCAATGAAATGAAAGATCTTGGTGTGTACTTCGACAAAACGCTAAGCTTCTCTTCACATAGATAATTACACAAGATGCCCTTCACGCTCTTGGAATTGCATGCCGTATATTGCATGATTTCCACTCACCTCTTGTGTTTCTGAAATTCTGCTGTGTGCCTCCAACTACTAGAGTATGCTTCTGTAGGAGGGGAGTGCAATGAGCAAATCTAATTCTGACCTCATTGAACGCATCCAGAATAAATTGATATCTATCTTAAAGCACCACTTTTGCCATTCTGGCGACCACAGTTGAGCCTTCTCAAGTATACTTCAACTCGCACCTCTAGATTCAAGTCTTAATAAATCACACCTTTTGTTCCTGTATAAGGTGGTCCATGACATTATACATTCCTTAAAGCTTCTTGATCATATGCATTTGTTTGTGCCTCAATAGTATACCAGGTAGCATTCCACATTCGTTGCCTGGGCTTGTTACAAGATTGTGCTAATAAGACTCGACTCCAAAACATACTTCAGAGTTCATTTCCTGTGTTTTGTGTATCTGTAGATAATCATGTAGGATTAACTCCCTTTTACTTTTCCGCGTTTCCTGTTTTTCCTATTTGTTTCTCTATCTTCCATTTTTTTGTCTACTACATTCATGTTTTCTGTACATTTTGTCTCACATAGTGCTCGTTAAGTGCACCTGTACAAAGGCTCTCTAGCTGTTCCTGGGCACTACAATAAAAATTTGAATGATTGTTTATTATCGTAGTATAAAATTGTGCTGTTTAAGTATGTACTAGTATACTATTTCAGTGCAGTAGCTTTTGTGCAATTAAAGAAAGGGCATGAATTAAGAAGAGAGAGAGAAAATGATAAATGAAAGGTAGGGAGGTTAACCAGGACTGAGCCCATTTGGTTACCCTACACTGTGGAAAGGGAAAGGAGGACGGAAAGATTAAAAGAAAAGAAAGTCCACTGGGGATATCAGTCGGTCACTCAGTTTGGATCACAGACGCTGACTCAATCCGATATCTTGCAAATATCGCAGCAGCGCTTTTGTGGCCTTTTGTAGCTGCGACATGCGAGGGCATGGTCCCAAGATCTAGTTCAAGGTGAACGGCTTTCCATCTAGCTGATTGAGAGCTGTGCAGAGGTCTTGCCTTTCATCTTCAAAAGATGGGCAGTAGCACAGTAGGTATTCTATGGTTTCCTCGACACCGCAGGCATTGCACTCTGCGCTATCAGCCATTCCAATCAAAAATGCATATGCATTGGTGAATGCGACGCCCAAGCGTAAGCGGCACAGCACTGTTATCTCATTTTGCGGAAGACCTGGTAACAGCCGCAGTTGCATAGAGGGATCGGGGGAATGCAATCGATGTTGAGTGAATTCAGGTGTGTGCCACCTTTCCAATGTCAAAAGAGTGCTCTAGCTTGCCTAAGTGTTGGGCTGCGTCGATCCACGATAAAGGTATAGAAATAAGGGTTGCTCCTTCGTGGGCTTTCCTAGCAGCTTCGTCAGCGAGGTCGTTGCCGGAGATACCGCAATGACCAGGCAGCCACTGAAACACAACGTCGTGTCCTTTCATGATCATGTGATGGTGCATTTCTCGTATCTTCGACACGAGTTGTTCACATGACCCGCGATGAAGAGATGACAGAAGACATTGTAAGGCCGCCTTTGAATCGCAGAATATTGCCCACCGATTAGCCGGTTGGTTATTAATATAATCAACGGCACCTCGGAGGGCAACAAGCTCCGAACCGGTCGATGTTGTCAAGTAAGAAATCTTGTATTGGATGCTTAGTGATCGTGATGGTATAACCACTGCGCTGGTGGAGCTAGTCTGAGTAGAAGAACCATCCGTATATATGTGGACTCGATCAAAGTAGAAAGTGCGCAAACAATCCAGAGCTGCTTGCTTCAAGGCCAAGGTAGGCAGGACGGTCTTCTTTCTTATCCCTGGAACCGTAAGACGCACTTGAGGTTGTTTTAAACACCACAAAGCTGAGGTTGAACATGCTGAGGGTGTGAAACCCTATGGTAAGGAGGCACGATGGATGCTGACCTTGTTGGAGAAGGACGCCTGTGGTCGTCGTTCTGGCATGAATTAAGAAAGTGCAGTAATATGCTATGTGCCTGATCATATGCATTGTGCTATTAATTTCTTCTGAGTTTTAATAATGGCTGGCTACTGTATGTAGTGTTGTGCAATAAAATAATATGCCAGAGCAATTATTGCGTGCCTTGCAGAACAAATTGAATATATATTTCTCAGTCAAAATATCATGGCAGGCTGAAAACAATAAACTGTAATTTTTCGTTTTGTGGTGACGAAGTGTGTAAATTGTGAAAATAACCTGTTTATATATTTCTGATACTACGCAAATGAGCTGCTCCCATACATTCGAATAAGTGCTTCAATAGTATGACTTGGCAAAGGGCAACGAAAGACTCCTATCAAAACCCTCTAATTCTCAAGCTTGTATTATCTGACGGTATGTCATTTCATTAATGTAAAGAAAGGCAAACTTGATATGTGGAAACCAGTTACAATATAACATGGCCCTTGCACTGTGAAAATGTTTTGTAGCAATACACTCAACGTGAAGGCCTCGGGATGCGGTGTTGATGCATCAAAACAACCTAGAATAATGGAGGTGCTCCATGGGCTAGATTTGGCAGAATCAAGAATTGGGGGGAGACAAGATACGAATTACATACATTTTAGCTATTCTAGTTTTTCTTCTTTTTTTTGTGAGTGCTACAGGTGTTTCAATTTCGCTTTGCTGATTTTCTCAGAACCCACTTTTTCACGTTTCTCTCGTGCACCAACAAGCATAATTATATTGACACGGATGCTTTATCTGTATCCGGTTACCGTATTTCACCGGCTAAAAAATGTTAAACGTTATCACTCGGTGCAGGATGCGCCTGAAGGTATCGCAAGTTTCGCGAATGCTATCGATGGTTCTGTCTGTTGTCGACGAACATTGCTAATCTGATTGCATACGCGACACGAATTGTGTTGTAGTTTCTGGAAGGCGCGCGGGCACCAGCGAATAGGCTGTAACTTTCGACGACTGACGTATGCAAACCGACGCGCTTGACCCGCAGATGAGATTTTCTACGATTGCCGACATTGCTCGTCGCTATCGTTGCGATTGAGCCGGCACTATTTATTTTCCGTCACTACTACGTGGCACCCGCCGTGGTTGCTCAGTGGCCATGGTGTTGGGCTGCTGAGCACGAGGTCGCGGGATCGAATCCCGGCCACGGCGGCCGCATTTCGATGGGGGCGAAATGCGAAAACACCCGTGTACTTCGATTTAGGTGCACGTTAAAGAACCCTACGTGGTCGAAATTTCCGGAGTCCTCCACTACGGCGTGCCTCATAATCAGAAAGTGGTTTTGGCACGTAAAACCCCATAATTTAATTTTTTAACTACGTGGCAATATTTCCAACACAGATTTTTTTCAGTTATACATTGCACGCCTAATTCTTACATAGTTGGCTGTGCAATAAGCTACCGAAAAATGAAATGGTACAACAGTTTTTGATATATGGCATCGTCGTGCAGGTGTTTGCAAAGCGATCTTGCAGACAGACGACGCGCGTGCGCTGATGTCGATATTTTGTACACTATTGTTACTTCAAAAATAAAAACAAACTTGCGGCAGGTGTATATTCATTATTCAAACGTGTTTTTTTATATCTAAAAGCACATACAGATCACTAACTTATTGTTTCAAGCTTAGTTTACAGCAGGCTGTTTTAGGCCGAACTTTGACGGATGAAGACGGAATAGTCCAGCAACAGTGCGCCGCAGCCGAGGAGCGAGCTTCGGCGCGCGTCTCCAGTGGTTGCGCGCCCTTTCCCTCCAGCCGAAGCGAAGCGACGCGTTCGCTTGCCAGCGCGCGCCGAAGCTTTCGGCGCGTGCCAGTGGTTGGGGCATAACACCATAGCCACTGAGCAACCACGGCGGGTACGCACGTCTTTATGTCTCCCTTTTTGAATCTGCCTGCGCCTGAGTGAGTGCGTGTATGCCCGTGCTGTGTGTGTGTGTGTGCGCGTGTGTGTGTGTGCGCGTGTGCGTGTGCGTGTGCGTGTGTGTGCGCGTGTGCGTGCGTGCATGCGTGTGTGTGCGTGTGTGTGTGTGTGTGTGTGTGTGTGTGTTTGTGTGTGTTTGTGTGTGTGTGAGTGTGCGTGTTTATCTTCTCTAGGTCCAGTCAAAATGTGGCGCAATCCAGCTTCTAGTATGGTATACCAAGAAGCCCAGTCTTCAACCTTAGCATGTCTGCGAAATTTTTAATCCTCTTTTTTTCATTTTCCCGGTGTAAAAAAAAGAAGGAAGTTGTTATTCCCGTGTGGAAAACCACTTCCAGTGGCCGAATGATTAGAGGGTCGCGTTACAGTGCTGAGGGAACTAAGTTTGATAACTACGCACGCACTACAACCGCAACTTCTTCAGCGCTCCTAATCACGTGTCAAGGTCACCCTCAAAGTCACATAAATGGCCAGGAACTGACATGTATCACAGTTGGGGAAAGAGCTGAAGAAAGCGATGACTTAAAAACGAAATCGGCTCTCAACCATTCCAAAAAGCTTTGGGAATATAAAATGTGAAATTCTTTAGATGAAATTTGAAATACCCAGTCGCCCAAGCTTTTTAACAAATACCACTGTGGTGGTTTTGCATGTGAACTCTATAGACACAAAATAACTTATCCCCCACCTGGCGATGTTGGCAACCTCTTGGATGAAGCGGTAGCTAATGCGGTCGCGCACCGACGACTTGTGCTTCCAGCGGCCACACACGAAGTGGTAGAAGTCTTGGCAAGGATCCACCGACCAGTCCATGCTTTCGTTGAGTAGCTGCACACAGCCAAGGAGTAGTGAGCAACGCGTCAGGGTTATGAGAAAAGCACTTGGCTAGCTGGCTCGTTCATTGACAAAACATGGTGAGCCATTTGATCTAAACTTTCTGCATGCGCACAATTTTTTTATTTCCTGACAAAACAATATACGGCAGGAATGTCGATGTTCATTTCGTGCCACACACCGAGTGACACAAGCTGGCGTCAAAGAGGTTCGTTAAAGAGTGGCGAAGACCAAGTGGCATGTACACGCAGCTCTAGGTTGGCAACAAAGAGGTTCATTGAACAGCAGCACATGTGCAGTACCACTTGCCGGTCCAATGGTTGGTATGAAACCCTTTTCCCTCACCGCAGCAGCTTAGTGAGACACTAATTTAGCCGTGTACTACCCAACGACTCACGTTCTCGGGTAAACGCCTAAATACACAGGCAGGCAGGCAGGCAGGCCGGCAGGCAGGCCGGCAGGCAGGCCGGCAGGCAGGCCGGCAGGCTGGCCGGCAGGCAGGCAGACCGATAGACAGACCTCAGTAAATGCGTCAAGTACCCTGAGAATGCTGATCAAATTAACATTTCGCATTGAAATGTGAAGCATTGATAATAATAGGTACGTTTAGGGCTCTTCCAGGAGCGGGCCACACACAACTGCCCTCCAAGAAATCCTACTTTCTAAGCTGCTGCAGGCAGGCGGCAACACAACGTTATGCTTGCGCCATCACGGCAGCAGCTCCCATCCGCATAGGTGAAGGTAAATTTCAAATATTCCTTTTAAATTGGCAACTAACTGTGGGAAGTGTTATACTAAACGTTGTAGACTCCAAAACGCAAAGTTTCAGCAAAATTTGAGCAGTAATAGTGCACCGATTAGTGCAAAACCTGTTTTGGAACAGCCGCAGCGAAATGTGCACTACCCTGTACCAGAACTTCCACCATCAAAAATATAAATATTGTAAGCGCACTAACAAGTCCGTTAGTGTTGAGCCAATGCAAGCAGGCAATGTACTACAAATTCAACTTGGTCGAAATGGCGGAATCCGTCGATAATTAAAATTTCAAGCTTTTTCTTTTTTCTTTTTGGCCTCACTGATGTCAAAAATTGTACGTTAGGCTGACTGCTCTCGTGGTGTTTCCAGTGCACTCACGCGGTACCGCGCATTCGTCTGGGCGCCATGCTTGCGGTGCACTACCTTCGTCTGGAGAGAGCAGGTCACGTGTGCGCGCCACCAGGCCACCGCAGAGATCGACAATGTAGCGCGGTGCGGTCCCGTCGCGCAGCCCGCGCCTGAAGACGACGAAGAGTGGGCCGTTCAGCATGCACTCAGTTCGGGCTCCATATTGTGGCAGGCAGTTACGATACGAACCGTGTCTCTTCATGTCTCGCACAAAAGTGCATTTGCTGCCAGAATCTTGGAGCCTATCGGTCAATGAAGACGACTCATTTTACAGCCGCTATCCTAGCCGCTATCTCATACTAATATGAATGAGATAGTTCAAGTGGCTGAGGAGCTCTATAGAGATTTATACAGTACCAGTGGCACCCACGACGATAATGGAAGAGAAAATGGTCCAGAGGATTTCGAAAAACCACAGGTAACGCCGGAAGAAGTAAAGAAAGCCTTGGGAGATATGCAAACGGCGAAGGCAGCTGGGGAGGATCAGGTAACAGCAGATTTGTTGAAGGATGGTGGGCAGATTGTTCTAGAGAAACTGGTCACCCTGTATACGCAATGCCTCATAACGTCGAGCGTACCGGAATCTTGGAAAAACGCTAACATAGTCCTAATCCATAAGACAGGGGACGCCAAAGACTTGAAAAATTATAGACCGATCAGCTTACTGTCCGTTGCCTACAAACTATTTACTAAGGTAATCGCAAATAGAATCAGGAACACCTTAGACTACTGTCAAGCAAAGGACCAGGCAGGATTCCGTAAAGGCAACTCAACAATAGATCATATTCACACTATCAATCAGGTGATAGAAAAATGTGCGGAATATAATCAACCCTTATACATAGCTTTCATTGATTACGAGAAAGCATTTGATTCTGCCGAAACCTCAGCAGTCATGGAGGCATTACGGAATCAGGGTGTAGATGAGCCGTATGTAAAAATACTGAAAGATATCTATAGCGGCTCCACAGCCACCGTAGTTCTCCATAAAGAAAGCAACAAAATCCCAATAAAGAAAGGCGTCAGGCAGGGAGATACGATCTCTCCAATGCTATTCACAGCGTGTTTACAGGAGGTATTCAGAGACCTGGATTGGGAAGAAATGGGGATAAGAGTTAATGGAGAATACCTTAGTAACTTGCGATTCGCTGATGATATTGCCTTGCTTAGTAACTCAGGGGACCAACTGCAATGCATGCTCACTGACCTGGAGAGGCAAAGCAGAAGAGTGGGTCTAAAAATTAATCTGCAGAAAACTAAAGTAATGTTTAACAGTCTCGGAAGAGAACAGCGGTTTACGATAGGTAGCGAGGCACTGGAAGTGGTAAGGGAATACATCTACTTAGGGCAAGTAGTGACCATGGATCCGGATCATGAGACTGAAATAACCAGAAGAATAAGAATGGGCTGGGGTGCGTTTGGCAGGCATTCTCAGATCATGAACAGCAGACTGCCATTATCCCTCAAGAGAAAAGTTTATAACAGCTGTGTCTTACCAGTACTCACGTACGGGGCAGAAACCTGGAGGCTTACGAAAAGGGTTCTACTTAAATTGAGGACGATGCAACGAGCTATGGAAAGAAGAATGATAGGTGTAACGTTAAGGGATAAGAAAAGAGCAAATTGGGTGAGGGAACAAACGCGAGTTAATGACATCTTAGTTGAAATTAAGAAAAAGAAATGGGCATGGGCAGGACATGTAATGAGGAGGGAAGATAACCGATGATCACTAAGGGTTACGGAATGGATTCCAAGGGAAGGGAAGCGTAGCAGGGGGCGGCAGAAAGTTAGGTGGGCGGATGACATTAAGACGTTTGCAGGGACAACATGGCCACAATTAGTGCATGACTCATCGCATGCGCGCTGCTCTTCAGGAATCCTCACTATACGTGGCTTTCCCACAGCATGGTCAGAACACAAATGCAATTCCTTACTAGCCTGGCTCTGCTTGCTTATATGTAATGTAGTGACGTCACGTCCTGCGTTACACACTGTGCTGTAACAAACCTGCACTTTAGTTTATATTTGATATGAGTATTGACGTCCAGTCACCTGTTACAATCGGATGTGGTTATCAATCATTCTGCGCCTCCCATTGTTAGCTACTGGCTTATGATCCATCACGTTGATCGAAGGTGTGCGTAATGCTCGTCTTTGTCGAAGCATGTGTCATGCACTGTGCGTGTTATCGGAGTGAGTTTTCACACTTTTCACTTCTATTTTAGCCTACGATGGTACTGCCTCCGGGATCGGCCCCAGAAAGCGATTATTTTCACCCGCGAACACGACAAATTCATTAGGCGGTGGGGGGGGGGGGGGGAGGGGGAGGTAATGGTATACACCTCCGCGGTAAAAGTGGTCCTAGAATTGGCGGTGACTCTCCTGCGAGCATTTATTCCCTTATCCTTGACGCCTTGCCATACAGGCTACACACTTCAATGCAACGGAGTTCCTCGAACACACTCCATGGCCAGTCCATGCCACAGCAAGTGTCACTAAACCTTTCCGTTTCACAGCCTGCGAGTGACACTAACGGCGAAGTGCACTCACTCGAAGTGACACCAAGGTTGCCCGCCTGACTGGGGTACATCGTTAGTTTAGCGCTCACACTCACGGCAGATGAGCAGAAACGCTAGTTTGCCTATCGACTGTGCGTTGCCAGTTGAGAGTAGCCTGGAGCGTGAGCCAGACCCCAGCCCTTGCTCTGCGACCGAGGCGAATGAGCGTAGCGGTGACGGAACGCCCACTTCGCTTGCTTCTTTGTTTTTGCAGCCAAACACACGTCACGTGTTTGCAGACTCTAAATCTCCGCGAGCGAGCCACGCATGCGCCGTGAGTGGGACTGCGTCGCAACGACGGCGGCAGTGGCGACGGCGTGAATGCGCCTGAGGCATTCGTATAATTGCTATCGCAATCAATACCTCTGATACTCTGCGTTCAGCGCCGAGACATCGCATCCGAAGACTGGCTACACTGGAATACGAATTAGAAACGTAGTTGGTCGTAGATAACACACATGGGGACCAACTTTTTCACTACGATGACTGAAGTGGATATTCCCATGTACAATAATAATTACTTGCGCATATCACTAACCGTTCTGAAGAAGCATGTACCGGCTTTATACACTGCCTATGCAAAGAAGACGTCGTTGCGAAACATTGTTGGTGGCTCTTTCATGCGGCAGCAACAATAATTAAAGAAGCTCCATGAAGACACCGCTGCCGCGAAGGATACGGGGATCGTGGTAATTTCTAATGCACTGAGGGGAAACTATTGTGTGAAGTGCACTGATCTGGGTTTGTTTTGTTTTTTTTTTGTTTTGTTTGTTTTGTTATTCTGAAACTAACGATAATGAAGGGGCACTAAAGAGGAGTGTAACTGAAGCTGTAATAAAATATCACCCTCGCGGATTTCCGAAACATCAGCTATCACCAAGAGAGAAAGATCGATAAAAAAAGTTCCACAACAGCTAGCTGGGACGTCGGGGGTCTTGACAGCATCTCCTCGTGCATAATTATTTCACTCTCAGTAAAGATTAACTGCTTTTTTATGGTAAAACAGCTACAGAGTGAACTAAGCACGTTTCGAGTTCATTCCCTGCATCAAAACGGCCCAGCTCCACTTTTGAAATCAGTGAGATCACACCGACGCCGAGGTTCCGGTGCGAAATTCGTGAGTGGATTAGATATATCAGTAATAGGGTACAAATTTTGTTTCCTCCGGTGCTAACTGCATTTAGAATTGTTAGCTGAGCTTCATTATCAACAGTGGCTACTTTGCTTAGTCGGTAACGCTATTACATCTACCCTTACCAACTGAACTACCACGGTATAGAATGCTGAGAAAACTATGTTGTAACTACAAAGAACTTCAATAAGAGTGTAGGACACAGAGGATGAAACATGTAGGCAGGGGCACTGACGTGAACGTCACGTAATCTCTATGAAGATGCATCCATTACGGCTGTTGGTCAAGGCAATGGGAAACTGCCTGTGGTGCTAGCTCGCTTCTCCAAAAATGCCTCTCAGAACACTTCCTATTGCTATATTTCCGCTATTACGACACCCTTTAAATAATTGGCGCAGCCAAGGCAGTACAACATTACTTTGGGGGCGCCTGGCAACTTTCAGCATCAATCAAATATTTTTCATGAGGCTCGGTGACATTTCAGTGCAAGGCAGTGGCTATGCCTTACACCGTAGCAGCATAGTGTCGAATAAATTAAGACCATCACAGGGATTCTTGACGACGCGTACGAAGCATCGGCCTACGTCAACCTCGTTACACTCTACCTCTTATAGAAATAGACCGCCGCGACCGGGCGACCTCATCCTCATGCTCAGTGCGTGCCACAGCCCCTGAGACATTGCAACGGAGTCGCCCGTACTACGGTGAAAACATGCACAAGTCTGAAGGCTACACAAGCGCTCGCAGGCCTGCAATGTCGCCCGTGGACTTAGCGCTTCTCTCAATGTGGAATCAGCTACAGCATAAAACCATTCGTCGCACGTATTTCCGCGAAGGTGATCATGCTAAGGCGAAAGCCTTTAGTGGCTCATGAATGTCCGGGCGCAGTCCGTGGTGAACGCAGGAAAGCGGTGATCACCGGCGAGGGGAACTAGGAGAGGAGGCGCCATGCGAGTAGCGCTGTGCGACTGGACGCACGGGAGAGCGAGAACATGCGCGTGGGGGTGTGCGCACATCGGCGACAAACCTTTCAGCCATATTGCTGTGATTGCATCCCATGCTTACGTCCACGGCGGTGTCCGTTCGCAGAACAGTTCAAACAAGAGCTACAGGGGCATCCATAGATAGTATTTCGCTTAACGCAGCTTAGCTCAGCAAAGTGCCCATAGACTTTTTTTTGTACACGAACCTTGGTGTACAACATGCAGTCCTCGTCGCAGATGCGCGGTTCGACCTCCACCTTCTGGGCCACGATCAGCGCCGCCGCGCACACGCCCACGATGACCGCCGCGACGATGGCCGCGTACATCGCACGGCGCCACGGAAAGTCATCTGCCCAGTGGCGCAGTTCCTCGGGCACGACTACCGCCGCGGCCACACGCTCGCGTATCATCTGGCGCCTCAGTCCATGTTCGAAGGGTCGCGAAGGCTCTATGGGCGCCGCACACGATGCCATCGAGGCTCTGGTCCTCTCCGTGTAGAAGTCCAGCGGCTGGGGCGGCCTCGTCAGCTGCGTCGTCGGACAGAAACCGAGACAATGACGACCACGCATAGTCGTCACCATTATACCACCGCATTGACACCGCTACATCACTTTAGAGCCAAGGTTTTTTTTAACACTTTTTGCAACCCCCTCTAGACTTGGCTGACCGTTTCTACAGATGCTGTTGTCTTTTCAAATAGCCTGCAGGTAGAAACTTAAACAATTACGTGTCTGACGGCGGGATGGACCTTTGGCATCGGGCATAACCGTCTACGCTCTAGAATTTGGTGCGCGCTTAAGCTTCGCCTTTAAGTGTGGAACGTGATACCATTCAAAGATCCCTGACTGCTCCTCATGCTTCAGCTTATGTAGCCATAATGTTTACCCGCAAACGCTGGCAGCGAACGCAATGCACGAAGGCGACTTTTCTGGTAAAAGCGCTGGCTCTTGCATGGGCCGCGGATGCGCGTAGGCGAGCGCCATCTGGATGCCTTCGCAAGTAACCGGGCGCGCCGCTTTTTGAATGATAAAAACTGGAAAACGGATTTGAGTTTAATTTCCGCGCAACGGGATTATGTTTTCTCGCATATTTAAATTACAATCTGACGCTGTCCACGTCTGTTGGTTTTGAGTAAGTCGTACTTTACGACATTTCCTCACGCGTTTTACTTGGAGAAATACAATTCCTTCAGTAACGTCTCGGCTCTGCATGAAGAGCCTGCGTGGTTGGGTATGCGTGGTTCGGAACAACTTAATTAGACGCTGGACGCGGGACGCCGGTACCGGATTTCCTGCGACACGGGGCTCTTAACGCTATCGCGGTAATACCTAGGCCACAGTCGTGAACATACTTGTCTGGTGTGAAAGCGAGGTGACTTTTTCAGACTATAGGTGCCTGTGTTACGTCACGTTACACGTGACCGAGAGCACGTGTGCGCGAGAGCTCGTGCGCGGGAAAGTATGGCCGCCAGTGTCCATTAGGCCACTGTTGCAGTAATGAATTATTGAGTAATTATCGACCATATCACTGTATTTCGCGTGTTACATCTGTCGGCAAATCCCTCGTTTCACAATTTTATCCTCTACAAACATCAAACTTCGTCTTCACGTCGTGGCACCAGTGCGTTAACGTCTCAATGCGCACTTGCATGAAGTGGTGTTTGCATTTCGGCTTAGCTTTATGAACCGTACATTGCATAAGCATAATCATGGTATGAAGTCAATAAGGGTTTTCACTTTGGCTATATATAAGCATCAGCATTGCTCAGATTAGGCAGTGGATGGGATCAGAATGAACGCAACTCGCATCGCATTTGGTATTACAGCATTTAATTAGCCCCTTCCCGAAAGATTCGCTTTCCAGCATAGGCATTGGATTTGTGCAATAATTTGGATCACCAATGGTTAATCAAGTGTTCCACGTCCATAAACGACCTGCCGAGATTCTTCCTTTCGTTCCGATTACAGAATTTTTCGTTTAAATGCAACAAGCTTAATCAAATACGGTGCAGTAGTTGCCAAGAAACATGATTTCTCCTTTTCTATATATTTACATAGGAGCCCCCAAGCTAAAGCTAACCCTTAGGCTGTAACACAATTTTAAGAATAAAGCAAAATTTAAACTTTTTCTTTTAAATGCAACAAGCTTAATCAAATATCGTGCAGTGGTTGCCGAGAAAAACGATTTCTCCTTTCCTATATATCTACATAGGAGCCCCTAAGCTAAAGCTTACCCGTAGGCTGTAAAACAATTCTAAGAATAAAGTAAAAGTTTAAATCTAGTTACTGTTAGAAGCGGATTCTTTATTTAGAACATCGGATTTATGAAAATTGGCGACAATTGAAAACTTCCCGAAAACCAGTCTATCAAGTTTACAGCTCTGTAACTCAACAATCAAAAACAACATTGCAATTCTGTATCACATCTAATAGCACATCTAAAGCTGGCAAATTTGGTGTATTTTAAATGGTTCTCAAATGCACCACTACTCTGAGCAGCAATGTTGGAAAACCTGCGAAAACGTTCAAGAAATTCCCGTAAGTCATTGTAGTGTCTTCGGTTATCTCTGTTGTGGTCAAGCCCTGGTGTGGACGGCCCTGTGACATCACTAAAGAACAGAAATAAAACGCGGCTGCCTAATAAACACGGGCCTTTTTAGTGGCACGAACATCAAATGACACTCTGGTTTCTCGCACAGCAGTTCCGGTTCACCTGTCGATGCGACCGAGTAGGAAATTCAGAATAAATGAGGAAAAAGTAGATAAAGATAGCACAGTACGAAATTCACGGGTTTGATTAAAGATATGATATCGAAGCACAATTTGAGTTATTGATGTGTCTGGAATAACGTAAATTAATTAGATATCACTGAAACGGCCGGGGACCAAATTCGGTATAATTTAGAAAAATATAGGAAAAAAATGCACAGCACCAAATTCATGGATTTCATGATATATATGATATCAGAGCATGTGTTTTGTTACAAGTTGAGTTACTGAAGTATCTGGAACAAGTAGAAGTGATTAGAAACAACTGATTACCGCACACTAAAGCACAGAATCGTAGATTTTAGAGAACCGCCAGGTGAGCACGACTTTGGCGAAGTTCCTGGAAGCAGGGAAGTAGAAAGCGGATGTAATGAGGTCACTAATGACTTCACAAACAAGATGGCATGATATTTTCCCGGCTAATTATTGAAAAACAGTTGGGTGCGAGTTCGGTTCGTACGTTCTGTTCGCCTACGGCTAACCCAAAACACTGAAGCAGAGGTGCGAGTGCCACTAAAGCACACCTAAATGAAGGATTAGGCACGCATGCCAATTTCTGAGCACGTGGCTACATGGGAGTGGCATCCGTCTTTCGTTCGCATCATAGTTCTACAGGACCAGACGCGACAGACAAATTATATGTATCAAATTTCCCGCTTTGAATGTTACGATGGATGCGATTTACAGAACGCCGATACCTGCTCTTGCTGTAGAGGGACAAATTTGTACGCTTCGGGCTTCCATATTTTTTACCCCCACAAATACATAAGAATCATAGTAAGAAATTAAGACCATAAATCGCAATTCCGCTTGCAACAGTAACTAGAATTTAACATTTTTTTCTCAAATGCCACACATTTCAATAATATTGGCCCGGGGCTTATTTTAGAAAAGCGTTCCTGTGTTTTACATGTATTCGAATAGTCGGTGTCCGAGTTGGGGCCGTGAGAAAGCCTCCTCTGAAGGGGAAGCTTTAGTGCTACAGCGCACTCGGTAGCTATACGGCACACGACGCTATCCGCCCTCGGTCGCCTTGGCGCCTACACTCCACGCATCGTAGATCGTTTTCAAGACAGGCCTCGCGCGACCACGCCATACGCAACCGCCGCTGGAGTAAAACTCACCGTTGTGAACATGCGCTTACTATCTGAATTACCCAGCACGGTGTCAGCGCGCACAGGCAAGCATGAACATTCATACTCGATGGCCGCGGACACTCGCTGTCAAAACTCTGGCATGAGGAATCGCGGCAGTAGCAGTGAGCGAAGTGAGCTTCGTGATATCTGTCACTTCATCGTAAACTGAGCGGTAAGAACACAGCACATACTAAGGTCCGAGCCGTCGGCCCACCTAGACTGTGCCCCCAAAGCAGATCGCTTCGAAATAAAGCCCGTGGACAACGCACGGCCGAAGTACAACGTCTCCCCTCCCTCCCCTCCCACCGTTCCATGGTGCCATGCGCACCACGAGATACCGCGCTTCCTCCCATTGCGCACGTGAGATTGAGCCGCCATCTTCAGCTTACCGTCGCACGCTTTCACTCGTACACACAGCGCACAGCGCGCGAGTGCGATGTTACGAGTAGACGACCCCGGTACGTGGGCATCACAAGAAAACCTGTAGGAACTCCACCTCCACCTACTTTCCTCCTGCGCGACGCTTCGCCTCGTTTCTCCATCCCAACTTTGCTCAACGTAACCTACACATTCCTCTAGGTGGTGGTACTTTGCCGCGCGCTGGACACGCTCCATCGTACAATCCCCCGCACGCGATTCGCTTCACGTTCAGGCGCCTTCCTCGTTCGCTTGCTTCGCAACCTCAGACAGACACCACTGAATTGATGAGGTGGCCAGTTACGCTAGCGCGCAGATATATATGTTGCGTTGAAATGGCGAATAAAGGCATATAAAACGTAGTAAATGAAGCCTCAAGAACGTCTCAAGATACAAAACGAAGATCAGACAAAACCATGTACTAACCAACTAACCATCGTTCTCATGGTGGCGCCGGGTTCCCTCAAGTAATTTTGGTTCGAAACTCTATGGCACGAACATGGCCTCTGGGATCAGGCGGAGCGCTGCTCCATCTCGGAAACCATGGTAACGGCCGCGCGCGTTCCCAGCTGCCGCCTTCACGCGTCTCATCGCTGTAGCTGTCATTTTCTATTCCACTACACGTTTCGATGCCAAATGGCTTCTCTTCTGAACTGAGAATTGCGGGACTAGGCAAGCAAAGCTATACTTTAGATGCGAAATAATTTCATGAAATAGATTTCTACCTTCCAATAGCCTAGAAAAGGAAAGCGGGAACATCGTTAAGGGTAAATCGTAACCTTTAGACGACAAGGTAGACATTTTGTTACGCGCACTCTATGATCAAAACAAATTTGTTAGCAGATCCGTTGAGTTCTGCAGGAACACGCGACGTCTTTATCTAGGCACTGTTGTGCGAGGAACCTTTCGGGCAGGGCGGGAACATCGTTAAGGGTAAATCGTAACCTTTAGCCGACAAGGTACACATTTTGTTACGCGCACCCTATGATCAAAACAAATTTGTTAGCAGATCCGTTGAGTTCTGCAGGAACACGCGACGTCTTTATCTAGGCACTGTTGTGCGAGGAACCTTTCGGGCAGGGCGGGCCTAAACCTTTCGATCGTCAGCGACGAGGAAATTTCAGCTGAGCTACCGCACATCAAGGGCAGCCTTCTGAGTCGTGGTTGTTCTTAAGTGCAGACTAACGGATAGCACAAACTGCGCTCACCTGGGGCTTTAGCTTCTTCTTTCTGGTGACGATCTTGCGCAGACGTGGCAGGTAGTGCATGGCTGGCAGTAGAAAGAGCGTTAGCAGTGCGGAGCTCAGCAAATGCGCGACCGGACGCGAGCATAGATCTTCTTCTTCTGCGCGTTCTCGCGGCTCGAGCAGCTTAACACCACGAGCGGCATTTCTTTTCATCTTCAACCTGTAAGCACGATTGAACGTGCAGAGGCACTGCTGCACAGGAAGAAAATTATTCACGTATCTGTGCCCGTACTTTTTGAAAAAATTCAACGATAAATCCAACGTTAAAGGATGTGCATCTCTATCTTTAAGACTGAAAAACAAGAAGAAAAGATTGTGCGCTTATCCCAGTTTGGTTTTGCCGTCGAAAAGCCAGTGGGCATCGCCTGTGGTCTTGGGGAAGAAAAAGGATGGAACCCCATGTTTCTGCGTCGATTATCGTCGACTGAACAAGATCACGAAGAAGGACGTATACCCCATTGCGCCGATAGACCCTGCAACCCAAAATTCTTCTCGTCGATGGATTTTAAGACTGGCTACTGGCAAACAGAAGTCGAGAAGAGGTATCGAGAAAGAACCACCTGTTATATCGTGCATATTACTCAGTACGACAGGAATGGAGACATTACTCATCCTCTGCGTTTATTCCCTGCTCTTTTTGCTCCCCCTTGGGCCGCTCCAAGCGCGCGCCTTCTCATGGCGCTGCGGTAGGCAGCGACGCCTTATATAACATATCCCCTCGTGAAAAAAAAAATTGTCCGTTACTTCCTGATGTAGTCATGCAGCTTCTTCGGTGTCTTCTTGTTGCGGGCGCTTCTCCTCACGCGCTCTTCGCATCTTGGCAAATTACCTGAAGCTTGTTGCGTGCGCCCTGCAGCAGGTGGTTCAGGATTCAGGGGTGCATTATCTGCGCTTGGTGTGCCAGGTTGTGACGGATGGCTTACAGCCGCACTAGTTGAGACATCGGATGCCGGTGACCAGTTCATGACAGCAGTGGTACCTAATTTCATTCTGCTGATAGCTTCAGGGTGAACGGCCGCTAATTTGGTAGCATTCCACACCCGCCCATCTTCCAAGAGGTAAGAGGTGGGTCCGCGCTTTCCAATAATTTTCTTGGGCGCAGAAAACTGTGAAGATAACTTCCCATGAACTGCAGGTAATTTAACCGGCACGTGGTCACCCACGGCGAAGTTGGGTTCCTTGGCACCGCGTTTTTGATCGGTGTAGCGCTTCGACGTCATTTGCTTCTTCTTGATGCGCTCTCTCAACTGCTGTAGTGCCCTTGAAGGGTCATTGGTGAAACATTTGTCAGGAAATCCCACAATGTCAAGTCTGGTGCGAGGTTGGCGTCCATGAAGAAGAATAGCGGGTGCAACACCAGTAGTCGCATGAGGCGTACAGCGATATGTTTGTAGGTAATCAAATATCGCTGTTCTTCTCTCACGACGTTCTAACAGGGCTAATTGAATATAGGACTTTAATACCCTGTTAAATCTTTCCACTAAACCGTTAGCTTGCGGGTAATACACAGAACAGTAGTAATGGGTGATTCCGCGCTCTGTGAGTCCAAGCGAAAGGCGCGTTTCCTCGAAGCAAAACACGCATTGGCTCCACAACCTCAGAAAAATGCGGAATGAACTTAGAGTACAAGCCTGCGAGTCCCAGCAGCGAGCGAAGTTCATTAATATTTGTGGGTGATGGTGCCTTTGTTATCGCCTCGATAGATGACATCAGTGGGAATAACCCTTTGGCGCTGACAACATGGCCTAGGAAAGTCAACTCTGTGACGTCAAAAACACATTTATAGTTGAGCCTGAGGCCAGCGTCAGAGAGCCGTTTCAAAACAGTGCGCTAATTGACCAAGTAATCCTCTCTGGAGCGTCCCTACACGATTATGTCGTCAATGTAAAACAAGACGCATTTGCATCCTTGGAGGATCATATGCATCAGCTTCTGAAACGCTGACGGTGCCGATGCCAGTCCGAAGCACACCCTCTTAAAGCGAAATAGTCCGTCGTGGGTTATAAACGTCGTAAGATCACGACTCTCTGGACTTAGTGGTAACTGGTGGTATGCAGAAGCTAAATCTAGCTTGGAGAATCGCTGTGCACCAGCCAAGCTGTTCAAAAGTTCCTCAGTTTGTGGCAGGGGAAAAATTATAGCTTTGTTTGGCTCTCGTAGGTCTACGCACATGCGAATCGAGCCATCCTTCTTTCTGGCTACGACAATTGGCGAGACCCACTCTGAAGAATCGACGCGCTCAATGATGTCCTGAGCTTCTAATTTTTGTACTTCTGCCGAGACTTGCCCACGAATGACGAGTGGTAGTCGTCAAAGTTTGCTGGCCACTGGTTGAACAGATGCGCGAACTCTGACCTTGTGAGTGAAACCTTTGACAGTTCCTAGCTGCTTTTCAAAGAAGTGCTCGAACTTGGAACGTAATTCAGGAGGGAGCACAGGAGTTCCTTTCGTCATTAGCAGTCACCTGAGAGGTGACCCTTGAATCTTCATATCCAGAGCCGCGATACCATCTAAACCAAGAATTGTTGTTCCTCCCGATACAACGTACAGAAGGACAGAAGTGCATCGGCCACGAAATGAAACTGGAGCAATGAAACATCATTTTATAGGAATTGCTGACTTAGAATAATCGAGGAGCTGGACGGATGTTGATGTCAGGTGAAATACAGTATCGAAATGGCGTCGGTAAAGTTCTTCCCCTAGGATTGAAACCGATGATCCAGTGTCAATCAGGAACGACACGTAAATTCCTTCAATTTCCAACACTGCATAAATTCCCTTCTTACGACTCCAGATGTGACAAACACTTATGTGATCGTCCGTGTCAGCTG
The DNA here is from genome assembly GCF_038994185.2 of Dermacentor albipictus. Lineage (NCBI taxonomy): Eukaryota > Metazoa > Arthropoda > Arachnida > Ixodida > Ixodidae > Dermacentor > Dermacentor albipictus. The sequence goes on along the minus strand of NC_091829.1, from coordinate 95,362,340 downwards.
TATCTGCGTCGCCTTCCGTGACATGCTGAATTTTCTTTTCAGACTTTCGGGAAGACTTGCACACCTTTTCCACATGGCCAGTCTTTCCACATCTGCGACACTTATGTGTCTTAGCTTTGCAGTGAGGACTATTCGCCAGATGGTCCAAAGAGCCACAACGATAACATTCTTGCTCTTTCAGAGCTCGACGACTTTCAGTTGGCGTCTTATAGCACGTGCACGTGCCACAGTGCTTTTCTGCCATATTTGACGTGTTTGTGTCTTTAACGTGATGCACTTGTGCTTCATGTCATGCAAGTTCTCTCGCTTCTCTAGTCGCCTGATCATGCTGTCTCGCAATGGTAAGGGCCCGAGAAAGCGTAAGAGACTCTTCCAGTAAAAGACGTTCACGCAAGTATTCGCTAGTAGTTTTTTCTATAACCTGGTCGCGCATCATGTCGTCCGCCAAGTCACCGAAGTTGCACGCTCCTACGAGACCTCGTAGCGCGGTGATGTAATCGAGCGCAGTCTCACCTGGGGCTTGTGCACGTCGACGGAAACGTGACGCGCTGCGGTGACATTGACAGAGCTCTTGTAGTGACTTTCAAGTGTCGCAACAGCGCAGTCGAACTCATCTGGGGCAGGAGTCGTCAACGTCCCTCCGGTAGCGCTCGAAGCCATAAAGCGCGGGTCGTCCTCCGACGTGAGAGTCTGGAAGATGCGTTGTCCTTCCAAGCCCAAGCAGTTGAGCAGAATCGCCTTCCGACGCATGGCAGGTAGGTCGGAGGCGCCCGACGCCACCATGTAGTTCTTGAACGCTTGAATCCCTTGCTCCCATGGCATGACTGTGTCTCCAGGTGATGACAGGAATGGGGGTGGCGGTTGTAGCCCCGAAATACTCATCGTAGAGGATGATATGCAGCAATCGACAGCACAGATGAAGGGCAAGCCGGTAGCACATGAGTTGTTAAATCCTCGTCGCTAATTATGTTATATCGTGCATATTTCTCAGTACGACAGGATTGGAGACATTACCCAACCTCTGCGTTTATTCCCTCCTCTTTTATGCGAAGCATACTAGCCGCACAACCACGCTCTTCCTTGCTGCGCCGCGTGCGGCCGCGTAGCTACCATATGACGTCATAACAGCTGCAAAAGCGGAGGCTCAACTCTTGCGCTCGCCTGCGGTGGCACAGCCGGTGCTGCGGCCTAACTCCCGTTCCTCCCGCTAAGGCAATGGCGTCATAACAGCTGTATAAAAGAGCGGCGCACTCTCGTCGAGGCCAGTTGTATAGCGCGATGGCGGGAAAGGAAAGGGCTGCTCGTCAGACCGCAAAGCGCAAGTTACAAAGAGCCACGGAAACGGCCGAAGAACTAGAAGTTCGGCTTGCCAAGCGACGTGCACAGTACGCGGCTAAACAGCAGCGTTCCTCCACAGAGTCCGAGGTAAAGGATGAAGTTGCACAGTCTAGCCGAACCAAATATAGCCAAGCAACAGCAGTTCACTAGGCTAAACAGTGGTTCAATAACTAAAATAAATGCTAGTATGCTTCGCATCCTGGGCTTAACCTTAACTAAGACACAGCCATTTTTTTCCTCCCCCTTGGGCGGTTCCAAGCGCGCGCCTTCTCATCGCGCTGCGGTAGGCAGCGACGCCTTATATAACACCGCCTTCATCACGCCAGGCGGCCTCTACGAGTTCAAGGTTATGCACTTTGGTCTGTGCTCGCCGCCTGCAACCTTCCGGCGCGTGATTGACACGGCGTTCGCAGGATTGATGTGGCACACTTGTCCTGTCTACCTCGATGGCGTCGTCTTCTTCGCCGGGAATTTTGATGATCACCTTCGGTGGCTTGCGACAGTATTAGAGGCCATCAAGTCATCAAGGCTCACTCTGAAGCCGGAAAAGTGCCGCTTCGCTTACGCTTATGCTTACGCTACGCTTCGCTTATGAGGCCACGTCATCAGCAAATCTGGAGTACGCCCTGACCCGCAAAAGACAGCCGCAATCGCAAAGTTCCCGCAGCCCGTCGACAAGAAGACAGTGCGTAGATTTCTTGGCATATGTACCTACTACAGGCGCTTTATCCAGGACTTTTCACACATCGCTGAGGCGCTGACACATCTCAATAAATCTGATGTCGAGTTCAAGTGTGAAATGCCGCAGGCAGACGCATTTCAGGAACTCAAACGACGCGTGCAGTCGCCACCGGTTCTTCCCACTTCGACGAGGACGCCAATGTAGAAATCCACACTGACGCCAGTAGCCTAGGCCTCGGTGCCTTCCTAGTCCAGAGGAAAGACAGACTTGAACGGGTGATGGCTTACTATAGCCGGTCGCTGCCATGAGCTTAAGGCAATTATTCTAGAACTGAAGAAGAATGCCTCGCTATCATTTGGGCTACAGCAAAATCCGCCCTCACCTCTATGGTAGGCCATTCAAAGTCGTCAGCGACCATCACGCGTTGTGTCAGCTAGCGAATTTACCCGCCCCTTCAGTACGCCTGGTGCTGTGGAGTCTCAGACTGCAAGAATATGACATCACTGTGATCTACAAGTACGGACAAAAACACTCTGATGCAGACTACCTATCACGCACCCCCATGGACCCGCCGCCGCAAGACGACGATGATGACGACGCCTTCTCTGGAATAATAAGCGCGGAAGACTTCGGTGAGCACCAACGAGCAGACCTGGGGCTAAAAGGACTCGTCAAGTGTTTGGAAGGGAGCACCGACCTTGTCCCTAGGGCATTTAAACGAGGATTGTCTTCGTATTCGCTTCAAAACAACATACCTTTAAAGAAGGCCTTCTCACTAATCAGCACCAACTAGCTTCTTAGGGAGGTAGTGACACGTGTACTTGTTTATCGAATGAACGCGTTTCATCGTCTAACAACTGTTATCGCTCAGCGCAGGACGTGCCTGCATTTATCGGAAGTTTCTGTGATGTTATCGATGGCTCTATCCGCTGTCTCTTGTCGCCGAACCTTGTGTACTTTGATTTCATGTATGCGCGGCGCGAATGGTGTGCGTGCTACTTTCTGGAAGATACGCGGGCCCCAGCAATTACTCTGGAACGTTCGATGGCTCATGTATAAAGGCTGACGCGCTTGACCCGCTGATAAATATTTCACAATCACCGACTGCGTTCGCAGCTATCGTTGTGCTTTGCGTGTGCCTGTTTTCGAGGGCACAATTCGCGCAATAAAACAATCGCTTAGCCATTCGCAGTTTTGCTGCTTTCTTCACCATCACTACCACGTGCCAATATCCGGTGTCGGTATCTGCCTCAACGGGGCCCGATAACGCCAAGGCGTTTCACTCCTAAAGGCGAAGCTTAAGCGTGCTTAAAGCTTTCCTTCATCGATTGATACTGACATTATACTAGGGATCCAGATGCTGCTAAACACGTTCTTTGTGTGACATTACTTTCTCTAACAAATGTGAATTCAAATTGAAGTGCAAACAGAGTTTCGTCAAGCGTGAATAAACGATGCACCTACAATATGCTGGAATGGCTGGTAGACTGAACATTCAGTTTAACCACTAGCTTCAGACGATCCCGAAAAAGCAACAGCGGAATCACGTGACGTGCTTCGTAACAGTAGAACCTAGTGCGTTCACAATAGCATCGGTATTGAACATAAATATGCAAATAAAATCCAGAAACAACACAGTGTGTGACGCAGTTTGTTGTTTCGATGCACTTTTAACACAACTGTACAGAACAATGGCTCCCAATGAAAATAAAGGGGCTTTGGGAAACAGTCAAGAAAGAATTAAAAGCAGCAATCTAAATTCAGACTTAGTACTTCAAAATTGAGGCAACCAGTTGACATGGTCTGTATGACACTTTCATTACATCTAGACGCCATCTAGCATGCTTGCATGATGCGCGGCAATTGAAAACACGCCACAAAAGAGTTTACACAGCCAAGAGAGCGGTGAGTTAAACGTACATTACGCACCCATTTGTGCACATTTCCAAAACAAACGTCGGAACGTCCATGTAGACTGCATTGGTTACAACACACAGTAGTGTAGGGTGTAGAGTGATGGCGAGTACTTGCAACCAAAGACCTTTGAAAACTCTTTCATATTTAGCTGCGGTAGGAAACAGAAGATCGCAGATGCTGGTTGCTGCTCCTTTCTAACAGGGCACGACAGGACGCAGAAGCGTCTGAAGAATATCTCCTGCACCGATTGCCATCGGCTTTTCCAATTCCTGATCGTTACACTTCGGTGGTACGTTTCTCTGAGAGCTTCGTAAGCGCTACGAGTACCATGGGACCAGATGTAGAACTCTGGATGATTATCGTTGCGTGCGTAACGATGGGTTAAACTTAAAGCTGAAGCCGCCCATGCCTCTACGCAGTGCTCGAAGCGGTGCAATGAAGTTTTTTGAAAGTACACCCATGATGATGCGGTATTTTGAGGCAGCGCTCTCGGCAGAAGAGCTCAAGCGAGCAACACGCCTAGGGTTCTTATGGTGAATTCGGGTAGAACATCGTCCACATACGCGATGGGTTCCCGTCGCATAAATGCTGGAATGATGGCTGTCTTCGACAAGTTGTCGTAAAACAGCACAATGCCTTGGCGCGCTAGTTGCTGCGAATCCATGAATACTTTGTTTAGCGCAAAACAACAAACACAAGGAAGACGACAGGACAAGGCGCTACTCTCAACTGACATCATTCTATTGCGTCACTCCTTTATAGACACCTAAACGTAGAGGAACATGTGCAGTGAGCACCATGCGGTGGAGCCACCAGCATCCGACCCCAAGAGCGCACTCATGCGACAGAATTCAAAAAACCAAATTCAGTGCTGTACAAGGTTAAGGAAGGCACACTAATGCACTGTGACCCCAATGAATGAATGAAAAATGCTTCCGATAGCTCTCGGGCAGTGGTGTCACGGCTCTTTTTCTAAATCCTGGTATCACGAAACATGTGTTTGCACTTGCATGTTTTACAATGCTGAGCCAAATGGGAACCTGTGCCTGTCGGTATGGATCGCTCATGTTCTCTAAGGCGCTCGTTAACACAGCGGCCTGACTGCCCTACATGCACTTTGCCACATGTCAAGGGAACCTTATAAACCACACCGACGCTGCAATCTACAAATTTCGCGTGGTTCTTTTCACAATCTGGTTTTTTACTTGTTTTAGAAACACGGCTGCACAACATTGACAGTTTCTGAGGAGCAGAAAACACTACCGGAATTTGGTATCTAGTGGCGACATTTTTTAGATTGTGAGCCACTCTGTGGCAATACGGCACAACTTCAGGCCTCTTCTTTTGTGTGATGCAGTTACTCTTGTGCCGCTTCCCTTTCAGTTTCTGAAGCAATACCTCTGAGACTGACGTCCCCGCCACACTTGGGTAACCAGCAGCCTGCACCCTATTTAACTGTGCAATAAAACTCAGGTTGGCAGAGTGATGACAAGATTTCGTTAACGAGGAATCTAAACACATCAAAGCAATGGCGCGTTTCAGAGTCTTTGAGTGCGGAGACGCGTAAGGTAAATGTTCCTTACGTGCACGTGGCGAACACATCCAACAGGCGTGGCCTGTTTGTAAGGGTAGCTGCAAATCTAAAAACTGGAGTTCACCGTCCCTAGATAGCTGATGTGTGAAAGTTAAACCTTTGCCATTGTCATTGAGCAGAATTAAAATGTCAGCTACCATCATGGAGCATTCGTTGTTAGTCTGTTTTATCACAACAAGAAAATCGTCAACATATCTAAAAATTTGAACCGAGTCATTGTTTAAGGCACTCTTAAGAGCGCGGTCGACAAACGATAAAAAAATATTACAAAGAGCAGGCGCCACACATGAACCAATACACGCGCCATTTTTCTGGATAAAAATGTTATTTTCGAACCTGATAAAAGGTGCACGTATATAAAATTCAAAAAGGGACATGAAAATTTCCGAAGACAACCCGGTCGCATTGCGAAAATCACCTTGCCACTTTCTTCGATGCACATCATCACACTGCGAAATAGCGATCATCATGCGGTATTGAATAGTAAAGATCTTCGACGTCAGCAGAAAAAATGTCGGCTACTGAATGGTTGTCTTCCAGAAAGGAAACAACATCGACAGAATCGTTTATGCCATAAGGATCGTCAATAGTTGAATGCGTCAACTGTTTTTGCAAAAAGCGGCTAACCAAAACCTGCCAACAGTTGTTGTCACCGACTATTGTACGGAAAGGCACATCCGGTTTGTGCGTTTTTTGCAGTGAAAAAAACCTCTAGAGCAAGTAGCTTACATTGTTTTACATCTTTCACAATCTTTGTGAGGCCTATATTTTCCAACGAAGAAATGGCTTTGCGTTTTACCTTCTGATGTTTCTCATATGCCAGAGGGAAGTTATTGTTGACAGCCTGAATGGCTTTTTTGTTAAAGACCGCAGACGGAGCTATCACAAAACCGCCCTCTTTATCACTCAGTAAGAGCCGAAGTTCATTGTCTCTAAAGAAAGATACTGTCCTTTTAATCACAGCTGTCGAAGGTGGCACGCTGCCGGCGACGGTCCTACGAAGGCAATCCACCCCATCCAGGAGGCACCGCTCCTGGTCCTCTGATTCTCCTTTCCTTGCGATGCGCCTGTTCAAAGCCAGTAGCTCATGCGCAGGAATTCTAGGTTCCGTGCTATACTTCGACCCATTCTATAACAATGCAGCAACTTCGTCAGGAAGCCTGACGTCACCGAGTACCTGGAAACCAGCGGTGACAGGTTGCGTTTTTTTCTTTCTGCGTGGGAGTCTTCGTTAATGAAATCTTGTCATCACTCTGCGAACCTGAGTTTCATTGCGCAGTTAAATAGGCTGCAGGCTGCTGGTTACCCAAGTGTGGTGGTGACGTTAGTCTCGGAGGTATGGCTTCAGAAACTGAAAGGGAAGCGGCACAAAAGTAACTGCAACACACAAAAGCAGAGGCCTGAAGTTGCGCCGTATTGCCACAGAGTAGCTCACAATCTAAAGAATGTCGCCACTAGATACCAAATTCCGGTAGTGTTTTCCGCTCCTCAGAAACTGTCAATGTTGTGCAGCCGTATTTCTAATACAAGTAAAAAACCAGATTGTGAAAAGAACCACGCGAAATTTGTAGATTGCAGCGTCGGTGTGGTTTATAAGTTTCCATTGTCATGTGGCAAAGTGTATGTAGGGCAGTAAGGCCGCTGTGTTAACGAGCGCCTTAGAGAACATGAGCGATCCATACCAACAGGCACAGGTTCCCATTTGGCTCAGCATTGTAAAACATGCAAGTGCAAACCCATGTTTCGTGATACCACGATTTTGAAGAAGAGCCGTGACACCACCGCCCTAGAGTTATCGGAAGCATTTTTCATTCAGTCATTGGGGTCACAGTGCATTAGTGTGCCTTCCTTAGAACGACAGAAAGCTGAGCTAGTTGGTAAGGATTCATTATGCAAAAAAGAAGTGAGGCGTGCAGACAGGACACATCTTTCCCCGGCGTTCGTGTTGTCCACTTCTCTACTCTTGTGTCCTGTCTGCACGCCTCACTTCTTTTTTGCACAATGCCTTCCTTAACCTTGTACAGCGCTGAATTTGGTTTTTTGAATTCTGTCGCATGAATGCGCTCTTGGGGTCAGATGTTGGTGGCTCCACCGCATGGTGCTCACTGCGCATGTTCCTCTAGTTTGAGCTGTCTATAAAGGAGCGACGCAATAAAATGATGTCAGTTAAGAGTAGCGCCTCGTCCTGTCGTCTTCCTTGTGTTTGTTGCTTTGCGCTAAACAAAGTATTCCTGTCGTAAAACACTTCTGTGCCGCGAAGAAGAGCGTCATCGATGTTGGCTTGGTGCACAGCAGAAGGGTCTTCGGCTCTGTTGCTGCAGCTTCTTCAGTCTAATGAACAGTCTCGGAAACTTGCTGCTTACAGACGCTTCTGTGAGATTGTATGTGCGTGGTTTCTCGTTAAGATACGAAATGCGAAACTGATGTACACCTATTTCTTGAATCCTCCTTCGGGCCTCTTCTCTCCTGAACACGCTCATCCACGTGAACGCGCTGCCATCTGCGACCACCTCGCGCACATGCTGGAAAAGGCGACCGATAACAACGTCGGTGCTTTGTTCAGAGAAAAGCTCACTGAAATTGGCGGGTGTGGCCTTCCGCATCGCAAGTCGAGTCGCCTGGAGGCAAAACAACACGACACGCTCCGTGTCCCTTGTGTTCAGCCGGCACAGATTATCAAAACGCAGTGCGTCGAACAACACATGGACGTACAGGTAGACTACACCGTAGTCTACGAGGCCCCTGAAGAAGTACATCAATTTTCAAATCACGTCGATGTTGCCTATGGATATTACAGACCGGCTGCTAAGTTGGTTCGCGCCCGGCAAGTGGGTGTTTAGCGCATCCAGCCGTTCCCGACTACGAATGACGGTGCTCAAGTGCTGCAGGACGGCTGCACCCTGACGCTGCTCGTGAATCTCTCCCCCCCCCCACCATGTGTCCTGCAAGCGATGCCCAAATTCAAGGACATAGGACAGGTTGAACTCACGGCCGTGGATGATAGATGACTCCCTCAGCACTTCCTCCAGATAGTCCTGCAGAGGCAACAAACACTTCCTCGACGCACAACTTCTGCGAAAGCGTCTGACCACGCAAGATGCGTAGGAACACTCCAACTGGGACTCTGCTGAGCCGTGAGTCGAGAACCGTGGTGATTCCGCGGGCCAACGAAAGTCCTACGATATAGCGTCCAACACCCTTGAACGAGTAATGGCTTATAAATTCTTGGTCGTATTCTCGAAAGGATAGCAACACTTCGCTCAAGGACATTTTCGGCGAGCTCAAAAAGCGTTCACACGACCTGTAGAAATTGCTGCGTATAAGAAGTCGGTCGAGACTGCTGTTTCTCTCCTCGCGCGTTTGAGGCTGGTATTCGCGTATCGCAGAAAACGTTCGATGCCGCTGTGGAGGAAGCTGGCGGAATCCCCGTGAATGCCTGTCCCATGACTCCCCTCCTAACGGTGACAGACGGGACCGTAAAAGTCCTTGCACGTTTCTTCACTGTAGTCGATCAGCATTTCATTGTCCTGGACGGCTTGCTTGTAAGAGGCGGTATTGCACTCTCCAAGACTTGGGCCGTACGCCCTGAAAGAATGTTTTCGGCAGCATCATACCTTCCCTCACAGTTGGGACGCTTCCTGCATTCATGGAGACGATGTTGTCGTCAGAATGAACTGCGCTTTTAACAAAACGATAATTGTGAAAGACTTTCACTTCAGTGCTGATACGAAGTCAGTTCTATGACGTGTTTGTTCTCACTGATAATTCAGGCTACAGCTGACGACGTTGCGTAAATATTCAACTTGACCAACATCCCTTTTGCTTTTAGTCTTCAACACTGACTTCGGCTACATTCTTCAGGCTTTCAGTTGGTGCCACCACAATCCGGAATCTTTCGTCAACACCTGAATCACTCATCAGCCAGACCAGGCTCATCTTTTCATCGATCGCACTGCTGCTTACTGCTGCAATCATCGCTGCGGGAATCCTATTTGTCCTCGCTCGCAGCTATGTATGTTTCATCCGACCACGAGAACTGGCATGATGTACTGCCCTTTGTCACGTACGCACTCAACACCGTTGCGTACGAGACTACCGGCTATGAGCCTTTCTTCCTGCTGTATGCACGTCTACCCGGGTACACGATGAACACTGTTTTCTTTTTCCTTTCTGTAGTCACGAAAATCCCACTGTTACCGAGGCCTTGCCGAAGAGGCACGTCGTAACGCTTGTTTACGCACTTTGGCATCGCACGACAGATCGAAAACACGCTACGATATTCGCCACCGCCCGGTTTCCTATCGCTTTGGTGATTTAGTGTCGCTGTCGACGCCTGTACGGAAACGGGGACCACGCCAAAAGCTTTTGTCTATCTACGACGGACCGTTTGTTGTTCTTTACAGACACACGGAGGTCGCGTGCTTCGCCTCACGGCGAGTGGTAGAAGAGCTGCCAAGAGCCATGCCCATGTGGCCCTCTTGAAATTTTTATCTTCAAGACAAATGGATTGACTCTCCCGGCGCACTTGTCTCTTACGAGAGAAGTGAGCGCGCTTGCAGTACCGTGTTGGAAAAAAGGAAGTGGACAACGTTGAGATCTTCAACATAATAATAACGGATAACAATAAGTCCTAATGACGGATTATTTATCTTTACGTACATCGCTCACAACAAATAGTGGTACTAACCTTTTACATACACTTCAATTTCTAGTGCCTGCCCACAGACATTTAATTAGATTACTCTGGGTGCCTGGTCATAGGGGATTATACACGAACGAATCGCCTGACAGTCTCGCGAAGGTGGCCCTCAATGGCCCCGTACTATCATTACTTCCCGCGACAGCTTACCGAACACAATATTTAAGGATATATGCAAATGCTCTAGACTTTTTGAACCCGGCGATAGCAGCACAAAAATTCCTTTAACACCAGTAAAACTGAAGTACTTTTACCCGGTTACGCTGTCAAACACCATTTTATCAATTGTCCAGTGCCAACCATTATAGTCACACGGCTAGTCTGGCACACTTCGCTATGTAGTCATTCTGTGCAGTAGATGAGACAATAGGTTATTTTTCTTATTTTACTGCTATTTTTCTTTGTTAAGAAAAAACAGTTTCGAACCGATGTTTACGCAAATCTGTTTAATTTTTTTCCATTGTAAATATCGTTCCTCTAGGAGCCTCCTCCCTTGCACCCTACCACAGGGATGTCTGCTCAGCCGTCGAGAAATTCTTAGTTGTTTCAAGGCGACTCTCTTAAGTTCTTGATACATAATATTTATCAATTTGCACATGAAACTTTTGCCAGTTTTTGTAAGACCAACATCTTCCTAATACCCTCCAAATCTTGGCCAATCCTCCGCAGTGGGTTCGCGCCATCGAAAAAGGATATCCTATCCTATCCAGCCAGCTGGCCGCTCTTGAGCTCACCTTCGGGTCCTGAAATAAACAGCCCCCTTCAGATGTAAGTGTAATAAATGCTGTCCTTCGCGCGCAACGGTAGATTAGTACAGTATATTTCACTGACGTTTCGGCTGGTGGACCAGACTTTGACAAAGGCTGGTCCACCAGCCTTTGTGTGTGTGTGTGTGTGTGTGTGTGTGTGTGTGTGTGTGTGTGTGTGTGTGTGTGTGTGTGTGTGTGTGTGTGCGTGTGTGTGCGTGCGTGCGTGCGTGCGTGCGTGTGTGCGTTTGTGTGTGTGTGTGTGTGCGCGCGCGCGCGCGCGTGTTTGTGTGTGTGTGTGTGTGTGTGTGTGTGTGTGTGTGTGTGTGTGTGTGTGTGTGTGTGTGAGAGAGCGCGCGCGCGCGTTCCTCCAAAGACGATGCTGTTCCTCCTGATTCTGTCCTACCAATTTTCTCTTACATCTTTAAAGGAACCCTGAAGTGATTTTCACGACTTTGTACAAACGCATTCAGTTAAGATTGTCTCTTTTTGTGATGAAGTGGTGCACTTGAGCGTTCCGTGTAACGCATCTAATTTGCTATAAGGTTTTAAAATAGGCATCGCTACTAATCGCAGCACGCCGCGCGACTTAGTATTCAGCCGTCCCTGAACAAGTGACGCGAGGTGATTATAATATCACGGTAGTAGGGCGAGCTACCCGATTTGCTGCCCAGGGCGCGTCATCGATCATTTTCCGAGCTTTATGGTGAACGAATGTCGTTCGTAATAGCCCAAATGTTAGTTAATTTCTCTCCATGAAAAAGAAAGTAGCAGAAAGAGAATGTGCAAGCAGAATTGATCACTGCACTCAAGAATATCCTGCACATGGCAATTGTCGCCTCCTTGTGTTCCAACGTGCTGCGTATTGTTGCGAGTCTGTGTTGGTCTCGATCTGCCTTTTCGCCAACAACGTGGTTCATCCTTGCGTTGTGGGGTTCAAACGTAGCGATCGGCGACATGTGAAGCTGCGACATCGTGTCCCTCTGCAAGGCAAACATGCGGGCGGAATGGCTGCAGCGCTGGTTGTCTGTATCCAATCGACAGCAGCATCTACGCGTTTGCGGCCGTCACTTCACGCCGAAGGATTAATATACAGGGTGTCCCAGCTAATTTTAGCCAGAGCTTTTTTAAATATGCAAATGCCACATAGCTGGACACAACAAAGGTAATCTTGTTTGGCGTCGCTTGCAGACACTAAACCTATTTTTTTCGTCTACTTAGATAATTAGTCTTAATAAACTGCTCATTTAGTATAATTGGATGGAAAGTGTCAGTGATGAAACTGTAGAGCGACATGAAAAAACTCCCGATACAGCTTTCTGTTGCTCAGTACGTGCTACATCAAAGTGTTACATCGAAGGCCCTAGCTGTAGCGAGCGCTGAAACTAGACTTATAGCCAGTGGCACAGTTCCAACGGATTGCTCTCAGATTGGAGAAGAATCTGCCATAGCACTTGCAATTGCAAGTACTTCAGCCAAAATTATAGTCAGCGACTCTAAGGTTGCGGTGATGAACTTTACCAGAGGCAGAATTTCTCCCGAGGCAAACAGAATCCTGCAGACCTGGAAAGATAGCAGGAAAATTGAAATAATCTGGGCACTTGCGCATGCCTACTTCACTGGGAAGGAGGCGGCCCACCAATTAGCTCGAGGACTTACATTCCGAGCTGGCCGGCTAGCCGAAGGCTTCACGGGACGGGACCGCTTAGTGTGTTACAGAGAGATCACACAACACTACAGACTAGGGCAGGTTAAATATCCTCCGGCTGATATATCCTTAAACAAGAGCCAGGCCTCCACTTGGCGTCGCCTGCAAACCAACTCGTTTCCAAGCCCGGTGTCATGCAGCCTCTACTACCCGGGTCAGTACTCCAGCCAGTGTAAGCTATGTAGAGCCAGGTCTAATCTTAATCACATTCTGTGGGAATGCCCACTGGCTCTCTCTGAGGGAAGAATAATGTCTTTAGAACAGTGCGAGACCTTATTACTCAGCTCCGATCCGGAGATTCAACTGAAGACCATCCGACTGGCCGAAACCGCCGCTAGGGTCCAAGGACTCCTGGCCGTCGTCTAGGTGGGAAGGCTAGTAACTTAAAGCCTTTCCTACATCTGTTGGACAAATAAAGTTTTACAATCCAATCCGAGCGTGAAAAGAGCCCGCGAAAACACGCAAAGTGTATCGAGCGGTTTTTTTGTCGGCTGCTTTCACGCTGGCAAAAGCACTTGTATATAACACGTATTGAGCAACAGAAAGCTGCATGAGAAGTTTTTCATGTCGCACTACAATTTTCTCACTTCCACTTTTCATCCAATTATAATATTTGAGCAGTTCATTAAGACTAATTTGCTACGTCGTCGGAATGAAAAAAAAATAGTTTGAGTATCTCCAAGCGACGGCAGACAGCATTATCTTTCTCTGTCCAGCTAGGTGGCATTTGCATGTTTTTGCACTCTGGCAAAAGTTAGCTCCGACACCCTGTATACCACAATAGTGTTTAGTGTGTCCGATATTCCCGTAAACGCAAGCGCAGGCACACTGGGCCTGGGCATTTTACTGTATGAGAAGAGGCACAATCGTGAACGGCCTGCACGGTGCAGCCGCCCGGTGGCACGGAGCTGAACCAAACACAGAACTAATGCAGAATTAACCAAGTGCATTCTAATTTGCTGTAGCGTTTCTGGCAGGAGCAATATAAGGTCTCTGTTTGGCAGCTTACGCTCTGCGCCAACAGGTGGCTGGACCGTGCAGACAGATTAGGTCACTCAGATACGTCTACGCTAAAGCTCCTTCATCACAACGGTAGTAGTGTGGAGTGGCTTCAGCTTTCGGCTCCGCCGATCCGTCAAAACGCCCAGCTCGCCTGTGGTTGCCGCAATACTGGACGAGCACCACGGTGCGACAAAATGCTCGCAACGCACGCTCCTTCGATAGCTCTCGCTTGGAGCGGCTGGCGGAGAGGTTGGAGAGGCTTCGCGCGCTGACTGAAGGACAACCGGAAGTCAACGTCGCATCATGACGCAGAGCCAGTGAATGCGCAGCTTAACACCGATCACTCGGCGAACGAGTCGAGGAGAAACAGCATGGCTATGGATTAAGGTAACTTGTAACCGTGCATAGCTTCACATATATTGCTGTGCAAATGTTTTATTGCACCTGAGTGTTATGAGTCTATAAAGCCTGTCAGAACAGTTTCAGGGCTGCTTTAACAACCCCGCCCGATTTCAACACCTGTTCAAACGAATTTATTTTCCATTCTCGTACACTACAACATAGAAAGGAACCAAACAATAGGGGAGAACTTGTTCACTTTACAAAAACTCGAGCCCCTCTAACAAAAACGACCTACACCCGCCGTGGTTGCTTAGTGGCTATTGTGTTGGGCTGCTAAGCGTGAGGTCGCGGGATCAAATCCCGGCCGCGGCGGCCGCTTTTCGATGGGGACAAGATAAGCTCCAAAAGGTGTAACCTTCTTCAAGAGTGCAAGTTTTCATCGTGTGTAGCAGGGTCTCCCAGGTGTCTCTACTACCTATTTAGTGCGTTCCCCCGGGAGAGTATGGACATTCCCATATTATGTGGTCGAGGGTCCCTCTCGTCCCACAAAGATTACATCTTTGTGTGGCGAGAGACACCTGGGAGAGACACCAGTAGAGACACGTGGTACACCCTGCTACATATGATGAAAACTTGCAGTCTTGAAAAAGTTTACACCTTTTGGAGCTTATCTTGTCCCACAACGATAAACATCTGTGCGAGTTGCATTCCTGTCAAGACTGCTACGTCACGCTGATGACGTGCATAACGTTCATGGCCTGGAAGTACCGGGAACGGAGCATTAAGGAAAGACGCGCAAGGTAAATGACCATTATTGCGGGGAAGTTAAGCCCCAAAGCGTTCAAGCACTGTTAAATGTGTGCGACATTATTGCTTTCTTATTAAGGTGTTCGAAATTATTCAGCAAACAATATACGTAGCATTATAGGTAGAATTCATCGTTACTAGGCAAGGAAATTATCACTATGCTAACTTGTCAAGTGTGATCTCCAATGTTTACTCGCTCAGAGCTTCTCTAGCACCCTCGCAAGTTTGCTTCTGGTCAACGATTTCTTCTTTTACGAGAAAGAACCCTTGAACCACAGCTCCTAGGATAACATTTAAATGTTTACTTAGTATACTTGGGTGCCTCGACTCTTATGGCATCTTCAATGTGGCCGCCTTGATCCTCCAAATCAGCGCCTTGCAGGTCCGGCGTTTTTCTAGCTTAGAAGCACAGGACGAGCACGCAAGCCGAACGTGCCACCCGCTCTTGTAGAAGGATGAAATGGCAGAGGCCAAATCACATGACTACAGCGAACGTCTGATTTCGCCCAGCCGAAGCTCCCGGCGCTACCGGAAAAACCAGTGCACGCGCAGGAAGGGCGAGGGTTCGCTCGTCCTATTTGCGCGTTGTGGTGACGTGTGGCGCGAAACGCTCTCATTTCTGACGACTGCTACCAGGACAAGGCTCGGAGGGGGAGGAGAGCAACCGAAAAGAACCAGGCTCACGCAAAGCGCGCGCTCTTTCTTTGTAAATGTTTGTAAAGACAACGCTGCTCGCAGGTGTGGTCTAAGGCACTGCGAAATGACCATCCGAAGATACCATTAGATACAGCGACGGGAAGGTTCGCTCTGTCATTCAAGACCTCGTGCAAAGGTCGACGCGATTTAATTCATAAAGCTCTTTCGACAAATGTATATTGATTTGTGTTATGCGCGTTAGTCTCCATTTTCGTCAACACAGTCAAAATTTTTCTATTCTAATGTGCCTTTTCTCAACTAATGGCTACTCTTTTTATACCGTTATCAATTCCAGGTTATAACTTCGGGAAACCGATTCTTGAAGGCGAAAGTCTCGTTTCTTGAAAGTTAGCGTCGGAAACACAAGCGCAGGTACGTCAGTGTGACGTCGTTGATTTCGAGGTGGGTTCTCTGAGTGGGCTCGTTTTGGCGACCAGCAAAAGCTCTCAAGACTACCCAACTTCCCTCTTTCGATGTTTTAGAATACAGCGTAGTTCATTTTCACTAATAAAACGAATAGCTACAGGCCGGCGCTGATGCCGTCCAAGCTCACGGCGTCACGGAGGGTTCATGCGGGAACTTCGTCACTACCGGTCTATCGTTCTCACGTCTTTCATAACCTCGCGGGCCTGCACTCACGGTAACCGCGACGCCTCTGTTAACAATTCGTCCGGAAATCCGCGTAAGGTGCGCAAAGAATGACAAAGCGACAAGGGTAGAACCGCCGATACCTTAACGACCGGTGATAGGTGGTATTAAAGAACCCTGGCATGGCCTATCAATGTTGTGCAGTGGTTGAAAGCTATCAAGGCTCCAACGTACCAAACACCGATGCACTAAACAAGCCCAAGGTTTCGACAAACGAGCGGTTCGTTATAGCATCGAGGACGACAAGCCGTTTGTGAAACCGCACACGTAAGGTTTTTTTTTCTTTTTTTCATCATCTCGGTACAAAACACCAATAAACTCGTACGAAAAGTGCGGAGTAAACACACCGCGCGGTACTGTACAGCTTACGCACCACCCCGTTGACACTCATAGTCTGTATGTGCACTATGGATTAGACACGTACCACATTGATGCGAAAAGGAGAACAAGAGTCCGTTCTCTGCAAAAGATTTGCTCGTGAAAAACAAAAGTAGAAAGTAGCGGTCACACTCGCAAGGCTCCTTGCGCGTTCTATCACTGCAAAGTCAATTTTCATACGCATACGCGTCACAGGAAGAGTTCAGGACTGCGCAGAGTTCTTGGCACAAACACCATATGGTCACGTGACTTATACGGCATTCTGCTACACCAAAAAAAAAGCAACAGCAAAGGCGGAACACTTTCAGAATAGCATGAAGAGGAATAGCTTGCGCGTACATACGCGTGCCGAAGATTAGAAAGAGGCACATATGTCATTTGCATTTGTTCAAACGTACCCATATTGAGCATCAAAAACGAATACGATACACACGGCATATCTAGCGAATGACGAAAAACTACAAAAAAGGCTGGGCGAGGTAAGGCGGCAGATGTCCATCCCGAGAAAAACACGTGGTACAACCTCTGTCACACCACACGGGTCACACCACACAACGGGTCACACCACACAGTCGGGAACGACATTCGCAATAAATGCGCGGTTTGTCTCATCGCCAACTGATGATCCATACCCCCTGTGAATGAAAAGATCACAGCGATTAGCGCGCCATAATGGGGGGCATTTGGGAAACGTACAGCCGCTTTTCATTCCCCATTGGCTGGCTGGCGTGACTCGCGGGATCTTGGCTGCGCTGTACGTAACCCACACCAAAAACACGCTTGCTGTTCTGCGGCAAATGCGATGAGGGCTTAGTTTTACAAGTTATGAAACGAAAAAAGAAATTGCACTTCGCACGCGACAAGCGTAAACATTTACCCCAGCTCATCAAGTTTATGCTAAACGGTTTCATCCAGAACACTTCTTTAAGCCTTCCGTGTGAATGGAATGATCTCGGAAGGATTAGCGCTGGGAAAGTGCAGCCTGTTTGTTACTTTATTTTTTCCATCATCGGCCTAGCGGGGCGGCTTCGCATGACTGTGTATTTTGATCACCTGGGGGAAACAAGAACTTCAGCCCGGGCCAAACCTATACGCGTTCGCTAAATGTGTTAACACTGTCCATATGTCCGAAACATGCTGAGAGCTTCAAGCGCAGTTTTGTGAACACAGTTATAACAGTTATAGAAAAAAACGATATCGCGGAGTACCACGCGGTATACAGTGCCGTGGAGGTTTCCGGTGTCAGAAGCTCGGACAGTTCTCCAATCGCATGTTGCTGTACGGCGGGCAAGAGAAGACGTTCGCAAAGTCCTCCTTGAGCTTCAGGGGGTCGTTGCACAATGACGTGCCATTCTCTTCGGCGCAGTGCGTGTAACAGTGGACGACGTAGAAGAGCTGGTGGCCAGTGAGCGGCACATCCTGCAGCCGGTCCTCGTCGAAGGACGGTACGAGCTTGAGCACCAAGAGCGCGATGTCCAGGGCTAAGCTATCCACCATGTTTTTTTCCACTACACTGATCCATTGGGGAGTGCGCTCCTCTTGCCGCTGGAATAGCGTGGAAAAGGACAAGCGTTAATTATGGCGCGCGCCCGCATTCAGGGGCGGGGGGGGGGGGGAGGCAACTGGCCTAAAATTATAGGGTGGGGGTTTGAAAGAACGTGCGACAAAACCCACTGCCTCCTGGCGCCGCCGTCCATCAAGTGCGTGTCTCCCCACGAAAATGGAATCCTGGCTACGTCACTGCGGTCAGAAATTACGATTTGATGGATCTTTAAAAAAAGAGCAAATTTGTATTGTCATCTTCGATTAGGATGAACTCTAAGGTACTGAAGCCCGAGGTTGCTGGGCATATTGATTACCTCGCGGGGTCAACCACTTAAATCAACAAATGCCCAAGAAATCAACTTGTTTACCACGGAGTTCGAACTTCATCTCGTCTTCCTCGATGCTCTATCGAGCCCTTTATATCCAGACCCTTGGTCGCTCTATGGTTGGAGTATATCATGAGCATTGCCAAGGGTGCGCATTCTGTAACTGTGTAGCGATCGTCCGTAACTTCGTACGCAACTCTACCAAGCCCCCACTGCCTCCTCCCTACGAAGGCCCCTTTCGTGTGGTTCGCGGCAAAGAAGAGACAGTGTCGTGCGACCACGTGAACCCAGCCTACCTTCAACAATAACTCTTCATTCCAGTGACCATTCACACCGAAGCCTCCGGCATTCTGAAGGGAGGGGGAGGAGCCTTTGTAGCGACCGTCCGTCACTTCGTAGTGCCCCTGCTCGAACCGAAGCGGCTTTAAGACAGGGGCACCCCCACTGGCACAACGCAAACCTGCTTTCTTTGGAGACAGTAGACTCTCCATTCTCCGGTTGTCCAAACGCGTATTCCTTGCCTCCGCTAAACCGAGCTCCCAACAACTGTGCCTAGTAGCTTCGAGGTACTGGTAACCCAGGCGTGCCCTGTGTCTTGTACCCCGGGTGCTGGGATTAAAAAAACTCTAACCTACATGTTAATATGATGGGCAGAGAAAGCAATAAAATCACACCAGGATGCGTTGACATGACCTGTACATTCATATTCGGGTGCACGCGTCCATTTGCGCTGCACACCATGCCAACAGAAATGCACCACCTGACCCACCAAGATGTCCTAGAGCCATACCAACCTGCTTATCCTTCATGTCGAAGAAGCAGAATTGGAATTGTTCCAGGGGATCTGTCCCGTGGCCCTGGAATCGAAGCTCCATGTAGGACTCGATCGTTGCCTTGGCCACTTCGACGCCGAAGGTGCCTGGGCGCACCGGCATAGGCGCGGTCATGTGGTACATAGGCGTCATCAAAATGGACGGCTTGAGGGCGTAGTCGATGTGGTCGTGCTTATTATGCGGGTGGTAGTGGTTTTCAAACAACCATGGCTGTGGCATCGCGCCGATGTCATCGATGTCCGCCCGACGGTTGGCCTTAATCGCGTCACGCAGATTCTTCAAGAAGCTCGCCTCCATTTCCGGGTATTTCGAGAACCTGTTTCGAGTACGAAAGCGCCGAAATTTCAACAAGAGGTAATTTTAAAATTAGCACACCCAAGTGCCGCCGAGTGCCGAAAACCCCACGCCCTTTAGTGCTTCTGTGCTTTTGTACTCCTGAATATAAATCAAAATTAGTACTAAAATGTACATATTCTAAGGACTACAAAAGAGTAAAAGAGAGTACAACTCCCTGCGGTCGGGCTTTTTGGGTGTTCAAAAATTAAAACTCCCAATTGTCGTTGCAAATAGACTTTTTAATCCCTTATTTTATGGTTACTGCGTGGCGCTCTACGAGCTGCCACGCTTGCTTAATAGCTGAAACGTTTTGTCGCTTAGCTTGGGGCTGAAGGTTCGAAAAAGTAAGGGTTCAGCCCGGTTTTCGGTTCACTTGCCGCTGGTTTTTCACACCCCGACTATTCCTCGCGAGGCGCGGTACATAGGCAATTATAGGAGCGGTGAGGATGCGTCCCCTCTGGGCTTAGAGCATACACCGCAGCGTACCGCCGCAAAGCTAAAACGTTTTCACTTCGCATTCACTTTACTATAAGGCATCACGCGGTTGCGAACCTCGCCTCGATGTCGTCCACTCGGGCTATCTCCATGTACTTGAAGACCACGTCGAGTTCGGCCCACGGGTAGGTGGCACGATCGAGCCTCTGGTACACGACGCGACGCACCTCTTTCGCGATGCGCCGCGCGTCTGTGCGCACTGGTTCAGTGCAGAAGCGCTCCAGGAATGGCAGGAACAGGGCGGCCCCCATGAGGTAGCTGGCGAAGGCGAAGCAGTCCCTCCGGTGCAGCTCCTCAACTCCCGCCAGAGTGTTGTAGTGGTTGGCGATGAGCTGTCGGTTGGCGAACTGCGCGGTGAACTGGACGGCCATCCAGCCTATGACGAGCTCGACGATGGTCTCTTTCGTCTTGATCAGCTCGATCATCAGCTTGAAGTACTCGTCGTGGTCGGTGGCGATCTCGATCTGGGCGCGCGCGCGCGTGCGGTGCGCATAAGCGCGAGCTGCGATCTTGCCTCTCGAGAACACCGAGGAAAAAAAAAGACAACAAATTTATGATGGTTGCGATAAAACTTTGTGTTTCAGTGACTGGTTGAAGAAAAATGCTATGGAATGGGCAAAGACGTGAATTTTTTCTTCTTAAGAGCATGTTCGGAAGGCCAAGATTAGATTTCATCAGCGAAACACTGGCAGTACGGGAGTAGTTTTATACGATAAAGCGAGCTGAGCGATTCTGAAGAGACTCTATTGCATCTACAAGGTTACGTAAGCCTGGATCCCAGACAGGCGACGCACACAAGTCTAAGTCCAATTAGCATTTGATATAGTAATAACTTAAGGTGGCTCGATGCTTCAGCAAAATACTGAAAAATATTGACAACAGTATCAATGTAAGATTGTGGGTTCTCAATTCTTTCAAAAATTCATGCTTGTCAGTGCTTATTGTAGCTAACCTTTAGCAAGGCTCCGCAAGAAAAATCTTATATGTAGAATTTCACCCGAGGCATGACTTGGATATTCGGGAGGTATGGTGTGTGTGGGGGCGGGGGGAAGTGAATGATGTACAATGGATGTAGACCACAGAAGCGAACATTTCTGGCAGAAGGCGATTAGGACTACTTTCGGCAAATATAAGCTTGCGCTCTAATTTTAATTCAATCTCATCGCAGTCTAAAAATGCTTATGCTCACTCTCAGGCCCTACCTGCAGTGATATGACTCACTTAGGCAGCAGTAATAAAAAAAAGATGGCTGTGGCTTAGCTAAGGTTAAGCCCAGGATGCGAAGCATACTAGCCTTTATTTTAGTTGTTGAACCACTGTTTAGCCTGGTGAACTGCTGTTGCTTGGCTATATTTGGTTCGGCTAGACGAAGAAACAACTCATGCAGGCGAGCGCACGAGCTGAGACCCGGCTATGTAGCTACGCGGCCGCAAGCGAGCGCACGAGTTGAGCCTCCGCTTTCCGTTCCGTTCCAAAAACTTTTATTTCCATCAGAGAAGGAGACCCCCTACTACCTGCCCCTGGCGCGCAGGCCTAGGGACAGGGGTGGGAGTCTCCGCGACTAGATGCAGGCAAAGAGTTGTTGACTCTTCGCGGCCTCTGCAGCCAGATGGATGGCTCTCCTCTGCATGGCGGGGTCCGCGCTTTGCAGAAGGGTGTCCCAGGCTTTTCTACTTTTCAAGCTGTTATGACGTCATATGGTAGCTACGCGGCCGCGCGCGGCGCAGCAAGGAAGAGCGTGGTTGTGCGGCTAGTATGCTTCGCATAAAAAAAAATCATCCATCCGTCTGTATACCACGAAGCTACAAAGGTAAATAACCCAATAGGGGTTTTTCGGAAAGAAAGCTTCGCGGTTGAAGAAAATGGCTGTGGCTTAGCAAAGGTTAAGCCCAGGATGCGAAGCATACTAGCCTTTATTTTAACGCGACAGCGTTAAGGAGCTCGTGTCGCAGAAAAGCCGGTGTCGTCGGCGTCGGCTCAGGCGTGCGGCGCTTGCTCAGGCGCACATTTCGTTGTCACGCCGAACGCTGCGTTGCTCGACGCTCACCGCGTCCGATGCGGGGCGCGTAGTCGCTGCGCCGTAGCAAAGCCACCTAGAAACAGTCTCTGTAGCACGCCGCAACCTTCGCTTCTCATTCCAACGAGCAGCTCTGTCTCCAGGAGGCGTCTCACCTCGTGAGTGCCTAGCAGAGGCAAGCGCAGATGCTTATATGCCGCCGCGACGCCGCGAGCGACGGCGCGAGTTGGAGCCCCGTTTCTCCTCTGTCGTGACGTCACGGTGTCACGTGGTATTGAAGGCGACACCGCCGCGCCTGAGGAGCTGGGTTGAGCTCTCGTAATATGCTTCGCATAAAAGAAAATGAGGAATTAAAAGACATTCCATGAAGCAGCACCTCCTCAAGCCTGGTTCCGGAGTAATTTCAACACCGGAGTGGTAATTCCACAACACTGTCCTCCACAAAAAGAGTGGCATCACTTCACTTGTCACTAGCGTTTCATGCTACAAACGATGGCAACACTGCGATCATTCAGACTGAAATCCAAATGATGGCGATGCTGAGATCAGCCAGCATAAAATCACTATGTCATGCTATGGCCTGCAAATATAAAGATCAGGGGCTGCCTGTATTCACTTTGATTGTTAACTCTTGCTTTTGAACAAGTTTTTACAGCTGTGCGAAATGCCGCAAGCCACCAAAGTGTCTCTTCCAAGACAGCCTGTGCTAACGCGGCGGCAACTGGACTGATAGCTAATGATGGATCTGCAAGCCAGTGTGGTAGCATTTCAAACAGCCTGTGCCTCGATGCGATGGCAGCTGAAGATGGCCAAGATCAGCTCACGGAATACTATGACAGTAACGTGATCCACGCACGACAGCCTGAACGTGTGCCATACTCCGGGCAGCTCTGGAACAAGTAGCTCTGCATGCTTTACAGATTTACGTTCAGCACCTTCATTACCATATGAGGCTAATGCTCGCCTACCCAGGTATTTAGTTGTCAGCTGCAGTGTTTTATTTATTTATTTATTTATTTATTTATTTGCTTGTTTGTTTACTTGTTTATTTATTTATTGGTACCTCAAATACCCCATTTGGGGTTTTACATGAGGGGTAGGCATATTTAGATCATATTTTCAATGAACGCCTTGAACGATGAATGACTGGAGTGGTGCACCGCTTCAGCAGGTAGCTGATTCCAGTCCTTCGCTGTTGGAACGAAGAAAGAGTTAAGATGAGCGGAGGTGCGAGCTGGAGGGGGATAAACAGCCTTTCAGTGGCTATGACGGGATGAAGTGCGATGCGCAGGCTTGATGTCGGTCTGGTGAAGCAGTGAGTGATAGAATTTGTAAAAAAGGCACACTCTTGCTGTTCCGCGGCGCTGTTCAAGGGTTGGAAGATTCAAAGATTACTTAAGATTAGTAACGCTAGTGTGGTAAGAGTAGTCAGGATGAATGAACCTTACTGCACGATCCTGTATGGATTCTAGTACTGTTGCCAGGTTAGTTTGGTGTGGGTCCCACACTGAGCATGCTTATTCCAGTTTGGGTAGAGCGTTTGTTAAATATGCTAGTAGTTTAACAGAGGGCGGAACAACACGTAGATTACGGCGCACGTAGAATAGTACACCATTGGCATCATTGCTAATGCTGCAAATGTGCGAGGACCAACCGAGGTTATTGGAGAATTTAATACCTAAGTACTTATAAGAAGTCACGGCACATATTTCAGAACCGACGATAATGTAATTAGCTTAAATAAATGATTGGCGACGATGGAAAGTAAGTAGCGACATTTTTTTGACGTTGAGGGACATTAGCCAATTATTACACCAAGTTTCAATGACGTTAAGGTCGGACTGGAGAGCGCGAGAATCAGCGTCATTAGTAATAGGACGATAGATTACACAATCATCAGCAAGTGACGAGGATGACGAGCCTTCACAACAGAAGACTGCTGCTGCAACATGACGCAAGTTTCAGTCAAATGGCATCGATAATGGAAAGAAGTGTTTCTTATCCCTCCCCATGTATCCGCTGAGTCATCTAGCCACACATCGGCTCACCTCCCTTCTCGGAGCATGCTCCCTTTACTACAGCTGACAGAGACCCATTCTGAACCCACTGGTGTCAGAATTGTCACCAGAAGTAGCTGGGTCCTGTGATAACCCCAGAACTACCAATCCGGTCTTGTTCAATTTCTCTGGAAATGACACCAATGAAAAGCTAGAATCGACATGCAATAGCACTGCAGAGCTTCAAAAAGTACAGTGAACTAAGAGGGAAGTAAAAGAGGCTGGGAATGCTGCGCAACCAGGCAAAGGCCTCTATTCGAAGCCTCAAGCAACAAGTCTAGGCGCCAAAAACTTGACTCCATGTCCAAGATGAAATTCATAAATGAAGACCAAAAGCAACTAATGACAAGAGAAATAGCAAAGAATGCATTTGGTCCGATAAAACAATCGGAACATCGCTTCAAATCAAGCATGCATGTGGTGCAGCTGGTTATGAACTTCTGCGATCATTATCGTATCCCCCTGCCCTCAAACAGAACCCTGATCCGGAGGTTGCAAAACATCCACTTTCTTCCAGGTATCCTCCATGCTCAAATGCAAATTGG
This sequence comes from Dermacentor albipictus, assembly GCF_038994185.2. Lineage (NCBI taxonomy): Eukaryota > Metazoa > Arthropoda > Arachnida > Ixodida > Ixodidae > Dermacentor > Dermacentor albipictus. Next base: position 95,337,629 of record NC_091829.1, on the reverse strand, counting down.
GGGCAATGGAGGATATTGAAAGTGATTGTGTCCTATTCATGAATGAAATGGAAATCGCTCAAGGGTACGAGCATGACCGCTTACTGGACTACCTTTTTGGGAGCACGACCCTGCCTGAAACACCGGACAATGTAGCAAACCATGCCTTAGGTGTTCATGGTGGGCGGTCTAAACAAGCGCTTAAACAAATGATTGCATACCACTTTACGGGCAGATCTGTTGATGGACGATTGCTGAAAGACGTTTCCAGCCTCATAGAAATGCTTCACAGCATATCGCTAAGAGTTCTTGTCGTAACAAGTGTTATGGGGTCAGCAAACCGAGATGTGTGGTGGTTGCTAGGGCTTTCTCGCCATCGAAACTCTGAAACAGTTAGTAGTGTCCCTCACCCTCACATTTAAGGCTGAGCATCTTATGGCGGACCCCCAGCACATGCTATAAAAAATCTTCGGGCTCAGCTTCTGCGGGTAAGCTGTTTCTACTTGAGCAATTAGACAGTGAACCAGCAGGGTCTTTTTGGCAACAACGTCGACTTCGAACATGTAGAGGAAGTACTCGATCACGACTCCGATAACGACCTTAAGATAGCACACGGCTTGTCTGCTGTCTACGTGAGCACTAGACATTTTACGAAAA